>NC_140587.1:927044972-927722115 GCF_964204655.1 Triturus cristatus
CTTCCAAAGACAACTTGCCTATGTCAATCCTTCAAGGTGGTGTGGGAAGCTGGGAGGGGAGGGTAGCCAGTCACGGACCATGTGTAAAGGGGGGGCCGCTCGGCCCTCCCGCCCACATGGCGGTGCGGCGCCCCCCCCTCCCCTGGCCTCTCGGTGGTGGGGGTGCATCGCGGGTCGATGATGCGCGCGGCGCGCCCCCACCACCGATAGGCTGATGCCTCCCCTGTGACCCGGAAGCAGCTGTACAGCTTCCGGGGCAGGGGGGCGGGTCGGGCGAGGGTCGGGCGAGGGGCGGGCCGGCTGGGCCGGCGACCCCCTGATGGCACTGCGCCTTAAAAGGCCCGGGGAGCGAGCTGGGCGCGCTCTTGCCCCTGGCTCGCTCCCCGCATACCTCGTGTGCCCCACACTCGGGCCTGTAATTTTCCCCACCCACCAGCCCCAAAAAACATGCTACTAGACAATCTAGTCGGAGAAAGTTTGGCTTAGGCCTTTTTCCCGTTACAGGTGTAGGTGGTTGACGTGATTATATGGTTGTACATAGGCCCCCTTTTTCTCCTTGGTCATAGCTGAACTTAGGCCTTTTTCCCGTTTTGAGCTGTGATTGGTGGTGATCGAATATGGATGTTGTGTGTACTTAGGCCTTTTTCCCGTTAGAGCTGTGATTATGTTCTCATTAAAAGTGTAATATTGTGTGTACTTAGGCCTTTTTTCCCATTAGTACAGCATGCTTTGTATTACTATGGTCTGGTTTTAGTTTAGTGTAGTTGTCCTTTAGCGAGTTCTTTTCCCCTTTTTCCCCTAGGTTCATCGTCGTATTTATTAGGGTTGGTCAGGCGGTAAGGTCATGATCGGTGAGCAGCAATTTAAGGTTCTAGGGGGGGCGTCACCATCCACGGAGGGGGCGGCCCAGGGGGAGGGGCCACTGGTCCCTCCTAGAACTTCAGGGGCAGGAATATCCGCTAGCTTCTAAAGAAGCGAGGGAGGGAGTCACGCTTTCCTTAGGCTGGTAGCCACCCCGCACATACATCATAATGTCAGCAAATGACGCAGAGTGTAAGGACCCTCCTTGTTGGTTAAATGGAGTTCACTATGCCGACGGGGTAGGCGGTCCCCTGTCGCGCATGCGCACCTGTGGGTAAGGGCGTGGCTAGTAGGACTTGACACCGGTTAGCGACCTTGCCGTCGGACCAGAAATGTTAGAATGCAAAATTCAGGCAGGATGTTAGATTCGGATAGGAAACGCGCTGTATTAGACTTTTGTTAAGGTTAGCCTTTGATATTTGTCTTCAATACTGTAGATCTAATGTCATGAATTTTGCGTTTCTTAACATAATTGATGTAATGTTGATATTCATCCTTTATTGTTTTGTATAATAAATACGGCCGGGGGGTCCCTGACCCCCCGCCTTCCAAAGGCAACTTGCCTATGTCAATCCTTCAAGGTGGTGTGGGAAGCTGGGAGGGGAGGGTAGCCAGTCAGGGACCATGTATCTGTGCTTAGCATAGTGTGCCCCCCCACTTGAATTTTGCTGTTTCTGTCATTGCATCCAGGTATATGATACAACAAGTAACATATCTACAACAAGTCAGGACTATTGGCTTGGTCAAGGGTATTTAGTTGCTTAAGATAAATAAGCAGCAACTATGGCTTGTATATAATATTGAACAAGCATTTGCAATGCAATAGGTCTCGCATTAACGAGAGTTTGAGGTTTTGGCATTGTAAATGACAATGCCTTTAATTTATGTGTTTTGAAAACCTGCAAGCGGTGCATAAACAGAACCAAGGCTGGCAGTGACTGCGCCTCTTTTACTGCCAGCCTTGCTTCAGGTAAGCAACGACTATAAGTATAAAGTGCATGTTTACATACTGGTTGCATGTTTTCAAAACATAAATAAAAGGCATTGTCATTTATAATGCCAATAGGTCAAACTCTCGCAAATGCGAGACCTATTGCATTGCCAGTTATGTGATAAGTGTCAGGGTGCGTCATGAATGTGCGCGCTTGTGATTTTAGGGTAATATATGGTGGACAATGGAGTCATGGTCTTGCAAGGGCAGAGCCGTGGTGTTCCTGTGTGTACATGTGATGGGGAGTGAGGAGAAAGCAGGTGCTTCTGTTAGGGTGTGAGCTCTCTGTGTGCATATGTATGTGGGATGGGAAGAGAAAAGGATGGGTGTGTGTAACAGGAAGAGGTGGAAATGGGGTGTGTGCATGCGATGGGAAAAGGACGGCACGGTTGTGTGCATCTGTGTGCAAGATATATATAGAGAGAGAGTAAAAAGGAGAAAAAACGTTTATAAGCGGCCCAAGTGTTTGTGAGGGTGCGCGGGGAGAGCACGTATATGTGATGGAGAGTGGTAGAGAGGGGTGTGTTTGATGTCCTGGTCTGCGTTTTCTGATGGAGAGTAAGGTGCCGATCACGATCCGGTAAAAAATTCCCCCGTGCGACCCGTATCGGGTCTTTTTACCGTACGAATCGTACAAGTGCCGTACGAACTGGCAATCACGATTCGCATGGTAAAAAGTCCATACGAACCGCACTGGGAATCATTCCCCACACGTCCCCGGGTCGGAAAATGTGTCCGACACGTCCTCGGACGATTTACCTTACAAACGTGAAAAACCAAGTCCGACCTAGGAATCACGATCCATCCCGTGCGTCCTAGGTTACAACCGTATGGAAAAAACACCGTCCGCACCGAACTCTTACAGCAACCATGGAGACATGTGCCCGCATACGCGCCCAACACTCCCCCCAGCCCCCGTACGTCCGACACGTACCCCCCGTATATGTATACCCCCACCCGTCTAGGTACACCCCAGTACGTTCCAGTCCAACCCCCACCCCAGGACGTGTCGTACCACCGTCAATGTACACCCCCCCACCCCAGTACGTGTTGTACCATCGTCCATGGACACCCCCCCACCCCTGTACGTGTCGTACCCCCCGTGTACCTACACCCCAGTACGTGCGAGCCACACCCCCACCCCAGGACGTGTCATAGCCCCGTCTACCCACACCCCAGTACGTTCCAGTCGTACCCCCACCCCAGTACGTGTCGTACCGCCGTCAATGTACACCCCCCCACCCCAGTACGTGTCGTACCACCGTCCATGTACACCCCCCCACCCCTGTACGTGTCGTACCCCCGTGTACCTACACCCCAGTACGTGCGAGCCACACCCCCACCCCAGGACGTGTCATAGCCCCGTCTACCCACACCCCAGTACGTTCCAGTCGTACCCCCACCCCAGTACGTGTCGTACCCCCCGTGTACCTACACCCCAGTACGTGCGAGCCACACCCCCACCCCAGGACGTGTCATAGCCCCGTCTACCCACACCCCAGTACGTTCCAGTCGTACCCCCACCCCAGTACGTGTCGTACCACCGTCAATGTACACCCCCCCACCCCAGTACGTGTCGTACCACCGTCCATGTACACCCCCCCACCCCTGTACGTGTCGTACCCCCGTGTACCTACACCCCAGTACGTGCGAGCCACACCCCCACCCCAGGACGTGTCATAGCCCCGTCTACCCACACCCCAGTACGTTCCAGTCGTACCCCCACCCCAGTACGTGTCGTACCACCGTCAATGTACACCCCCCCACCCCAGTACGTGTCGTACCACCGTCCATGTACACCCCCCCACCCCTGTACGTGTCGTACCCCCGTGTACCTACACCCCAGTACGTGCGAGCCACACCCACACCCCAGGACGTGTCATAGCCCCGTCTACCCACACCCCAGTACGTTCCAGTCGTACCCCCACCCCAGTACGTGTCGTACCACCGTCAATGTACACCCCCCCACCCCAGTACGTGTCGTACCACCGTCCATGTACACCCCCCCACCCCTGTACGTGTCGTACCCCCGTGTACCTACACCCCAGTACGTGCGAGCCACACCCCCACCCCAGGACGTGTCATAGCCCCGTCTACCCACACCCCAGTACGTTCCAGTCGTACCCCCACCCCAGTACGTGTCGTACCACCGTCAATGTACACCCCCCCACCCCAGTACGTGTCGTACCACCGTCCATGTACACCCCCCCACCCCTGTACGTGTCGTACCCCCGTGTACCTACACCCCAGTACGTGCGAGCCACACCCACACCCCAGGACGTGTCATAGCCCCGTCTACCCACACCCCAGTACGTTCCAGTCGTACCCCCACCCCAGTACGTGTCGTACCACCGTCAATGTACACCCCCCCACCCCAGTACGTGTCGTACCACCGTCCATGTACACCCCCCACCCCTGTACGTGTCGTACCCCCGTGTACCTACACCCCAGTACGTGCGAGCCACACCCACACCCCAGGACGTGTCATAGCCCCGTCTACCCACACCCCAGTACGTTCCAGTCGTACCCCCACCCCAGTACGTGTCGTACCCCCCGTGTACCTACACCCCAGTACGTGCGAGCCACACCCCCACCCCAGGACGTGTCATAGCCCCGTCTACCCACACCCCAGTACGTTCCAGTCGTACCCACACCCCAGTACGTTCCAGTCGTACCCCCACCCCAGTACGTTCCTGGCGCACCCCCAACACAACCTCCTAAGTACGGAGCGCACCCCATGCCCCAACATCACAACCGCATGTACGAGTCGTACAAAGCCACACACAAGGACATAATCGTACAACCAAATGGCCCATGTACACACCGTACACACGCTCAAAACGCACGTACACAACAAGGACAAAACAAAACAACACAACAATACACCATTCGAAAGGCACACAGCCACTAAACATGGCCAACAACCACTAAAATAACACAATCACTGACCTGCAACTGTCAAAAACAAACAGAGGCCCAATACACCACCACTCCTTATAACACACCCACCCAAAATTCAAACACTGCCACACCCACCCATGGACCAATGAAAAGGGCCCACACACACAAACCATGAGCCTTTGCAACAGACCCACTGCTGCCAGACACCACAGAACCAGACTACAAGCGACACCACATCTTACACTTGCACACCTTCACACGACCACCCTCACAAACACCCTCTCATCACATTCACACACACACACAACCATCCACACCCCCCCCCAACATCCACACCCCCCCCACACCCACACCATCCCCACCCACACCCCTCACCATGCCCACTACCAAGAATCCAAAGTTCAGTCACCGAGAGTTGGAGGTCCTTGTTGATCAAATCCTCAGAGTCGAGCCACAGATCTTTGGAACATTGGTCAGAAGCACCAGCCAGGCAGCCAAAACAGCCATGTGGCAGACCATCGTCGATGCTGTGAATGCTGTTGCGGACACCAGGAGGACCAAGCAGGATTGCCAGAACAGGTGGTACGATCTGCGGAGGAGGGTCAGAGCCAAGAGACAGGAGGAACACGACCAGGCCAACGCCACCGGAGGAGGGCCCTCCCGCAGAGCCGTACAGTACCATCCCTGGGAGGAGAGGGTGATGGCCATACTGCCGGTGGAGGCAGTTGAAGGAGTAGAAGGACTCCGAGACCCGGGTGAGTACACAAACAACGCACCTCACATGGGGGGAACTGCAACCACAACCAAAATTAATAACAGGCACGCAACCACCACAAGCCATTGCATTACTCAACCACACTCCATGAGCAGGCACATGCCACTGCTGCCACCATGCCCCATGCACCCAGCTGGACAATGTCAAGTCACAGGCCACAGAAGACAACAACACATGACACGGTAACCCGGATGGCGGGAGGCTGGGCACCAAGAATCACATAGTGCGACTCCACAGCAGACAACAATGCCCTCTGCCCATATGGCCTAGGTCACAGCCAGACAAACACTGTGTCCCAACACAGGAATGACTTGCCAGCAAATGGCGGACGCCTTGCATCAACACATGGGGGTGAAGGCACTGTTTTGCACATGCCAGCAGCTAATGAACAGCCAACAGTGTGAGAGAGTGGCAGCACACACCACTACAGCAGCAGCGCACAGACACACAGCAGACAAAATGGGTGCCTGGAGATCAGAAACAAACTCACATCAACAGGCCAAGGGCCACTCAAAGATCTGCTAACAGTGTGTGCCCAGGAAGCTGTGACAGAGGGTGACACACGGAGGGAGGGAGAGGGGGACACAGAGGGAGGGAGAGGGGGACAGAGAGGGAGGGAGAGGGGGACAGAGAGGGAGGGAGACACAGGAAGATGGACACAGGGAGGAGGCTGACACACAGAGGGAGGGAGAGGGGGACAGAGAGGGAGGGAGAGGGGGACAGAGAAGGAGGGAGACACAGGGAGAGCAAATCAGTCCTTTGGTGTGTGGGAATGTCTGCTCGTCAGCAGGTGGACTGCGTGCATGTAGACAAGGGTGGCCAGTGCCAGAACCCCCCCTCTTCATCATGGCAAAACGCAGGGCCATGTCACAACCTGTACACGAGCACAAGGACAGCCACCTGCATCATATAAGTGTGTGGATCCACTCCATGTGCACATGTACAGTGCTACAAGGAAGGCGCAAATGCATAGCTCGGCACACATGCACACTCCACTGCTGACTGCAGTCACACTTGACGCAGCAAGTAAGACTGTGCCACACATAGTTAAAGGGGCCAAATTGGTGCCCAAGGGACACACACATGCACAAGTGCACTGTGAGTGGAATGCAAGAGAGATCCTAATTCCAAGAGGAAATGTGCCAACTTTGTAACGGATGAAACATGGATGTTGCATGGATCCAAATTAACATTTTCTCTCTCACACACAGGTCAACGTCGTGCCGCACCCCCCAACACTGGGGGGGAACACTCACAGGACCCGGATCTGCAGGAGACCGATCCCACCGGCAGCGACCACTCTCACCACTCTGCGGACGACCCCGACCGACCTGGCCCCTCTGGTGTCCAACCACCTGCAGCACCTGCGTCAGGTACAACCGTGCCAACCACCACCCCCACTCCTGCCACATCCCAGGAGACACCCAGGATCCCTGCCCCAACACCACAATGCAGCCAGGCTCGCCAGGAGGGACACGGTGTCCCGGGCACCCAGGAGGAGGCAGGCGACAACGCCAATGCCACCCCTCAGGGGTCCCGGAGACCCGATGTGCCCACAAGTGCAGGCCAGACGCAAGTGGGCAGGGGTGGTGGGAGTGGAGGACGGCGGAGGCGCGAGCCTGACCAGTTGGCTGGGGATCCGGTATTTTCCCATGTCCGTAACATCCTGGACTCATACCGGCAGGACACCACGGGCATGGCCCAGGTTGTGTCTGTCCTCGAGGGGATCAAGGTCCAGCAGGCCCAGCAACATGCGGAGCTAATAGCCTGTCTACAGCTACACCAACGGAGGATGGAGGACAGACAGGCTGAGCAAGTGACGGCGTCCCAGGGGATTCACGCTGAACTCCGTCGGATGGCCGACACCATGGCCGACCCTCCCTGTGCCAGAAGGCGGAGAACATCACCACCCACAGGGAGGGATCATGAGGAGGAGGAGGAAACATCCGACGGAGCATCCCAGACGTCGTCACGGCCTGCTGCTGAGGTTCCCCGCAGGAAGCCGGGTCGTCCACGGAAAGGACCGTGAGGGTGGCTGCTACATCACCATCTCCCAGGACACCTGTCCTGGCACCTGGCCCACTGGAGCAACAGCATCACAGCATCAAGAGACATTCTCTGCCACATGGCCCTGCTGGTCACTGGCTGACCAATGTTGACAAAGACTGTGGCATGGACTCTGAGGATTTCCAATGGCAAGGACACCAACTCCCCTACTGAACTTTGGATTCCCTAATCCCGGAAAGCCCCTCACTTTGTCCCCCCCCCCCCCAATAATAAATCACACTATTAAGAGTAGATGCCTGCTGGTAGCATTATTACCTAACATGTGTCTTGTACAGTCTAAACATGCCTGAGTCATCTGTTCACTTCAACCATCCACACCCTGGGGCCTGAGTCTGGCACAGGACACATGGGTCACAGTTTTTTAGGCAAGACAGACAGGAGCACCATACACACCCGTGATGGTCAGAACCAGCTGAGGGGGTGGCCGAACAACCGTGCTGACAGACACATTGAGTACAGCAACAGTCATGCGCAGAGGTCAGGGATCCTGGCCCGTGTCCTGGGGGGCACCCAGGTATGTGTAGACAGGTGGCAGAACCATGTCCTGCAAGCTTGAGTCCGGTGGATGCAGAGAATGGGGTCATGGACAACGTTGGATGCATGGGGATGGCACATGTCACAATACCCACACAGTCATGGACATCATGCCCAATACACAGTCTCAGCACACACACACAGCTTGCATCTTGCCACTCGACACATTGACACATAGCCACAATCAGGGAATACCATGCCAGACATGCAGGATGCACCGTGCCAACACACCAGCATTGACTGAGAAGAGGCACCTTGGAGGCATAGGGACACCTTTAATAGTCATGTTTTTGGGATTGCAGAGGCAACTTGAAGTACACATGAACACATCATGTGGAGTAACATGTGGCTCCAACACTGGCACCCCCCTTCTGCAGCACAAATGCGTGATAGCCATGGAACTGGCACACAAGTGTCGGCTAACAGCTAAATACCCACAGCTGCTCACGGAGAGACTGCCATACACCATACATCCGCTGATGTGGAAGTCCCACGCCATGTCAAGACAATGTTAACCGTATGTGTCCGAGGGCAGTGTCACACACATTGATGCCTTCATCACAATCCACTATCCCATCACTGATGACTGACAACCAGGCAGGCCATCTATTCAGGTGTACCCAGCTGCATGTCGTGTCCCATGGGGATGCCACATGTCTGCAGAGGAACCAAACCCCGACCGGGGCAGTGTGCACACATCGTGAACAACTGCCACACCCAATACACCCCAGATGCATCCCTTACCCCATGGAGACTTCCAAACGTGTCCGTGCCTGTAACGCTGAGTCAGCCCACGATGTCATGTCCATGAGGAATAGCAGTGCCACAACAATGCAACCAGCAAACGGCATGCGCAGGTACCTGGGGAAGAGAGACACACAAGAAGTCAGCCACAAAAAGCACAGCCACTTGCATGTGCATGTACTCGACACATGTATGGATGACAACATGCTAGGTCACAATTATGACTGGGGAAATACTACCATCACTGCCACCATCACTCCAGTGACACACCCACACACACCTCTGACACACGTGCCATACATGCAGGTGGAGACACACATCACAACGCATGCCACACGGGGACCAATGCGTGCACACTCAGACCCTGGTACTCACCACTAAGCAAAGAAGTCGCGTATGAGCCGAGTCCGGATGTCCTCTTGCGGCTCCACATCCTCCACATCACTAGCCCCATTGCCAAGCCCTTCGTCCTCCACGGGTGGATGGTCCTCGTCATGTTGATTCAGGATGAGTGGCACAGCTCTTTCAACTGCCATGTTGTGCAGCATGCAGCAGACCATGAAGATCTTGCAAACCTTTGCCGGGGCATATGGGAGTGCGCCGCCGGTCTTGTGGAGGCACCGGAATCGGCTCTTCAGCATGCCAAACGTCCTCTCTATCACTCGCCTTGTCCGGCCATGGGCGGTGTTGTAGCGGAGCTGGGCCGGCGTGATGGGGTTGCGGAGAGGTGTCAGCAGCCAAGGCATGTTGGGATAGCCAGCGTCCCCTAAATGGAAAGCACATGGATATCGTTAGAACTGGCGAAGCGGTAGTGCTGCTCGGCCAAACAGAATACAGGACAGACAGACTGTACCCACCAACAACACATGCCCGTTCGTTGCGCAGCTGCATCATCATATCAGGCATCCCGCTACGCCTCATGATGTAGGCATCGTGTGCTGATCCTGGGAAACGAGCACAGACATGTGAAATCACCATGTTGGACAGACACACCACAAGGGCATTGATGGAGTGGTAGTGCTTCCGATTGCGGTACGCCACCTCCCGTGCGTGTGGTGGTACCAAACCTACATGTGTCCCATCTATGGACCCAATGACATGGGGCATCCCTCCCAGGGCATAGAAACCACGCTTGACCTCAGTCATCTGTTCAGGGGTTGGGAACTTGATGAAGTCATCCAGGTGAATCAACATGGCCTCCAAGAAATCATGCAGCACACCGCTGAACATGCTCTGGGACATGCCACCAACATGAGCTATGGTATTTTGGAAGGTACCCGTGGCAAGGAAATGTAGGGCAGCCATTACCTTCAGCTGGGGTGTCAGTGCCGTAGGATACCTGTGCTGCGGTTGCAGGTGTGGTGCCAGTCTCGCCGTCAGCTCCAGAATCAACGGTTGGGTGAAGCGGTAGAGCCGTATCCTGTCATTCCCCTGCATGGTGGCCAAGTCTGGAATTCTTCGGGCAACAGGTGGCGCTCTGCAGTAATTTGGAAGTGACAGGGAAGAGTGAGTGCACTACGAGAACAACTCATGTCTACTGAGCACATGTAAATCTGGCAATACACACATGCCACATAGGGAGTCAGGCATGTGCTACATGCCCAGGACACGTATGGATGCAAGGTGACACTCCTTCCAAGACCCAGCTACACACGGTGATTGAGAACCTCCCCATGCCACGCCATGGAAATAGCTGTGTCCCAGTGCAAGTGCACTGCCCGACGCAAGACAGGAGTGACATACACCCACACATCAGCAGAAGTGTGATGCCGATTGCAGAGACTGGCAGCGGAACACTTGAGCCACAGGTCACATGACATTACACTAGTCCAGCCCACACACCTTGCCATGAAGGTGCACATGTCATGACTCACCACACATTCCTTGTGAGTTTGCTGACATGGCCTTGTCACGCTACTCCGTGTCCCTTGCATACATGTGCACCTCACATCCGATAACACATGTGGCATGGTGTTGGGAACAGTGTGCAATGACAATCTACACACAGCCACATGTTGGTTGCTGCAACGGCTGCAGCTTTTGAGGGTGCTACAACCTCAACCTGATGTAAATCCCGGACACATATATGGCATAGTCACATTGTGCACTGTGGGTAGTGACAAGTCATGTGTCATGACCCCTGTACCGGGCATCATGGGACACTTCCGTGTGTTGGTGTCCGTGCCATGCCAGTGACGCTCACCCCAAGTGCGCAGTCCCACATGCACACATGTCAAAGGAGTCAAGGGCATGCCTGGCACACATTGCACCCTCACACAGTACACATGTACACATCTCATCATACATCTGGTGCCTTCTCCACTCAGGAGGCATGTTCCACATCACAGCCTGTGACACCTGTGCCCCACACATGTGGTAATGCACAGACGATGCCTTGATGTCCATTCCTGGACAAGTATGTCCATCCATGGACAAGTATGTCCGCCCTATTCCTACATGTGTGTCGCCTATCACCACAGTGATGTGTAAAATCCGCCGTACTGCTGCTGAGAGGGCCTGTGCATGTTCCCAAATCACTGTGGGAGTGCTGCCGTATGTGTACCCATCGTGATGGCGAGCGTAGATGCGAGTGTACGGTCCGTACCACTACGGGTACGCATACGCGTGCAGACCCATAGTGATAGGGCCGTACACTCGCATCTACGCTCACTATCACTATGGGTCTGCACGCGTATGCGTACCCGTAGTGGTACGGACCGTACACTCACATCTACGCTCACTATCACCATGGGTCTGCACGCGTATGCGTACCCGTAGTGGTACGGACCGTACACTCACATCTACGCTCACTATCACTACGAGTACGCATACGCGTGCAGACCCATAGTGATAGAGAGCGTAGATGCGAGTGTACGGTCCGTACCACTACGGGTACGCATACGCGTGCAGACCCATAGTGATAGTGAGCGTAGATGTGAGTGTACGGTCCGTACCACTACGGGTACGCATACGCGTGCAGACCCATAGTGATGGAGAGCGTAGATGCGAGTGTACGGTCCGTACCACTACGGGTACGCATACGCGTGCAGACCCATAGTGATAGTGAGCGTAGATGTGAGTGTACGGTCCGTACCACTACGAGTACGCATACGCGTGCAGACCCATAGTGATAGTGAGCGTAGATGCGTGTGTACGGCCCTATCACTATGGGTCTGCACGCGTATGCGTACCCGTAGTGGTACGGACCGTACACTCACATCTACGCTCACTATCACTATGGGTCTGCACGCGTATGCGTACCCGTAGTGGTACGGACCGTACACTCACATCTACGCTCACTATCACTATGGGTCTGCACGCGTATGCGTACCCGTAGTGGTACGGACCGTACACTCACATCTACGCTCACTATCACTATGGGTCTGCACGCGTATGCGTACCCGTAGTGGTACGGACCGTACACTCACATCTACGCTCACTATCACTACGAGTACGCATACGCGTGCAGACCCATAGTGATAGAGAGCGTAGATGCGAGTGTACGGTCCGTACCACTACGGGTACGCATACGCGTGCAGACCCATAGTGATAGTGAGCGTAGATGTGAGTGTACGGTCCGTACCACTACGGGTACGCATACGCGTGCAGACCCATAGTGATGGAGAGCGTAGGCATGCATGTACGGGCCGTTGCCATGCATTTGGGGTGCCCTAGGGCCCCCACACGCACCGTACCTGTGTGTGATGCTCCAAATTACATAGGGGACAAGTATTAAGGCCTACATGCATGGTGGTTGTCATGGAGACCAAGTTCAAAATTCGAAATTGTTCTGGAAGGTGCACAGCAGAAGTCAGTTGGAATTTGTCTACTTTGTTGCAATGTGTTTGTGGGGCTGACATCATGCAGGAGAATGAAACCGATAGAGAACCCACAGACTGCTAGGTTTGAAGGGATTGGTGGAAACATAGGATGCAAATGTGAGTGACCAATCTCTCTGTACTCCTGTGCATGAGACTGGGCAGAAGGGCACATATAAGGCAGCCAGGTCCCATGAGGGAGCACTTGCCTGCACATCTTTGCATTCGTCGACCCAGCTGCTGCTACTGATTCCCTGGAACCATGTCAAGGGCTGTGGAGAGGACACAGCCATTCACCCTGGAGGAGAACATGGCTCTGCTGGATGTGATCCTCCCACAGTACTCCATGCTGTATGGGCGACCAGGGTATCAGGTGAGTGCATAGGCCACTGCCACAGACTGTCCCTATGTGGTGACTGTGACTTCTGCCATTGCGTCCAGGTGTAACACACATGCCATGTACTGTCGGGGGGGTCCCAGGGGGGGGGTGCCTGATGTCTCCCAGCAGTGCCCTGAGACAGGAGGGGTGGGGGACTATCACTCACAGCAGTGCCCTGAGACAGGAGGGGTGGGGGCCTATCACTCACAGCAGTGCCCTGAGACAGGAGGGGTGGGTGTGATGCACAGTGTGAGCCTTGATCATTGATTGTGACATTGCCATCATTCCACCTGTGTACCCACTGTGGCACGTAGTGCTTTTTCCCTCACCAGGGGATGATGTCCCTATGACAAAGGTGCAATGCGTTGGCTGCATGACATGCCTTGTTGTAACCAGCTAATTTGTACCCATATGTCTCTCTGTGACATGTGGCTGGTGTATTGATGTGGTGTCACTTGTTCCTCCTCACAGGTAGGCGCCACTGCCAAGGAGCAGATCTGGCTGACCGCCGTCAGTGCCGTGAGGGGTGTGGATGGTCGGAGGCGGAGCCTGCCCCAGGTGAGGAAACGCTGGCAGGATATCCGGTGCTGGACGCGGAGGATTGCACGGCTCCTGCTGGGGGACTCACCTGAGAGCCACAAGAACCGCGGCCGCCGCCGTCTGAGCCACCTCCACAGGCGTGTGCTGCCGGTGGTCTTTCCAGACCTGGAGAGGCGCTTACAGGCGATGCAGCAGCCGGAAGGGGGTAGGTACATGTGTGTTTGTTGTGTGTCACCGGCATTTGTAAGGGCACAGTAGCATGAATTCACTGGCAGGGTTTAAAGGTGCTGTGCAGATCCTGTTTGCCCCAGTATAGCGCTGTGCCCCTGCCACACTTCCCCTCCTTGCAATGTGTTCCCTGGTCTGTGTGTAGTCACTCCTTCACAGGGTAATGTAGGCTGGCGCTTTGTCCACGGGAACAATGACTGTAGCATCATGTGTGGGGGTGGTGTGTAACAGGTTGTGGGACCTTGCCTGTGCACTGTCAAGTTCACTGCATGTGGGTTCCATGTCAGTTGGCACTGATGCTGACTCCAGACATGGGAGTTGGTCTCTCATGTGTCATGCCTTACAGCGCGCATGTCCCATGTAGTGGCCTGTGACATGATGTGCATGAGTGTGCGATACACATGGTGCAGGGATGGTGACGTGTGTTGCAGTCATTACCATTCAGTAGCATGTAGTTGCGTGCCCACTACTGTCCCCTGGGGCACCTTTTCCTCAGTGGTGTATGTGTCATCATAAACGTGGCCACTGTCAGTGTCTACAGCGTAAGTTGTGCTCTGTGCCATTGTCCCCTGTCACCATGTATATAGACGTGCTATTTTATACAGGTGTCCACTGTGCAGCCTGACCTGATTGTCCTTCTTCATACTCACAGTTGCCAGTGCCTGTGTGTCTTGTTATACTCATCTGAGGATGGGCACTGGTACCTCATTATTTGTACAGGCGCACCTTGGCTGTTTGGCGTCCAATCTTGCTTTTTGCCTGCCCCTGTGTGTATCACCCAGACTATGAGATGTTGGTGCCACCTGTGTCTCAACAATTTGCTTCGTGTAGGGTCTTGTTGGGGCGGGCAATGCCTATGTGTTAAATCCTGATTACCACTTGCTGGGTCTGGGCAGTGTGTGATGTGTCTGGACACACACGCAATGTGCAGTGACCGAGTCATGTTGTGCATGTTTTCAGCATTACCTATGCAGCATGTGTCTCAAGTTCATGGATATGGTCCCTGGTCATCGGTATTTTCGCCAACGCTGTGTGGTGCAGATGCAGTGCTGGATTGTCCCCAGGGCCTGGGTGCTATGTCAGACTCCTTTTCCTGTGTTTAGCTATTGTCTCATGCTCTCCATGGTATTTCAGTGGCATGGTGGCTCAACCAACTGTGTGTTTCATGCCCTACATCGGTACCCTGTTCAGTAGATGTTAGGGATCTTCCTTTTCAGGCCATGCAATGTTACCTATGTAGATTGGACTCATGTGACAGATGTGTACAGGTGTATGATTATTTTCTGTCTCTCCACCCTGCCCACAGCATCGTCGGGGGACACAGAGGGAGACATGGACACAGACCAGGCGGAGGGACCGAGCACCAGTGCCAGCCGTGACATCGGGTCTGGCACATCGAGTGGGACAGAGGCGGAGGAGAGTGTGGCCGAGGACCTGTCGACTGGCACATCAGACTACGAAGCTGACAGGTCCGGGGACGATGTCTCCGAGTGGGCGGAGGCTGCACCAGCAGCTGACAGCGGAACAACACCTCGCACCGCCCCCTCAGTTTCCACCAGCCGCCTCCCACTTGCTCGTGTCCCTTCCCAGCGTGCCCGGTCACAGCATGTCTCCTTCCTGCCAGGCACCGCACCCCCTGCCCCTGTCTCCACTGCTGCCGCCAATGCAGAGTCTGTGGACATCCAGCGGCAACTGCAGGTTGGTCAGGCTGCGATCCTTAATGTCCTCCATGCCCACGGCAAAACCCTCACCAACATCGAGGCTTTCTTGGAGGGCATTCATTCATCGCAGGCTGACCAACGCAACTTGCTGAGGTCCATCGACTCCACACTGACTGCAGCAGTGGCTCTCCTGCAGCGCGACCTCCCCCCACCTACCCCTGCCCCATCCACACTTCCCACTCCCATGCCTGTCACACGTACACCCAGACGTCGGCATGCACCCACATCAACGGACACGGGCACCACACCAGCAGGGAAGGTCCACCGCACTCCTCCTGAAACGCACACACAGGGTGAGGTAGGCACACCCACTGGGTCGGGGGGCAAACGTGTGACACGCAGCCATAGTGGGAGTCCGCATTCCACCCAGTCCACTCCCTCCAAATCCCCTCCCCTCAGCTCTCCTGGCCACATCTCCCCCAAGGACTCCTTCATGGCCGCTCTGTCCCTGAGCCCCACAGTTACACCACCACGCAAGCGGTCAAGGAGGTCCCCGGTCAGGGTGGTTGAGTCTCCCCCCCTGTCTCCACCCTCCCTCGGTGGCGCTGCGACCCATCCCTCTGACCCCCCCCCCTCCTTGGGGCCTGAGGTCCCTTCGGGTGCAGGGGACTCCCTGGAGGACCTTGCAAAGGTGTGTAGTGCCATCCTGGCCTCCGCCTTTGGCACTGACCCACCCCCTGTGGTGGAGTCCTCCATCCCTGCACCCACAACGCCGCCCCTTTGCCCTGATGTCCCTGCGGTGCCTGTTGCTTCCCCCCCCCCTGATGCCCTCACCAGTGTGGAAGACGATGCCATTTGACTGTGCAGGCAAGGTAGGGGACATGCATCCCACTGTGTCCCCCATCCAGCTGAGAATCATTGACTGCCCTATGGGCTTTGTGAAGATTGAACTGCCTGCGATCCACGGACATTGTGCTCATGCTGAATAAAGCTTAATTTTGTTTTCATTATCACACTACTGCTATGCTGGTATTGGTGTTGGTGGGGCTGCTACATGGTTTTGGGTGGTGTGTAAGGGTTTGGGTGTGTGGGATATGTAGTAGTGTACTGGTCATTGGTGGGACCCTGTGATCTGTGTGCCATCACAAGGTGTTGGCTAACTTTCTTTGTTCATGTAAGCAGTTACTGCATGGTGCACTTGTCCCAGGGTGTATTCCTTCCTCTGTGTACCCAGCTTTCTTCCCTGCAGGGTGTTCCCAATGTTTAGCGCAGAGCTGTGTCTACATGAGCTGTGTGTGTGACGGAGCCCTTCTACTTTGGCCATGCATGCAGGGCCATGTCTCCACCTGCAACAATCGTGGCATCCTTGGTGATCACTGTACTTGTGTGTGGAGTCTGTTGACATGAGTTCATGGGGACATGTTCCCTTGTAGCCAGTATGCATGTGGATGATTCTGGCCTCACACACATGTGTTACACCCCTCCTGTCTCAGGGCACTGCTGGGAGTGATGGGCACCCACCCCTCCTGTGTCAGGGCACTGCTGGGAGGACTCCACACCCACCCCTCCTGTCTCAGGGCACTGCTGGGAGTGATAGGCACCCACCCCTCCTGTCTCAGGGCACTGCTGGGAGGACTCTGCACCCACCCCTCCTGTCTCAGGGCACTGCTGGGAGGACTCCACACCCACCCCTCCTGTGTCAGGGCACTGCTGGGAGGACTCCACACCCACCCCTCCTGTCTCAGGGCACTGCTGGGAGGACTCTGCACCCACCCCTCCTGTGTCAGGGCACTGCTGGGAGGACTCTGCACACACCCCTCCTGTCTCAGGGCACTGCTGGGAGTGATAGGCACCCACCCCTCCTGTCTCAGGGCACTGCTGGGAGGACTCTGCACCCACCCCTCCTGTCTCAGGGCACTGCTGGGAGGACTCCACACCCACCCCTCCTGTGTCAGGGCACTGCTGGGAGGACTCCACACCCACCCCTCCTGTCTCAGGGCACTGCTGGGAGGACTCTGCACCCACCCCTCCTGTCTCAGGGCACTGCTGGGAGGACTCCACACCCACACCTCCTGTGTCAGGGCACTGCTGGGAGTGATGGGCACCCACCCCTCCTGTGTCAGGGCACTGCTGGGAGGACTCTGCACACACCCCTCCTGTCTCAGGGCACTGCTGGGAGTGATAGGCACCCACACCTCCTGTCTCAGGGCACTGCTGGGAGGACTCTGCACCCACCCCTCCTGTCTCAGGGCACTGCTGGGAGGACTCCACACCCACCCCTCCTGTGTCAGGGCACTGCTGGGAGGACTCCACACCCACCCCTCCTGTCTCAGGGCACTGCTGGGAGGACTCTGCACCCACCCCTCCTGTCTCAGGGCACTGCTGGGAGGACTCCACACCCACCCCTCCTGTGTCAGGGCACTGCTGGGAGGACTCCACACCCACCCCTCCTGTCTCAGGGCACTGCTGGGAGTGATAGGCACCCACCCCTCCTGTCTCAGGGCACTGCTGGGAGGACTCCACACCCACCCCTCCTGTCTCAGGGCACTGCTGGGTGGACTCTGCACACACACCTCAGATTTCAGGATATGTGCGCTTTGCACATACACGGTGGGGGTACGCTCAATGCATTCGAGGTGAGGGTACGAGTCTACTGACACTGGTGTGGTGGGGGTACGCTCCGTACGTCCGCGGGTGTGGGTACGGGTCGTACTTACACTGTTGGCATGGGGGGTACGCTCCTTGCATTTGCGGGTGGGGGTACGGGTCGTACTTACAATGTTGGCATGGGGGGTACGCTCCATGCATACGCGGGTGAGGGTACGGGTCGAACTTACACTGTTGGGGTGGGGGTACGCTCCTTGCATTCGCGGGTGGGGGTACGGGTCGTACTTACACTGTTGGGCTGGGGGGTACGCTCCTTGCATTTGCGGGTGGGGGTACGGGTCGTACTTACACTGTTGGGCTGGGGGGTACGCTCCTTGCATTCGTGGGTGGGGGTTCGAGTCGTACTTACACTGTTGGCATGGGGGGTACGCTCCATGCATACGCGGGTGAGGGTACGGGTCGAACTTACACTGTTGGGGTGGGGGTACGCTCCGTACGTCCGCGGGTGGGGGTACGGGTCGTACTGACACTGTTGGCATGGGGGGTACGCTCCTTGCATACGCGGGTGGGGGTACGGGTCGTACTTACACTGTTGGGCTGGGGGGTACGCTCCTTGCATTCGCGGGTGGGGGTACGGGTCGTACTTACACTGTTGGGCTGGGGGGTACGCTCCTTGCATTCGCGGGTGGGGGTACAGGTCGTACTTACACTGTTGGGCTGGGGGGTACGCTCCTTGCATTCGCGGGTGGGGGTACGGGTCGTACTTACACTGTTGGGCTGGGGGGTACGCTCCTTGCATTTGCGGGTGGGGGTACGGGTCGTACTTACACTGTTGGGCTGGGGGGTACGCTCCTTGCATTCGTGGGTGGGGGTTCGAGTCGTACTTACAATGTTGGCATGGGGGGTACGCTCCATGCATACGCGGGTGAGGCTACGGGTCGAACTTACACTGTTGGGGTGGGGGTACGCTCCGTACGTCCGCGGGTGGGGGTATGGGTCGTACTTGCACTGTTGGGCTGGGGGGTACGCTCCTTGCATACGGGGTGGGGGTAGGGTCCGTACATATCCGTCACCGCGCTATGTGATGTTTGTGCGGCCCGTACCCAGGCCTTTGCCACGTGGGTGCGATCCGTCCCGCCATTGTTGGGGTGGCGTGTGTGGGCGTGGTCCGACTCGTACCCACGCTCTTCAGGCGTGGGTACGGGACGTACCTGTCTGGTTGTGTTGCCGGTTCGCGTGGTGACGGACTTCCGTTGTGGCGGTCGCTGGCTTATCAGGACACGCCCCCACCCCCTCGTGGTGACCAGGGCATGGGAGTCAGGTATGTCCAGGCCATGTGTGGTGTGTAACTTATGTGGTTGTTTTGTGGCCTGCCCTGGTCGTGCCACCCCCACCCCACCCCACTTTCCCCCCTCCCTTAGTTATTCTGACCTTCTGCGGCGTCTGCGTCGTAACCTGTAGAGGAGGTGTACTGCTATGAGGGCAGGGATGACTCGTAGGTTCGGGTCCATGTCTGTCCGTCGCGTACTGGTACTCCTTGCTCGCGTCGTCCTGTCGCGTACGGGTCCTCCTTGATCGCGTCGTCCTGTCGCGTACGGGTCCTCCTTGGTGGCGTCGTCCTGTGTGTCCGTCACGTACTGGTCCTCCTTGTTCGCGGCGTCGTCTGTCCGTCGCGTACTGGTGGTCCTTGTTCGCGTCGTCCTGATTTCCCGGCAGTTTTTGGCTGCCGCAAAATATTCACCGTGCGGGGTGACGTCGGTGCGAATCGTGATTCCTGGGTCGTGAATGGCTGGCTGCGAGCGTCCCGACGTCAGGTCGGCGCTTTCCCGGATCGCATTGGTAGGTGTTTTTTGTTCGGTCGGGCTTTTTTACGAATCGTACGGTAATGGTGTACCCGTGCGAATCGTAATTCCTTGTTTGTAAAAATTGACGACCGGGTACGCGTCGGGCGGAGATTATGCTCCGTCCGACGGTTCGTACCCGGTTTTTGCCGGATCGTGATCGGCACCCAAGTCAGGACGGCACGTGTGTGTGTCTTTGAGAGGAGAGGCAGACTCTGTGTGAAGGCAGGTTGTGGTGGTAAATATGCTTTGTTACCGAATTAGTAGTGTTGTAAGTCATTCTGATTTTTTTCCTTTTTATTGGAAATGTGCTCCAAAGAACATAAAAGCCACGGAATACAACCAGGCCCGGCATTTCTGACATTCCCATGGAATTAATCTAATTAAACCCGCTGTTAGTATTTCCCTCATTTTTGGCCACTTAATGTGATTAGCAGAGTGCGGGGTCCTGTGGCATCAGGGAAAGAGGTTCATACAGGCGGGCAGCATCCTTAATGTAATGATGATGTGCGGTGGGAGGGAGACTGCGGGCCCGGCAGGACCAGCATCCTTAATGTAACTAGGGTCGAGAGGCATGGGGGGCTTAAAGGCCTGAGAGAACCAGCCTCCCTAATCTTAATGTACTGAGAGCCTAGGTTTACGGGATGTGATGGAGGAGCAGAGGCTGAGGGCCCGAGAGCACCAGCAACCTTAATATAAGGAGAGGCGAGAATATAAGGATGGGATGGAGGAAGTAGAGACTGAGGGCTTGAGAGGACCAGATTCATTCATGTCAAGAAGGCCGAGGATATGGAGAGGGGGGGTCGGTGGAAAAGAAGGCCTGAGAGAAGGCTGCATCCTTCAGGTGACAAGGGTTTAGGAGGCAGGGGACACGCGTTTGGGTGGAGGTACAAAGAGAGGTGAAGGTAAGGTAGCAACATCCCTAAGTAGGGCGGACGACATGGAAGAGGTGGAAGCAGGGAGCCTGACAGGGACAGGCAGCATCTTAATGTAACAAGGGCCGAGGAGGGCAGGGTGGGGGAGGGTCACGATAGAGAGGCAGAAGCTGACATCATGGGAGGGGAACATCCGCAAGGCAACGAGAGCTGAGGAGGCTGCGTGGGCTGGCCAAATGTACAGAGGTGAAGGCTGACAACCCTTACACGAACAGCTTCCTTAAGGCAGCTAGACACACGTATCAGAGCGTGGGTGTTTATGATTGTGAGATGAAGATGCAGTTTTGTGAGGGGATTGAGCAGTTCTGGATGAAATCGTTCTTTCACTGTTCCAGTTTATTAGGGGCGCGAGCAATGTGCAGAGCAGAGTGCAGCTGCGGGGTTATGAGGGGGACACGAGCACTGCTTAATGAGTATAAAAAACAAGTGGTTGAAGAAGGACTGAGACAGAAACACCACAGGAGTGCACTGCAGCGGTGTGGTAGGCTGTAAGCGTGCCTTCTTCGTAAGCTGTAGGTACATGAGAGAAAGCAGGCCTCAGCTTCGCCCCCTCAGCTCCTCTGCTTTAATCCCTATCGCCCCACCCTCAGCCACTCTGGGTTGGCAGCTGGTGGTGGCGGTGCAGGAGGGTGGGGCATCAGCAGGTTGGAAGCGTCCTCCACAGGGACCGTGGGCATGATGAAAGAGCAGGCCGCGGCTCCGGGGGCTGACTCCGGGGCTCACAATGCTCCTGTCAGCCCTTCAGAGCCACCCTGCCGCAGGAGCCGGTAGTGCAGCCCCACCACAGCTGCCCCTCATTGTCCATGGAAGGAGGTCAGCGATGTGCAGGGGTCCCAGGGCTATCATTAGTGTCACCAGGGGCAGAGAGGCTGCTTTAAACGAGCATCAGAGCTAGGAGCTGTGCAGGACGGTGCGCAGCCCGGGAACGAGCTGGATGACAGAGGCGACGCGTTCGAACACGTGCAGCTGCTGGAGCGGGTAGTGCAAAATTTTGTATACCCCCCCATTCTGCATGTTTATATTAATCCGAATAATCTATTAATTGTAATATTATTAATCTGTTTTAAGTGATAACTCACCAATTATATTAACGAAAGAATTACACGTGGGATTTGCATTTGTATGGCTAAGCTAACTGTATACTAATATATGTACGCATACTAATCGTAGAAAATTAGAATATTGCATGATATATGTTGCTTTTGTGACGTAATTGTAAGTTGCACCAGATGACATCGCTGGGTGAATATAAACGCTTTGAATGTCGCTATCATGCTAGATAATTACTTACACATGGGGGAATTAGTGAGGGTTTAACATTTTATTAGCCATTTCAATGTTTTAATTATGTTTTGTGTTTGTTTTGCTTAAGTTGACCATTTGGGCCTAAGAAAAGATGGCTGACTGAGACACACAACGCGACTATTACCGTTTCACGAGGTTTCGGGTGAAGTGCGCCTGTGCCACCGCCAGCAACAGTGGCCTCGTCCTGACCCCAGGCAAGATGTACCCATCAAGGTCACACTGGGAGAATCGCCAAATTCACGAAACAAAGGACTGTCTTTAAAACCGGAACCAGCAAGTGTGATGACTTAACCTAACGGACTATGTGAGAACTTTACCAAATGACCCCAAACCAGCCAATCAGGACTGCCTAAAACTGATTTTGTTACATTGTGACGTTAGTTTCATTATAAAAGAAGGTAGACTAGGGAGTTAATAAGATTCCTTTTCCTTTTTCCTGACGTTATGCTGACGAAGAGGACGGTGGCACTGCTGGACAGCTGTTTTCCTGAATCTTTGAGAGACTGAATTGCTGCCTGACTTTGATGAATTAAAGACTTTTCCATGACTTGATTGACTTAGAGGACGCCTAATAGCCAGATTAGGTAAATATGGTGATTTGGTTTATGACTTATTGAAATTGAAATTGATTAGATAAACAAAATTATTATTCTAACGAACAAATGTGTCGGGTGATTTATTTAGAGAAATTAGAATACGATTAAATGTAGATTAAAAGAATTGTGTCACCAAATGTCCAAAATCAACTAACTGATTCATCGATTAAATGGAGGGAATGTCTCGAGGTTCTGAGTTCAATAAAGGTACTTAATGTAGGTTCAGGTAAATTGGGTTCCTTAGTTGAAAAGGTATTCCTTTCATGTCAGCGTTTGGACAATTTATCTCTCCCGTGAGAACGGATCAATGAAGTGTGAGTGTTGGTGTTATGGGCCCCACCAATGAAGATATTGAGTGAATGAGCTAGTGTGATATTTGATCTGTGACGAAGGGAGAATTTTAAAATCCACGCTGCATCAGTTTTCCTGGTAGCAGTATGATGGTTGTTATTGTTTTGGTTTGGTGAATATAGCTTTTAAATTGCTTATGGATTATTGGTTATTGATTGATATTGGTTTATGTATTAACATTCTATGTTGAGTCGCGTCGAGTTCTATGTTGTTTGCACGGCTTCTGGGATGTAGGAAGTCGGAAGTTTGTAACGGTTCCGTAGTAGAGGTAAGCGCTGCTCTCGGGAAAGACGGAACTGTTGTTGCCCTGTAGGTACAAAGGGAAAAACGTGTAACGATTGAAGTTGCACGACGCATTGTCTGGGGTCGATCCGGTGACATCGTCGCGTGTTACCATTAGAAATATCTCCTGTATGAAAGAAGTGTATGGTAGCGAAGGTCACCTGTGAAGTTTTGGTTTTAGGTACCAGGAGTCCAAATGGCATTCCGATAATGCTTATCACTAGAAAGGTAATAGGTGCTCCCTAAGCTTGTAAGAGGGGTAAAGTAGAGGAAAGTGCTACTTTATCAACGTATGTCATAATTCTGTAGTAGGACAGACTGTTCGCTGTTCTCGGGAAAGACAGGATTCTGTGTGAATGTACTACATTTTCTTGTGTGAAAGTGTGTGAATGTGAAGGCATTCGGGTTAATTGTGAAACTCTAGTTTTATTTCTCAGGAGCATTGGGTCTCCAACCAAGTGTCTTCAATCTGGAGAAACGGTTAGCTAATGCTTGTTAGAAGGGTAAGATAGAGGGATGTGCTACTTTATCAACGGAAGTAACGATTCTGTAGTAGGGCAGAGGTAAGCGCTGCTCTCGGTAAAGACGGAAATCTCGTGAGAAAGGTCTATTGCTATTCCTTGGTTAGCGAAGCGGACAATGGTGGTGTTTTTGTGTTGTTACTAACAGAATTGTACATTTGAAACAAAACTTACCGAGTGAATTTTGTAAAGGAGGGGTAGACAGGAGCAGGAGCTGCGTCAGCGGCTGCTGACGTCAGAACGACCGCGCTGGGATTGGCCAGTCAGTCGGAAACGTAGAACGCTCCGGATTGGTGCGTTAGTGTACGCCGCGCTAGGAGTGGAGAATCACAGGGTGACATAGACGCTCCGGATTGGTGCGTTAGTGTGAGTCCCGCTACAATTGGACAGGAAAGCGGTACGGTCAAGAGAAGAAACTAGTGAGACACGAAAAAGGCAGAAAAGATGTATTACGACCCGCCAGAAAAGGAGAAGAAGTCCTGGTTCGGTAGAATTAAAAAGTGGTTTAAGAAGGACAAACCGATTGTAACTAGGGAAGGACAATTACTTCCTCCACTGAAAACCCCTGCATCCTTTATGGTTGTGAAATATGGATATCACACCTGTATTTGGTCAGACAATTGGGTCAAGTATACTGAGAATGACGGAGTTTTGGCTTTTCCAGAACATGGTTCATTTAATTTGGCAGTTTTGAGAAATGTAAGAGAGAAAATGATGACTTTAGAACCAAGACCTAGACCGACACAATTTGAAGCATTGACAGAATGGGAAGATGAGATGCATGACCGAGAAAGACAGAGAAGTGGCGGAAGGTATAGGTACATGTTTGGTAGGTCATACGGACATGAGAATCATGATGATCGAATGAGAAGGTGGCGGAATGCGAGTATGACTGAGTGTTTGTTTCCCGTAAGAACTGCAGGAGAAACTGAAGGAAGAAAATGCGCAGAAAAGAGACATAATGTGGAATCAAGAGGGTATGGAGTGAATGAATCAGAGGATGATGTTCTTGATGACATGTTCTATAAAAATCCACACCCATATTGGCCAGAACCAGAAATATTAACACCTAATGCCCCAATGAGAGAAACTTTACGAATCATAAAATCGGAACCAGAGTTCCAAGATTTGGGAAAAAACAATTCCATTAGAGAGGTAGAAAGGAAGTCCGGAAGTAGAAAATAAGAGAATTAACCAAAAATCTGGAAGCTGTAATAGTTCCAGTAACGATAGGTCCAGTAATGCCTATTTTCGATAAACAAAAAGATGTTGAACATTGTTTAATGGTCCCTTATAAAAGCAATATACAGGTTGAACAGCCAAAACTGAGTCAAAATGACAATCCGTGGAGACAGACAATAAGTATGATTGAGCCAAATGTTTCAAATAATCCATTTGTAGGTCAGAATTGTGCAGAAAGACGTATAACAACAGTGGAGTCAATATTAGAAACACAAAAGGATTCTGGACAAGGTAATGTAGAGAAGTCAGTAGGTCCATCTACAGAGGAATTAAGTGAATGGTTGAGAAGCTTGCAAAAGAAAGACAAATAATCTCAGTCAATAGATGTGGCCAAACTACGAATGGTACTGGAAGAGTTCATTGTAGGAACTATCCCTACGGAGAAGTTAAAAACCTACCAGGATGAGGAGTTGTTATTTCTGTGTAAAAGCATAACGTGGAGAGCAAAAAGTCTCCATGAAAGATTAGAAGAAGTAGCAAATGAAATGGGTATAGATATTGAAAAGGTAAAAGCCCTACAGAAACCATATCGAATAGATTTCACTGAAAAGGACATTGAAAATATGAATACCACAGGACGAATGAGTCAGATTAAGGAAATAATTATTTTATTGAGAAAATGGGGAGATGTGGACATATGGAAAAGTAGATGGTATCGAAAACGAGATGACGCTTCAGATAAAACCTTTTCAGCTTTCCCTGTTAGAGAAAGAGAGAAGGTAGTAACAGAATGCCCTATGAGAGAAATTCCAGGAGGAGGATATGTACATGTCCCATGGACTAGGCAAGATATTTTGTCATTCACACATGACTTCCCTCGACTACGTGAAAAACCCGTTGAGTGGTATAGACAGGTAGACAGATTTGTAAAATTGTCCAAAGTATTGTGGATTGATCTAAACAGCCTGTTTGACATAATAGTACCAGCAGATCTATGGACAGAGTGCAAAATCATGATAGATTGGCCAACACAAGAATACCCAAGAGATCCAAAAACAGGGGCTCCAGACCTCGAGGAAATGAAGAAATACGAACAGGTTATTGCCTTTCTGAAAAATAAGGTTCCACCTAAAGAGACAGATTGGGTAAAAATTGACAGAACACATCAGGAAAGCAAAGAGTCAGTACATGCAAATTATGAGAGGCTGATTTTGGCTTTTAAACAGTTTAGTGGAGATTAAAATCTGAGTGAAAAGGATCCAAGTCATTTTGTATACAGGTTTGTATATTGTCTTCGTTCAGAAATTAGTGAGATGATAAAACAGCATACTGTAGATTGGCAGAATAAGAAAATAGACGAAGTACTGAGACATGCTAAATATTTAAGTGATGAGATTGAAGCTAAACAGCGAAAATTGAAAGAAAAGACTATGTGGGCACAAGTGAAGGTAGCAGAGAGACAGGAAGCTCAATTAGCAGAACAAGCGAATAATACAGGATCAAGACAAAAAATTATCCTGGGAAAGGTTAAGGAAATATATAGGAAGCTAAGAAGAAATTCCCATGTCATAATTGCGGTAGGATAGGGCATTGGAAATCCAAGTGAAAATTTCCCCCAAGTTCTAACGATGAAAATGCATCATTGATTCCACAGGTGCAGAATGAGGTGAGTGGTCAATCGCAGCGACAGCAGCAGGTTGTTACCCAACAGAATCAGGTGCCAAAACCGCCTTTTCCACAGAGCAAAAATTCCCAGAGGTATAGTAATGAAACGGGATTCTACAACGGAGAACAGGTAAATAAACCGCCGTGCACTAGCGCTGCTTCGCAGTATTGGCTGCAACGCGATGAGAGTGATTCAGAAGAAAGTTATTGACGGTGCTGAAGGGAGGAAGAAGAGTGCGTACTTAGCGCAACTCTATAGGTAGACCAGTCAGGCCCATTTGTAGATGGAAAGATTAATGATGAAAGCATTACTTTCCTAGTTGATACTGGTGCTACTCGATCAACTGTCAGATCAGCTGATGTTAAGAATCTTCCTCTCTCGGATGAAACAATCCAAGTAGTTGGTGTATCCAACAGGCAGATTAAAACCTACCTTACAGACACAGTGAAAGTTAGCATAGGGAAATTTTCTGAAATGCACCGCTTTGTCGTGTGCGATACCAGTCCTGTGAATTTGTTAGGTAGAGATTTGTTGTGCAAAATGAACTGCACTATATTTTGTACCCCGGATGGGATAGCATTTGAAACCCCGGATGAAGATGTGCTGTATAAAATGACAATGACAAACAGGGAAAATAAGGTTATTGAAACCTATGCTGTATTTAACCCTGATGAATTACCTAAAGAATTAAAACAACCTGTTAAAGCAGAAGTTTGGGATTTCACAGGAGAAGATGTGGGATTAATTAGAAATCTAGATCCAGTGAAAATAACAGTAAAAGAAGGAGTAAGTTATCCAAATGTTCCCCAATATAAATTGACACCTGAAATAATTGAAGGAGTGACTCCTGTGATTAAAAAAATGATAAAACAAGGTATTTTGAGAGAAATAATGAGTAGTCCATGTAATTCACCAATAATGGGACTGAAAAAGCATAGTGGGAAGTTCAGGATAGTACAAGATCTGAGAAAGATAAACAAAATTGTTGTGTCATGTTGCTCCATTGTACCACATCCATCAGTGATTCTATATCAGATTCCTCATGACGCAGAATGGTATACAGTAATTGATCTATGCCATGCTTTCTTTTCCATCCCATTGCACCATGACAGTCAGTACATTTTTGCATTTCATTTCGGCAAGCGTATCTTGGCTTGGTGCCGAAATCCACAGGGGTATACAGAAAGCCCCTCGATATTTAATCAGTTATTGAAGAAGTCTTTGGAGGGTCTAGAAATGCCAGAAAATTCAGTATTAGTCCAGTACATCGACAACCTTCTTGTGGCGTCAAAAACCCGTGAGGCTTGTGAACTTGACACGATAGCCTTGCTGAATCATTTGGCGGATGGAGGACTTAAAGTGTCACCAACAAAATTACAATTTTGCAAGAAAGAAGTACAATATTTAGGACATCACATTGAAAAAGGGATGAGAAAAATAACGATAGATAGAATCAAGATCATAAAAAGAATGAGTGCACCCATGACCCAAAGAGAAGTGAGAATGTTTCTGGGAATGGTTGGATACTGTCGTCAATGGATTAGCAATTTTTCGTTGATTGCAAAACCTTTGGTGAGACTGACAAGAAGTGATGTGAAAGATCCTATTGATTTGACCAAAGAAGAATTGGCAGCATTCAAAAGATTGAGAGATGGGTTGTGTGAAGCACCTGCATTAGGTATGCCTGACTATGAAAAGGAGTTTGAGTTGTATTGCAGTGAGAGAAATGGATGTGCGCTCTCTGTGCTAATACAGAAGCATGGAATACTGAGGAGACCAATTGCATATTTTTCATCAATGTTGGACCCACTAGCTGTAGCCTTACCTGGGAGTTTGAAAGCAGTAGCTGCTACATGCCGAAGTTTGGAACAGAGTGAGGGAATTGTGATGGGATATCCTGTGAAAGTGTTCGTACCTCATGATGTGGCAATCCTTTTAACAAGAAGTCGCACTCAGTATATGACACATAGTCGGCTGACTAAGTATGAGAAAGTTATACTAGGTGCCACAAATGTAAGTCTTGTGAGATGTTTGAATGTGAATCCTTCAACATTACTGCCTGATGCTGATAATGTGGAAGTCAGAGATGAAGCAGATCATGACTGTCTGGATGTACTTGATTTCTGTACAAAACCTCGACCTGACATAAAAGATGTACCCTTACCAGAAAGTGATTTTGTTCTGTTTGTGGATGGGTCTTATTTGAGAACAGATGATGGAGTGTTAAGTGCAGCCTATGCGGTATGTGCAGTTGCAGCAGTGATGGAAGCATCATATCTGAAAGGAGTAAAATCGGCACAGGTAGCTGAACTTGTCGCTTTGACTAGAGCATGTTAGATTGGAAAGAGTGTAAGAGTGACCGTGATGACTGACAGCCAGTATGGATCCGGAGTCGTACATGACTTTGGTCAAATATGGCTGCAGAGAGGCTTTTTGATATCAAGTGGAACTCCCATTAAGAATGCTGAAGTGGTTGGAAAAGTGCTTGAGGCGATACAGTTGCCTAGGCAATTGGCTGTTGTGAAGTGTGCCGCCCATAGTCAGAGTGGTGATTATATCGCCACTGGCAACAAATATGTAAATGACATAGCAAAATACTGTGCACGAAATCAGAATTCCATTAATCGGGCTAAGGATAGAGAGGTGATTTCTTGCTCTTTGGTGTTTACTAACACTGTGGAAACATGGGAAGCAGTAAGACAATTGCAGGAAGAGGCAGGAGAAGAGGAAATGAAGCAGTGGGTAAAAGCAGGATGTGCACCCAGAGAGAAAGATCAGGTGTGGGTCTATAGAGATGGAAGACCAGTCATGCCTGATAGCATGATGTCTGCAATGGCACGGATGTATCATGGACAGGGACACATAGGGAGAGATGCTATGGTCAGGTAATTTAAACAAACCTGGTACAATGCAAAATTCAGACTTGTAGCATAAAGTCTTTGTCAGAGATGCCTAATATGTCAGCAATACAATCCAGGAAGAAAGACAGTAGTGAGTCTAGGAACAATAGGTCGAGAAGGAGGGCCTTTTACCAGAATGGAAGTGGATTTCATTGAGATGCCTCCCTGTAACAGACTGAGATATGTTTTGGTTATGGTCTGTCTGTTTTCTAGATGGGTAGAAGCATTCCCAACAAGAAGAAATGATGGGATGACAGTGGCAAAATTACTTTTGAGGGTTTTCATCCCTAGATTTGGGTTCCCAGTGACAATTGAATCAGACCGAGGAGGACATTTTCATAATGAGATCATAAAACTGATTTGTGAAGCATTGAATGTACAACAAAAACTACATTGTGCCTACCGACCAGAGGCTTCTGGTGTGGTGGAACAGATGAATGGTACTATCAAAAACAGGATAGGGAAAATGTGTTTAGCCACAGGTATGACATGGCCTGATGTCTTGCCTCTAGTACTCATGACTATTAGATCAATTCCAGATAGAACTACAGGGTTAAGCTCCCATGAAATCATCATGGGACGAGCCATGCAGCACGTGTTTATACCAGTCAACAAGCTGATGACTATAACTGATGACATGGTGTTGGAATACTGTAAAAGCCTGGCTGACGCAGTTCATTCTGTGTTTCATTAGGTTGGAGCGGATGCCACCACCCTTGAAAAGAAGCCAGCCCATGATCTAAGCCCAGGGGACTGGGTGAGAATAAAAGTTCACAGAAGAAGACAATTTTTGGTCCCGAGGTGGGGAAAACCAAGACAAGTCATCTTGACTACAACAACAGCTGTAAAGTGTGCTGGATTGAAAAACTGGATCCATGCAAGCCATAAATTGAGAATTCCAAATCCAGGACAGCACAGAAAAGGAGTATTTTGATGAATCAGAATCCAGTACTGAGTCAGATGACAAAGAGCCAAAAACAAAAGAAAACGCTGAAAGGGGGGAAGCAGAACAAAGTCTAACACATGTTCCAAGAAGTATTTCCCTGAGAAGAAGGTTACAGATTTCTGATACCAGTTCAGACTCAGAGACTGAACAAGGAGCGAAGTGTTCAAAGGAAAAACGAGGGAAAACTAAAGAAAAAGACAGTGAAGAGACAATAAAAGAGATTCATGAAAAGGAAGTGCCAGATGAAAGATTGAGAGAAATTCCACCTGAAACAACACGTTTAGATGGACAGGTGCCAGATACAGAGAGAGAGGGAAAGATTATTGCGGAAGACCCCTGAAGCGGTGTAAGGAACTCCAATATCCAGTTAGAAACAGGGACAAGTAGTCAGCAGGAAGATTGCGTGACGGAGATTCAAGGAGGGACAGAAGTAGGGAAAACTAAAGAAGTGGTGGAAAAAGAAACTGTTGAAAGTAAAAAGCAAGTTGAAACCGAGTCAGAAGAAAGCGAAGATGAAATACCTGAAGGTCGAGTTCTAAGAAAGAGAGCTTGGAGAACTGAAAAGAATGATAAAGGAAGTAGATTGAAAAGAACAGCAAAAGATGATGTTTGGCCGAATAAAATAAAAAGGTTGAGATACCGCCTGACATGAGTATGTTCACCAAGAGCTGAACAGGTGAATGAAGTGACAAGTCAGGTGAAATCAAAAGACGAAGTAACCAATGAAATTAAAGAGAGCAAAAGAACCAGAAAACATATCCAGAAGTATAAATCACCAGAATGGACGTATGTGGCCCTGCCTGAAGTAAAAGAAGAGGCAGATAGCCAAGGAAATCCAGAGGTGGTTGAACCTTAAGTGGTTGAGGAAGACGAAGAATCGGAAATCCTGAGAGTTATCTTGTCCGATATTGGTGAAGAAGCGGATGTTCAGGACATTCTGTATACCGATCACGAAGGAAAAGTGAAGAATGATGAAATGCCAAACTGAATGAGACAAGAAAACAACTGATAGAAAGACAATAAAATACCGAAAAGGACAAACACTGGTAGAACCAAGTAGGTGCTTAGAGCCTTGGGTTAGAAAACTAGTTGTGAAGTAGAAGAGGCTACGTCAAATGACACAGTCCATTTTAGCAAAGACGGCAAACATAGATGGTAGAAAAGATAGGTGTACATTTTTGAAGAGATGGTGTAAAATGTGTTGTTGTTGTACAGGATTATTAATGCTTCTATGGAGTGTACTTGCTCTCCTGATCTCATTTAAAGTTACTATAGATACATTAGAAGGACATAGTGAAAACATAACTAATATAGGGAAGATTCAAAAGGTAGTTCCAGCTACAATAGATAAAAACTATTTACATAAAGACAGGTCTATAACTAATTTTTCTAATAATGTGTTTTCGAAACTGTTGTATGAATATGTAAAAACAATGGATGTAAGGGACTGCTATGTCTGTATGCAGTTACCTGCTTCTGTATCGGAGGGAGTGACTTATCATCACCTTCCAGTAACTTATGGAATAGCATGTAGTGTAATAGCTAGTTTATTTTATCAGACAGGAAAATTACAATATTATTTTTCAGATGTAGATACTATATTTTCACAAGTACCGTCAATTAACAAGTTAAATAAGGTAAAACCTGCAAAGGTGTTAGGTGAATTTTTCTTAGAGACTAAAGAACTAACATTAGAATACATATTTAAAAACAATTTGACTTGCAGTTTAAAGAAAGAGGAAAAGACATTTTTAGATATGGTTGAAGAAAGGAGACTGAAAATGCAAAGAAAGGCTTCAGAAGGAATGGTGGAGAAAACAGTATGGGATGTAGAGATGGAAAAACACTTGAAAGGGGAAATAAGTCCAACTATGGCTTTAGATTGGCCTCAGAAAGGGAAATTGTGTATTAGAAGGAATCAAACTGCATATGATAATCATTTTGTAGGGAATAGTGAGTGCCATGATACATACGGAATCATGGGTGGATGGGGATTTAAAGGTGGAAAAGATCCAGTATTTCCTGGACTATATATTATTTGTGGGAACAGGGCATATTATCGTTTGCCAGACCATTTGTATGGCACATGTTATGTAGGCCTGGTTTTTCCAAAGGTTTTTCACATGGATAGAGGAGAAGATGGTGTACATAACTTAGGTAGTAATTTAGTACGTAGTAAGAGAGAATCTTTGGCAGAAATTGTAGGTGATATATTTGGAGCATTGATACCGGCAGTGGGAATATCTCTGAATGCAAACAAAATTAGAAGACTTTCAACAGTAGTGGATCGCTTGTCAACAAGCACCGCTGGATGATTTTTTTGGTAAACACTGAAATGGTTGCCATGCGTGCTATGGTAATGCTAAATCGACTTGCCCTTGATATATTATTGGCAAAAGAGGGTGGAGTCTGTGGAATGCTGAAAGTTCAACATTGTTGTACTTACATTCCTGACGAAAGTAAAGATTTGAAAATTTATATAAAAAATATTACAGAATTGCATGACGAAATTGTACCACTGGAGGTTGAAGGTGTATGGGAAAAGATTGGAAGGAAGATATCAGTTATTAAAAATGTATTAGTAACTTTAGGTAGTACCTTTTTAGGTAAGATATTATTTCCATTAACATGTGTGATTTTTATAGTATTAATGATAAGATTAGGGTGTATCTGTTGTAAAAAGAATAAAAACCAGAAAAAGTCAAAAAGAGAAAATTTAAGGAGAAAAGACGTAAAACAAGAAAGAGAATTTGATGAGATAGAATTGGAGGAAATTAAGGAGAGTATGTACAAATCAGCAATCCGAATAATCTATTAATTGTAATATTATTAATCTGTTTGAAGTGATAACTCACCAATTATATTAATGAAAGAATTACACGTGGGATTTGCATTTGCATGGCTAAGCTAACTGTATACTAATATATGTACGCATACTAATGGTAGAAAATTAGAATATTGCATGATATATGTTGCTTTTGTGACGTAATTGTAAGTTGCACCAGATGACATCGCTGGGTGAATATAAACGCTTTGAATACCGCTATCATGCTAGATAATTACTTACACATAGGGGAATTAGTGAGGGTTTAACATTTTATCAGCCATTTCAATGTTTTAATTACGTTTTGCGTTTGTTTTGCTTAAGTTGACCATTTGGGCCTAAGAAAAGATTGCTGACTGAGACACACGACGCGACTACTACCGTTTCACGAGGTTTCGAGTGAAGTGCGCCTGCGCCACCGCCAGCAACAGTGGCCTCGTCCTGACCCCAGGCAAGACGTACCCATCAAGGTCACACTGGGAGAATCACCAAATTCACGAAACAAAGGACTGTCTTTAAAACCGGAACCAGCAAGTGTGATGACTTAACCTAACGGACTATGTGAGAACTTTACCGAATGACCCCAAACCAGCCAATCAGGACTGCCTAAAACTGATTTTGTTACATTTTGACGTTAGTTTCATTATAAAAGAAGGTAGACTAGGGAGTTAATAAGATTCCTTTTCCTTTTTCCTGACGTTATGCTGACGAAGAGGACAGTGACACTGCTGGACAGCTGTTTTCCTGAATCTTTGAGAGATTGAATTGCTGCCTGACTTTGATGATTTAAAGACTTTTCCACGACTTGTTTCACTTAGAGGACGTCTAATAGCCAGATTAGGTAAATATGATGATCGGTGATTTGGTTTATGACTTATTGAAATTGAAATTGATTAGATAAACAAAATTATTATTCTAACGAACAAATGTGTCGGGTGATTTATTTAGAGAAATTAGAATAAGATTAAATGTAGATTAAAAGAATTGTGTCACCAAATATCCAAAATCAACTAATTGATTCATCGATTAAATGGAGGGAATGTCTCGAGGTTCTGAGTTCAATAAAGGTACTTAATGTAGGTTCAGGTAAATTGGGTTCCTTAGTTGAAAAGGTATTCCTTTCATGTCAGCGTTTGGACAATTTATCTCTCCCGTGAGAACGGATCAATGAAGTGTGAGTGTTGGTGTTATGGGCCCCACCAATGAAGATATTGAGTGAATGAGCTAGTGTGATATTTGATCTGTGACGAAGGGAGAATTTAAAAATCCACGCTGCATCACAGCACGATGTGAGAAGTTGGCCTGGTATATGCTGTCCACTAGTTATAGAGGGCACCTTGCACCACTTCAAACGACCCTTATTGATGATTAGGTTAAAGACAACCTTTATTCAAAGCTATCCTAGTGGTAGCTATGGAGGGCAGCCTTCAGGCTAAGTCTCGAAGGAATGTAAAGCAGCTTGGTTTAACAGATTATAACCTCCTGAATGGCCAAATGAAAGGAGAACCACACAAGATATATATATATGTAAATATATGTATTTATTACTAAACACTCTCTACTAACCTCTTTATGAGATTAGAGAACAAGGTAATAATAAAGCACTAGAACTACAGTAAATAGCACAATACACAGCGGGCTCCAGGGGGAGACCGAACCATATACTAAGAAAGTTGTATAAAACCACGACTTGACTAGACACAGTGCCTAGAGCACCTAGAATTGCTGGGACCCCAAGAAACCACCCAAAGTAGTGACACAGGGGACCCACGGAGGACGCGTGCAGTGTGAGAACACAGGCGCGAACTCCTTACAACTCTATGGGAAAGTCGGGGTTGGAATTTTAAAGATTAAGGACACTTAGGAGAGGACTTCAAGCAAACCCTTTGGAACTTAGAAGGTTTTAAGGCCAGCACCCTTGAGAGTACCAAGGTACCCGTGTTATCTATCCCAGTAGAGCCGGGTGCATAGGGGTCAAGTGGTGTCGGAAACGCTCGTTGATTTCAATGGCGTGAGGCGAAGAAGTGCTGCTAACGGGAAGATGAGAAGTGTCCGGTGTGATCCAAGCCTGGATCGTAGCTGAGAAGAACCTGAGAGCAGAGGAGACAGAGTCTGGGTCACTGCACAGTGACCAGGGGAACGACAGACGAATGCCCACCGATGTTGGGTATTTCAGGTGAGATGAGGTGAAGCTTGACTCTGCAGCCACGGGGACCAGGAGACGTCGACAATGACCAAAGTCTGCAGGTGAGCTGTCCCACGAAGGAAGTCGAGTGCTGGGGGGGTCAGTGTCCGGATTGAACACCAACAAGCCTTGGCAACTGCAACCCACGCGGTCAGAGAAAAGATGCTTCGGTGAGGACCAGAAAGGTCCTGGAGACTCCTGAAGCGATGGAGAGTCAGGGCACGTCTAGAGCAACCAGGAAAGCCCACTGAAAGTTAAAGTTACCTTCACAGGGACCCACAGGTCAACGGACCAGGGATCGCGAAGGAACTTCAAGAGTAATCACAAAATACCAGCCCACAGAACACTTGTGGAGTGTAGGCAGGTAATCTTCAGTGGAAACACTGCTTGGGGTCAGGACTACAAGTAGCCCAACGCACAGCCTCAGGGGTCGCCAAAAAGCATATGCTGCTGCAAATGTACACGGTACCCAGGGGTTCGGATTGCACGGTCTCCATGAGGGATGTGGATCTCAGAATTGCTGAGAGCACAGATCAACCTCAGAGACCACGGGAACCCACCTCCTGTGTTGCAGAAATCTTCAGAGTCCTTCAAGAGCTGCATAGATTCAAACCGGTCAGATGCGTTTCAGGTGCCTGCCTTGCAGGGGAGTAACTCCTTTACTCCAAGGGAGATTCTTCAGTCATCCAACGAAGTGTAGATAGTCGAAGTACTTGGCTTCTGTAGCAGAGTTTTGTCCAGGTAAATCCAAAGTCCTGTAGCCAGGGGTTCCTACTTTATACCCAAGGAAGGGGTGGGGCAAACTCCGGGGATCCACCTATGGGAGGGTCTGGACAGAGAGGTGGCTACACCCATGTCCTTTGTCCAGTTTCGCGCCAGAGCAGGAGCAAATGACTCCTGCAACCGGTTTGAACTGGATTATGCACACAGACACCAAATGTGCCCCTATTGCAGACATCAAAGCACTCTTGGAGTGCACCCACCCAGCCTGTCTGGGAGGTGGTCACACCTCCCTGTGACAGGAAACCTATTGTCCAGCCGTCCCCTGCCGGAGTTTCGTCCAGCAGCAGGAGGGCAGACTCGTGTCTGTGGCTGGCAGCATCCATCTTGTGATGCCAGGGTCGAGAAAGCTGGTACCGGGTGTACCGGTGTTGTCATATTTCTCCCTCTAGGAGGGTGGAATCATACCTCCCACACCAGTTACTGGTGTGGAGGTATGATTCCAAGGTATTTGACACCAAACATGACTTGTTTCCATGCAGCCATTTTAAAGTTCGCATTTACTGCGAGGTTATAATGCACTTAAGAGTATATGGTTGGCTGCATCACAAACAACCCCGGAATAGAGGTTCCGAAGGCTGCAGAGGGGCTCTGCTCATTCAGGTGCACCCTCTCACATAAAACCCAGCACCCTGTCTTCAGGATTGATCAGGCCTGCCATAGGGGTGACTGATAGGTTTATATGTGCAGTGATATGGAGTAGATATAGTGAACCTATATCTAATATAAGGTGTGCAAGCACCACCTTACACAGGCTGCTGTAGCAAACCTGTTGTGTCATTTTGAATGGTATCCCAGGGGTGGCTTAATACATGCTCCAGCCCCTGTGAGGCCTCTGGGGTACCTATGTCCTAGGTACATAGTATACCATATACCAGGGACTTATAAGGGTACCCCAGAATCCAATCTGGAGGGTACCTAAAGTACATGCAATCAATGTAGAGGAGAAAGCAGCTAGGATGGGGTCCTGGATAGCAGGATCCCAGCCAGTCTAAGTCGAAAACAGTGAAAAATCAGCAAAAAGTGGGGATAACTATAAGAAGCAGATCCTACTCTCCTACACTACCCCCCCAAACGTAAGGACATTAAACTAACCTTGACCAGTTGAGTCTTCATGTTCTAAGTGAAAATATCTGGAGAGTCCATCTGCATTTGCATGGTTACTCCCAGGTCTATGTTCCACTGTATAGTCCATCCCCTGTAGGGAAATGGACCACCTCAAAAGTTTGCGGTTTTCACCCTTCATCTGTTTTAGCCACAATACAGGTTAAAGTTCAGAGACACGCAAAAAGCAAAAATTCAGGACTGGGTTGACTTTGTTGACTGTGCTGCTAAGGCTCTGGAAGGTTGGTTATTGGGCAGTAAAGTGTGTGACTTCAAAGGATTGTACAATCTGATAATGAGGGAGCAGATTCTTAATAACTGTCAAAATCAGCTGTTGCACCAGTACCTGGTAGACTCTGATCTGACCTCTCCACCAGAATTGGGAAAAAAGGCAGACACATGGGTCAGAACCAGGGTGAGGCAGAAGGTACACAACCAAGGTGGTAACCCTAAGAAGCAAGATTCCAAAAACTCTGATAAGGGTGGGGACAAGGGTAAAGACCAGAAGTCTTCACAAGGGCCCCATAAATCTTCTTCAGGTGGGGATTCACAGGCTAACAAAGGGAAAGGCCAAAAGAAACCTTGGTGCAAAATCTGTAAACAGAAAACTCACTGGACTTGTGACTGCACCAAGGCAAAGAAAATACTCCAGCCCCCACCAATGCCCCTAAGGCACCTGCTCCCCCTAGTGCAATTACAATTGGTGGTGGGTATACACAGAATAAGGGTGTAGTAGGGTTGGCCCTGGGTTCTGAGATGGCCTCTGGCCTAGTCAGAGTGCCAACTCAGGCTGTGCTTGTCAGTGATGGGGGCCTGGATATTCCCCCCTTTGTGAGTCCCAGTAACTTGGGCAAATACAGACAGCAGCCTTTAATTAATGGAGTAGAAGCTTGGGCATTCAGGGACACAGGAGCAAGTGTCACAATGGTGACAAAAGATCTTGTGGATCCTGGGCAGATTATACTTGGTGAAATGTTCCAAGTGACCAGTGCTAGCAATGTCAGAACAGACCATTCTCTGGCAGTTGTTAACTTCTCCTGGGAAGGGGTAACTGGCCTTAAGAAGGTTGTCGTAAGTACAGACCTACCAGTACAGTGCTTGCTTGGCAATGATCTAGAAACTTCAGCTTGGGCAGAAGTGGAGCTCGGGACACATTCAGAAATGTTAGGGATCCCTGCACATGTCTTTGCTGTGACTAGGTCACAGGCTAAACTGTCTAACACTGGACAGGCCCTGGATTCTGGAATAATGGACCAGGTGCCTCAGAAGAGGAGGAGCAGAAGGGTTAAGGTAGAGCCTTCCCACCTGTCTCAGGATACTGATCAGTCTCCTCAGGGAGATGATCTTGAACCTGAAGAAGGAACTGTCCCAGAGGAGCTTGAACCTGACCAGGTTGAGTTCTTGGGGACAGGTGGCCCTTCCAGGTCTGATCTGAGCCAGGAGCAGAAAACCTGCCCCTCTCTTGAAACCCTCAGACAGCAAGCTGCTGATGAGACTGCTGGGAATGCTAGTGGCACCCATAACGTTTATTGGGATGATGGACTCCTATATTCAGAGAGTAGAGACCCCAAGCCTGGTGCATCCAGGAGGTTGGTTATACCTCTGAAGTTTAGGGGTTTCCTATTGGCACTAGCCCATGATATTCCCCTAGCAGGACACCTGGGCCAGATCAAGACTTGGGACAGAATTGTTCCTCACTTTCACTGGCCCCACATGTCTGAAGACACAAAGTAGTTGTGTCGCACCTGTGTAACCTGCCAAGCCAGTGGCAAAGCAGGTGGCACTACAAAGGCCCCCCTGATACCACTACCTGTGGTGGGGGTTCCCTTTGAGAGGGTTGGGATTGACATTGTTGGTCCCATGGATCCTCAAACAGCATCTGGGCACAGATTTATACTGGTGGTAGTGGATCATGCCACCAGGTATCCAGAAGCAATTCCCCTAAGGACCACTACAGCACCTGTAGTGGCAAGAGCTCTCTTGAGTGTGTTCTCAAGAGTAGGCTTTCCTAGGGAGGTAGTATCTGACAGGGGTGCAATTTTTATGTCAAGTTACTTAACTGCTATGTGGAAGGAGTGTGGAGTGAATTACAAATTCACCACACCCTATCACCCACAATGCAATGGTTTAGTTGAGAGATTCAACAAAACCTTAAAGGGCATGATCAAAGGATTCCCAGAGAAGCAAAAATGCGACCTGCTCTTGCCCTGCCTTTTTTTTTGCATACAGGGAGGTGCCTCAGAAGGGGGTTAGCTAAAGCCCATTTGAACTTCTGGTTGGTCACCCTGTCAGGGGTCCATTATGTTTGGTGAAGGAGGGATGGGAGTCACCTCTCAAGCCCCCAAAGCAAGACATAGTGGACTATGTACTTGGCCTCTGCTCCAGGATGGCTGATTACATGAAGAAGGCAAACAAAAACCTTGAGGCTAGCCAGGAACTGCGAAAGTCCTGGCATGACCAAAAGTTTGTACTGACTATTTACCAGCCAGGACAGAAAGTGTGGGTGTTGGAGCCTGTGGCCCCAGCAGCTCTCCAGGACAAGTGTAGTGGACCCCACATTATTGTTGAACAGAAGGGAGAGGTTACTTATTTAGTAGACCTAGGAACTCCCAGGAGTCCCCATAGTGTTCTCCATGTCAACAGGCTGAAGCCATATGTGGACAGGGCTGACATATGCTTGCTCATGGCAACTGATGAGGGACAGGAGGAAGATAGTGGCCCACTCCCTGACCTCCTCTCACAGAACCCTGATGATGGGTCAGTTGATGGTGTAGCCTTGGCAGGCAGCCTCACTGCCCAGCAGCAAACTGATTGCAGACAGGTTCCCAATCAGTTCAGATACATGTTCTCACTGACTCCAAGTCAGACTACCCAGTGCACTCATGAAGTGGACACTGGGGACAGTCTACCTATTAAAAATAAGCTTTATAGGCAATCTGACCATGTCAGGGACTGTATCAGGAAAGAAGACCAGAAAATGTTGGATTTTGGAGTTATTGAACCCTCAGATAGCCCTTGGGCTAGTCCAGTGGTCCTTGTGCCAAAACCTCACACCAGTGGTGGAAAAAGAGAGATGAGGTTGTGTGTGAACTACAGGGGTCTCAATACAGTCACTAGGACTGATGCCCATCCAATACCAAGGGCAGATGAGCTCATAGATACTCTGGCCTCAGCCAAGTACCTCAGCACATTTGACTTGACAGCTGGCTACTGGCAGATCAGATTAGCTGGTGATGCAAAGCCAGAAACAGCATTGTCAACCCCTAGTGGGCACTATCAATTTGTGGTAATTTCCTTTGGTCTAAACAATGCACCTGCCGCTTTCCAAAGGTTGGTGAATACAGTTCTCACAGGCCTGGAAGCCTTTAGTGCAGCATATCTAGATGATATTGCTGTCTTTAGCTCCACCTGGGAGGATCACCTGGTCCACCTAAGGAACGTTTTGGAGGCCCTGCAAAAAGCAGGCCTAACTATCAAGGCTACTAAGTGCCAGATAGGGCAGAGTCAGGTTGTGTACCTGGGCCACCTTGTAGGTGGAGGCCAGGTTCAACCATTGCAGAGCAAAATCCAGACCATAATGGACTGGGTTGCTCCAACTACCCAGACTCAGGTGAGAGCCTTCTTAGGCCTGACTGGGTACTATAGGAGATTTGTCAAAGGGTATGGATCAATAGTGACACCCTTGAATGACTTAACTTCTAAGAAAATGCCCAAAAAGGTTCAGTGGACAGCTAGCTGTCAAAAGGCATTTGATGACCTGAAGCAGGCCATGTGTAGTGCTCCCATTCTGCAGAGTCCTGACTACCCCAAGAAGTTCATTGTTCAAACTGATGCATCTGAATTGGGGGTTGGGGCTGTACTGTCACAATTGAATGAAGAAGGTCAGGATCAGCCAGTAGCTTTCATAAGCAGAAGGCTGACCACTAGAGCGAAACGTTGGTCAGCCATTGAGAGGGAGGCCTTTGCTGTGGTTTGGGCTCTGAAGAAGTTGAGGCCATACTTGTTTGGTACTCACTTCCTTGTTCAGACAGACTATAAGCCCCTCTTATGGCTAAAACAAATGAAGGGTGAAAACCCCAAACTGCTTAGGTGGTCCATTTCCCTACAGGGGATGGACTTTACAGTGGAACATAGACCTGGGAGTAACCATGCCAATGCAGATGGACTCTCTAGGTATTTCCACTTAGAACATGGAGACTCAACTGGTCAAGGTTAGTTTAATGTCCCTAAGTTTGGGGGGGGGGGTGTAGGAGAGTAGGATCTGCTTCACATGGGTACCCGCACTTTTTGCTGGTGTTTCACTGTTTTTCGACCTTAGTCTGGCTGTGGCCCTGCTAATCAGGACCACAGTCTAGCTGCTTCCTCTCTAAAATGGTTCCATGTACATTAAGTACCTATCTAATTGGATTCTCAAGTGCGTTTTAAGCCCCTAGTATATGGTATACTATGTACCTAGGGCTTAGGTACCTCAGAGGCCTACCAGGGGCTGAAGCATGTATTATGCCACCCCTGGGAAGCACTCCAAAATGGCACCACAGGTCTGCTACTGCAGTCTGGGTAAGGGTTTGCTTGTTATGATGCTTAGATTTCACCTATAAAATGTATGCATTATTATATGACAAAAAGCTGCAGACATGAGTTCTAAAATGGCATGCAGATTGTGGAAAAGCAAGATGAAAACATAGGGCCTGATCAGAATGCTTCAGTTTGGAGGTGCTTTCATGTGAAAACATGCTTAATTAGTTGAACAGCCATGCTTATATGTGATTAATCCATATGTAATCTCACTAAAGAATGCACATTAAATTAGAAAATGTATTTGTACTTTTAAAATGGCATCATGTATTTTTGCAAGAGTAGAAATGTGCTGAATTGTGTTTCACAGTGTAGAAAACAATGTGATTTTAGTTTGCTTTAGTGGACTCAGCTAAACTGCAGTTTGTCCTTGAAACATTACATTGGAATGTGTTCTTCTTCCCTCCCAACTTTCAATGAAAGGGCTCTGTTAAAAAATCCTGCCTACAGCTTCCTTCAACCTTCACACAATGTTGCATATTTTTGTAGCCTGTTTAAACGTGGAGAGAAGAACACACTTTTTTTTCATAAATCACAAGACTGAAATTTGAACAGGAACAAGCCTGATTAATGACGTATCCAGTCAGCCCATGGTAAGATGATATGTCTTGAAGTTCTGATTGGACCAGCTATGAGGACTGAGCACGTGAACTTTTACTTGAAATATGGCTTACAAGTGGGAGGAGTGCTTTTTGCCTCTCTCTTCTTTTTTCATTTTTCTGAGGGCCAGGTCCAGTTTCTGTGCTGGAGACAGGGAGGGGCTGCATTCTGTGGGGGCTATGGTGCAGCTTGAGACAGAGACACAGACTAGCACAGCGAAGCATATGCAGAGAGAAAGAGCTGAAAGGATCAGAACAGATTTAGATTTTAGGTGCTAAACTGCATTTATTTCTCTTTGCAGGATATTTTTGCCATTATTAATTATTGGTTAACCTTGTAAGACTTACTCTTTTTCTTAGAAACTCTTTAAGAGTTTTGACTGACAATTTGCGCCACATTTCCCTTCCTATATGTGATGCTTATATGCAGACTGTAATATGTTCTGTATTCATGCTATTTTTCCTATTTTTCAATTCTGTAACCTGATTGATATTTGACTAATGAATAAAGAGTCAGAGAACCTTAACTTTTGACTTAAATAAAACCCTTTTAAAATAACTCACCACTCTCATTATTGCCTCTAATATTGTTTGCATTTAATATTTATATATATGTAAAGTCTCCTGTTTGGTGAAACACGGTCATCAAAAGATCCATCATTTTTCACCCTTTACAGCGGTAAACCATAGATGATGTGGTTTTGAATAGGGAAATTACCAGGTAATTACCGCTGGATCACTTGCACCCCTTACTGTGGTGTAGCCTTCCTATGTCACTACCATATACAGACACATATAAACCTATAAGCCACTCCTATGGCAGGCCTTGACAATCCTGAAGGCAGAGTGCTTGGTTTTGTGTGAGAGGGTGCCCAAGCATGAGCTGAGCCCCTAGGCAGCTTTCGGAAATACTTCCTTATGGCTGTTCTGTGATACAACACAGACGGGGTGTGGAAATGCACACCGTTGTACTCAATTCCTTCACAACTTTAATTCATATCAACATGTTCTGTGATACAGCCATACCATATACTCTTAAGTGCATTATAACCTTGCGGAAAATGGTAACTTTGGGATGGCTGCATCAAAACATGTCGTGTTTGGTGTCAAATGCTCTGGAATACTCCCCCCCCCCCCCGTCAGTTCTGGCGGCGGGTGAGGCATTCCACCCTTCTAGAGGAAGAGACATGTTCACACTGGCTAAACCCGGTAGGTCTTTCCTGAGCCCTGGCATCACAAAATGGATGCCTCTGCCACAAACACGGGTCTGGCCTCCTACTGCTGACCGAAACTCCGGCAGGGGAGGCCTGGACAATAGGTTTCCTGTCGAAGGAAGGTGTAACCACCTCCCCAGACAGGCAGATGTGTATTGGGGCCTTGCGGGAGCACTCTCTGGTGCTTTGAAGTCCTGCACTGGGGGCACGTTTGGTGTCCCTGTGCATAGCCCAGTTCAAACCGGTTGCAGGGGCTACCTGCCCCTGCTCTGGCATGAAACTGGACAAAGGAAATGGGTGTAACCACCCCTCTTTCCTGGCCCACCCATAGGTGGGGCCTTAGAGTTAGTCCATCCCCTAAACTTACTATAAGTATAGGAATCCAGTCCCTAGGACTTTAGATTACCCTGGACGAAACTCTGCAATGTACATCCTGGACCTTCGACGTTCTATCCTGACTAGAAGACTGAAGAAATCTCCCTTGGGGTCAAGGAGTGACTCCCCTGCTTGGCAGGCACCAAAGAAGCAACTGACCGGTCTGCATCGCTGAAGCTCCCGCTGGACACCGACGTCTTTGCATCACCAGAGGTGGATTTCCAGACTTCCCCACGGCTACCCTGAGTCCACAGCAAAGCTGAGGCCCATGGCTATCGTGGGTGACGTGGAACCGTGACCCCTGGACACCGTGAACTTTTGCAGTAACACTATCTTCCTGGTCCTCCTCGAAGTTGTGCTTTGGGCTCCTATTAGCCCCAGCCTTGAGCACCTCCTGCACTGAAGAATGTTGGCCTCCACTCCACGAGTGACCCGTGGGCCAGCTTCAAGTGTGACCGCTCGAGGCTCCTTCGCGATCACTAGCCCGTTGGCTAGCAGGTCCCCACAAAGTCAACTCCTTTTCTACTTGGGCTTTCCTGGTTGCTCCAGACGTGCCCTGACTTACCCTCACTGGGTGAGTCCCTCAGACCTTGCTGGTCTGCACTGCAGTTCTTTCTCTAAATTCCAGTGACTTGCCGTTGCCAAGGATTGTTGGGTCCATTCTGGTCACCGACACCGCAGCACTCGGCAGACTTCATGGGACAACTCTAATCCGGCTCGTGGACTTCGTCAACACCTCCTGGACCTCGTGGCTGAAGAGTCAAGACACCCATCAACTCACCTGAAGCACCCGACATCTGTGGGCATTGGTCCATCCTGCCCTCGGTCACTGGCAAGTGACCCAGACTCTGTCCCCTCTGCTTTCAGGTTCCTTCCATCCTAGATCAAGGCTTGGATCTCTTCGGACACTTCTCCTCGTCACGGCAGCAGCAGTTCTTTGCAGGCTTCCATTGAAATCGAACACGCAACCCAACACGAAAAGATACCTATGCACCCGGCTTCCCTGGGTGAGGTAACTCGAGTACTCTGGTGCTCATGTGGGTGCTAGCCATAGAACTTCTTAAGTCCAAAAGGGTTTGGTCCAGACTCGAGTAGAAGTGTCCCTAATCTTTAAATTTCAAAATGCGACATTGCCCATAGAAGATAACGGGAACCCGCGGTTGTGTTTACACACTGCATACTGTCCCCGTGGGTCCCCTGTGTCACTACCTTGGGTGGTTCCTTGGGGTCCCAGCAAATCTAGAGGCAATAGGCCTAGTGTCTATTCCAGTCGTGGTTCTGACTGTGCCCTATCTGGCTTTCTGCAGGGCCTCCAAAACATTTCTTAGGTGGACCAGGTGATCCTCCCAGGTGGAGCTAAAGACAGCATCAACATCTAGATTGTGAGAAGGTGGCCTGATATATGCTGTCCACTAGTTCTAGTGGGCACCTTGTATCAGTCCAAACAACCCCTTATGGTGATAGGTAAAAGACAACCTTTATTGAAAGCTATCCTAGTGGTAGCTATGGAGAGCAGCCTTCAGGCTAAGTCTTGAAGGAATGTAAAGCAGCTTGTTTTACCAGTCTATAATCTCTTGAATGATCAAATGAAAGGACAACCACACAAGGTATATATTCAAAATATATGTATTTAAGATAAAACACACCCCTCTAGTCTCTTTATGAGACTGGAGTTCAAAGTACTTAGTTTACAAGTGAGCAAGCATCAGTAATAGCACAAATACACGTTTGGGCCCTAGGGGCGTACCAAACCATATACCAGAAAAGTGGTATAAGAACCACGACTGGACTAGACACTAGGGGCCCGATTCACAGAACTAACTTAAGACAAAATCCTAAACTTACTACTTTTGGTATTCACAGAAGTTAGGATTTTGTCTTAAGTTTGTCTTAAGACAAACTTAAGACAGACTTAAGACAGACTTAAGACAAACTTAAGACAGACTTAAGACAGACTTAAGACAGACTTAAGACAGACTTAAAACAAACTTAAGACACACTTAAGACAGACTTAAGTTAGGATTTTGTCTTAAGTTTGTCTTAAGTCTTTCTTAAGTTTGTCTTAAGTCTGTCTTAAGTCTGTCTTAAGTCTGTCTGAAGTCTGTCTTAAGTCTGTCTTAAGTTTGTCTTAAAACAAACTTAAGACAAAATCCTAACTTCTGTGAATACCAAAAGTAGTAAGTTTAGGATTTTGTCTTAAGTTAGTTCTGTGAATCGGCCCCAAAGCCTATTGCCTCTAGATCCGCTGGGACCCCAAGGAACCACCCAAGGTAGTGACACAGGGGACCCACGGGGACTGTATGCAGTGTGTAAACACAACCGCGGGTTCCTGTTATCTTCTATGGGCAATGTCGCGGTTGGAAATTTAAAGATTAGGGACACTTCTAATCGAGTCTGGACCAAACCCTTTTAGACTTAAGAAGTTCTAGCGCTAGCACCCAAGAGAGCACCGGAGTACTCGAGTTACCTCACCCAGGGAAGCCGGGTGCATAGGTGTCTTTTGGTTTCGGGTCGCGTCGTCGATTTCAAAGGAAGCCGGCAAAGAACTGCTGCTGCCGTGACGAGGAGAAGTGTCCGAAGAGATCCAAGCCTGGATCTAGGATGAAAGGAACCTGAAAGCAGAGGGGACAGAGTCTGGGTCACTTGCCAGTGACCGAGGGCAGGATGGACCAATGCCCACAGATGTCGGGTGCTTCAGGTGAGTTGATGGGTGTCTGGACTCTTCAGCCATGAGGTCCAGGAGGCGTTGACGAAGTCCATGAGCCGGAATCGAGCTGTCCCACGAAGTTTGTCAAGTGCTGCGGTGTCGGCGACCAGAATGGACCCAACAAGCCTTGGCAACGGCAAGTCACTGGAATTTAGAGAATGGACTGCGGTGCAGACCAGCAAGGTCTGAGGGACTCACCCAGTGAGGGTAAGTCAGGGCACATCTGGAGAACCAGGAAAGCCCAAGTAGAAAAGGAGTTGCCTTTGTGGGGACCTGCTAGCCAACGGGCTAGTGATCGCGAAGGAGCCTCGAGCCGTCGCACTTGAAGCTCGCCCACGGTTCACTCGTGGAGTGGAGGCCAACAATCTTCGTTGAAGGAGGTGCTCAAGGCTGGTGCTACTCGGAGCCCAAAGCACAGCTTCGAGGAGGACCAGGAAGATAGTGTTGCTGCAAAAGTTCATGGTGTCTAGGGGTCACAGTTCCACATCACCCACGACAGCCACGGGCCTCAGCTTTGCTGTGGACTCAGGGTAGCCTTGGGGAAGTCTGGAAATCCACCTCTGGTGATGCAAAGACTTCGGCGTCCGGCAGGAGCTTCAGTGATGCAGACCGGTCAGTTGCTTCTTTGGTGCCTGCCAAGCAGGGGAGTCACTCCTTGACCCCAAGGGAGATCTCTTCAGTCTTCTAGTCAGGATAGAACGTCAAAGGTCCAGGATGTACGTTGCAGAGTTTCGTCCAGGGTAATCTAAAGTCCTAGGGACTGGATTCCTATACTTATAGTAAGTTTAGGGGATGGACTAACTCTAATGCCCCACCTATGGGTGGGCCAGGAAAGAGGGGTGGTTACACCCATTTCCTTTGTCCAGTTTCGCACCAGAGCAGGGGCAGGTAGCCCCTGCAACCGGTTTGAACTGGTGTGTGCACAGGGACACCAAACGTGCCCCCAGTGCAGGACTTCAAAACACCAGAGAGTGCTCCCGCCCAGCCCCAATACACATCTGCCTGTCTGGGGAGGTGGTTACACCTTCCTTCGACAGGAAACCTATTGTCCAGGCCTCCCCTGCCGGAGTTTTGGTCAGCAGCAGGAGGCCAGACCCGTGTTTGTGGCAGAGGCATCCATTTTGTGATGCCAGGTCTCAGGAAAGTCCTACCGGGTTTAGCCAGTGTCTACTTTCCTACATAGATAAGCTGCACAATAGGCTTTCAGGCCTGTAAGGACTTTATTCACCAACCTTTGAAAAGTGGCAGGCGCATTCTTAAAACCAAAGGGCATCACCACAAATTGGTAGTGCCCACTAGGGGTAAAAAATGCAGTTTTTGGCTTTGCATCTTCAGCTAATCTGATCTGCCAGTAGCCAGCTGTCAGGTCAAATGTGCTCAGAAACTTGGCAGAGGCCAAAGTATCTATAAACTCATCTGTCCTAGTGACTGCATTGAGACCTCTGTAGTCAACATAAAACCTCATGTCTCTCCTTTTTTTTATTTTTTTTTAGAAAGTCCTCATATAGCAAAAATTAGCAATTGGAGGTGTCGGGCGCCCGTTTCTCTTTCTATTCCGACCTTCCGGGGCTTCTCCTGGCTAAGCGCATCATGTGCATGGAGAATATCTTCTTCCCCTTTTTACTCTAGCCCCTTTATGGCCGCTTCCAGTGCAATTCGGTTCTAGGTTGAGCTAGTCATTTTGACTACTCTTTCAAGTTCCCACTTGAATGCTTTTATTGCATTGCATAATCATAGGACCATACAATGCATTTTACCAACTTTAATTTGCAAGATTATGGTATTCCCAGATTTTCCAGAATTTATTTCTCTTTAACCTGTGCCCACTCCTATCTAGTTTATTTACTCTTTGTACGGACGCCACCCAGTCTTCATGTGTTGGAGGTGTACCTTTTACCCACTTGATACATATCTCTCTTCTTGCTAAAAGTAATAATATAAAGAGAATTTTCTCCTCGTCTTTACTCAGCTTAGTTGTTTCAACCTCGTTCTGACTCATCCCAAAAATAACCAAATCTATACTCACCTCCACCTGTCATCCCAGTAATTTAGACAAGGTCTTACCCGTCTCCTTCCGAAATTCCTCGAGTTGGGGGCACTGCCGAAACATGTGTAGGTCATCTGCACTCAGGTCTCCGCACTTGGGAAAACTTCTCTCTCTTTGGCCTCTGATCTTAGATAGCCTCTTTGGGGCCCAGTACGCTCTGTGGATAGTGAATAAGTGGTTCCTTCTCAGTGGTGCAGATTTCACAAGTTTCCAACAAGTATCCATGGATACTTGCCATTCATGTTGGATGTTCAGCTCTGGCAGTACTCCTCCCCAGGTCTCGTCTGGAATTTTGTAGTGTTCCTCCCCCTCTTGTATTAGTGCCCAGTACCAGTATGCAATTTATCTTTTGCTGATCTTGTTTCCCTGCAGCATTTCCTCTACTATCCCGTTTCCATCTTGGCTGTTTTTTAAGATCTTGAACCAGCTGATTATTTGATAGTACTTATATCTCGAGATTGTGCCCTTAGTTCTTTCACTCAGCTCTTCCCACTCTATGACTGAGTTCTGTATCATTAAGTCGCCCCATTTTGTGATATTCTTTTCCCTCAGGGGATTTGCTAGTCTATCTTTTAGACAGTCCGGGGTTCCTGGGGAATCCCAAATGGGTGCATATCTGCAGTAGTATGGTATTTTGAGTGTCCTTCGCATTTGGTACCAGAGTGTTGCTGCCGCCTTCAAGGTTTTTAATTTTATTTTCTTAAAGTACTTGGGGTGACCAAATTTATATAAATAGTGGCTTCCTTCCTTGTTGACTGCCACCTTCAAGTGGTCAGGATATAGATCAAAACTTTCCAGAAGTTTCCTAATGTTTTTAAATTGAAAGGCTCTACTATATTGTAGGATGTCTGGGGTAGCCATCCCTCCTTGTACCTTGTTCCTTCTTATCTTTTTCCAGGCTATCCTTGCCCCTTTTGCAGCCCAGATAAAGCTGCTTAGTTCTCCTTGCGGTTTTTTTGTCTGGTCTATGTTGAAATCCAGTGGAATAGTGCTGAACAGGTAGGTGAATTTTGGAAGAATAGCCATTTTAATTATATTTGATCTTCCCATAAAAGACAGCGGGAGACCCCTCATACTTTTAGCAATTTCCTTACTTGTTTATGAATTCGCTCGAAGTTTAGACTTGCAATTTCCTTTATATCCACTGTGAGGTCTATACCTAGGCATTTTATTTAATGTTTTACTCTTGGGTCTTGAGAATTGTTGTTCCACTGTAAGATTTCTGTTTTTGCTTGATTTGCTAAGTACCCTGATACCATTCCATATATTTCTAAAATGTCTTCAATTTTTGGGAGAGAGACCTCTAGATTGCTAGTAAACACCATCAGGTCGTCCGCAAAAAGGGCAACCCTCTTCTCCCAACCCCGATGTTTGAACGGTATTATTCCCTTCTCTTCTCTTATAAATTCTGCTAGTGGCTCTATATATAGGTCAAACAATAGGGGGGATAACGGGTACCCCTGCCTTGTTCCCCTTTTAATAATTATTTTTTCCGTTAACATTCTGTTGTATTTTGTCCTTGTTTTGGTTCCTTCCGTCCACCCCTCACCTTTGGAATGCTCATGGAACGTGGTGAGCGTTCTAACCTGCACTCCCTAGAATCAGTTGTTCCGTTACTGCTGTGGTAATGGATGTTTTGCCTTTGATCTGCAGTTAAACCTGCTTCGTATCTTTCTGAGCGGACATCTTCATTGTGTGCAGATCATTTCATTGGCGACGAGATCGTGTGGAGGACGAAGCTTTACATCCCCTCCACGTGTGGCCACAGCAGGAATAAGAGATCATAGTGAAGTGAAGCAAGTTACAGGAAAATAAGAAATCGAAGTCAAACTTACCATTTCATGACCTATGAGACGCATGGTACAGAGGATTAATCGGAAGTACGTGCGGAGAAGAGGTTGCTGAAAAACTGAGGTGAACCCGGAAGGAGGTGTGGAAGAAGAGTGAACTTGCTGACACGCGAGTACACAGAGGACTCCTCGGAAGTGCAGCGTGTTGTGGAGAGGGAGGAGTGAACTTGGGAAACGTAAGGAGGAAGCTGCGTCGAAAATATAGTGAGAGAAGTAAGCACATGCGCGGTGTGGAGAAAATCGAATACAGCCTTGCGCAGTGCACTGACGGGAAGGGGCGACTGCGCATGAGAAAACGAGAAGAGCGGTGAATTTTCTTCAGGCATGCGCAGCATGTGAAGCACAACTGACAGGGAAGGAGAATTGAAACGCGAGTGCGTAGGAATCCAAAGCGGACTGGAAGAGTGTCGGAGTGAGAAGCAAGGAATCGGAGCACGCCCTGACGGACAGCGGAAATCCCAGGAGAAGAAATATCTTTGTGTGAAGTGGTCGTTGGTGTGAACTGACTTAGAGGTCATACGGTGAGACAGATTATCGTCGAAAGTGAGAATACTAAGGGAAGGTGTGCAGTTGGAAGGAATCCGTATTGACTGGAATATAACGACTGCAAAGTAACTCTTAATATTGGGGTAGAAGGAATTGTGAACAGTAGTGCAATTTAAAGATTATAAGGAGTAAAGTGAGGTAATTTAGGAAGTACGTGGGGTTAAGGATCTTACGTGAGGTAAGGAAGTAGTTGTGTGGGAGAGATCATTATGGCAGCGGCTAGTATGTTACAACCTACACCGTTCCTATCTGAAGCAGGGGAACCGTTAGTCACATGGAAAGAATGGAAGAAAAGTTTTGAATCTTACCTCATCGCTACAGGGGCAAGTGGGTTTTCCGCCATAAGGAGACAGCACATTCTACTTCATAATCTAGGGGCAGAGGGAAGGAAAATCTTTGATAGCTTGCCAGAGGTAGAGGATGAGGAAGCGGATGAAGAAGGGGGTGATGTTTATGATTGCAGCATGAAGAAGCTAGAACTACAATTTGCACTCAAGATTAATGTAGTCCTTGAAAGACATAAATTTTATGGAAGGGTTCAAGGAAAGAATGAGAAAGTAGGAAACTACATCGCTAGTTTAAGAGGACTTGCAAACACATGTGAGTTTAATGAACTTACGGAATCCTTGATACGTGACCAACTCGTACGCTGTACAAATAATCAGAAGATTCAGGGAAAGTTACTAGTGGGAAATCCAGAACACTACGAGTGAAAACAGTGTGAGTGAGATAAGTGAAGGACTAAGAGAGGTTTGTGCTATAACGAATGTAAAGAGGAAAGAAGAGAAGGAGGTGGTCAACAAGGAGAAGATGTACAATGAAAACAGGTTGAAATGTTTCAGATGTGGAAGTAGTGGGCATTTTGCCAATAGTATGAATTGTCTGGCAAGAACTGCTACGTGCAGGATTTGCAATCGCAAGGGACATTTGAATGGGAAGGATACAAAAGGAGTTTTGTGTTACAGGTGAGGGCTTTAGAAGGCAGCAATGTGAATCACATTGAGTTACCTAAATGCGAAATAGGGTTAGATGGAGAAAAAGTGGAAATGTTTGCAGATTCCTGTTCACCTTTCACGTTCATGAATAGTGAGATATTTTGGAAGAAATTTAATGGAGGGAAGATTGAACTACACACTCCAGATGTAATACCTGTGGGGTACAACAAGGATCCAATTCCTTTAGATGGAGTAGCCATTATGAGGATATCATTCAAGAATAGGAGCACGGTCGGAAAAGTTTATATTGCAAAGAAAGGGGCAAACCTGCTAGGATGGGGGCACCAGAGAGATCTGGGAATGAAGTTGGATCCCAGTGCAGAAACTCCAGTTATGTTGGTGGGAAGAGGTGTGTGTGGGGCAGAGATTTTTGATGAGTTCCCAGAAATTTTTACAGATGAACTGGGGTGCATGAAAGAATACCAACATAAAATAAAATGGAAGGTGGGGGCAAAGCCAGTAGCCCATAAATGTAGAAATATTCCGATCATGATGAGAGAACCCTTGAAGGCGGAACTTGACAGACTCCTTAGTCAAGGAGTCATAGAGTCGGTGGAGTGTGCTGAGTGCGTTGCACCCATTGTTATCACAGATAAAGGGAATACTAACAGTATCAGATTGTGCATTGATTTAAGAGAATTGAATAAGAATATATGGATTGATAGGCACCCTTTGCCTAATATCAATGAGATGCTGAACCAGATATGTGGAGCTGAACTTTTCTCAGTAATAGATTTGTCATCAGCCTACCACCAAATAAGACTTCATCCGGATAGTAAGGCATTGACAACGTTCATAACGCCGTTTGGGGCATTCCGATTTTGTAGAATGCCGTTTGGCCTAGCCTCAGCAGCGCCAGTCTTCCAGAGGGCAATGCAGAACACTTTAGAAGGATTGGGAAAAGTCCTATGTTTCCAAGATGACTTGTTAGTGTATGGGGAAAATGAGGATGATCATAATGAGAAGCTACGTTTGGTTCTGAGTAGATTGAAGGAAGCTGGTCTTACTTTGAAGAAGGAAAAGTGCCATATAAGAGTCCGTTCAGTTACTTACTTGGGACACGTCATTTCACAGGAGGGAATTAAGCCAAAAACTAATTTGGTAGATGCCATTAAGTTAGCGCCATGTCCCACCAACAAAGAAGAAATCAAGTCCTTCTTGGGGCTGTCAGAGTACTACTCTAAATTTATAAAGAACTTTGCTGACACTACTTACCCGTTGAGGTGCTTACTGAAGAAAGGTACGAAATTTGAATGGGATGGAAAATGTAATGAAGCTTTTAAGAGGATCAAAGACAGTATATCTGAGACACCATTCCTAGGGTGTTTTGACACTAGTAAACACACCATCATCACTACAGATGCAAGTTTAAAGGGTATTGGAGCTACACTCAGTCAGATGACAGATAATGGAGAAAGGATAGTGGCGTTTGCATCAAGGGCTCTGACTGCAGCTGAATCACGCTACTCAGTAATCGAAAGGGCCACATTGCATTTCAGGACATTTGTATGGGGCATACCTTTTATAGTAAGGACAGACCACAAGCCCTTAGTAAGCATCTTTTCATCTAAGAATCTGGGTAGGTCAACACCTAGGATATCAAAATGGTTCCTGGGTCTTCAAGGTTACAACTTTGAAGTAGTGTACATACCTGGACAAAAGAATCAGGCAGCTGATTGCTTGTCAAGGTTACCGCTAAGGAATCAGGAAGTTGAGGAGGATCCTGGTGACGAAATTGTAGTGTCTACAGTTTTTGATGGGTTGGAAAAAACAGAATGGGAGGAAGCATCATCTAAGGATGAGTTATTTCCTATGGTGAAACAGCTTATTCAAGAGGGATGGCCGTGCAGTGCTAAAATGTTGAAAAATGGAGAGGAGGTGTTTTGGGAAGTGAGAAACGAATTACATGTTCAAGGTAACAACCTATATCGAGGGAGCAAACTGGTACCTCCTGAGAGTTTAAGAGGGAAAATATTACATTTGGCACATGAGGGCCATTTAGGTAGCAGCAAAACCAAAAGTAAAATTCGGTTACATTATTGGTGGCCGAAAATGGACAGCATGGTGGAGAGGGAAGTGAGAGAATGCATACCTTGCACCATGAGTGACAAGAGTAAAGTGGTGAGTAAAGGGGAAATCTCCCCGGTAGAAGTTCCCACGGCTCCTTGGGTCAAGGTAGCCATGGACATTGTCGGTCCACTAAATGTAAGAGGACTGGAAGGAAGATTTATCATCACATTGGTAGACTATCATTCGAAATGGATAATAATCAAGGTAGTGTAAAGAGTTTCCTTCAAGGGGTTTTCATACTGAAGGGGTACCACAGATTTTGGTCACAGATAATGGGGTCCAATTTACATCTGCATCTATGAAAGAATTCCTGCACAAGTTTTCGGTTGAACATCAACTTACGCCACTGTATTGCCCTAGGGCAAATGGGCTTGATCAAGGAATGCATTCAACTCAATGTTCAAAATAGCAGCAATGTAGGGAAAGCACTAGAAGACATGGTTTGGTCATATCTTATCACTCCTCACTCAGTCACCGGTGTGTCACCGTTTAAGTCTCTTAAAGGAAGAGAGCCAGGCACAAAGTTAAGCCCTTTGTGGCTTGTCGGGGGAAGAGAAGAGGAAGTGAAGAGAGATATGATCATGGAAAAGATACACATAAACCAAAGGAAATATGTGGATAGGTACAATGAAAGAATACAGAGATTGCCTAGAGTTTTTGAAGTAGGTGATGCAGTGAGGGTGAAAGTACCTAATTTTGTAACGTCTGGCTGTTCCAAATTTTCGGGGAAAAGAGTGGTAAGCAAAGTATTTAAGAATGTTGTAAAGCTGGACGATGGCCAGTATTGGAGTGTTGACAGAATAGTTCATGACAGGAGCGATGATTCTATCCAAAATGAGGGTAATGTAAGACTTAACAGCAAACACCAGGATACAGATTCTGATGGGAAGATGAACCTGAGAAAGATGCACCTCAGACCGAGATGCCAAAGGACTATTTCACGTACTGACTTTATTGTGTTCAAAAAGAGGAAAACTGTATTGGGAGGAAGATGTGTTGTATTTTGTCCTTGTTTTGGTTCCTTCCGTCCACCCCTCACCTTTGGAATGCTCATGGAACGTGGTGAGCGTTCTAACCTGCACTCCCTAGAATCAGTTGTTCCGTTACTGCTGTGGTAATGGATGTTTTGCCTTTGATCTGCAATTAAACCTGCTTCGTATCTTTCTGAGCGGACATCTTCATTGTGTGCAGATCATTTCACATTCCTTTCACTAGAACGTTTGCTGAGGGGCTTTTGTATATCTGTTTAATTGCGCTCTGAAAGGTATCTCCCAAATTGAATTTAGCTAAAGTTGCATTTAAAAAGGGCCAGCTTACCCTATCGAATGCTTTAGCGGCGTCCAGGGTTAAAACTGATAATGGGATTGTGTGATGTGTTTCTATATCGATTGCAGTGATAAGCTCATGCGTAAGTTCTTGTATGTACCTTCCTCTGATAAAACCCTTTTGATTTGTGTGTAGCACTGAGCCCGCAATCTTTCCAAGTCTTTTTGCTAAAATTTGCGTATAGACCTTGTAGTCGGCATTTAAAAGTGAAATTGGCCTGTAGGATTCACTTTTAGTGGGGTCTTTCCCTGGTTTGAGTATGACAGTAATGGTTGCATCATTCCAGGAGGCTGGAAGAGACCCTTTCCCTATGAATACTTCTTTTAGGAGTTCTGTTAGGGCAGTGGCCGATGCCTTTCGCAGATGTATATATAGCTCGTTTGGGAGTGCATCCGGGCCTGCCGCCTTACTTTTTATTTTAGACTTTTCAAGGTTTCTAGTACTTCCTCCCTGCTAATACCTTGGTTAATCTCTGCTCTTTGTTCTCGTGAAAATTTTGGGAGTGTTATTTTTTCCGGCACTAATTGTATCTGCTCTCCTGTGACCACATTTTCCTCGGAATACAACTTATTAAAGAATTTCACAAAATCCTGCTTGATATCGTCTTCTTCTGAGATATACTGTTGGTCTTCTTTCTGTAGCTTTACTATCCTATTACGTGTTGACTCTGTTTTTAATTTCCACACTAGTAGTTTCCCACATCCTTCCTCGTACTCATAGTGTGATATCTTGCTTGCCTCCCATTTGTCTTTTACTATTGTTTCTAGAAAGTCTGCCAGATCATTTTTTTCCAGTATTCTCTTCTCTTCAATATTGTTTTTTTCTTGCTCAGTAATAGTGTTTTTGTTAAGTTATACCTCCAGGGATATTATCTCTTTTTCTAGTTCTCGTATCTTATTTTTTTTAAATTTGTTTTTATATGCCGCGAGACTGGCTATTTTTCCCCTGATAAAGGCCTTATAGGCCTCTCAGGCGATTTGTTTCGTAGTTTCTTCTTTGTTTATTCGGAAGAACTCCTCAGTATCTTTTATTAATGCTTCTGTGCAGGTTTCGTCTGGAAAGATGCCTCTATCTGCTGTCCATCTAGGGGTAGGCACGAGACAATTTAATTTGCGGTGCAAAATCACTGCAGAATGGTCCAACAGGTGTGCTGGTAAATGTTCTACCTCCTGCGTAGAATTTAATAGACCCCGATCTATTAGAAAGTAGTCTATTCTTGATGCATTTGTTTTGCAGCGTGAATTTATTGGTCTTATCTCCCTTTTCCCTCCATATATCCATACATGATTCCTAGGTCTTTAATACAAAGGTTCACCCACTCCCTCATTTTGGGTAGGTTTGGGCCGTTCTTGGTTGGGAATCTGTCTTTCTTCAGATCCAGTATAATATTATAGTCTCCCCCCATTATTATAGGAGGTTGCGCTGATAGGAGTTGCGAGTAGATTTGTTCTGGGTCATCCAGGTTGGGTCCGTAGTAGCCGACCACTGTATATAGATTGTTGTGTATCTTCACTTTCACCACCACCCATCTCCCTTTCTTGTCTACCTCTGTGGCTTCAACCCTCGCTCCCAAAGATTTCTTAAAAAGTATCGCCACACCTTTCACACAACACTCTTGATTTGTACAAACACACATTTCTATCCATTTCTGAGTTTTACGAGTTTTCTCCCATTCTTCTTTCAATAAATGTGTTTCTTGCAATATCATTATTTCACAGTCCACTATTTTTAAGTATTCCATTATTTTTGCCCTTCTTTTTCTTATCCTGAGTCCATTAACGTTCCATATCATTATATTAACAGCCATTTAGATCAACCCCATTTATACCCATCCGTTTTGGTGTAACCCTTCTATTTCTTATAAGGTTATTCTGGGCCCCTTCTCCCTCACATTGTTTAGATAGGACATTTTTGTTTCTTTTCCCTATTTTGCTCCCCACCTTGTGCATTTTTTTGTTTTTACAGATTTTTCTATGTGATTTTCCACCCCTCTTTCCCTTCCCAGGAGAAGCCTCCCCTGACTCTTCTTGGGACATTCCTTAGCCCCTTTTTGAGCTCCTCACTCTTTTGTTGAGCCGTTTTTCAGTTTCATTTTTCATGCTTGATCCTTTGATTGCGTCTTAATTTGTTCTATGAAGCACTCTACCTCCTTGGGGTCTCTGATGATCTTATTTTGCCACACTATTTACAGTGAGGCTGAAAACCGCATCTGTACTGTTGGTCCTAGTGATTTCAGTTGTTGCATATATTGACCGAGCTGCCACTGCCTGTCTTGCGTTGTTTTTGAAATGTCCGATCTAATTCTACATGTCCAGTTGCATTGGGAGAACGATCCTGCTTTCAGGCCCTCTCTTAGAATCCTTTCTTTGAGTGTATAAGTTTTAAAATTCATGAGGATTTTCCTTGGATTTTTTCTAGTTTTGCTTCTCCCAAATGGGTCATGATGAATTCTCTGAATGTCCTCTGCGCGATCAATGGACTTCGTCCAGGGAATTAACTCTTCTAGTAGCTTGATCGTAAAACTTTTAATATCTTCGCCTTCCAAGCCTTCTGGAACATTAAGAATTCTAAGATTGTTCCAACTGGCCTGATTTTCCATTGATTCCATTCTGTCACTTATCTCCTTGTCTGTGGATTTAAGCCGGTCTATTTCTTTTCTACTTTCCTCTACCTTTTTATTGAGCACCCCTACTTCCAATTCCACTGAGGTAACTATATCCATGAGCATATTTATTTTTTGATCCATTACCTCGCATACTTCCTGAATTTTTAACTGGTTTTTCTCTGATGTCACAAAATTGGATCTCATTTCTCCCATCATGGTAGCCATCATTTTTTCCATACTGTCCCTATTTTCTTGTGGAAGCAGGCTGTCATCAGCTAGTTTAACGCATGTGGCATCTGCGGCTAGCTCTTGTTGGTCTAGTGTCATTAAAGCACTGTACCTGTTGCTGACCATTGACATTGTTTTCACTGCCTCCTCTCTGGGAGCTTCTACTTGTCCTTTGTTTTGGTTCTTATTGTTGTACTTTTCCACCTTCTGTATTTCCTGTACTTTAAAAAAGGACTTTAAGGAGGGTGTTATCTTTTGTTTTGTCAAGCCCAATGCTTTTAATTTGGCCTGACTTGCTCTGGACAGAGGAGGCTGTGATTTTCCTACTGCAGTTTGTCTTTTCTTTTTCTTTGTGCTTTTAGGTACCACAGGGGGAGATATATCAGAGGTAGATGAAGAAGTTTTGATCTTTGCGTACAGCTTTACTAATTCAGGGGAGTGCTCAGCCTCCACTTCTTCTAACGGAATTTATTTGCTCCTTAAACAGTAACCTAATCTCTCCCTTGGTTGCCCTGTTAGAGCTATTTCCAGTGGGGCAGGGGCAGGGGTAGGAGGAGAAGGAGAGGGGGGAGGCTATTGCTGCCTTGATTTCCATGCTCTCTTCGGTGTTTGCCACCTTTATCCATATTTCCTCCAGCTCTACGGCCTGTGATTGAGCCTGAGCTTAGTATTTTGTATCGAGGGCACTTCTGGCTAGCCTACATGTTTTAGCACCCCATCTCCCCCTTACTTCGTTACTTGGACATCTCCCCCTTTCACTTACCCAAGGAGCTTGGTGCCTTCCACCTCTCTCGCCTCCACCTTGAGCTGTGTATGCTGCCGATCCGTCTTCCTCGGTGTATGGTAAACTCCGGGGGTCGTTTCGTCTTTTTGGTGAGATATGCAGTCCGGGCGTCTTCCCCCTATATGATACTCTTGCCGCATCTCTCGCTTATCATTCTGGGTGTGAGGTTTAGGTACTAAGACTACTGGACTAGCCCAAGGGCTATATGAGGGTTCAATATCTCCCAAATCCAACATCTTCTGGACTTTAGTCCTGATGCCGTCCCTGACATGGTCAGGTTGCCTGAACATCTTATTCTTAACAGGCAGACTGTCCCCAGTGTCCACTTCATGAGTGCACCAGGTAGTCTGACTTGGATTCAGTGAAAACATATGTCTAAACTGATTGAGAACTTTTCTGCAATCAGTTTGCTGCTGGACAGTGAGGCTGCCTGCCAAGGCTACACTATCAACTGAACCACCATCAGGGTTCTGTGAGAGCAGGTCAGGGATTGGATCACTCTCTTCCTACTGTCCCTCATCAGCAGCCATGAGCAAGCCCATGTCTGCACTGTCAACATATGGTTTGAGCCTGTTGACATGGAGCACCCTATGGGGGCTCCTGGGAGTTCCAATGTCCACCAGGTAGGTAACCTCTCCCTTTTGCTCAATTATGGTATGGGGGCCACTCCACTTGTCTTGGAGGGCTGCTGGGGCCACAGGCTCCAACACCCATACTTTCTGTCCTGGCTGATAAACAGTCAGTACAGCCATTTGGTCATGCCAGGCTTTTTGCAATTCCTGGCTAGTCTCAAGGTTTTTAGTTGCCTTCTTCATGTACTCAGCCACCCTGAAGCGGAGACTAAGTACATAGTTCACAATATCCTGTTTAGGGGGTTCGAGAGGTAACTCCCATCCCTCCTTCACTAGACACAATGGACCCCTAACTGGATGTCCAAACAGAAGTTCAAATGGGCTAAAACCAACCCCCTTCTGAGGAACCTCTCTATAGGCAAAGAGAAGGCAGGGCAAAAGTAAGTCCCATCGGCGCCTAAGCTTTTCTGGGAGACCTTTAATCATGCCCTAGGGGGTTTTGTTGAGCCTTTCAACTAACCCATTGCACTGTGGGTCATACAGGGTGGTAAATTTGTAATGTACTCCACACTCCTTCCACATAGCAGTCAAGTAACTAGACATGAAGTTTGTACTTCTGTCTGATACTACCTCCTTAGGGAAACCCGCTCTGGGAAATATTCCCAGGAGGGCCCTTGCCACCACAAGAGCTGTGGTGGTCCTAAGGGGAATTGCTTCTGGATACCTAGTGGCATGGTCCACCACCACCAGTATAAATCTGTGCCCAGATGCAGTTTGAGGATCCATGGGACCAACTATATCAATCCCAACCCTCTCAAAGGAAACACCCACCACAGGTAGTGGTATTAGGGGGGCCTTTGTTGTACCACCTGCCTTACCACTGGCTTGACAGGTGACACAGGAGCGACAAAACTCCTTGGTGTCTTCAGACATGTGAGGCCAATGAAAGTGAGGGACAATTCTGTCCCAAGTCTTGATTTGGCCTAGGTGACCTGCTAAGGGGATGTCATGTGCTAGTGTCAATAGGAAGCCCCTAAACTTCAGAGGTATAACCAACTTCCTGGTGGCACCAGGCTTGGGGTCTTTACTCTATGAGTAAAGGAGTCCATCATCCCAGTAGATCCTTTGGGACCCACTAGCACTCCCAGCTGCCTCAGCAGCAGCTTGCTGTCTGAGGGGCTCAAGAGAGGGCCGGCTCAGCTGCTCCTGGCTCAGATCTGCCCTGGAAGGGCCCCTGTCTTCAAGAACTCAACCTGATCAGGTTCAAGCTCATCTGAGACAGTTTCTTCTTCAGGACTAAGATCATCTCCCTCAGGAGACTGATCTGTATTCTGAGTCAGGGGGAAGACAATGCCTTACCCCTACTGCTCCACCTCTTGGAAGGCACCTGCTCCATTTTTCCAGGATCCAGGGCCTGTTCAGTGTTAGACATTTTTGCCTTTGACCAAGTCATAACAAACACATCTGCAAGGATTCCCAACATTTCTGCATGAGTCCTGAGTTCCACTTCAGCCCAAGCTGAAGTTTCTAAATCATTGCCCAACAAGCATTCAACAGGGAGGTCTGCACTTACCACAACCTTCTTAGGGCCAGTTACCCCTCCCCAGGTGAAATTAACAACTGCCAAGGAATGGTCTGTCCTGACATTGCTAGCATTGGTTACTTGGTACATCTCACCAAGTATTATTTGCTCAGGAGCCACAAGATCTTTTGTCACCATTGTGACACTTGTTTCTGTGTCCCTGAATGCCAAGGCTTCTTTTCCATTTATCAAAGGCTGCTGTCTGTATTTGCCCAGATTACTGGGACTGACAAATAGGGAGGCAATCTCCATGCCTCCATCACAGATCAGTACAGCCTGAGTAGGAACTCTGACTAGACCAGAGTCCATCTCAGATCCCAGGGTTAACCCTACTACACCCTTATTTTGAGTACCACCACTTGGAGCTGAACTAGGGGGAACAGTTGCCTTAGGGGTAATGGTGGCTGTAGTTGAGTCCTTGGACTTGTTACAATCACTTGTCCAATGGGTCTTCTGTTTACAGATTTGACACCATGGTTTCTTCTTGCCTTTTTCCTTGTTGGATTGTGACTCCCCACCAGATGCAGATTTTTGGGGACCTTGAGAAGGCTTCTGGTCTTTACCCTTCTCCCCATCCTTATCAGAGTTTTAAGAATCTTGCTTCTTGGAGTCACCACCTTGGTTCTGAATCTTCTGCCTCACCATGGTTCTGACCCATTTGTCTGCCTTCTGGCCCAATTCTTGGGGCGACGTCAGACCAGAGTCTACCAGGTACTGATGCAACAACTGATTTTGACAATTATTAAGGATCTGCTCCCTCATAATCAAATTGTACACTCCTTTAAAATCACACATTTTACTGCCAAGTAACCAGCCTTCCAGAGCCTTAGTAGCACTATCTACAAAGTCAGCCCAGTCTTGAGTCTGTGCCTTTTGGGTATCTCTGAACTTAATCCTGTATTGTTCAGTGGTTAAGCCAAACCCATCAATCAGAGCACTCTTCAAGACTTTGTAATTATCAGCATCCTCTTCTCTAACAGTGAGGAGCTTGTCTCTACCTTTGTCTGCAAAGGAGAGCCACAAGATTGCTGCCCACTGCTCCTAAGGGACCCTCTGAACTTTACAGGCCCTCTCCAGTGTAGTTATCCATTTGTGGATGCCATCCCCATTCTGGCAGGGAGGGACAATCTTGTTCAGGTTCCTATGGTCATGAGTATGTTCTCTACCTCTAGGGACACTGTTGCGGCCACCATGGGGCTCTAGCCCCAACTTTTTAGAAGCTCTCTGAAGCTCCAGGGAATACCTATCTAAGGCCAATTGCTCTCTCTTGATTCTGAGCTAAGCTCTCTCAAAACCAAGCAGTTGGCACTTCTTCTCATAAGAGGACTCCCTTTTATGAGAAGCAAAAATCCTATGAGAAACAGAGGTCCCTACAGAAGTACCAGAATGATTAGATTTCTGAGAAGGAGATCTTCATCTTCTTGGTAAACTGTTAACCCTTCCAGGTGGGGTAAAGAGAGGGCCACTGAGGTCTTCTCCCTCACCTTCAGGAAGAATTGGATTGTCTAGGTTAGAATCATCTTGATCCTCCTGGCCAGCATCAGAGTCCTGGTTTTAGATGTTTTAACTTCCTGGCATTTCCTCTTCTGCTGTCCCGCCCAACTTGCCTGCCTCATCAGACCCTGGGGTCTTTCTGAGGTAATCTACAAGCAAAGCCTCTATGAGGTGTTGAGTGCGTGGATTTTTCCCTGTCTTCAGTTTCCTAGCTGTACACATACTCCTCAATTCTTGGAATGGGATATGGTCATACTTAGTTGCCAGAGGCCCACTGGCTTCTGCCCTAGAAGACATACTAGTGTTATATGGTGTGGCACCTACCTAAGCTAGTGGGAACTACTAAATTCTCTTGAGTTGGAGAAAGGGTGTGCTAGACCCTTGACTTACCCAACTCTAGGTTCAGTAGAACTTACGTTATTCTAGTCTTGATTTAAATGTACCTAAGTACCTTTAGTGGTTTTCAGTTAGTCACTCAATGAGATTATCAGGTAAAGCAATAGCAAGCTTGAATCCCAACCGCTGCACACCAATGTGAGAAGTTGACCTGGTATAGGCTACCCACTAGTTATAGTGGGCACCTTGCACCAGTCCAAATGACCCTTATTGATGATTAGGTTAAAGACAACCTTTATTGAAAGCTATCCTAGTGGTAGCTAGGGAGAGCAGCCTTCAGGCTAAGTCTCGAAGGAATGTAAAGCAGTTTGGTTTACCAGATTATAACCTCCTGAATGACCAAATGAAAGGAGAACCACACAAGGTATATATAAAATATATGTATTTATTACTAAACACTCTCTACTAACCTCTTATGAGATTAGAGAACAAGGTACACAATATTAAAGCACTAGAACTACAGTAAATAGCACAATACACAGCGAGCTCCAGGGGGAGACCGAACCATATACTAAGAAAGTGGTACAACAACTACGACTTGACGAGACACAGTGCCTAGAGCATGTAGAATCGCTGAGACCCCAAGGAACCACCCAAAGTAGTGACACAGGGGACCCACGGAGGACGCATTCAGTGTGAGAACACAGGCGCGAGCTCCATACAACTCTATGGGAAAGATGCGGTTGGAATTTTAAAGATTAAGGACACTTAGGAGAGGACTTCAAGCAAACCCTTTGGAACTTAGAAGGTTCTAGGGCCAGCATCCTTGAGAGTACTGAGGTAGCCGTGGTACCTATTCCAGGAGAGCCGGGTGCATAGGGGTCAAGTGGTGTCGGAAACGCTGGTTGACTTCAATGGCGTGATGCGAAGAAGTGCTGCTGCCGGAAAGATGAGAGGTGTCCGGTGTGATCTAAGCCTGGATTGGAGCTGAGAAGAACCTGAAAGCAGAGGAGACAGTGTCTGGGTCACTTCACAGTGACCAGGGACACGATAGACGAATGCCCACCGATGTCGGGTTTTTCTGGTGAGATGAGGTGAAGCTTGACTCTGTAGCCACGAGGACCAGGAGACGTTGATGACAACCAAAGTCTGCAGGTGAGCTGTTCCATGAAGGATGTTGAGTGCTGGGGGGGTCAGTGTCCGGATTGAACACCAACAAGCCCTGGCAAATGCAACCCACGCGGTCAGAGAAAAGATGCTTCGGTGAGGATCAGCAAGGTCCTGGGGACTCCCCAAACGATGGAGAGTCAGGGCACGTCTAGAGCAACCAGGAAAGCCCACTGTAAGTTAAATTTACCTTCACAGGGACCCACAGGTCGACGGACCAGGGATCGCAAAGGGACCTCAAGAGGAATCACAAAATACCAGCCCACGGAACACTCGTGGAGTGTAGGCCGGTAATCTTCGGTGGAAACACTGCTCGGGGTCAGTACTACAAGTAGCCCAAAGCACAGCCTCAGGGGTCGCCAAAAAGCATATGCTGCTGCAAATGTACACGATGCCCGGGGGTTCGGGTTGCACGGTCTTTACGAGGGATTTGGATCTCAGAATTGCTGAGAGCACAGATCAACCTCAGTGACCACGCGAACCCACCTCCTGTGTTGCAGAAATCTTCAGAGTCCTTCAGTAGCTGCGTAGATGCAAACCGGTCAGATGCGTTTCAGGTGCCTGCCTTGCAGGGGAGTACCTCCTTTACTCCAAGTGAGATTCTTCAGTTATCGAACGAAGTGTAGATAGTCGAAGTATTTGGCTTCTGTAGCAGAGTTTCGTCCAGGTAAATCCAAAGTCCTGTAGCCAGGGGTTCCTACTTTATACCCAAGGAAGGGGTGGGACAAACTCTGGGGACCCACCTATGGCAGGGTCAGGACAGAGGGGTGGCTACACCCATGTCCTTTGTCCAGTTTCACACTAGAGCAGGAGCAAATGGCTCCTGCAACCGGTTTGAGCTGGACTATGCACAGGGACACCAAATGTGCCCCCAGTGCAGAAATCAAAGCACTCTTGGAGTGCACCCACCCAGCCTCAATACACTAAAGCCTGTGACAGGAAACCTATTGTCCAGCCGTCCCCTGCCGGAGTTTCGTCCAGCAAGAGGGGTTACTCCTGTCTGTGGCTGGCAGCATCCATCTTGTGACGCCAGGGTCGAGTAAGCTGGTACCGGCTGTACCGGTGTTGTCATATTTCTCCCTCTAGGAGGGTGGAATCATACCTCCCTCACCAGTTACTGTTGTGGAGGTATGATTCCAAGGTGTTTTACACCAAACATGACATGTTTCCATGCAACCGTTTTAAAGTTAGCATTTACCACAAGGTTATAATTCACTTAAGAGTATATGGTTGGCTGCATCGCAAACAACCCCGGAATAGAGGTTTCGAAGGCTGCAGAGAGGCTCTGCTCATGCAGGTGCACCCTCTCCCATAAAACCCAGCACCTTGCCTTCAGGATTGATAAGGTCTGCCATAGGGGTGACTGATAGGTTTATATGTGCAGTGATATGGAGCAGATATAGTGAACCTATATCTAATATAAGGGGTGCATACACCACCTTACACAGGCTGCTGTAGCAGCCCTGTTGTGTCATTTTGAATGGTCTCCCAGGGGTGGAATAATACATGCTGCCGCCCCTGAGAGGCCTCTGGGGTACCTATGCCCTAGGTACATAGTAAACCAGATACTAGGGACTTATAAGGGAACCCCAAAATCCAATCTGGAGTGTACCTAAAGTACATGCAATCAATTTAGAGGAGAAAGCAGCTAGGTTGGGTTCCTGGATAGCAGGAAACCAGCCAGTCTAAGTCGAAAACAGTGAAACATTAGCAAAAAGTAGGGGTAACTATAAGAATCTGATCCTACTCTCCTATACATGAGATCTTGTAGTACGCTTATTACGGTACTGTAATAGAAGGTGTTGAAGAGAGGATGGAGGTGCATTAACACAGATGCGCATGGCATTCACTATCTGACTAACAGGAGACTGCTGGGTATTATCTAAGTGAAAGGAAAGGGTTTTGTGTGCGACACAGTATTAGATAACAACAAGCGCAGCCGCGGGGCAGCGAAAGTGAAAGCATTTGTAACATGAGCCACAACAGATGGCATCCCTGCGTGCCGCTGCTGGCTCCCGATAGCAAAACGCTTTGGGAGTAAACCTGATCCAGAACAGATGGTACCCTGCGCGCTCCCGAGACCCCTAGGCCATGGGAGTGAAAGTTGTGAGGAGAGTCGGGACATGCACCCGTCTTTGGCCATTTGTGTGCTTTCAATTATTGAAAGCCACACGCAAAGGCCAATGGGATGTGTGGGAGGAGGCACACCCACACGGAGAAGGCTCTTGGAAGTCTGAAGTGATTCCAAGAGCCCTCTCCTACATCAGCGCATGCGCGCTGGGCTCTAGGCGAGACCAAAAAAGCTTCCACTTAAAGCCCAGGTGACACCACGACAATCTTGCTGCTCCTGAGTTTCAAACAGAGAAGGGAAATCCAGAGAGAAAATGACTCTCTTAAAAGGAGTTCCCTTCTGCTACAACGCTCACCTGGCATGACGTCATGCCGTAACCTCTCCACTAGATCGATGTGCCTGCTGTCACTGCAGTCTGGAAAAAAACGGTCCGCCTGTTCCAGGGTTCAAAACAGAGCCCGATAGGGACTCCTTTTAAGGCCCCGTTTAAAAACTGCCAGTGCTCAGCACCGGAGAGACCCGGCCCACTTAAAGCCCTGCTTAACCTTTTGACTTTTGTGGACTGCCCACCTAATCATTTTTCGAATCACGGACACCCACAGAATCATTTTTGGAATCCGGGGACCCCCACTAAATCAGTATTGGGATCCAGTGACCTCCACTGAATAATTACTGGGAGCCTGGGATCCCGGCCCTAACAATTTCAATGATTTGAACCTCAAAACAACACACAAAAATATGGAAACAAGCATTCATCAAACAAAAACGTTAAAATATTTTATTTAATTCGCAAACACATCAATCAAAAATCAATTTTTTTATTTTAATGGGAAGGTTGGTGCTTTCCTAAATTCAATTGAGGCTACCTATCGTCCATACTATTTCTGTTGGATGCACTTGCACTGCTTCCACAAATAAATCTGAGGATACCAACATAAGTTTTAGCCTCCAATTTTACGTTTACAGAATGTTTTAACATTTTCGGTTTTACATTTTGCTTCTTTGTTTCTATATATTTTATTAATCTGTTAATATTATTTAATTTCTAAGCAGTCATGGACCCCTGAGTAGGTGTTGCAGAGCCCCAGGGTCCCTGGACCACAGGTTAAGAATCGCTGCTCTTAACATTAACAAACAACAAAGAACAGTTTAAACCTACTGCTTGACCAGTCAAAATAACTCATTTGACAAAGGTAATGTCTTCCTTTTAAATATTAATAAGTCACCTCTATGTAGGCTTTGTAGTCCAGAAGACAGAGGCATGGAATTCAAAAGTGGCATATAGAAATGTAATGTTGCCATGTCTATGCAGTGACAAGCCGATAAAAGCTATTTTCATTTGGGAAGACCCTGGCTGTCCTAGGAGTGCACAACCACCGTTGGCCTTGGAGCTGTAGCGCCTGTCTCCGATAAGTTCTTTGCACTGATCCCGGGCGGGCTGCACTCAGCAGACCTCAAGTTACTCACACCTGGTCATGCAGCCACAGTGACTGGAGGTTTTTCATGGCTCCTCCAAGCTGGCTAAGTTCTTTGATCCTTCCCACTGAGGGGTGGGAAGAGGGGGAACTGTGAAAGTCCTGACTCGGATCCTCATTCATGGTGTAGGCCCACAGGTGTCATCACGGTGGTCTGTCTCATCCCGTGATGACCTCAACTCGGTCACACTTCTTGCTTGGTCCCTGTGGCACCCTCTGGCTTATGGGGTCACCATTCCTCTACTGCACGCAGACTCTGACCCAATTGGCACAGGAGATTTTGTCATGGTGGCTCCCTCCTGGCATACAGGTTCACTGGCTCAACATGGTACACAGGCTGCCGCCTACTCACCACAGCAATCTCTTCACGGCAGACCCTTCTAGGATACGCAGTCGCCGGCTTTCTACCACACACCAGGTATGGCCCCCTTGGTACGGCAATCTCTTCATGGTGGCCACTCCTGGCACACGGGGTTACTGCCTCCTCATTGCACATGGGTAATGACCTATTCAGCGGAGCAACGATCACGGCTCACTTCACAGCGGCCCTCCTCTGGCATACAAGGGTAGCCAACTTTCCCTGCACAGGGAATCCATTGATTGATGCAGCAGTCGTCTCCTCACACTTCCCTTATGGAATCCACTCGGCACTATACACCACTGCCTTGCTCCTTCCAATGCTCTCCTCTCCCTCATAGGGCACACTGGTCTTGGAAAGCAGGAAGGCATGGTGCTCCACGGCAGCTGGTCTTGGAGTCCCTTGGCGATGCCCTTTCACCTAGCTGGGAGACTAGCAGGCCATGGCCCCCAGTCCTGGTCGCACGTAGAAGTCTTACAGTGCTTCTCCTCTTTGCACAGCCCAAATCGCTGCTTCACAGGTGACAATTTTGGGGGTCTCAAACTCCCCTTCTTATAGTCCAGCTACGCTTCTTATAGTACATTTCCTGACACCAAATGTGATTTAGAGTCTGAGTCTTTATGTTGGGGGTCTGCTTCCTTGTTAAGTACCCAATCCTCTGCCCTTTCTTTCATCTGAGAGCCTTCTGTCACAGCAGGAGCAACTCCAAAGCTGATAGTCCCAAAACACAAGCAATGGAAGTGACTAGGAGTTGACACTTGACTGTCAGCGACAGTGATATTTGAAACAAAAGTTCAGCCCTACTCTTCTCTTATCAGTCCCATCTCCTTCCTGACGTGCCCAGGCCCATTCCTTTTGACCTCTTTCTGAATCAAAGAGCATACTTTGAAGTGTACTAGGAGAGCCTGGCTCTCCCTCTCTCCTGTGAATCTCACCCAGCTTTCAGAAATGCAGCAATAAACAAATATGTCTGGGTTGGATTCCTCTAACTACTCTCCTCATGTTTCACCATGCATCCCTGGGCCTCCCAACATGGAACCCGGAGCCATCCATGTACTGAACCATTCACAGGCACGCAGCCATCCAGCACATGTATACAGCATACACACACTGCACTACATCCTTTATGTATTGTACCACTCACAGGCACACACACACCCTACAATTTAATATAACATATACCCACTGCACAGCACTACATCCTTCATGTATTGAACCACACACAGTCACACATACACCCAGCAAATGCATATAACATACACACAATGCACAGCACTGCATCCTTCATGTAATGTAAAACTCACAGGCACACATATAACCAGCACATGCATATAACATACACTCACTGTGCAGTACTTCATTAACCCTGTAATGTACCATTCACAGGCACACATACACCAGGCACATGTACATCACACATTCACTTCGCAGCACTACACACCAAACTGATGTAGGTCAGTGAGTTAACCAGAAATCAGTGCACCTGATGGCCTCACTGCAGTGACACAGAAAAAAGGAACTGTTTGTTTCTTGCTAATCTCTGCACAGTATGCTGCCACCACAGAATGCAGGCTGCTTAACGTCTGGTAAAGACAGTAGCCTTTCACCACTATGAGGGAAGTGCTTTGGGACAGGCCTATGTCATGGTGCACAAGCATGATCCATGTTTGCTCATGACAGCAAAAATCAGCATTAGGGATCCAGACATTAGAATAGTTGGGATACTTAGAGAAGGGGTGCACATGCATTACCACGAGGAGTAATTTTCTGTCCCAACAGGAGCTGTTTTTCTTCCTCTGGCAGGAAGATCAGTTTGGGTGGGCCCAGGAATTTCATTAACTTCAATGGGGCCTGCCTAGTAACAAGCACATGTCAGTTGATATCTGGAAAGGCACAATCTTTGTCCTTATACTCAGGCTGGCACTAAACCCCCTGGGAGGAAAGCTATCACTAGAACCAATTTTGATTGAACACAGAGGAGAGGACTGTCCGTTACCCTAGCCACGTCTATTGGTGTGCACACAGGCGCTACAGAAAGGGGGAAGGGTTCCCCATCTCAGATTTTGGGAATAAGGTGCACTGTGAGATTGTTTGCAGTAGGGCAAACAGAAACTTCTGCAAAAGTGGATAGGGTTTCCAGTGGGAACTTTTACCCCATTAGTTAGGGAAGAGACTGGAATCACCCCCACGACTAGCTTGTGCCATGCATAAATATGGCACCCCAAGACACCACCTCAGAACACTTTCTGAACCAGTGGAAGAACAGAAGGTCTGCACCTGCTGTTTGAGGCCTTTCATGACACGTGAAGGGCTGGACCTGCTCCTACCTACCCAGGACAAAGAAGTGGACTCAAAAGGTCAGTTGGCTGACCTCCTGTGCGGCTGTAGGAACACAACAAGCTGAGAGAGGCCTTTTCATGAAGGGCCCTGCTGACCAGTAGCAACTGTACCTGGATTGGGCCCTGCTGTTGGCCTCCGCTGGTACTCTGAGAGCCTCTAAGTGCCTCTTAAGAGGTCCTGGCAGACATAGAAGTGTATTCCTGTGGTTGTTTTGACCCCAGAAGAAAGTTTGAAAACTTTTCGTCTGGAGCTCTAGTGGGACCTAACCGTCAGTTCCACAGCGTCAAATTGAATTTGAGATTTGTCAGGCTAAAAAGTCCCGCACGTCTGAAAAAACAATGAAATCTTATTCTGTGTTGGGACTTTAAAAAAAATTCTGTGAGAAATCACCAAACCTTCAGAGCGCCAGTGGGACCAAACTGCTTCAGCCATGGAGCCTTCAGTTCCACGGCGGTCACTTCAGTTTCACTGGCCACCCAAGAAACTGAGGATTTTTCTTGACAAGGTCCCATTCTGCATTGGAACTTAGAAGAAATGTCAACACTTTTCTTCTAAACAAGTGTCAAACTCCCTTTCTGAAGTGGGACTTTGAAATTTTCTTTGCTTTTTGACTCCCATACTTTCACTGAGAACAAATTTGACTTTTTGGCTCCCATACGGTCACCGAGACCAATCTACTTAGTGTAGGCGACATTGACTTTCATTGGGCGGTTTATTTTTCTTGGCAGTTTTTTCACTTTAATCATTTAAAATTTGTATCTTCTGTTCTCCGTGTTGAATTTTTTTCATTTTGGTGTCATTTTGCTTATTACATTTCTCTATTGTTATATATTGAGGTTGATTTTAATTGTGTTGTGTCTTTGAGGTATTTACTCTTTTGGTACTTTATACGTTTTATTTAAGTCAAGCCTTTCTGCTCTATGCCATAGGTAACAGGTTTTGAGCTCAGGTTTAAATTGCTGAAATCTTTGACTGGATCTAACAAGTTAGTGACTTTATTACTTGTGGTGGACTTCCATACACCCTAATAATTTACTTTGTTATACTTAGCAGTTTCAGGTGGAATGCATGAGATAGTTTTATACCAAGCATTTAGGGAGTCTGTGTATTTTTATTGACAGTACCAAAATATATTGCAGGGTATAAGGTGCTGCCATTTCTTTGACTGGTAGTTACAGCTGACACAAGATTGATGGACTTTATATCGTTGGTCTACTTTGCGGTTGTGCTCCTTGGTGTACCAGGCACATGTGTGCAGGTTTTACTATGCTTTTAGGTATGCTGAAGAGGGGTGGAGAAGTTGGAGTGTTGTACATTAAGGTATGATCTTGCATTCTGAATTGTGTCTAGGAAGTGCAGTGGATTGTACTGGGGATATGGCTTTTGTTATTTCTCGGTAGGACCCAGCACTGTTTTTACTTTCATACTTAAAGTACCATTTTATGGTTCAAATCATTTTATTATTATTATTATTAACATTTCTGTGCAAAGTGATACATGAATCCAGGTGCTATAAGACCCCTTATCTGGGGCGCGCATAGAAAGAAGAAAAATAAAAGCAATCAGAACAAAATTCCAACTGCCTCTCTGCTACCCCTCTCACTTCCACTCCCCTCTGTACTCACTCCGGAATATTGCACTTAAGTATTTTGCGACCCTCCTGTATCTTGTGCCCTGTCATCTTTCCTCCCCTGTTGTATACCGTGCCTGGTCTCGGTCAATTGCAGCAAGCGAAGGTACTAGGGACATGTCAATTCGTAGAATTCCGCAGAGAGCAGTGTAATGTCGCAGCCCTCTATCGGTAGCTTGCTGATGGGTCATTGTGAGAGTCAGGCATTCCATACCCTATGTGCACCATTATCTATGGAGCTAATGGATATGGGTCAGGAGTTTTTCTGTACCCCAAAGTGAGAGAATTCCTTGTAGCGCTGCTCCCAGTGCCAAGCCAATATATCGACCCCCTCCTAGATTTGAGGGGAAAGGTTAAGGGAATGGGAAGCCCAAGACAATGTATGCTGGGAAGCAGGGCAGCTGCGTGTCAAGGTACTTGTCAATGTCTATCAGGACTGCATCCTGGTACATTTCAGACAAGCCCACAGGAGGTGGATCAGGGCCCCTGCTTGTAGTGTTGTAGTGTGTTGTACCATATGATGAGCACTGTAGTAAATGTGCCCTAACTCCTTCTCCATCAGGGTACATCCCAGCTCTAGCTCCCACCGTTTCTGGCCCATAATATTCTGCTGTTGTAGCGAGATAGCAGCTAAGTCAGTGACAATGTGTTACTCACCTTCCTTGGACAGTAGCCCCTTTTCAAAGGGTGTGAGCGCCCCCTGCGCCCCCTCCAGATATGCTGGTGGATGAACCAGTGATGGACCTGCAGGTACGGCAGGCGTTCTGTCTTCAGCAGGCCAAAGGCAGCCTTCAGAATCAAACACGTGGCCGATAGATCGATAGCAGGCCACCTGCCAAGCTGTGAACGCTGTTGGGTGAATGCCCAGGATAAACTCTGAGTTTCCCAGGATAGACTTCAATGACAAAGGGAATGAGGTCAAGGCCTGGCAGGTGGAGGCGCGTTCTCACACCCCAAGAGTGGCTCTAGTAACGGGAGAAGAGTACAGGCCCCAAGCTTTCTGATTTCTCTTTAACCAAGGGATTTTCAAAAGCTGTTCTCCCATTATAGCCCTATTCAACGGCCCCACTTCACCAGGAAGCATGGCTGCGCAGCCTGATAGTAGTGCAGGAGGCTAGGCACACTGAAACTCCCTTCCCAGGCTGGGAGGAGAATCTGAGCACAGTTCATGCGTGGCCTCTGTCAGTCCCAAACAAAGCAGTTGATTTCAGCCTGGAGGGGTTTAGAGCATGCATGCTGGGAGGGGAGGCGGGGCAAAGGGAGGGCCCGGAACAGAAATAGAGCCCTCAGGAGCATGGTAATTTTCAAGGCTGCCACCCTTCCAAGCCAGGGGAGGCAGTAGTGTTTCCAGTGTGCAAGGTCTGCACAGACCAGCCGGAGCAAGGCGCGATAGTTGGAGGCCACTGTCTCTTCTATGGTGGAGGCAATCTGCAGTCCCAGCGATGCCACCAAAGAGTCTGCCCACGCAGCTGTTTCTGCGTGGGAGGTGAGACCAAGAGAATTAGGGATTGTGATTTCTGGAGGGTAATGTAGAAGCCCGAGGCCTGCCCAAACTGTCCAGCTCATCCATGAGGGCCAGCAGGGTCCTCAAGGGGTCCTCGAGGGCCACATATAACATCCTCCTCATAGAGGCTAATAGTATGTTCCCCCCCTCCAAACCTCACACCCATAATACGCATATTGTCTCTAACCTGCTTCACCATTGGCTCAACGTATAGAGCAAATAAGAGAGGAGACAGAGGGCAGCACTGTCGTGTTCCTCTGCCAGTGCGGAATTGGGTCGATAGAACACCATTAACTCGTACAACAGCATAAGACTTGCCATAGGTGCTAAGGATCCAGGTGTGATATTTGTTGCTGATGGCGAAGTCTACTAGTGTCACCTTCAAATATGGCCAATGCACCAGATCAAATGCTTTTTCAGCAACAATAACCAGAAGCATTATTTCTCGTTGAGAGTGCTTGGCTTTATCCATGAGTTGGAGGATTTGCTTGGTATTATCACCAGATTGATGATGGGGGATGAACTCCAATTGATCGAGTGTCCTGTGACAGCTGCTCGTATTGCTTGGTGGGGACGGGGGTGGAGGGAATTCCCAAAAATGTGGAATACAAAAAAAATTAAAATGCACTTACCTGAACCTCCAACGGCCGCTGCCTTGCTCTTCTCTCCCAATCCTTGACTCTGGCTGCCCACTGTGTAGGGTACCAGATGCCAATCCAGGTCTTTGTATTGTGCTGGGAATGCTATTGCCAGCATGAGAGAAGTGCTGGGATTGGTCGGAGCTGCCTGGTTTGTCACTCAGACAGTGCCTGGAGCCTGTGGCATTTCTCCTTCGGCTGTACAACACAGCTGGGTTGGAGAAACCTAAGTGTGCATGGCGATTTGGCTGGCCTTTGACGGGCGGCCAAACTGGCATGCACACCTAAAAGTGCCCACCACTGTTCCCGCTGCCATGCCTGACACGAGAGGATTGCCTGGCCCGCGCCACGGAAGACTCGCTCTGACAGCCGACGAGGCGAAGCAAAAATAAAATAATAAAATCCCTTTATCATCTTTTTATTTTTCATCTTTTAGCAGGGGGGCGGCACTCCTCTGCCATTACGGAGGAGCCACCCCTGTCGAGGTTTATCAGATCCGGCATTAGAGGCACAAAAAGTGGCACTAGGATACTGGCAAAGAGTTTGGCTTTTACGTTATTGAGAGGAATGGGCGGATATGAGCCACAATGCTTTTTATCTTTTCCTAGTTTGGGTATGATGGAAATTAAGGCCTCTGGCATGGTGTGTGGGAGGGTGCCCTATGCTTGCCAGTGAGTTAAAGACTCTATTGAGAATACGGGGCCAGTGCCTGGCAGAACGTTTTATAGAAGAGGGCCAAGAAGCCATCTTGACCCGGGGATTTAGGCAGTTTCAGGTGTGCTATGGGCGCAATGACTTGTAGGGTTGAAGGAGAAATACTGGAATGGGAAGTGTCGTGATTTCAGCTTATGCCAGTCACCTGGGGTAGAGTGAGTCTCCTGCAACAAGTATACATACCCACCAGCATGTTTGAGGTGAGACAAAATCACTTAACGTTTGACCGGGTTATTCAGCCCTTTCACATTAAGGGTGGTAATCTTCAACTCATTGTGGGCAAGTGTAAAGGAAGGCTTCATCTCAGGTCTATTCCCAGGTATGGTGGCAAAGACGGTACCAGGCACTGACGCTGTTGAGAACCAGCAGGCCAGTAGTGAGAAGGGACCCCATATGCACTTGTGGGTCTCTACAATGGAGTGAGTACATAACTAACGTAAACCTCAATCATACACTAAAATAAATCATAAACAAAAACAGCCTCAGTTCGACATTTGTCACTCTGGGTCACCAGAAAGGCTGTCAATGACAGCTTGTCACTCCTGTGCGATGATTTCGGGGTCTGGCTGCAGGCCATTGCGTGATATTGGAACTCCATTTGCAGTGCTGTCTCCCCTTGTTCTTGTGGGGTATGCGCGGTGACCTTCCCCCCGCCTCATCTAGTATGTTTCGGAGTCTGCAACCCTCTGCAAGGTCTTTAAGTTCATGTTGAGTATCTTCTCAGCAAAAAATATGGCAAAATTGAACGACCCAATTGTAAGAGACCCCTTTGCCTCTGAGAAATGTCATGACAGGGTGGAAGGCTCTGGTTTTCTTTAGAGTTAGATATAATGCTAAAGCTATAACACTAATTTGTGGCCTTGGAAAAGGACAGGCTGGGCATCCCCCTCCCTGCGCAGTATAATCTCTTTCAATTGGAAATCATGCATGCAGGCAAGGCTGTCAGGCGGACGGCCTCCTTCGACCCTTACGAGTGCCACTCTGTGCACCCTGTCCAATTGCACAATTGTTATTCCTGCACGAGTGTGTAATAATATTGAGAATGGTATATTGACCATAGGTGCCAGGACACTCTAGCTTGAGTAGCTGTGCGCCCTAACAAATACCCTATTTCATTTCATTTCATTTGGCATAATTGACTCCATTTTCTGTGCTGACTCCATCTTGTGTAACAGACTTCATTTTCTGTGCTCGCACGTAGCTGCAAAGGGGAGAGTCGGTGTTTTCGCTCTTCACTTGTTTTCGCTCCAACCCCGATCAGAGTGAACTGGAACATGTTTTGTGGGATGCGTGCTTGGTACCCTTGCAGGGCAGAGATTGTTGTTGCCAGCGGAATGAGTGGAATGTGCAGCTCTGTCTCGGAGTCAAAATACAGAGGCCTGGCCAGCTTCTGTCTTGACCTTGACACAGACCAGTACGGTCAGCTCGGTTTTTCGCAACAGAAGAAAGGGGGCGAGATTTCTAGAACCTTTGCCTCATGTTGAGTAAAAGGTATTAAAAGCGGGCAGTCTTCGCGGGCAGCTAGGAGCTCATTTGTTGAGTAGACGTACTGCCACAAAATAATCTGGATTTGAGTCCAGATCCAACTCCTTCCTGGGCTGTTGAACGGCTCCTCCAGCTGAGTTGTCAAGGATGTATCATGATCGATCGGTGAGGTGTGACTTACTTTGTGTACATCATTTTTACGTTTCTTTGCTCTTTCCTACATGTATATATATGCTACATGTTATTCTGGTTTTGTGTTTGAGTTACTTGATATTTGGGAGTCTGCATTAACCGATATATTTTGCCTTCCCTTCCAAAATATTGAATTAATATATATATGTGTGTGTCACTTTAAATGCACTTGAATTTGTTTTCTTGCCTCGCCTTAAGAGAGTGCTGGGTCTTATTTTATCGCCTCGTCTTTCGGGAGTGCTGTTTTTCGTGTGTTATTTAAAGGTGCAGCAGTGCATTTGCCTCCTCTCAGTAGTGCAGGGTTTAGGTGTGTGTTCTATTTTGAAAAATTACAAGCATTACAGAGTAGTTCTCAAAGTCTTCTGTGTGGGGCTGTAGTGTTGCTTGTTGTTCTTGTAGGTGTAGGCCTTCTTGCTTCAGGTGTTCAATCTCTTCACCCTGTCTGGTTTCATTATCCTTAAGTGTGGACACTCTGTCGCACATCTCCGCCATCTCACGCCTGACCTTCCTGAGGTCCTGTGCTAGTTCATGCTTCACAGCCTGGATATCCTTACGCAGGGAGGCGAAGAGTGCTTCCATAAACATCCTCATCAATGGGGCTTCCTGCTCACCTCCCTCCATTGTGGCCCGACAGTTACAACAGGTGGGCCTCCTCTGCCACAGCTCCCACCGATCGCGTAAGCATATCTTTCAGTGAGTGTTCCTCCTTTCCCCTGGCTGAAGCCATAATAGACCTCAGATTGCAGGATGGTGGCTGACTCTTCACAGAGACCAATGCCCTCCTGCCAGTGTTATGTTATGTTATCTGGACTTCTAACGTGCACAGCTACTCCAAGGAATGTCCCAGCGCGAGAATAGGGAATCAGAAAGCATAACTTGAACTTCATACAAAAAGATGAGTTTTTAACAATTTTTTAAAAACTGCTGGATCCTCCACACAGCGAAGCGCCAGTGGTAGCGCATTCCAAGCCCGGGCCACAAGAACGGCCAGGGAAGCACCCCCTAGTCGATGTCGATGGAAACAAGGAACCTTTGCCAGCCTGAGAGCCGAGGAAAGCAATAACCTCCCTGGAACGTAAAAGGAGAACCGTTTCTGCAGATAAAGTGGCCCAAGACCATGAAGAGCACAATGGGCAATAGTGAGAGATTTGAACATCACTCGCGCCCTCACAGGAAGCCAGTGGAGAGAGCGAAGATAACCTCGCACACTATTCCTTAGAGGGATCTCACCCAGAAGGCGGGCCGCCGCATTCTGCACCACTTGGAGTTTGTTAAGGGAGTAGGCCGGAATCCCTACATACAGCACATTGGCGTAATCCAAGCGGGAGAGAATAAGCGCACGTACCACTGATTCTCTCGCCGCCTGAGGGAGCAGTGGGTGGAATCTTCTCAGGACTCTAAGGAGTCCAAAACAGCATCCCGCGAGTCTCTTAACTTGACTAGAGAAAGAGAGATTATCTTCAAACCAAACTCCAAGATTCTTTGCAACACAGCTGTTAGACAGTGGGGGCGGAAACTCAGCTGGCCAGATCGTATCTCTAAACACAAGAGGGAAGTTACCTCAGACTTATCTTCATTGCATTTTAATTGGGTCTTCGCAAGCCACTTAAAAACGAAGATAGGCAAAACTGAACAGGGGCCACGGTATCCTCATTCTTATCCCAAGTAAACAATATCTGGGTATCGTCGGCATAGGCGATCACCTTAGCCCCCAAATCCAGGAGTAAGATAGATGTTAAACAAAAGGGGGCTAAGAGATGATCCCCGAGGTACCCCCGTGGAGACCCGCTGAGGTGAGGAAGCAGCCGGAGGCAGCCATACTTGCTGAACCCGGCCCTACAAAAAGGACTTAATCCAACCCCAGGCAGAACCTGCAACACCAATCTTCGCCAGTCTGTCTAGCAATAAGGGATGGGGGACCGTATCAAAAGCAGTCGACAGGTCGAGCAGCACTAAGGCTGCTCTCCCGCCGGCATCGAGACACTTGCGAATCACCTCAGTCACTTCCACCAGAGCCCCTTCCGTACTATAGGAAGAGCGAAAGCCCGACTGAGCCGGATGCAGGAGCCCCTCCCTCTCCACAAACTCAGACAATTGTCTGTTCACTATCTTCTCACACACCTTAGCAGCTGGGAAGAAGGGAAATGGGCCTATAATTCCCAGGAATCAAGGGATTGAGGGCAGGTTTCTTCAGTAGAGGGAGGATTTTAGCCTGCTTCCAAACACTTGGGACCTTAGCATCTAGCAAAGAACGGTTAATAATACTGTTGACCTCGGAATTCACCACTTCCGCCACGGATGCCAAAAATTTTGTAGAGCAGGGGTCCGCAGGTGAGCCAGACTTCAGTCCCTTCAAAATCCTCGTCGTACAAGATAGGTCAAGCGGGAAAAAATTAACCAGGGAGTGACTGGGAGAGATAACATCCGAAATGGGTGTCAGAATAGAATCTGTCGTGGGTGGACACAAATTGGAAAAAGGCCGTATAAAACTGTCTTGTATCCCTCGAATTTTATCTAAGCAAAAATTAGATAGCGTATCACACCAAGCATCCGTCGCAGGCCGAGCGCTAATCTTCGCTGTAGGTGACATAGAGCTCTGAACAATAGCAAAGATCTCTTTTGAGTTGTTATGAGCCTGGTCGATACGAACAGCATAATAATCCCTTTTAGCTAGGGAGATCGCCTTATAATAGATTTTCTGGCTCTGCCTAAGCAGACCCTTTGCCACAAGACAGTAATTACTAAGGAGCCACGAGCACAGCTTCCACCGATCGCGTAAGCATATCTTTCAGTGAGTATTCCTCCTTTCCCCTGGCTGAAGCTATAATAGACCTCAGATTGTAGGATGGTGGCTGACTCTTCACAGAGACCAACACCCTCCTGCCAGTGCCACACTCCAGTCACCCCCTGCAAGTTCTGCTGTAGCTCTGGGATCTCCCACGATGCAGCTGCTAAGTCAGTTCTTCAGGAGGGAAGGGTACGCTTGTCGCCTCTGCGACTCATGCCACTGGGTAGGCTGGTGGTGCAGCTAGGGTGCCTCTTCATACACTGTCTGTTTCTCCTACATGTGCTAGTATGGCACCATCCACTGGGAGACTGGGGCCACCGGTCTAGACATTCCAGCCATATGATGAACGGCTGTAGCATCCCCTGCACTCACCCCCAGAAGCCACCACTCCCGATTGTTGTCTACAGCCTTCTGGCTGCCTCAATTAATCTGCTGGTGGCCTGGACCCTGCGGTACCAACGCTCCATGGCGCGTAGTCCTGGACGCCTAGCGAGCTCAGCACCTGCCCGTCATTGTACTGGTTGGACCATCCCCCAGTGCTGTTTGTCCTGGCCGCTTCCAGGCAACAGGTCCACAGTTCCAGGCCAACACACCCCAATTAAGCCTCAGGTGCAGCATCCGTCTTTACCAGGGCCAGCGACCGCCTGCTAAGGCTCTGCAGCATTCCAGGAATCCCTCGTCCCCCTCCAGGCAACCGCCGCCTCTCCCCACGGCTGGCTGGCATAAACTTCACCATGGGGATGCCGCCATCTTGTGAGTGTTGTCATAGTTTTCTGCCACCAGGGAGTCGGTGCAGCAGAACTCTCTTCTGCCTCCAACGGTGCCAGCAGTCTCCTGGCCGAGACCCGATTCCTGCAGTCCGTTCTCCAGGTCCCAAGCAGTGCAAGATGTGGCTCCCTGCAGGGGTGGTCAGCGAAGGAGTGGAGACTCACGTCCTACGCGGCCGCCATCTTGCGTGAGAGAAAATAGTATCATTGTATAATGTGAGATGGAAACAGTGTTGTGTCCTCTGATGAGGTCTGTCTATAGTGCCCTGTGTACAGGTGCGCTTCGCCCATTGGGCTCAAAGGGCTTCAGCCCCCTCCCTTGTGTGGCAGCCCGGGATGAGACAGCTTCCCGGGAACATAAAACACACAGCTGCACCCGAGTACTTCACAGGCCTTTAAAAGACCATTTGCTTGTTAATGAGGCTATGTTGTTTTTCACCCCTTCTTAGAGCCCCTGCAGCTCCACTCTGCCTATTGCTGGAAGAATTATCCCCCCCCCGAAACTTTTGCTTAGCCCCCCACCCCCACGAAATTTGGATCTAGTTGCGCCTCTGCCTGGGTATGTGCTTAAATGTCTGATGTGCTGAGTTGGGAAGATCAGTTGGACCAGTGACAAGAGCAGGGAAGTTGCCAATGCTTCTGGTGAGATGCCTTTAGGTTATACTGCATCAATGCAGGTATGTATTTCCACATGGTAGCCATATACTGGCAGGTATTTTGTTAGGATTTGGAGGTAGCTTGTACCTTCCCGCTACTTTTGCTGAATAATTCACTAAAGACTCTTTAATTTACCACTTATTGCACCTCCCAACGAAATGCCCACTCAGATTCGTGTGGGTAGTACAATGTGAGCTCTCAGACAGTCAGAGCTTACATCAATGTTTTGCTTGTATTTCTTTGTAAACACCTTTTATATTGAGAAGTATTTAGTTTTCTGTTTAGTCAGCCACATCAAGACCATGGAACAATGTTCAATTTCCTTTCGAGCTTGTTTGTGTTGTATTGTGTGATTTGCTGTTTTCTGTCCATTATTAGGATTGGCTATGTATATGTGGCATACTTATGCACAGTTATTGTTTGGTCGGAAAAGTCCTCTGCATGGTAAAATAGGTGTTTCCCTGTCTTGACTCCCCAACTGTAGTGTTGTCTGGATCCCTAACGCTGATTTTGTTTGTCACAGGTGAACACAGATCATGTATGTGCACCATGATATAGGCCTTTCTCATGGATTGCAGTCATTTTGGACTGTGACGGGCACCCAAAGCGCTACCCTCATGGTGAAGGACGGCTACCACCTTTGCCAGGAGTTAAGCAGCACAAGCATGGTGGTGGCAGCATAACGTGTAGCGATCAGTAGTAGTGACCAGGACTTTTTTACCCTATGTCATTGGAGCGTGGCCTACAGGCTCTCTCACCTTCTTTAAAAGTTATGATGCTCTATGCTTAACTCTCCCTTGGCCTACATCAGGTAGATGTGGAGGGCTGCACAGAGCAGGAGTGGTGACCCTGTGGTCGATGTATGTGTGGCTGGGAAGGGCAGTACAAGTATGGTGCAGTACTGTGCAGTAGATGTGTGTTTAGTATATGTGCGGGTGTAGGTATGCCTGAGACAAACAAATCACATGAGAGATGTAGTGCTGTGAGGTACATTCGCAGGGACTGGATATGGGTGTAAGTGTGCTTGTGTGAAGTACAACACACAAAGGATGAAGATTTGTGCAACACACACATAGTGAGTGTGTGTGCTGGCAGTGCACGTGCTTTAAAATAAGCACACCCTGATTGAATATAGGAAAGCTTCAATAATAACAATGCGCACAGATTCAGTGTGCATACTAAATGCATGTGTACAGGTAAATGTACAAGCCATAGAGATGTTAGTGTGGGACAGTAAGTGTGCAGAGAGCATACACTGAGTAAATATGCCTACAATGGTACATTGTATGGAGGAACCTGGTTTCCATTTTGGGAAGCCCAGGCCCGCCTAGTAAAGACATGAGGAGGAGAGGAAATTCTCAGACAGATTTGTGGAATGCTGCATTCTTGTGAGCTGGGTGGGGACACACTGGGGGAGAAAGAATGGATTTCCTTTACATTTCAAAAGACTGCTCTTTGATTCAGTGATGGATCACAAGGAAGGGGCCTGGACACACCTCAAGAATGGAGAAGGGGTTGATAAGAGAATCATAAAGAGTATGGCTGGGGGTCTGGGATTAACCGTTCGAGGCACATATCACTGTGTCCGACATCCAGGTGTGAACTTTGGTCACTACCATAAATTGTGTTGTGGGCAATCAGCTTCGGAGTTGTGCCTGCTATGGCAGACCTCTTTCATGAAAGAAGATGAAAAGGAGAAGTGCCCACTTCAAAAATAGTAGAACCCTAACATAAAACTTCAAAGGCCCAGACCCTAAATCACATTATAGGCCACATGTATCAATATTTGTATTAGCGATTACCTAATTGCGATTTTCAGCTAATCGCAATTAGGAAATCACTATTACAAATGTAAGAAACTCTAAGAATTTCATTTAGCAATTTGTAGGAGGTCGCAAATTGACCTACCTCCTTAATATTAATGTGGTAGGTCGCAATTTGCAACCCCTTAGAAATCGCTCAATTCACAGGGATGGTAGCCTGCTGGGGTCAGCAGACTACCATGTTCGTGATTGCTTTGAAAAAAAGCAATCTTTTTTTTTTAAATGCAGCCCATTTTCCTTAAAGGAAAACGGGATGCGTTTAGAAAAAAAATGAATAGTTAACTTTTTATATTTTAAGAGCAGGCAGTGGTCCGTGGGATCACTGCTTGCTCTGAAAAAAGGTTCTTGCTTACATTCACAAAGAGGAAGGGCTCTCTTAGTGACCCCTTCCCGTATGCGAATGGGTTACCACCAACTTGAAGTTGGTGGTAAAATGTGAATGTTTTGCGACCCCATTCACTGTCACAAAACATTCATACATACCGCTGTGATTCGGTATTTGGAAAGGATGCCCTGAACTCGCCCCTTCCAAATACCGAATTGCAGACCAATTTTGCGATTCAGTAACAGGTTACCAAATCGCAAAATAGTGTTTGATACATGGGAAAGTGTTTTTTGCGTTTGCAAACGGGACGATTCTGCTTGCGAACGCAAAAGTGCATGTTACATGATGAATCCCCAAAAATGTGTCAGCTGCCAAACAACCAGGTGGGCTGTGTGAGGAGGGGACAGGGCCGGACTGGGAACTGAAATCAGCCCTGGCAAAATTTGGCAGACCAGCCTCCGTCAAATTTGGCAGACCAGCCCCCGTCCAGCGCGTAGCGAGCGAGCGCAGCGAGCTAGCCCGACCGCTATTAGGGGGGGTTTGGGGGGGTTCTCCTCCCAAGAAAATTTTGAAAAACAACCGACCAAAATTGTGAATTTTACAGCACATTTTTCATTACATATTCAATTGTATCAACCTTCAAACCACAGTAAATAGTAGATGATGACCTTCAAGAGCACCAGGTTACCCACCCAGTCATATGTACCCATAGACATTCTTTCAGAGAGCACCAAAAATAGGCACAAGTAGTAAATCAGAGAGAAGTAAAAGTGAGACCAGCCCCCACATGGTGTGTATCGAGCAAGCGCAGTGAGCAACCATTACTAGGGGGTACTATGGTGTACATGGACCTGCTCCTAAAGGGCAAAATGGATCCTTTATCAAGCTTATGAGTGAACAGGACGTCTTTCTCGTGATCTCCTCCAAGTTTCTCCCCCCAAATTTCCATTATTCCCCCCTTTCCTTTCCCTCCTCTCCAGCATTTCCTGGCTTTAATTGCGTCACTGGGGGATTTCAACATAGGACACTGGCCTTGTAACCATAACATACAGTTATCTCCTTTATCAGTACAATTTAGTGATCTTGTGCCATGGGGGGGGGGGGGTCACAGTGGTGGACATTTAGTGTGGTATGGTAAATCTGGTCCCATTCTCAACAGATCAGTATTACAATTATTCAGAGATAGCAACGAGATTGTTGAGCAGGCAATGCAATGCAAACTGTAATGGGAATGTTTTGAAAAGTTAGGTAGAAACTTCAATGCGGAAGGCCGGTGTTATTTCTACGAGACTGCGTGATTTCTGCTACTGTACGGTACCTGTGCCAATCAATGCCTCTTAAGTGATGAATGTGATCTGGCCTCAGGCTCTCCTCCTTACTGCAGCATGATGTTCTATTTATATCATTTTGTAGTGGCAGGCCACATGAAGTGAATCAGTGTAAAATTGCTATAGATTTCGCATATTTGTGTGATTACATATTTGATTGCCGGCCTCAGCGAGGTAGCAGTACTTGCGAGATAAAGAACACAGCACGGAAATAGAAGCCACTGTTTTGGGGGAGATCGCAGATTATCTTGTTGAATCAATGCGCTGCTTCTGAATGTACAACCGCATAAAAAGCTGCACCGTATAGAAGTGCACGATCCCGGCTACTTGGAGAAGTGTCCAATAGCAATTGGTTTTATCATGACAAAGAAGTAATACCTTTCCTGGAAAGGTATTACTTCTTTCCTCCCCTTCAACACTGAAGCGACCAATTTCGGCTTTAACTTGCTGGTATAGTCACGCCCTGCCCCCCCCAAACCTCCCTCACTGCACCCACCAGCACGTCACCGCCTCCCTGAGTGTGTGTCTGTTTATGTGCGCCAGGGTCAGGAGGGAGAGTGTTGTTTGGCACATGGCTGCCAAGTGCTAACTCGCTAGCCAAGCGGAACTGATTGGGGCCGTTTCAGTTTCCTCACACAGCAAAAGAGCAGGCCCTAGCAGCAGGAGGCGACTTTCAAAAGAGACACTAGCACTGAACACGCAAGTGCGCATTTTACCAGCGCAAACTCCTTTCTTGTGAAATCTGGCCTGAAATCCGGAAAATTAAACAAAATATAGGTCATGATTCATGAAGCAACTGAGCCAGCGCATAGGGAACGCACCGAGGGCGACCTTCAACAGATGGAACTGATACAAGGGTACAAAGACCCATTAGAGGTAAAAAGTTACATTGAAGAAGATGGTAGCAGCGCTAAGCCCTTTACTCTATAACCTGCACCATAAGATGTTAAATTACAATCCTATATCAGAACCGCGAATGATCCTGGAGCCCATAAGACACTTCTTGTAGGCTAGCTTCAAATTCTGTTCGCATTAGTTGGTGAAAACTTTATTAATAAGAACGTGCACGAGGGGCACACTTTGGAGTGCTTTAATAAAATGCTGCTCTCCCGAGAGATGTGATTTGTCTAGTACTGTTTTTATTTAATGTATCCCCATAATGGTAGCGAGAGGAGAATGTTGCTGCAAGGGTGTGGCCCTAAAATAAACACCATCTTTAAAGAAAAGCAGCTGCCACCTTTGACTTGCCTATGTCTGTGTTTCAATGCAATGCCCTCTTCTATGTTGAGGTCACTCGCCGATAATGTCGATGCGATGCTGAAATTACTGAGATAAGTAAAGGCATGTAAATATTGTGCGCAGCTCATCATCTTGTCGCTGTGTGCCTTGAATACGAAGCACACTTCCTACAGCGAATACAAAATCAGGCACCGTGTTAGCAGCCGGTTAAGATGCGCTGTCTCTCAGCACACTACATCGGTTATTTAGCGTGAATACTGACTGCACAATCACAATGACATCTAGATACAAGAAAAATCCATGTGCACCACACAATAATTTGACACCGAATTGAAACATCTAACCTAATTCAGGAAACAATGCGGACTACATTACAACAACCACCCTGATGTAAGGATTGAACGCGGCGCCGACCAGGCTGACTGCCACGTGTTGGCAGTATGTTGTTAAACTCGGTAATCCACATGGCTCGGACTCCTTCCCAAAAAACAGACTTATCTTTCATGTTCAGGACAAAGCCTTTGTCCTGAACATGAGCTAAAAAAGGCCCCCCACGTTAGCCTAAGCGGCGCAAGTGCCAGGGCCCAGTGGCAACACCAGGCAGCGGCCAGTGGAAAACAAAACAAAAGGACTCAGTCGTGTTAAAAAAAAAATTTACATAAATAAACTCTAGAAAGCCCTGTTGTCTGCTTCAAATATATTTTTCAGCACAAGTCCCAAGTTGGGGCTTGTGCTGAAAAATATATTTTAAGCAGACTTGCTGACCCCAACCTTCGCCCCAGTTACAGCCCCCCAAGAGTCAAGCAGCACAACCGCGCCACCAATGGGAGCACAGTCACACATATCCACAGTGCTGCACTAGCATAGCCAGACTCTCGCAGGCACAGGCAGGCACAGGCAGGCAGCCACCCACCCACCACCACCTCGCTCCGGCAGCAGTGGACTCCGCCGGTGGAAGGAGGAACCAAAGGGTTGCCTGCAAAAGGGGGGTGTAGGTAGCCACCCCCGGCTCCAGGAATATTTGTTTGGGTGGGCCAAACGTACATTTGGGTGGGCCACTGCTGGCCTGATTTATCGCTTATATATCTAGCCAGGCCTGCTTCTGGGCCCTACTTTTATCTCCCCTTAGTCTTACAAGGTACAGTAAAACACACTCTTTCTAAATGTTATCACTCTAAAAAAGTGCTTTTCTTCCATGTAATGTCCCTTTGATGGGAAGAGGAGGTTTCTAAGGTGGGAGTATCTAGCAAGTGACTCTACTCGGGCTCCCTCTGTGCGAGCCTTCAGTGAGAAACCCTCTTCATTACTACCTCCACCTGACCCATGACTGTGCAGCGCACTCCCTTACAGACTTGATTATTGTTGTAATCCTAACTATGTAGATGCTCTCGTGGCATGGAGTGTGGAGCATTATGTGTAGTGCATTCCACGTTCCACCTGGAGCCTTGGGTATTCTGTATTAGACAGTTGGAGAATAGCTGGCTTAGGGTGAGCATCGCTTTATCCACGCAGGTTACCAACTGAAATAAATAAGTACCTAACCTCAATCCTGTGTTCCTCGGATCATTGGGGACCGTCTTAACATTGGCGACGAGTTGGCCAGCGTTCCTGCTGTGGTAGCGGCTCAGAATCCACGCTACAAGCGTCCGTGAAGAAAGCAGACATCCAATTTGAAGCAACACGATCTCTGTCTGTCAGGACTCCGCCAGTTTCTCTCCGGATGTCGAGTTGGTGCCGGTAGGAGAGATTTTGTGCTTTTGGAGCAGAGGACGACAGTTGGTCAGTGTTTGTGCTCGAGTCACGACTTGCGCGAGCACTGCAGCGCGTGAAGATTGGTGTGTCTCGAGCTGAATCCTTTGAGCCCAACTTCCTGGCGAAACAAGGACTCAAGATGCTGTAACAAGCCCTATCGCCCATAGAAATCACGTCCAAACGACGTCGGCGGCCATTTTAGTAAAGTACTTCTGGAAGTGTTTCTTCAATCGTTTTACCATCATCGCAATCGCTTTGCTTTTGTTTTTAACGGCGATCGCAAATCGAGATCTCTTCTCTATTTTTGAGGTACTTTTTAACTAAATTGTGTTTGGGTGAATATCTGTTCTTCACAAGTTTGGAAAATATATAGATCGCTTGTGAGTTTTTAGTGATTCTCATGTACTGCTGAATATTTTACTTACTAGTAGAGAAGATTCTGCTCATTTCAATTTGATTTTGAGAATCCTTGCTTCACAGTATTTCAGTAATGGAGTCACAGGGCTCAATTATTTCACCGCCTATTTTTCTGGCGTCTTCGGGACCATTACCCATTGAATGGGAAGACTGGTTACCCATGTTTGAGAACTACATTGATGCACTTGATGGGGCTAAGTTCAGTGCTGTAAGGAAGAAGGCACTTTTATTGAACAACCTTGGCAAGGAAGGTCAACGAATTTTTAAATACCTTCCTCTTGCTACCTTACCTAACGGGAATGCTATTGAAGACGTTTATGTTGAAGCAAAGAAACGTCTGGAGATCAGATTTGCTAAGGAAATCAACATAGTTATGAATAGGTATCATTTCTACACGCACAAGCAAGAAGAAAACCAATCTGTAGATGACTTTGTGTCTAAACTTCGTGAACTATCCTTGAAGTGCAACTTTGGTGCAATGACGGATGAGTTAGTCCGTGACCAATTGATTGTACAGTGCAAATGTAAGAAAACACAAGAGCGACTTTGGGCAGCAAAAAATCCGTCTTTAAAAGATGCAATAGATATTGCAAAGGTCCTTGAACAATCCCAATACTGTATGCGAGAATTAACCAAAAGACAAGAAAATATGTCAGACAGCGTATCTATTGTATCTAAAGATGAATCTGAGGTTGCTGCAGTATTTAGATCAGGTAGAGCTTCACAAAAGGGTAGACAACAAATTAGGCAGTGTTACAGATGTGGGAGCTCGTTTCACAATGCAGATTATACCAAATGTCCAGCAGTGGGTAAAATGTGCAAAAAATGCGGTCGTAAAGGGCATTTTTCTAATATGTGCAAACAGTCTTTCAAACAAAGAGTTGCCATTATAGAAGATAATACTATGGCAATGTCTTCTAACACTGATCCATCCTGCGTAGGTAATGTACCCATCCAACATATTGATAAGATCTTAAGTGTTGATGATCCAGCTGACAATATATTGAGCATCAACGAACAAGAAGGTAGAAGGAATAGACCCAAAGCAGATTTTCTTATTAATGGGAAACCGGTACAATTGATGGTGGACTGTGGGTCCATGTACACCATCATTCCAAAGGATACATACAATATGTCCTGGTCGGAAGTTTCTCTGTTACCCAAGGATATTAATCCTGGGGGTTATCAAGGAGAAACAATACACTTGTTAGGTTACATGAATTCTACCATAGAGTTTAGTGGCAGATCCGTACAAGGCAAAGTATATGTTGCCACTGAGGGGCCACCCATTCTAGGATGGATGCACCAGTATGATCTCTCAATTGTAGTTGATCCCAGAGCTCCCACTCAAGTAATGGTAATTGAGAACCCATCATTGGAGAAAATCTTAGAAGAAGCGAAAGATGTCTTCAGGGATGAACTAGGCTGTTTTAAAGGTTATGTACACAAGATAATTCTAAAGTTAAATGCTGTTCCTGTACAACATAAAGTGCGTAGAACACCCCTAGTTGCTAGAGAAGCGGTTAAAGACATGTTGCAGGACATGATCACGTCTGGTGTTATAGAACCAGTGGAGAGTTCTTTGTGGGTTTCTCCGGTAGTTATCACTGAAAAATCGGATGGAAAATTTTGATTTTGCATTGACCCGAGGTCGCTTAATCAAAATGTGGTAGTTGATACATTTCCTCTACCGAACATTAATGAGTTGATTCTGGCTTTAAGTGGTGGTAAATTCTTTTCCAAATTGGATTTAAAAAATGCATATCATCAGATTAAGTTACATGATGAATCTAAGCCACTCACAGCCTTTATCACTATGGACTATGTCCAGGGAAGACATGGCTTGGCAGTTCGGGCTGGACTGTTCCCATGAGGCACAGGGTCAAGACTGATTTGCATATGGCCATGTCTAAACTGGGGTGGTGTAGTGGGCAAAAGAACGATGGATTTAACCCAGATCTCTTGACTGGGGGAGAATGTCTGCATTGTCAGCATTCCGTTCATCATTTGTTTGTTGTAACGCTTTTCGCCCTAAGTGGGATGGGTATTCCCAGACGTGGGACCCGTGCTCACTATGCCACTGGAGTCAAGCTATCCTGGCTGATGACGGCTGATAGCCAGAAACCGGTCCTAGGATGCTTGATTCCTGTCCAGGGAAGACATGGCTTGGCAGTTCGGGCTGGACTGTTCCCATGAGGCACAGGGTCAAGACTGATTTGCATATGGCCATGTCTAAACTGGGGTGGTGTAGTGGGCAAAAGAACGATGGATTTAACCCAGATCTCTTGACTGGGGGAGAATGTCTGCATTGTCAGCATTCCGTTCATCATTTGTTTGTTGTAACGCTTTTCGCCCTAAGTGGGATGGGTATTCCCAGACGTGGGACCCGTGCTCACTATGCCACTGGAGTCAAGCTATCCTGGCTGATGACGGCTGATAGCCAGAAACCGGTCCTAGGATGCTTGATTCCTGTCCAGGGAAGACATGGCTTGGCAGTTCGGGCTGGACTGTTCCCATGAGGCACAGGGTCAAGACTGATTTGCATATGGCCATGTCTAAACTGGGGTGGTGTAGTGGGCAAAAGAACGATGGATTTAACCCAGATCTCTTGACTGGGGGAGAATGTCTGCATTGTCAGCATTCCGTTCATCATTTGTTTGTTGTAACGTTTATCACTATGGAAGGCATTTTTCAGTGTACCAGAATGCCATTTGGTCTTTGTTCTGCCGCTAGCATCTTCCAAAGAATGATGAATGTCTTGTTTAAAAATGTTAAAAATATAGTTTACTTTCAGGACGACATCTTAATCTTTGGTGACACTGTAGACCAACACAACTATGCACTTAGAGAAGCGCTATGCAGAATCAATGAATCTGGCTTAACCCTTAGACGTGAGAAATGTAAATTCTTCGTTGACGAAGTTGATTATCTAGGGTATGAGATATCGGATCTGGGGGTAAAACCCAAACAAAACCTATTAGATGCTATTATTAGCTCCCATTCCCTTGGATAAAGACAAACTCAGGTCCTTCCTAGGACTCATTGAATATTATTCAAAGTTTGTCAAGGACTTTTCTACCAAGACAGCCAGTATGAGATCTTTGTTAAAGAAAGGAGTTGTCTTTGTTTGGGGTACAGATCAACAAATAAGCTTTGATGACATAAAGAAAAGGATTTGTGAGGCAGGTATTCTCACACCTTTTGATACTAAGCGTCAATCTGTACTGACAGTAGATGCCAGTGCCACTGGTTTGGGAGCAGTCTTAGCTCAATTGCACAATGGTCATGAGAAGACAGTAGCGTTTGCATCCAGAACACTGACTAATTCTGAGAAAAATTATTCAGTCATAGAACGTGAGACATTGGCGGCTGCTTGGGGCTGTGAGTATTTTAGAACCTATTTGTGGGGCTCCAAATTTACCCTTAAATCGGATCATAAACCTCTCATCAAGGTATTGCTACCGGGAGGTGCTGCCAAGTGCTCAGCGAGACTAGCCAGGTTAGCATCTCGATTACAAGAGTATTGCTACAATATAGAGTATATACAAGGTTGGAGAAATGTGCAAGCCGACTGTTTATCGAGATTGTCTCTTGACTGGGAGACAGTTGATAGAACTGCAGTTCTGAAGAGTCAGAGAGAAGGAGCTGTTGCGTCTGTTCAGGATGTGTTAAGTGTTTTCGATTCTCAAGCCTTAACCAAAGCTGATTGGATCAAGGAGATGTCTACTGATAGTTCCATGTTGGATCTTAAACGATTAATCCTATTAGGTAATAGAAGAGAAAGCTCAGTTTCCCCTTCCATCAGACCATACACCAAGGTTCTGGATGAGTTATCTGTTTGTGGCGATGTCATTATCATGCGAGGGGAGTTATTCATTCCACCTGTAGCTTTAAGACGCAATTTAATCGGTCTAGCGCATGAAGGACACTTAGGTCAAACCAGAACAAAGAAAAGGTTGAGGATGAATTGGTGGTGGCCTGGAATGGACTCTGATGTAGATTCTTGGGTTGTGAATTGTGAAATTTGCAAGGAAAGTGACAAGCGTCTGAAGGTAGGAGCTCAAGCTTCCATGGGCCACATAACTGATCCAGGTCAACCATGGCATACTATTTGCTTAGACTTCATTGGACCTATGAATGGTCTCAGAGAAAGTTTGCGCTTTGCCTTAGTAGTCATAGATGTCCATACTAAGTGGCTAATAGTTAAGTTTTTAAAAGATATTACTTCCTTAACTGCCATCAATGCCTTGAAAGAAATTTGTGGGGAGGAAGGTATACCATCAAAATTAGTTACGGATAATGGTACCCAATTGACATCTGATGAAATGCAAAAATTTTTGGGTTCTTTTGGTATTAAGCACATTTGTACCTCTCTGTATAATCCACAAGGCAATGGCATGGTTGAGAGGGCTAACCGTCTTATCAAAGGTGCCATCCAAATGGCTAGGTCCAGTGGGAGGGAGGTCAGTTGTTTGGTCTCTGAAATGCTATGGGCTTATCGCTCAAGTGTGCATGGAGTGACTGGTAAGACACCTTTTGAAATGATGCGTGGTAGGCTTCCCAAAACTAAATTGGTTCCCACTTGGATGAAGGATATTGTCTTGGGAGATTCTACTTCCATTGACATTCCTGCTGTTGACCTTCCACAAGGTGGGGGTACTGATAAGAAAGCAGAGAAACGTATTACTTCAGGTGATTGGGTGAAAGTACGTAGTTGTAGACTGGGTACACGTTGCTCAAAATTTTTGGGACCTTACAAAGTCAAACACACTTTACCTTATGGGGTCATTCTAGAGAATGGAGACAAATGGAATTATAGACGTGTTGCCCTGTACCAGAAAAGTTGTGCAGGTGCCAAGGTCAGAGATGAAGTACAAAATTCTAGTTCCAGCAATATTTTTTTATCGATGTCAGACAGTGATCTCATGAATAGCTCTTGTGCTAGTGGTTCCACTCTTTTGGGAAGGCAAGGGAGTGGTGGTGACGCTTCTGCCGTTCCATATGAGGTGGAACCAAATGTCCCTGCTGCTAGAGAAGTAAGACATGTTAGAGGTCGTTTTCCTCCAAGCTACTTGAAAGATTATATATGTACTTAACTTAATCTATTATTTGTTAATTCTTCAAGGGAAAAAAAATTGTTAAATGTTAACATATGCTTGAAACATTATTTGTACTGTGTAGTTTGGAAAGTGTTGGACTATGTGTTTTATTAGTCTTCCTTTTTGTTTTTATCTCATCATAACTTATGTACTTTTGCTCCTATTCATTGCTAGGTGTGTTCTTCTTTCCTTTTCATTTTTTGATTGTATAAGAGGGAGGATGTGTTGTAATCCTAACTATGTAGATGCTCTCGTGGCATGGAGTGTGGAGCATTATGTGTAGTGCATTCCACGTTCCACCTGGAGCCTTGGGTATTCTGTATTAGACAGTTGGAGAATAGCTGGCTTAGGGTGAGCATCGCTTTATCCACGCAGGTTACCAACTGAAATAAATAAGTACCTAACCTCAATCCTGTGTTCCTCGGATCATTGGGGACCGTCTTAACATTTATCCACTTTTCTACTACCCCTCTCCATTGCACCTTATCTCACAGCTGACCTTGGGACCCAGCCCCATATCAGGCACCATCGGGCTCCACTTTCATTATTCCCAGTAAAAAACAAAAGTAAAATCACCTTCAAACTTGAAACATTGAATATAGCAGTAAATGTAATCAGCATGCATGTTAAAGTATGCTCACCAGTTGTACTAATCACCTGACTGTTAATTAAATGAACACAAACAGAAAGGCCATGACAGGGCCGGCTTTAGTGCTGGTACAAAAGTCTTTTTAACCTCTTTTTTGACCTCTTTCTCTGTAGATAACTTCAACAGTGCTCTTCATCTCTCCGTAGTCACTCCCCCTCATGGCCCATTCCTTACACCCTAACTACCACCCTCCACCAGTACCTCTCATCTCTCTGTAGCTCCCACACCCCATGACCTCCTCCTCAGATTCCCTCACTGCTCCCTCCACCAGCACCCCTCATCTGTCTGTAGTTCCCCCCACACCCCACCCCATGACCTCCTCCTCGGCTTCCCTCGCTGCCACTCTCCACTAGTGCCCCTCAGCTCTCTGTAGTTCCCCCCACCCCGTGACCTCCTCCTCTGACTCCCTCACTGCCACCCGCACCCTTCATCTCCCCGTAGCTCCCCCCCACCCCATGACCTCTTCCTGGTATTCCCTCACTGCCACCTTCCACTAGTGCCCCTCATGTCTCCGTTGCCCCTCTCTCATATCCATTCCATTCGTTGTATTGCGCTACTCATATGAGTGTAGGGTAGGGTGTCACAGTACTTTACATAGCACACATTATACAGAGACAATAAATCGGTTTACACGAAATGTCACAAACTAATGAGGATTACAAGGTGTAGAAATCAATTCATCCTTTCCTGTTGGGTAATATATTTTATGGGGGTTTGGTCGGGAGAAACACAAACTCAGGATTTAAAGAGTACTCCAGTGGTCAGGGATGGTTTTACTAATAAAAATGTATAACTGCCCAAACTCTTTTTAGTAACATTAGAATAGTGAAAGAATGGAGAAGTTCTAACTACATCACAACACAAAAAAGCGAAGTTTGCATGCAGCTCTTTGATGACCGTTCATAGGTCACTGTCTTATGTTATGAATGATAGCAACTTCTGAACTGCAAGTAACACAAGGATATCTGTGACACTGACAAAGGCGTAACCTACTGAGCTATTACCATACTATTCAGTTTATCTGCATTTAAAAACTACCAACAGACAAATGGTTGCTCTGCAGCAGCCAGCAGGAGGATCGTAAAGACAAGAACCGTCCTGGTAGGTAGTCAGGGGCCGCCCAGGGCGCTAGTGCGCTGCCGCTGCGCAGAACCGGCCGGGCCGGGGGAAAGGCCTATACCCTTTGTTAATCCCGGCCCCTCGGCCCGGCCCACAGAAGTGCCAATTTTGCATGTTTGCTGATAATAAATAATTGCCTAAAGAGTGACACACTGACTCACCTCTGTGTGCGGCGGGCGACAAGTCAATGACGGATGGACAGTCTCGGTACTAGAAATAAATTATGGGGTGCCCGCCCGTGCGTTCCTTCCCTGTCTTCTTAGTGGCTCAGCTGGCTGTTGTTCTGGAATGCTCCGTCTCCTCGGTCGAGGTCACGAGTCACGCGCACCTTTTGTTGGAACCCCAATGCGCATGTCACCACAAGGTGGGTGAACTGAGACCGCGCACACGCGGGGGCTGGCGCCGGCGGAGATTTCTGCGACTGCGCAAAGCGCGCGAGCGCGACCCGACGACCCACCCCCCCAATATTAATGCAGGTGATTATAATGATTGCAGGCGAATGCGGCGGCGCTGCCCAGGCAGTGTAGAGAGCCTGAGAGTGTGAACAGTGATGTGTGCGATATAATTGTGCTTTCTGTCCCGCACCCACACGGAGAGAGTAGCGGCTGTAGCGAGTGTGTGTCTTATGTTATCCAATTTCTTTTCTTACAAACGCCGTTGTCGCGTCCGCGCGTTGGACCAAAAAATCGGCCCCAGGAATGAAACCGGCCCCCTACCAAAAAACCGGCCCCCACCCCTGGCAGCCTACCGGGGGATTGCCTGGTGCCCGACATTGCCAGTCCGGGCCTGGGAGGGGAAGCTCTGCACGACTTGTACCTGTGACTTGGACTGGGGGTCAAGGCATGCTCGATTCCTTGCTGGGTGAGGGGAGATCACCCTAGAGCCTGGAACCCCATCACCTGCCTGTTGTCAAGACCAGTGTGTCCAGTGAGGAAGATGAGAGCACTGGAGGGAGTGAGGCTCAGTGGGGAGCTCTGCTGAGAGGAATCCCTTGGTGAGGTGTGAGGAGAACAGCTGCGCATCGATCAGGTCATTGCTCATGTGCAGGAGGGGGGCTGCTGTGATCTCAGCCGTGTGAAGTGCATTGTGCTGGAAGCACCAGGCCTGCACTGATGCCCCGCAGTGACCCCGTATGCCAGAGGGGCAACCAATGAAATTAAATGGGCTGGAGAGTGAGACTTTCGTCCGCCGTGTTTAGAGCGATTGCACCGAAGAGTCTGTGCCTAATAGAGAGCAATGTGGCAACTTCATAGTCCGGAAGGGGCTGCTGGTATCATTATGGCCAAATGTTCGAGTCGTGGCTTGGACAAGAGGATTACTGCTATGAACATCGGATTAAGCCCACCAACTGCACCTGACTGTTTCCCCAAGGATCACAGGATGTTGCTGAGGATAGACGTTGCACCTTCAGCAGAGCTCCATTCGGGAGCCAGAGAACTACTGCCCCCTCTATGTTAGGGGAAGAGCAAATTACCTTTTGTGTCTGCCAAGTGGGAGCAACTCCGATCACTTGAAACCTACTAGCAGCGTTGCTCAACAGTTATTGCCTGCGCCACAGGGTACTGCCACGAGTGGCCTGATTTCGCCGTACAGGATGCGAACTTGGGCGTGCCCCAGGAGAGGCCACTTGCTGCACCTCTGAACAATGCCACAGTGCCGGAGCGGTTAAGACTGAGACCAGGCCTTTGGGGCCCAAGGGGATTTACTGCTGAAGGTGCTGCAGCACCATAGACAGCTTTGACTGTAAACCAGAGGAGCCAAAAGAGAACTCTTGAGCATGGCCTAATAGTTTGCATTACCTGTTGTAACCACCAGAGAATGCGAAACCATCCTGAACATGTTTCACGAAGGAGGATGGGACAGGGATTTGCCAAACAAATACTAGAGCTCCGACCTCAAGGGGAAGAGTGTTGTTGCTTATGAATATTGTACTCCTTTGCAAGTGTAGAGGTACAAATAAAATACAACGTTTCTCATGAAAGCAATTATTTGGCTGGCCATTGATTTTGTTTGTACTGTCTTCACTTTGAGCCGTGAGTCATATTCACTGACCTGTATTTACATCGCCCCCAAACGGAGCCTTGTCGCTCGACCACAGTTACCACTGAGATTTAAGTGTAGAAGGGTTACTTGCCTAGTGGAGCAGGATCCATAGTAGGTGGGACTCCGGGACATCAGGAGTAAAAGGCCTCAACCAACACAGTTGGGCCCAGTAGCCCCTACGTGGCCCTCTGAAAGGGGCTCTGAGACTTGGGCTGCATGCATGTGCACGACAAATGTGTAAGTTGGTCAGATATTGCTATGGGCGCATATGAAGTGAGTGTTTGCTGTAGTGAATGTGTGAGTTTGGAAGTTGTGTATATGTGGGTGCATTTGAGCACCTCAGCTTCTTGTCTGTTTCCACAGCCTTTTATTTTAAACATTCTGGGGCACATGCATCAACAATGCCATTTGCGATTCCTTATTAGCGAAAAATAAGGAATCGCTAATAAGGAATAGCAAAAGGCTATGCATGTAGGAATCGCTATTCAAATAGCGATTCCTTAACTTTCCTTACTTGCTACTAGCAAATTGCGAGTAGCAATTAAGGAATGCCATCCCAATCATTCCTATGGGCCTCCAGGCCCATAGGAATGAATTGGAGATTGCATGAGCAAATAGCGAGTACCAGTAGGTTCTCGCAAATTGCTCATGCAATTTCAAGGGTGCAAGGGTGTCAAAATGACACCCTATTGCACCCCTGAAATTGATATGTGCACATATGTTGCACACACACATGTTCTAAGGGCATGTGTGTGCGCAACATGAAACTTTGAAAAATGCACAAAAGTGCATTTTTCTAACTTTTAGCAAATTACCATGCAGTTCATCTTCATGGTAATTTGCTCCCCCTATTAGCGAATTCGCGAATTTTTTAACTTTCATGCATTGCATTTAAGGAATCTCAAATTGAGATTCCTTAAATTAAGGAATCTCAATTTGGGATTCCTTAAATGCTATCGCTATTTAAGGAATCGCTATTTAAGGATTCCTTAAATAGCGATTTTTGCTTTTGGGTTGATGCATTGGGATTGGGTATTTTTAACTCAATACCGGGAGCTATTAGCGAATCGGTATTTTACCGACTGGATTTTGGCTTGATGCATGAGGCTGTCTGTGTGCTGATGAGTTTACCTGTACTAATGTGTGTGTACATGAGTGCATGTTTTGTATATGTGTTTTCCTGTGTGGCATTGTGTGAACATGCTCTTATAGTATGTAGCATTTATATGGCTTGTATGTGTCGTGTGTCCATGGTAGAGTGTGTATGCATTATGTCTGCGGTGTTTACTTTATGCATAAATGTGTGGTTTAGAATATGCTTTTCAATTTATTCCATGCGTTATTTGTGAGTCTCTTCCTTGAATAGTTGGTAGTGAGTAGTTATTAGGTATTACTTACAATGTCAGTGGAAAGGCAAATTGAAGCTTTTCACTGAAGAATTTGTATTTAACAATAATGGATTTAATAAGCAAGGAGCTGTTCTGAGCTTCTTATCCCCATCTGTCTCCTGCAGTCCCTTGAGACTATTCATATCGAGTTGCGGCCTCTTATAAATTTGACCGCAAATATAGGCTGTTGGAAAATGGCCCTCTCTGAAGGGTCACCTCAAACTTTTTGCCTTCCTCCTCCTCTTTTTCTGACCTTCTTTTGGTTGGCTTTAGGACTCTGAGCATGTTACCACTGAATACCAGTGCTAATGCGCATGTGCTTCTCCCCTAAATATGGTGACATTGGTGTATTCACAATTGGTATATTTAGTTTACTTGTAAGTATCTTATAAAGTGGTATTGCATATATACCCAAGGACTGTAACATAAATGCTACTAGTGGACTTGCAGCGCTGGTGGAAAACACTGCTACTGCTTTTGGTACAAGAGCAAAAGGAACAAATAATGGACGGAATGCTGAACAATGTAAACATTCACCCCCAGTCAAAAAGATCTGGGTTTAATCCATCATTCTTTTGCTCACAACGCCACCTCAGTTTGGACCCAGCCATATGCAAATCAGTCTTGACCCAGTTCCTTATGGGAACAGTCCAGCCCGAACTGCCTAGCCAGGTTCTCCCTGGACCGGAAACAAGCATCCTGGGACCTGTTTCAGGCATCACCCCATATCAGCCAGGTTAGCTTGAATACAGTGGCGCACTGAGCATGGGACCTATGTCTGGACAGAACCCTTCCCACTTAGGGCGACAAAAGTAAAAGGAACTAATTATGGATGGAATGCTGAACAATGCAAACATTCACCAAAAGTCACAATGATCTGGGTTTAATCCATCGTTCATTTGCTCACCACACCAACCCAGTTTGGACCGAGCCATATACAAATCAGTCTTGACCTTGTTCCTCATGGGAACAGTCCAGCGCAAACTTCCAAGCCAGATCCTCCCTGGACTGGAAACCAGCAGGCTGAAGCCAGTTTCGGGACATCACCCCTCATTGGCCTGGCATATGCAAACTAGTTTTTACCTTGCTCCTCATGGGAATAGTCCAGCTTTTGGTGCAGGGGGTCCGATACTGAGGCACTGCTGCAAAGCCGGCCCACGTAGAAAAAATGGCTCCAATGGCCCAAAACTGGAGCCCACCATTTCGGCCCACCAGGAAAATGCCCGGTGCCTGCTACGGCCCGTCCGGCCCTGAGCAATGACTGCGCCACCCACACAAGTAGCCTTTCAAACCTGTCTCAGGCCTGCCATTGCAGGGCCTGTGTGTGCAGTTGACTGCCAACTCAACTTGGCATTTAAAACTACTTGCCAAGCCTTAAACCTCCTTTTTATTATATATAAGACACCCTAAGGTAGGGGCTATTGACAACCCATAGGGCAGTGTGTTGTGTAAATAAAAGGTAGAACACGTTCTGTTAAGTTTGGAATGACCTAGAAGTGGCAAATACCTGAATTCATTTTTCGCTACATTGAGATCTGCTTCTCTCATAGGTTAGCATTGACAACTCCATAAAACACTTTAAAGCTGTAATTCCTGATCAGAAAGGAGTAATTGCATCAAGTGTTATATCTTTGGAATGGTATTGATAGATTCTCTTTAATTGTAAAGTTGGATTTAACATTACTGTTTTAGAAATGCCACTTTTAGAAAGTGGGCATTTCACTGATCTTACTGCTCTATGTGCTTCACAGCCTGTCTCTAATGCACATCTGGGGAGGGTAGCAGCTACAGTTTGTGCATTACTTCTAGACAGCCACAAACACAAGAAGAGTAGGTGTGACAGAGAACGCATCTACATTCATCTGCATTCTGATAGCTCTTCCTGGGCAGGAAAAGAGGGGGGAGCTGACACTTAGCCCTGAATAGACAGTGTCCTGTTTCTAACAAACAGGGCTGATTACCAGGCCTGGGCGTAGTGGGGCTACGTGGAGCAGCGCGTAGTGTGCCCAAATCTACGCACACTCGCACGCTCCGCGTAGCCCCCCTACGCGCCGGCCGCCTCCCGCCCACCCTCCTTTTAAAATAATATAATACATGATAAAATAATTAAAAGTAAAGACTTACCTGTAGCGCGGCGTCTCCGGGGCTCCCTCTTCCTCGTTTCCAACTTCTTGTGACAAATGCGCATGCGCGGACGCCCGCGCATGCGCATTTCTTGCGAGAAATGCGAATGCGCGGGCGTCCGCGCATGCGCATTTGTCACAAGAAGTTGGGAACGAGGAAGAGGGAGCCCCGGAGACGCCGCGCTGCAGGTAAGTCTTTACTTTTAAATATTTTATCATGTATTATATTATTTTAAAAGGAGGGTGGGCGGGAGGCGGGTGGCGGGTGGCAGGCAGCTACGCTTCGCCCTGCTGTGTGCCTAGCGCTGCCTGCTTCGCCTACTTCGAAAACTGCAAAGCAGGCAGCGCTACGTACACTACGTGGGCGAAGCGTAGTATAACGCCCAGGGTTACTGATTACCCCCTACTGATAGTCCGGAGCCAGGGCCGAGATCAAAGGACCTGTGCACTTCAAGGGCCTGCTTTGAAGTCACACGCCACTTCAAAGACACAACTAGGTATAAGTACTGGGGCTCTGACTCTACCAAGATAGTCCACTCCTGGACCTGTTAAGAACTCTGCCAGGAGTATAGACTGCTGGGCTCCCAGGATTGCCACTTTGTTTTACTGCTGCTCTTGAAGAATTGCTTTTCTGCTTTGCAGTACTGCCCTGCTGCCTGCTGATCTCTGCCTACTGAGGACAAGGACTGGACCCATCTCACTTGAAGGCAGGGTGACTCCAAGGGCTTGCTAGCTTGCCCCCTGTTATGAAGTCTTAGGGCCATCAAAGACTTCCTTTAACCCTGCAACAGCACTTGGACTCTGCCATCTGTGGGCCCTGCACTGCCAAGTGGTGCCATTCCAGTCCTGGGCCCTTGAAAGGTGACTTCTGCTGTACAGAACCATCAAAATCGACACAGTGACGACTTTGCGCCCATCGGAACTAAAGAATTGCCCTTTGGCGGCGATGCAGGAGCTGATTGACGGCATCGCTTCGAAAGACTGTGCGGCTCGATGACGATGGGCAGCGCGGCTCGACGACGATGTAGTGCCTGCAACATAAAGGGGTTCCCCGACAAAGCCTTCATCGCCTGCATGGATCGGAGCCGACACAGCGAGCCTTCGACGCCGACTCCATCCAATTTACTTTTTCAGCAGTCAGCTTGAACTATGAATGTACCCCAGTTCAGCGCGACCTCAAATAACCCCTAAGCGTTATTTGCTTCTAAGCACTACTTTTTTATTTATTCTTTAAAAGTTCATAAATACAGTTCTGGGCGATGGGTTTTTGTTGTTTTGGTCTTGTTTTACTCATAAAAATATAATCTATTTTTCTAATCCTGTGTGGACTATTTCTGTGGTGTTCTCATTGGGTTAATGTGTATTTGTATGTTTTGTACAAATACGTTATACATTGCCTCTTTAGATATGCCTGAGTGCTCTGTGCCAAGCTACCAGAGGGTGAGCACAGGCTATCTTGTTGTGTGTATCTAGCTTACCATGACTAGAGTGGTGGTTCCTGCATGTATAGGGTACATTCTCTGACAACCAGAAACCCCATTTCGAACATTAGTTGCATGCTGACTTCCACTACACTTTAACTTCGAGGGTTTCACCACAGCTAAGAGGTGGGTTTGTCTTTGTATGCACAACATCTTGAGCTTTGTGAAGCTAAGTGTACGAAACGTCTCCATTCGAAGAGATGCATTATTTATGTCATCGTCAAGATTACTTTTGTGCGACCAGCCTTTGAAGCTGGATTAATCCTGTAGGTGAATTTCAAAGCAAACTTTATAAACTTACCAGATACCACTGAGATGATACCTCAAAAGCGGCTGCCTTTTTAAAATTTGGATCCAATGTATGAAAAGCTATTTTAAATGCCATGCCTTTGCATGCAGCTGTTTTGTTAAGCAGCGTGGAATTGCACCTACCTGCCCTAAGTGGAAAGACACATAATCTTGTCCCATGATTGGTGGTCAAGGGGAGGCAGGGGAAAGGTACTAGACTCTCAAGGATCACAATCATAAGGACTGAATTCATCAGCCATCATACATTTAATTGTTTTAAACTCGGCCACAGAGAAATTGGCAACAATGACAAATGTGAAAGTAAATCTTTTCTGGATTTCTTAATTCGTTAATTCTGTGCATATAAATTTCCAGAGTAAAATAACAGTTCCCTAACTCTGGTGGTTAATGCACTTACTGGAGAAATGTACGACAGTCTAGTTACATGCTTGAGCAGTCTAATTACTGTTTTGAATCTTCATCAATTAGCATGGAGGCTTAATATTCCTGCTGCAAACAAAACGATTAACATACATGGCACAGATCTGTCTATTTCTGCATATGCTGAAAACATCCAATGGTTACCTGCAAGTCACAAGTTATGGTCCTTGTAAAATAGCTCACTGAATTATGAGCCGGCTTCAAGGAGTTGCTTGCAAACTGCAAGGCATTAGTAAATTATACAACCTTACTATTTTCTCAATATTTAATTATTGTAAGATTACTGAACAGGGTTCCATTTGATGGTAAAAATACTTTCAGTAAGTACTATATAAACGATTTTTAGTGTAATTGTACATAGTGACAGAATGAACTGGCATTTCTAGAGCACATACACAGTTTGGAAAACTACAAGCCAGCCTCCAAATAGCGCTTTAGCTCTACCACTTGTGAAGTGACAAGCTGAATGTCTTTGTTGTTGGCTGGCACTGGCATCAAGGTGTTAAAAGTCCACTTAGCCCCAAGCCAGGATGAGAGTCGAACAAAAGGACTGCTGATGCCCTTTTACTAACACATTGGTGTTGGGCCGAGGTGTAACATGAAACTAAGAAAACTCCTCACCGCATGAGGGTTGTTGCTCTGGACATAAAGTGAGGGTGCCTCTGAATGTGTCCTGTTGTCATACAGGGGTGAGAGAAGGGGTAAGAGAAGGAGCGTCGCCCCACTAAGAAAAGCCCCAGATCAGAGCTGAAAAATAAAATGGTATAAAGTTTTTTTATCACCATTTTATTTTTCAGCAACCAACCGGTCCCGAACTGAGGGGCCCATTAGGATGTAGGGCAGATCGCCACCGCCCGCATGGCGGAGGCGATCCACCTTACATCCTTCCCGCCACCCATTTACCCCCCGCCATATTAGTATGGCGGGGGGTACCGCGGTGGACGGGAAGACCGTCTGCCACTTTTCCGCCCGGTCGACAAGTCGACCGGGCGGAAAAGGGTTTAATATGGTGGCGGTGTCTGCTAGACACAGCCATCCATATTACCATAGGGGCGGAAACATGCCTTTGCGTGGCGGCGTTGCCGCCACACAAAGGCATGCGGAATTCTCTTCCAGGGGCCCGTTCCTGGCCTCCAGGGTATTGGGGGGTGGGGGTTCACATGGGGGGTACCTATGGTACCCCCCTGCATTGTCAGGGACATGGTGGCAGGCACCTCGCGGTGCCTGTCACCTTGTGCATGATAATGTATGCAGTACATTCCCAGCATTGTGGGGGGCGGTGCTCACAGCACCGCCCGCCACAATCCTGAGAATGGAGGATGCCACCGCCACGGTGGCGGTGGCATTCTAATCGCCGGTGCGGGTCCGCCGCACCACTGGCGGCTGGTCCCAGCACCACTAGGGTGGCAGGCGGACGGAAGTCCGCCGCTATCCTAATGGGCCTCTGAGTGTCAGAACGGGGCGAGGCTAGTGCTGCCGAGTGGCAGCAGAGACCTGTGGGCTTAAAATGTGATGGCCGGCCAGACATGCACATTTAAAAAATCTCTAACCTAGCTGTCTAGACAGCTGGGTTAGAGAAAGCGCAGGCTCCAGTGCTCTTGAGAGCACTGAGTGAGGCCTCTCCCTCCAATTCTGGCGCTACTCTCATACTGGTAAGAACAGCTCCAGGATTGGTTAGGGAAGTTTGCTGAGTCCCACGTTGGAGCCCACCAAAAGACCAAAGAAGGAGGACGCCACATCGCGGAGGAAGGCAAGTCTGTTTTATTTATTTATTTATTTATCACCCCTGCCCCCACCCTCAGTACATGCCAGCCGCCACTGGTGTCACAAATTGCACAACATGACCAGCACAATTTACAGAGGGCAGCCTACCATAGTCTTGAGTCTTGCTGTACAGAAGGGGTTACTATCCTCTGTTTACAATCAGTTAATAAGGAAAAGGTGGAGGGGTTCTCAGAAAGGCCGAGCATGCAGCAAGGCCCTTTCCAAATCGAAAGTGTGAAAGCAAGCAGAACCTACAACTGTATTTCCACTGGAGTCGACAGTCAACTGAATTTGTGGGGGTGAATGAAAAGGGCCAAACCTTTCACCATCTCAAGAGCAGGAGTGCAACTCAGAGTCTTTAAAACACATGCGTTTTTAGCACAGCAAAAGAACTCAATGAATGGGCAGCATTTACTTTGTGGTATTTCTTGGCTTTTGTAATCCAATGATGCATTTTTTTCTGGCCGTAAAGATACAGAAATATAGCTGATGTTCACTAGCTTGCATTCTGAGACTCACAGGGTAGGTCCTAAACTATGAATGTCTTCAGAAACTGTTCGCCAGCATGATACTCTGTCACTCTCGGATGTGATGTCTGAAACAAATTCAAACCTCTGGGAGATTGCTCAAGCATAAAAACAAACGGGGGCTGCTGGGATTCCTGCATTACTAGAAATTAAAGTATACTAATAGTGATGGATGGAATGCTTAAATTAATCCCAGTCACAGGTAATCCCAGTCCATCGTTATTTTGCACACCATGCCACCTCAGTTTGGGCCCAGCTATATGCAAATCAGTCTTGATCCTGCTATAATTGGAACAGTCCAGCCCGAACTGCCAAGCACGGTCCTCCCTGAGCCAGATCACAAGCAACCAGGACCAGTTTGGCCCTAGTTATGGGCACTCTATGTCACTGGAACCAGGCTGTGCCCAACAGACGATCCCATAACTAGGCCTTTAACATATTCAAGGGTATTATCCACATTGTCTCATCCTCAACATCCGTGAAAAATGTTTTAACAGTCAAAACTTCACTCTCATTGTATCAGGAAATAGGATCGAGGCGCCTTCATGGCAGACAGATATGCGGCAGTGGTTCCTTAACCAGGAACGGAATACAAAATTGCGAGGATTTCTTTTGTTCGTTTCCTGTCTCTATGGTTCTACAGACTACAACTCCCATGTGGAAATGAGGGATTCCGTAGTTCTGAAACACTGACTCATGGGGCTTTACAACAAGCATTTACAATGCAATGGTCTCGGCATTGTTAAAGTTAGAGCTATTGGCATTGCTCATGACATTATTTTTGTTTATGTTTTTGTTTTTAAAACATTTAAAAACTTCATTGTTATTTACAATGTCAATAGCTTAATCACTCTCAAATGCGAGACCTATTGCATTTGCGCCCACACACAGAGCCACACACACAAAGCCACCCACACGCACAGAGCCACTCACATAGAGCAACCCACACACAAATAGAGCCACCTACACACACACACACACAGTTACCCACACACAGAGCCACCACGCATAGAGCCACCTACAAAAACAAGCCACACACACAGAGCCACACACACAGAGACACCCACACAGAGCCACCCACACACACATTGAGCCTCCCACACACACACATTGAGCCTCCCACACACACATTGAGCCTCACACACACACACACAGCCTCCCACACACACACACACAGCCTCCCACACACACACACAGCCTCCCACACACACACCCTCCCACACACACACACAGCCTCCCACACACACACACAGCCTCCCACACACACACAGAGCCACCCACACACACACAGAGCCACACACACAGAGCCAAACACACAGAGCCACACACATAGAGCCACACACACAGAGCCACACACACAGAGCCACACACACAGCCCCACACACACAGCCACACACACACAGCCACACACACAGAGCCACACTTACATACACACACCCACATACAGAACCACACACCCACATACAGAACCACACACCCACATACAGAACCACACACCCACATACAGAACCACACACCCACATACAGAACCACACACACACACACACACATAGAGAGCCACACACACATAGAGAGCCACACACACACACAGATCTAGACACATACACATTGATCTTGGGAGCCAAAACTGAAGTGGCACCCACTTCACCTCCTGTTTAAATGTTAACTGGTCTCTTTGTTGCTTATGGCTGTACTTGCGTGTGAAACTGGTACCAATGGTGTAAAAACCTTTGTCCATGCAGTTTTAATATGTAAAAATGACAAACTAATTAAGCAATACCATCACTAAATGCACCGCATTATGATGCATAATGTGCCTTGTATTGCCCCATAATTTAGTCAATCCTGCACCATAATTGGCTCCTTTCCTGTTGCATAATTCAAATGGCTTTGCAGGTACCATATTGCACCAACATCACTACGAGATTAATGGGGAGCCTTAACCGTCCCGAGTGTAATATTGGAATCTTTATTAAGCAGATTACATAAAAAATAGCATGTACGCTCTCGGCAGTGCCACTAAACTCACTAAGCTATCCCTGCACCATAAACTTCACAGAAGGTCTAAACTGCACTTTTTTTGCATCCGATTCCTGTCTTGTTAGTTTCAGTACCGTCTCTTCATCTATTTGCTGATGTAAAGAAATACAAATAAAGGCATGTTTCCTAAGAATTCTTACAGCACTCCAGAAAAGAAAGACATTAATTCTGAAACTGACAGGAGGTAGTAACATCCTGTATTTCAAGGCAGGGAAACAACACAACTTAGTATCAGCCTTGGCAACACAAAACAAAGCCCCCATTTGTGAGTGTAAATGAGGAAGGAGCTCTGACAACGCAGAGTAACGTACTGCCCCTTCTGCAAAGTGCTGCAGCGCCTCGCCAAGCGAAGGAAGCGCTGTACACATTTTCATAGCATATAATCAAAGCTTGTCCCTTACTTCAATGTTTGTCTGAGGCTGCACACGTACTTGTCTGACAATATTGAGTTTACTGGGTGAATGTAACTGATTTCGGGATGTGTGGCTACAAAGGCTAGTGCATCTTCCGTTCCTCCTGAGCTTGAATAGGTGAATACCAATTAGTTGGCATACCTACTCCTAGACGCCGCCAACAGACCTGTTCAATTCACATCCCTCTGAATCAGTCCGTGCTGATAACGTTAGCCTGAGAAACTAGCACTTTGCGAACCCATTGTATTGCGAGACGCACTTAATCTTTCAAAGCGCAATGTGTTGCATCAAATTCCCCATGAACATTTCGCCTGCATTTTAAAGGTGACGGTTTAATTAATGCACGAAGTTGCGTCGAAGCAGAAATAACCCAGGTAGAATGAAACTGCGCGCTTCAGCCAGAGTAGGAAGAATCTTCCTAAATGGAAAACTAATTCAGTCTGATTAAACTGAAAACATAAAATAATAATACTTAAAAATAAAAATACACACATCGTCAATGGATGGCTGCAAGAGCGTTCCCCTTTGTGCAACTCAACTGAGAAACATATACACTGACTTGCACATTGTTGTAGAACAGTGAACAATGAACTCCTTCTTGGCACTTAACAGCTGGCACAGCATACGTAACTTTAAATTCCACACTATATAAATAAAATCGAAGGTGTAGCGCTAGGGTGCGATTGGAAAGCGCGACTGGCGCTATATATATATTAACATCAACAGAAGTAAATGGTAATAAAAAATGCTACACCATGTACTCACATTGACCTTCATGTTGCTGCCTTGGTGCTTATTCCATAGTCCGGGGGACGCAATGGCTGCAGAAGACCCCATACAACACCCAAATCACCTTCAAGTTTCTGCGAGCCCTCCTCTGAGCTGGCAGGCAGCCTGGAGGTGACCAGAGGGGACGGGACACTCCCCTTTCCCTCCCCTATTGAGCTCCGGAGCGCGCACTGTAGGGGTTTGTTTGTGATTGAAAGGACCTAATGGCACTATAAATCCTCGCCGGCTTCCTCATTGGTTGTCGCTATCTAATTACAAATGAAGGGCGGGGATTACCACATGGCTCTTAGAAGCTCCCTGATGGGAAGCCTGTAGTGGTGAGGAGGGGGGGTCATCTCCCCCTCTGTTGTCATCACAGGCTGAGTGTATTTGGGGGCAGGAGCAGCCGCGCTTATTTCACCGGATGTCGTCGCCAAATGTGTCACACTCAGTGCTCTGTCTTGTTCCGCGGTCGCCTCCTTTTAGTGCCCTGCTTAGCCCTTGCCAGGTCAATGGGGTGGGGGGTCAGTTTCTCCTTTATTTGTACCCGTAATTTCTCCTGTCTAAAAGTTTCATATTGGCAATTTTATATAGAGGGATCTTGGCCCGCCTCCACATCTCATTAGCACTGCGGTGGGTGGCTCCACACTGCCCTTTGGCCCCGTCTGCACCCAATTCCCTGCCTCCTGCCCCAGTCTTCACTCCCACCCACCAGCCTGCCCTCGCTGACCCCTCCAGGCGCCATTCCGGGGTTCCGTTCCCACCCCCGCTCGACCTGCAGGGGTTCCCCGAGCTTGTTACCGGCAGGTCACTGAAGGGCAGCGCTCAGACTCACACCGGTGTGTTTCGGCTGATTAGCGCCTTCTTCCCGACTCTGTGCCTCTTCCCGCCATTTCTATCAGAGTAGCGCCAGCGCCGGCAGCGGCCATGGGAGCTGCTCCCGCCTGGCCTCCATGTCGGCGCTAGCTCATTAGCATACAGCGCCTACAGCGCCTCAGCACGGCCGGACGGCTGGCTCATTAAATTACAGGGGGGGGGTCGTTCTAGAGGGCAGGATGCATGCTGCAATGCACCATGTGTGAAGCACCACACGAAACATGACATGAACAGACGTTAACAAGCAGCTTACCTTTTCATAGTGCCAAACTTTCCTCTCAAGGCGCTTCTTCCAAAGCAGACAGACGCCCTCATTTGCAAGTAGCAGCACTAACCATGACCCTTTATATACAACACGCCACCAAATTAATAATCTGCGATAGGAAAGAAAACACACACCGCCGCCTTTCTCCGAGGCGGAGCAGAAATGCCTCGGAGAAACGCAGTGTCGTTTTCAGATTCGGGGGCGTGTTTTGCTGTTATCTCCTCTTGCCATTGGCTGGAGGAGATAATTAGACTTTCTGCAAAAAACACGCCCCCCGATCCGAAAAGGACAGGGCCTGATCGGAGTGACGGGACCTCTTCTCCAATGGCTGGGCAGCATTCAAGAGGCCAGCCAATGGAGAACAGGGGAGAAGAGGGGCGGGTTCAAGCCCCTCTTCTCCAAGTCATTAAATCTCGGATCGAGACTGCGCAAGCGCAGCCTTCGAGCCGAGACCTAAAAAGGTATTTGCACGTGGGTGGCCATGCGTAATTCCAAATCAGAAGAACCTTGATGGGGAACAGCTTCGAGACGTTTCCCACCTGCCAGTGTTTTTTCCGATGCCCCGTTTATTTTTTCCTTGTTGAAATAAGTGCTACGTAATTAACACTTCCATGTGTTGCTGACGACGGGGTTTTGTTTCCGAACCTCCTGAATTCTGAGGAGGGTTCAGAATTGTCACGAATGAGACGAAAGGTCTCATTAATAGTCTGCTGTATTGGACATTGGGAAGAGCGCCGGGTTTCTACGCGCTCCGTCCTGCATCAGAGAAAAGGTATTACCTCCTCGTCCGTCTTCCTCGCCACAGTATTCACTAATGAGCCTTCGGCTCCCACAGAAACTCCAAATGCAATTTTACATTCTAGTCTCCCTCTCCCTCCCAATATGGCCCCCAGCTACGACAGCCAATCCCATAAAGGGATACAGAAAGCTCCAAAACGACCTGTTTTTTTGTTTCTGCACTACTCCGAGTGCTGTGTTCCTGCTTGTCAGGTGAGTGTGGGGCGGCGGTCCTGCTATAGCAGACACTTGGGCCCGTGTTCGTTTGGATGGGGGGACGTGGTATGTGTTGCTATGTTCTTGCCTACTTGTGTCCCCCTGTGCAGCGTGCCTCTCCGGTTTCTGCTTTAGCGGAAGCGGCGTGGCGGTGGTCGGTGCGTTTGGTGTTCTGCCTTCTTCCTGTGACAGCGCCTCTATGTCCTGCTTTAGCGGACTCCTGGGGCGCGTGTTTAGTGCTTGCCGACCGCGCGTCCTGCTTAGCGGACTTAGGCGGTCGGCGCTTTGCTGTGATTTACCGCGCTTCAGTCACGGAGCGCTGTATGCTTCATCTGTTTGGCCTGAATTCATGGAGGTTCCTCGGCGGTTGTCTGGGGCAGTCTTGGGTGGCGACTCTGGTGCATTAAGGGGCGCGGGCTTCCGGCTCTTTTTTATTTGTGTGCTGGGGGCGTGTCCTGTGTTTTTTTGATGATTACTTGCACCTGGTGGCCATTATAAAGGCTGTTTCTTGTTGATTGCTGCTGGATGGTTCTTCCTTAGCTGCCTTTGCGTTTGCTGTTATCATGGAGGTTACTGATGATGCTGTGGCTCCTGCCCTTGGGGATGTCGCTTCTGGGTCTCAGGATGCTTTGCCTTCCTTGTCTGTGATTCAACAGATGATTGATTCAGCTGTGGCTGCTGCTTTGCGTGGCAAATTGACTGCGCCTCCTTCTAAGAAGCTCAGGTCGGATCCTGCCTCCCAGGTTGATTCTGACGCTGAGGAAGATATGGAGGTTCGAGGTCGCTTTGTGCAGGGTGCTGATCTTAAAGAAGTGCTGGGGCACATTCGCACCAACTTGCTGTTTCCTGATTCGGTTGTTCCGATGGAGGATGATTTTTTTGCGCAGTATCAGCGTCCGGATCCTGATAATCTTCCTCTGCATTCTTCTGTGGTGAAGGTGTTGGAGACTGAATGGAAGGATGTTGACAAGGGGGCTTTCCCTCGCTACTTGGCTAAACGTTACCCTTTACAGGATTTTTCTTCCAAGTATCCTTCCTTGGTGAAGGTTGATTCCTTGATGGCGGCGATGTCGTCTCAGGGGTCTGTGGTTTCTGAGGATTCCTCTCCGGCGGATCCTGTGGATCGGAAGGTGGATGGGGCGGTGAAGCGCACTTTTTCTGCTGCCAATTTTTCCATCCGGGCTGCCACTTATTCTTCTTATGCCTTGCTGAAGGATTTTCAGTCCTTGGCTGAAATGTTGGACCAAGGCGAGGATATCTCCTCTACATTGGCCATGATGGAACAACAGGTTCGTCTCCTTTCGGACGTCTCTTTTGATGCCTTGGGTGCGGCTGCTTCTGCGACTGGTTCTTCAGTGGCGGCTAGGCGCCAGTTATGGCTACGCTCGTGGAAGGCTGATGCTGCCCAGAAGTCTTTGCTTATGAAGATTCCTTTTACTGGAGTTAAGCTTTTTGGTCCTCCTTTGGAGGATATGGTGAAGAAGACGGCGGAGGATAGAAAACAGCTGGCTCCGGATCGGGCTCGTCGTTTCCGTTCTTTTGGTGCTACCCGTGCCTTTGGGCCTTCTCGTAGGGGCCGTGTTCACCAGCCCTTTCGTGGTAGGGGGCATGGCCGGGGTGCCCCTTCCACTGATAAGTCCCGGTTCTCCAATGTTCAATCCTCCGCTTCTGCTCCCTCCAAGTCATGACTCTGTTTCCCCAGGGAAGGGTCCGGTTGGGGGTCGGCTACGATTCTTCCAGGCATCCTGGAGAATGACTGTGTCAGATCAGTGGGTCCTTCGGGTGGTTTCCGAGGGTTTTCGCCTTGGGTTCAGCCAGGATCCTCCAGACTATTTCAGGTCCACTCCTTGCCCCAGGTTGGCTCTCAAGAAGGCGGCGCTTTTGGCCGGTATAGACTCTCTTCTGGCAAAAGGTGCTGTGATTCCGGTTCCGGAGACTCAGCGGGGGTTGGGGGTATACTCCATCCTGTTCCTTGTGTCCAAGCGCATGGGGGATCTCAGGCCTGTCCTGGACCTAAAGTGGCTGAATGGGTTCGTTCCTCCTCAGACTTTCAAGATGGTGTCTCTGAAGTTGATCCTCCCTCTGATTTCTCGGGGAGACTTTCTAGCGTCAATCGATCTACAGGACGCCTATCTCCATGTGCCTGTGCACCCCGCCAGTCAGCGTTTTCTGCGGTTCTGTGTCCTGGGTCGGCACTTCCAATTTCAGGTATTGCCTTTTGGTCTCTGCTCTGCACCCAGGGTGTTTACGAAGGTTCTGGCACCTGTCATTGGTCATTTACATGGGGAGGGCATTCAGGTGTTTCCCTACCTGGACGATTTATTGATTTCTGCTTCTTCTCTTTCTAAGGCGGTGATCCATGTCCAGAGGGTTTGCCGGGTCCTGGAACAGCACGGCTTCCTGGTGAATGTGGGGAAGTCTGACTTTCATTGGGGCTCGTTTCAGGACTCTGTTGGGGTCGGTGTTCCTGCCACCTGCTCGGATGGAAACCCTACTGTATGCTGTTCGGTCCCTGCTGTCGGGTCCTTCCCAGCCTGCAAGACTTTGGTTGAGGGTTCAGGGTCTCATGTCCGCTTCCCTGTCCGTGGTTCCTTGGGCTCGCCTGCACATGTATCCCATGGTGTCCCACATTTTGCTGCATTGGGACCCCTGTTCTCAAGATCTCGATCTCTTGATTCCTGTATCGGTGGGGGTTCGGGTGGCCCTGGAGTGGTGGTTGGACGTGGTTCATCTCTCCCGGGGTTGTCCTTTTCTGGTAATTCCTTCTCGGGTCCTCACTACCGATGCCAGCCTCTTGGCTGGGGTGCTACTCTGGGGGACTCTTCGACTCAGGGTCTTTGGGATCCGACTGTGAGGTCTTGTTCGTCGAATTACAGAGAGCTGAAGGCTGTCCAGTTGGGTCTGTTGGCCTTCTCGGACCTTCTCTTGGGTCATCATGTTCAGGTCAGGATGGACAATCAGGTGGTCATGGCGTATCTCAATCATCGGGGGGGGTGCCGGGTTCCTTCCCTCAGTTCCCTCAGTTACCAGATTTGTTCTTGGGGAGAGTTGCACCTAGAGTCGCTGTCGGCTGTTTACCTTCCAGGTCGGGAGAACGTGGTTGCGGACTACCTGAGCAGGGTCTTTCTGTCCATGGGGTCCTTGTCCCTGATGCGCCGGATGTTCCGGGCTTTGCGGAGGAGGTTTGGGTCTCCGATTGTGGACCTGTTTGCTTCCCAGTCCAATGCGCAAATCCGTTGCTTTTGCACGATTATGCCTTGTCCGGAGGCGTGGCGGATAGATGCTCTGTCCATCCTGTGGCCGAAGGGCCTGTTGTATGCATTCCCTCCTGTTCCCCTGATCCCAGTTGTGTTGCAGAAGATCAAGAGGGAGGGGGCCCTTGTTCTTCTGATTGTGCCAGATTGGCGTCGCCGACCATGGTTTCCTCTCTTGTTGGAGTTGGCGGTGGGCATGGGATGGTTGTTGCCCTTCGATCCTTTTCCTCTGATGGGGCCTCCGCTTCCTCTTCCGGTGTTCCGGTCCTTGGGTCTGCGGGCCTGGCTCTTGAGAGGGAATCCCTGATTCGGGGTGGGTGTTCGGTGGTGGTTGCTGATGTTATTCAGTGGTCCAGGCGTCCATCTACTTTGCGTTCCTATGCGAAACACTGGGACAACTTTGCTGCTTGGTGCGTTCGGCACGGTTTGTCTCTGTCTGATTTGGATCCTGCCCGCGTTCTTGATTTTTTGCATGAGAGTTTTGATTTGGGTTTGGCCATCTCTACTCTTCGTGCACAGTGGGCTGCCATTCGGGCCTTCATGCTCTTCCTTTGGTTTCTGTGGCGCCGTTGGTGTCCAGGCTTTTGAAGTCTCTGGCTTTTCAGCGTCCCCGTCCTGTTCTGTCTTCTCCTCCTTGGGATCTGCCGCTGGTGCTGCGTGCGCTGCAGTTGGTTCCTTTTGAGCCTTTGGAGTCTGTTGACCTGAAGTTCTTGACTCTTAAGGTCGTCTTCCTTGTGGCTATTGCTTCTTCTATTGCTTCTGCCAGGAGGATTGGGGAGTTGGGGGCTTTCCTGCGGTCGGCTCCTTTTTTGTGTAGTCTGGATGATCGTGTTGTGCTGCGCCCTCACCCCACTTTTGTTCCGAAGGTGAATTCCTTTTTTCATCGTTCTGCTGAGGTGATTCTTCCGGTTCTTTGTCCTGATCCTTCCTCTGGGGATGAGTCGTTGCTGCATCTTCTGGATGTTCGGTGCGCCTTATTGATTTACCTGGATCGGACTTCTTCTTTTTGCAAGGTGGACAATTTGTTTGTGAATTTTGGTTTGTTCTGAAGGGGTTGGCATCCTTTCCTCTCCACTCTCAGTCGTTGGATTAAGGACGTTATTCTGTTGGCTTACGGTTCTTCTTCCTTGGTTCCTTCTCTTCCTGTTCAAGGGCGTTCCACTCGTTCGGTGGCTGTCTCCTGGGCCGCTTTCAAGGGGGTGTCCATGGAGGATATTTGCCGTGCTGCCACTTGGTCTTCCCCTCATACCTTCATGTCGCACTACCGTCTTCAGATTGGTGGTGGTGCTTCGGTTGCCTTTGCCTCTTCTGTGCTTGGTTCTGGGGTCCCATATGTTGGAGGTTCTCTGTATCTCTTTCCTGTTGTTGTATTTGCTTGCCTGCTGACTTTACTGGTGGACTCTGTTCTTACATGAAGCTGATATGCTTTGGTATTGGCTCATTAGTGAATATTGTTGCTAGGAAGACGGACGAGAAAGTAATGCCCCGGTTACTTACCGGTAATCTTCATTACTCCGAGTCCTTGTCTTCCTTGCCACAGTATAGTTTCCCTTTCCCTCCCGGCCCTCTTCTTGGCTTCATGTCTGCGGCTTGGTTTCTCAGGTCGTTTTGGAGCTTTCTGTATCCCTTTATGGGATTGGCTGTCGTAGCTGGGGGCCATATTGGAGGGAGAGGGAGACTAGAATGTAAAATTGCATTTGGAGTTTCTGTGGGAGCCGAAGGCTCATTAGTGAATACTGTGGCGAGGAAGACTCCTTGGCAATGGACCCAAATATTTAAAAGAACTATTTAAATCCTACACACCCAGTCGTACCTTGCGCTCCAGCAGTCAACAACAACTTCAGATTCCAAGGATAAAAAAAGCCAGGCAGGGAGGGCGAGCCCTGTCCTACAAAGGCCCCATCCTTTGGAACTCATTGCCCCCTGCTCTCGAAAATATTATTAACTTTCAATCTTTTAAGAAGTCCCTGAAAACGTTTCTATTTGTCGCCTGTTAGGTTTCTCCCTCCCTTATTTCTTTGATTAGTATATGATCTTGGCTCTTTGGTAATACGTAAGCGCGGAGATACCCTTTCGGGGGTTGACTTCCTGCGCTATACAAGAATATAAATAAATAAATAAATAAATAAAGACAAGGACTCGGAGTAATGAAGATTACCGGTAAGTAACCGGGGCATTCTTAGACGTTAAGAGTCTGTATACTTAATCACAGGAGTGAGACAAAGCTGTTTGAAGTTTCTATAGTCGTCTCATTTTTCCAATCTGAATCATGATTGGAGTAAGACTTCCCATACTTACCAGTACACTGGTTATGTGGAAATAACCAGGAATCGTTTTGGTCATTGACGGTTATTTTTAAGGAATTAATATTCTTATTGAATCTGTGGAGCATATTTTCTCAAGATGAAATACAATTCTGAAACAACTGACAATTTGTTAGAGGAACAAAACATTGCTGGCTGATTACCTCACAAAAGTACAGTTTCCATTTTTTTTGTCTCTGCCTCTCTATCCTTAGGTTTTGAAGGAATGAGGAATGTAGATTCAAAGGTCATTCACTCAATGGAATACATGAGCTTGAAGTAATGGAGTTTACGTTCTTTAGCAAGACTTTATGAGTGTATGAAATTCCTGTTGATAATCCTTCTTATGTTTCTTCTTTTCAGGTGTTATTCCTTCTCCCCGCTGTTCCCTTCCTAATCCCTTTCACCTGCTTGATCACCCTAAAACTCCGATACTTTTGAGATAACAGAATTGGGGGTATCAAGAGGTGGACCAATTTGTGCATCGTTCAGAACCTGAGGAGTTGTCTTCCACACACATGCAAGGAAGCCTGACACATTGCTTGTAGAAACATAATTTTCACTCAACTTGCTTGGCTCCATCCTGTGTATTTTGCTCATGCTCATCATACCCAAGGATCTACAGACCCTGGCAAATTGCTCATTCTTCACACATTTGGCTAAGACACGATCAATGGCGGTACATGCACTAGCGTTTCCCAAGTGAGATGGGCTCACACACTTTTAACACTCTAGCTTCTTTTTGTAACATTTCTCAGTCAGTTTCCCAGGTTCTTCCTTCCTCTTCCCCTTCTTATGTTTACAGTGGACTGATAAAAACATTTTGAGCAGGAGACTTAACGTCTGTTATAGTAATCTATTCCATGAGCAAAGTTGTACTCTCAATTCTGGTGTAAAACAGCTATTACAATGCAGTTGTTAATACGCATTACCATTAAAAGGCAGCCGTAACAACGCGAGTGCCATTACCAAGCATTACCTTCACCACACAGGATTTTACAATGCATATGCCTTTACTACGTAATTTTGTTGTAAAAGCATGAAAGGTAAAGGCGCATGCGTTTTAAATGTAAGTTTTGGGTATGTATTACATGCAGGTAATTATAGTTAGGGCCTAGTTTCTATAGGAAAAGCTTTTTCTGACTTGCCTATATCTTTGGCATCTATATTTTTCAAAAACACCTGCCCCGGGGATTCTTGTTGCAAAAAGAAAGTTTGGTAGTGATATGTCAAGCAGGGGGCCAAGAAAAAGGGAGGTGGGTGGTTAGAAAATTTTTATTTCCAATGTTAATTCCTATAGGAAATTTAGACACAGCTACAGCCCAAACTGCTGAACGGAATTACACCAAATTTGGCAGAAAGGTAGATATTGGTCCAGGGAAGAGCCTTTTTGTGATTTGGTGTAAATCCGGTCAGTAGGTTTAGAGAAATTATCCGATATCCAAATTTGTATATATCGGGTCCACAAACCCTCCTGATCTCGTGCTGAGTTCTGATTGGCTGCCAACACTTCAAATGCAAAAACAACAGTTGATGGACAGAATGCAAAACAATGTCATTCATTCACCCCAGTACAGAGATCTGGGCCTAAATCCATAGTTTTTTTGCTCACCATGCCATTCCAGTTTGAACCCACCCATATGCAAATCTGTCTTGACCCTGTGCCTCATGGGAACAGTCCAGCCCGAACTGCCAAGCCAGGTCCTCCCTGGACTGGAAACAAGCATCCTAGGACCGGTTTTGGGGTTTCACCCATCTTCAGCCAGGATAGCTTGATTCCAGTGGCATGGAGAGCACGAGACCCACGTCTGGGCATACCCTTCCCACTCGGGGTGACAAATGCATAAACAACAGTTGATGGACAGAATGCAGAACAATGTCATACATTCACCCCAGTACAGAGATCTGGGCCCAAATCTACCGTTTTTTTGCTCACCATGCCATTCCAGTTTGAACTCGGCCATATGCAAATCTGTCTTGACCCTGTGCCTCATGGGAACAGTCCAGCCCGAACTGCCAAGCCAGGTCCTCCCTGGACTGGAAACAAGCATCCTAGGACCGGTTTCGGGGTTTCACCCCTCTTCAGCCAGGATAGCTTGATTCCAGTGGAATGGAGAGCACGGGACCCACGTCTGGGCATACCCTTCCCACTCGGGGTGACAAATGCAAAAACAACAGTTGATGGACAGAATGCAGAACAATGTCATACATTCACCCCAGTACAGAGATCTGGGCCTAAATCCATTGTTTTTTTGCTCACCATGCCATTCCAGTTTGAACCCAGCCATATGCAAATCAGTCTTGACCCTGTGCCTCATGGGAACAGTCCAGCCCGAACTGCCAAGCCAGGTCCTTCCTGGACTGGAAATAAGCATCCTAGGACCGGTTTCGGGGTTTCACCCCTCTTCAGCCAGGATAGCTTGATTCCATTGACATGGAGAGTACGGGACCCACGTCTGGGCATACCCTTCCCACTCGGGGTGGCAAATGCAAAAACAACAGTTGATGGACAGAATGCAGAACAATGTCATACATTCACCCCAGTAGAGAGATCTGGACCTTAATCCATCGTTTTTTTGCTCACCATGCCATTCCAGTTTGAACCCAGCCATATGCAAATCAGTCTTGACCCTGTGCCTCATGGGAACAGTCCAGCCCGAACTGCCAAGTCAGGTCCTCCCTGGACTGGAAACAAGCATCCTAGGACTGGTTTCGGGGTTTCACCCCTCTTCAGCCAAGATAGCTTGATTCCAGTGGCATGGAGAGCACGGGACCCACGTCTGGACATACCCTTCCCACTCGGGGTGACATATGAAAAAACAACAGTTGATGGAAGTGAATGGAAGTATTGGCAGCCATCTTGGGGCTCGGCCTTAGCATAGTTCCACAAAAAATGTAAAACAAAGAGAAGGGAGCAGGGTAGGAATACCCTGACCCCCTAGACCTCTTGGTGTGGGTGTGGGGGGGGGGGGGGGGCTCCCACAAGGACCCCGTAGGGCAAAAAAAGCATTTTTTGAAAAAATATTTTGGCGGGAGTTGTGCTGGATCCGCGGCCCCCGCCAACAAAAAGAAACAGAAGCATGGGCATCCTGTTCGTCTGTAATGTTGAGCCCCAGGGTAGGCCAGGTCCTGGGTGATAAGGAAGTATAAATAGGGGGGGGTGCACAGGACCTCACTCCTCCAACTTATAAAAGCCCTGGGGAACGTCACATCCCCGGGGCACTTTTTAAAATTCATGTGGGGGTTGCCTGCGCAGAAACCCCTGTACCCTAGGGACTGCCACCTCCTCAGGGAAAATCTGAAATGAATGCGGGGGATTGCCCATGCAGCCCAATGGACCACCACCTCACCGGGGCTAAATATAACATTAATGCAGGGAGCTATGTGGCCCCCCGCATTCCAGGGACCGCCAGCTCCCCTGGGCTAAGAAGTGCAATGGAGGAGAGCTGTGTGTCCCCACTCCTGGAGCCATAGATGGCACTGGAGACCGTTACCTCCCATGGCAGGCTCCTATATCCCGGGGTGTCCACTCCTGGGACATAGCTGTCTGCTAAAGCTTGGCGGGAGCTGTACCGCTTCCACCAAGTCACAGCAAACACTTCGCTTCCAGCAAGCGAGAGCTGACAATATGCTCTCACGTGCTGGAAGTGGAGCAAAATTGCTTTCAAACACAGGGAGCTGCATGTTTAGCATCTCCCTATGTCTGAAAGGAATGCCAGCTCCAACAGTAGGGGAGAAGCCGACAGAGAACGTGGGGAATTCAGTCTCCCCACAGTTCCAGTGGTGACTGGGTGCCCTGAGGGCACACAGCAGTCATGGCCGGGCTTTGGGAGATGGGGTCCCCAGGGCCCAAATCAGCCCTGTGGAGGGGGGGGGGACACGCGACCCCCTCCCCTAATATACATTTTTTTAAATCAACCAGCCTGGGCGAAGTCGCCAGAGGCTCTACCTCCTTTATCAACCACTCTGTAAAGGGGCTTCCTGGCGCTCAACTAGTTGTGGGATGAAGTCCCCTTGGCTTCTGAGGGTACTTGGGGGCCAACAACCCCTCCTGTTACCTCTATAGTAAGTCCCACACAGCGGGATTACTAAGAGCTGGTCGGAGGCACGCACCCTTTCTACCACCTGGCAAACACGACTACTAGTAAACAAACACATAGAAATTCACATATAAAACCAAAGGTTACAGGGACATTATAGTTAGGAAAAAGAAAAACCTTAAAAATTCACTGAAAAAAAACAAAAGTCACAGGGACATTATAGTTAGGCTCAGATTTCACTTGTACAAAACCATAGAAATTCAGCAGTTATAGTTACCCGAGCTAACTATAATTTATGCCCCCACAATGCTCTGCTTATTAACTCACATATTATATCACCCATGACATGGTCAGTGACATCGCTGATGATGTCTTAAATTATATCACTAATGAAACCATCCACAGAACCACTCGCACACCAACTCACACCCCCATGCAACCTCTCATACACCCACTCACCCACACAACCACTCACATACCCATTCACAGACCCACTCACGTACTCAAACAACCACTCACACATCCATAGAGCCACTCACACACAAAAGAGTAAGGTCATTGTACTGCACAAAGTATACTTCTAAAGTTACTACAGCTCTAAAAGTGTTAAAACAGACTTCAATGTACTCCACCTAGGCTTGCCAAGCAAAAAGCATGGCCTGGCCAACCAGTGGTGTGGCAAAACACTCCCATAGAAAACACCGAAGACAGGGAATTAAAATGACATTCCAAAAACACGAATTAAAATTAATTAAATGAGTTTAAGCAGCGGATCCTTTTCTAAGGTGAATGAGCGTCACCCCACTGCTCCCCGAGCAGCTCACAAAGGAAAAATAAAATTATACTAATGCAACCTTATTATCATTTTATTTTTCCTACTGCTGTGGCTCAGTTTCATGCATGTCAGGGTTGGACAGAGCAGGGGGGAGGAATGGTGGCACTCTCTAAATGCGCATAGGAGTTTGGCCGGCTGTTTCAGGCCGGCCAAGCAGTCATGAGCACTTTGCATGTTCTCCACCGGCTGTACTAAACCTGTATTGAAATGCAGTGCTCAGACCAATAACGACGCTGCTGTCATGGTGAAAGCAGCATCGTAATTGGCTTAGTGGAGACTGGGATCCCGGGTGCTTCCTGCTGCTGGGACTCGAGACAGGAGGAAGATGAAGGAGGAGAGGCGGCAGCCATTCGTACCCAGGTAAGTGTTTTTTTTGTTTTTTTTAAATTCCCCCACCCCCCGCCTCGCCACCCCCAACCGGTAGAAGCCACTACTGATGAGTTTGACATTTACATCTATAAATATATTTATTCATCATAACCATTACCCTGTGCCAACATCTCCAAACGAGTTGCTGCTAACTGCACGGACCAGCCATTAATTCAATCCAAACAAACAACTTCATAAAGGAAAAGGCCAGAAAGTGCAAGCGCACAAAGATTTCAGAACAAATATGATTTTTTTCCATGATTCTGTGATGCAGTGGCGAAGTAGCCATCTATCAATTAATCATATATATATATGTGATCAAGGGCGCTGGATGCCCGAAACGCGTCATGGAATGAGGAGTGAGAAAAAAAGAAATATTGCCATTGGATTTGTCCTGGTGGTCCGTCTTTCTTCAGTTCGCCGGAAGGAAGTGCTGGGAGGTGTACTGAATGTATATATATATATATTACCTACTGGTGGTTGCCAGTAGGTAGTTATAGTTAGGAACTATTTTCCATAGGAAATCCGCAACATTCTATTTGGAATAACTTTGGCGCCCGTTGACGAATTTTCGCGAAGTTTTCAAAACATTTGGCCAGCTCCGGTCCGCTCCTATCCTGAAAGTCTCGGGATGATTTGTGCAGCGGGGGCTGAGAAAAAAGGGAAGTCCCAAAACGTGTTTTCCCATGCAATTTCCCATAGGACCTTTAGCCGCAGCTACAGCCTGAACTGCTGAACGGAATTACAACAAATTTGGCAGAAAGGTAGACCTTGGTTCAGAGTCGTGCCTTTTGCTTAAATTGTGTAAATCCGTTCAGTAGTTCCTGAGAAAATCAAAATCAAAATCACATATATATCTGGGCGGAGCCTAACCACACATCTCATCGTGAGATCTGATTGGCTGTCAGCACTTCATCCAAGAAGTGTTGGCAGCCATCTTGGGACCAATATACATGATAGCACCTCATTAAAAAGCACCGCAGTTGATAGAAGGTTTTAAGACTTTAGTTACATTATAAATCATTTGTTGATGGTACCATACTCATTTTAGGAATTGTGGTGTGTTCTAAGGTGATTTTACCATGTGAAAAAGCCTTCTGCTGTGATATCATGAATCATGTTTGAGAGAAAACTATTTTCTCATGCTTTTCCCACAGAGGTTTGGAAGGTGATCTATAAGCTAAACTGAGAGCATATTTTCTGTAAATTCACATTATCTTTCTCAGTCATGTGAGAATGAAGTCTGACATTCTCAGTAAAACATGACATCCAACAAGGGCAGAGACTGTCAGTTGATTCCTTTGTGTTCTACTGCAGCTTCCCAGAGTGTTCTAAAGAACAACTACAGCGGTAACAGTCTTACTTATGACAAAAGTATGGCACACCTGAAGCCATCTCCATTGGAATAAAGTGGTGACACTTAAAACATTTAATTTGCAAAGGAACAAAATGAGGGGGTTCATTTTGCCATAGAAGTTATGATTAGTGCTGCAGAAAGAAAAATTAGGGCACATTTTGACTTCTCAAATCCTCTTCTATTTCATTAAAAAATTCTGACATGCAGACTGAAACATGCACTTTGAATACCAGCAGCAGACTTCCCTGGTGAGCAGTAGCTTTACTACAGTGATCTAATGAGCAACTAGAGTGCTAACATTCAGAATTTATGGCAAATGTGTGACACATCTGAATGCCTTGTTGATGGAACCAAAGTAAAAAACTGAAAGTATTTCCTACTGAGGAGACTGCAGTAAATGAGGAAATTAGGAAACTTCATAACAAATAAGTCTCCCAAGATGGCCACCAGAGACAAAAGAGCCCAAATGTAGCCCAAATATCACCCAGATGTAGCCCAAGTATAGCCCAATGACAGAATGTCCCGGAGTGTTTTTAAGGACAGCTAGAGCGCTTACTGTCTTACTTATGACAAAAGTATGGCACACCTGAAGCCATCTTGATTGGAATAAACTGGTAACACTTAAAACATTTAATTTACAAAGGAACAAAATGAGGGGGTTTATTTTGCCATAGAAATTGTAATTAGTGCTGAAGAAAGAAAAATTAGGGCACATTTTGAGTGATTTCTCAAATCCTCTTCTATTTCATTAAAGAATTCTGACATGCAGACTGAAACATGCACTTTTAATACCAGCAGCAGACTTCCGTGGTGAGCAGTAGCTTTACTACAGTGATCTAATGAGCAACTAGAGTGCTAACATTCAGAATTTATGGCAAATGTGTGACATACCTTCTTGATGGAATCAAAGTAAAAAACTGAAAGCATTTCCTACTGAGGAGACTGCAGTAAATGAGGAAATTAGGAAACTTCATAACAAATAAATCTCCCAAGATGGCCACCAGAGACAAAAGAGCCCAAATGCAGTACAAATATCACCCAGATGTAGCCCAATGACAGAAGAGTGCAAAACACTTATTTTGTGTGTTTTTGCAGTGTTATATAGTGCAGACTTGTCAGGTATTGGAGTGCTTTACATGAGCATTGGTTACATCACACAAGAACAAATTCATTTTGGTTGTAGACATGGGGAGACAAAGTGATTTGACCAGAATCACAGACTGTTGAGCTGAAGCAGAAACTCCAACCTGGCTCCCCAGTTGCAAAGTCTGCAGCTCTGGAAGTAACACCACATCCTCTCCCCTAAGTGCAACATTTAATCAAGTGGTCAACTGGATAAAAAAACATATAGATAAAAAATAATTTAAAAGTGCACTAACCATAATTTTGATGCAAATAAGACCCTCTCATATATGTAATTTCTAAAGGAAATGCTCTAGGTATTACAGTTTTGATTACATCAAGATGACATCAGGCGTTCCACACTTTTGTAATAAATATAGAATGTTAGCAATCTACTTGTTCATTAGGATACTGTTGAGAAGCAGAGGCCAGGGGCACGGACTCTGAAAATTGAAGGCAGGTAGGAGGGTGCAGAGGCAACAATTTGACCACACTGGGCAGGCAGGAAGGGCAGTGGCAGCACAACAGACTATGGAGGGCAGTGGAAAGGGGGGCAGGGGCAACAAACCAACAATACAGGACTGGCAAGAGAGGCTGTGGCAATATAATAGACCATTGTGGGCAGAAGGAAGAGGCAGTGGTAGTATAACCATACATGCCAACAGACCCGATTCAGCCAGGAAACGTCCAATGTTTTTAAGCTCAAATGGGCTTTATTTGATCTGTCTCCTGTCTACAATCTCCTCTTTTTCAATGTAACTCAAAGGGGAAAATCAATACCCCAGTTTTTTCTTTTCAAAATCTCACTCTTACCAAGTTCAAAATGTTCACATGTATGGTACATTGGATCATGGAAGGCAGGAGGAATTGGGGTAGGGACATGGACAGGGATAACAGAGGACAGGAGGGACATGGAGAGGTGCACCAAACTGACCCTACAGGGCAGGCATCAGGGTTTGCAGCAGCACAATACACCACACAGGGCATGCGGGACGGGAGTGCAGCACAACAATCCATAGAAAGCAATAGGGAGGGGACAGGGCCATGCACATGGACAACAGAGAACAGAGGGGAAAGAGGCAATGGTACCTAGCTGACCATAATGGACAGACAGGAGAGAAAGCTGCAGCATAACAGACCATAAAGGGCTGGAGGGACGGATCAGGGGCATTACAATGGAACAGACAAGCCAGGAGGGAGGGAATAGGGGTCTGCACATGGAAACAGAGGGCTGGGGGCAAGGGGGCAGGGCAGGAGCAGCAAGATGACCATGGAGGTCAGGCAGGATGGGCACTAGAAACAAGACACACCTTGGAGAGCAACTGTGAGACTATGATGGCATACACACAGACCATGGAGGGAAGGTGGAGGGGGTCAGGGGCAGCTAGCTGACCACACAGGGAAGGTGGGAGGGGCCGTGGCAGCACAGAAGACCATGCATGGCAAGCAGGAGGGTTAGTGGCAGCACAATGGATATGATGGCCAAGAAGGAGGGTGCAGGGGCATGCACAAAGGACCATGGAGGATAGAATGGAGGGTCAGGACCTGGGCACAGACAAGAGAGTTCAGGGGAAGGGGCCTCACAACAGACCGCGCTGGGCAGGCAGGAGGAGCAGTTACAGCACAACAGACCAGGGAGGGCAGAAGGGTGTGGCAGTAAAATGGACCATGGAGGACAGGAGGAAGGGGATGGGGGCATGGCATGTGGACAGGCAGGGTGGAGGTGGCAGGGACAGGTTACAGTCATCTGACAATGCTAGGGAGGTGGGAGGGGAGTGGCAGCTCAACAGAACACTCAGAGTAGATAGGAGTGGCAGGTCCATGGAACATGGTGGACAGAAGGATGGAGCAGAGGTATGCACAAAGACATCGGAGGGCAGGGAGAAGGAGAATAGGGGCAGCAAGCTAAGCACACAGGCTAAGCAGGAGGTCAATGATGGGGCATAGAATTGGGCAGTGGAGGGCAGGAGGAGTGGACTGGTACATCATGCTAAATGGAGGGCAGTGGCAGCACATCAGACCATGCATGGCAGGAGGGAGGAGGTTAGTCCATGGATTCAGACAACAGAGGATAGGGAGGAGGTGGATGAGGCAGCAAGCTAACTGTTCAGAGAAGGTGGGTATTAGGAACTTTATTGTTTTTAAATGTGTGTCTGTGCAAAGTACTTAAAATATGAACAACTATGCAGCATAATCTCACTTATTCAGGAAGAAGAGGACGTTTGTGACTGTGACTCCGTGCTCACTTGGCAGAAACACCCCCTGACCCTCCACCCCCATCGCAAAATGTAATGCCCATGAAAAGGGTAGGTGAACGCAGTGTTATATAGAACATAGTCCTGAGAGCACGATTGAAAATGAAAACTAGATTTAGTGTATGGTATAAACTATGCACCAAAATGTGTGATATAAGATGAACCGGGCGTGAAATATAATATGCAATACATTGTGCGCAATGACAGATTCATTGGAGAGCGCGAGATAGCACAGGCACTAGCGCGCGCTATGCGATATGCGCCTTGGAGTGTAATATGCACAGGGCAGTGTTGTGTAACCTAACTAGTCTCTAAAGTTGTAATATAAATTATGTGCTGGGGAGTGTAACATTGCATATGCACTGTGACAAAGATATGGATCCCAGATTGTAATATGTATGGCATAGCGCTGTGCGTTATAACATAGGCATCGAGGAAGGCACGTTAGATGGGGCAATATAACCTGTGCGAAGGCAAGTGTGGTATGACATATTCACGGGGTGGTGTTACAGTGCACATGGGCTAGAGAGTGTCATAGCATACGCACTAGCTGGTGGAATACAACACAGAGGTGTGTGGCACTCGGCGGGCACTGGTGAGTGTAACACAGCATTGGGCTCAGCCAGGAGCGCGCTGTGACTCTCAAGTGAGGTTCGTCTCCTTTCCAGAGAGTAAAATAAAAAGTATTACACATACGGCTGTGGATGTGTGTTTTATTAACCATGAGGGGGGTTTCTTGCATAGTTTTTGTTGAATTTTTGTCGAATCCTCTTTGAATAGCTTGGTGTGCGTGTGTATTAAATGTGCCCCTCAATAGCTACCCATGTTTGTATAAATAAACAAGGGTGTCGAGATTAGGCACGGTAGGGCGTCAGACACGTCAGAGCTTCACTAGCGGTGTAAATACATTTCACGTGGATTCATTGTATGCATAGTCGCCTTTTAATGAATATCAAGCAAATTGTCATGGTGATAGGTACATACGGTTTGTCCAGCATGTCCTAGGTGTTTCTATAAATATATATATTTTTAAAAATAATTTTAAAAAAAGGCCAGCCCCAGGGGATGGGGTCCCTGGGGCCATAAGTGGCCTGAGGAGGGGGGCAACGCAGCCCCCCTCCTAAAGAAGAAAAAAAAAAAAGGCCATGCCCCGGGGGTTGGAGTCGATTAAGGCCTTGGGAGGGGGGCCGCGCTGCCTTTTTGAGTATCAGTATGACTGCCCCCTTTCCAAAAAATAATTAGGGGGCAGGCCCTGGGGGATGGGGTCCCCAGGGCCAATAGATTAGAAAAAGAAGGAGGGCCACACAGCCCCCCTTCTTAAAAAAATAAAATAAATAAAAGACCGGCATCGCGCTGGAGGCCACACCCCCTCCTTGCAGCACTCTGCAAAACACGCCTGGCGAGTTGTAAGTTGGGGAATTAATTCCCTTTCAATACTGAGGGTCCCTGAGGGCCAACTAGCCCAACGGGTATCTCCAGTATGCGCCAGGGAGCTGCGTTGCAGACAGGTGTTCTGAGGCCACGCCCCTTTTTACACCTCTCTGCAACGCAGCTCTGTGGCGCTTACTGGAGGTACCTAGTGGGCTAGTTTGACCCTAGGGACCCTTAGGATTCAAGGGGACTTAATCTCTCAACTTAGAACGGCCACAGGGCGTGTTTACACAGTGGTGAAGGGAGGGGACGGGGCCTGAGGTGACGTGTGCAAACACGCCCTGTGGCGCGTTTTAAGTTGGGGAAATAATTCCCTTTCAATCCTGAGGGACTCTGGGGGCCAACTAGCCCATCAGGTGCTTCCAGTATGCACCACTGCGCTGCGTTGCAGAGAGGTGGTGCAGGCCGTGCCCCTTTTTACATCTCTCTTCAACGCAGCTCTGTGGCACTTACTGGAGGTACCTAGTGGTCTAGTTGGACCCCAGGGAACCTCAGTATTCAAGGGGACTTAATCTCCCAACTTAAAACGGCCACAGGGCGGGTTTACACAGTGGGGAAGGGAGGGGACGGGGCCTGAGGTGACGTGTGCAAACACGTCCTGTGGCGCATTTTAAGAGGTAGTTTTAATCCCCCTGCCCTATTATATACTAGGGGCTTACAGAGGAGGTCACCTAATCACAGGTGGACCCCAACGCATAGTGTTCCCTAGTGTATAGTGTATGTAGGTGTTTTCACTGTATTCTGAGTGTCTTTTAACATAGCACTGGCTCTAGGACTGGTTAATCAGACTCAGTTACCACCAGTATCCGTCTGAAAAAGTTGAGGGTACAGGATGATTTTGCAACAAGGCTTCTTTCTGCTCTTCTGTTTGTTCTATCTGCACGTTACCCTTCTTCCTGCACTTTTCTTTGTCTTTGAGGACTTCTGTTGCGTCTTTCTGCATTTCTTTTTTTGCTTTCTGTGTGTTTTTTCTTCTTTCTTCACATGTCCTATCTCTGTGGCATAGTTAGAAATTAGCATTTAAAAAACCTTTGAAATTCACTGAAAAAACCATAGGTTTCAGGAACGTTATAGTTAGGAATTAGCATTTAAAAAACTTTAGAAATTCACTGAAAAAACATAGGTTTCAGGGGCGTAGTTAGCTGGACTTTTCACTCGTACAAAACCATTGAAATTCCCCCGTTACCCGTTATAGTTAGTTCAGCTAACTTTAACTTGCGCGCCCGCAATGCACTGCTGATGACGTCTCATGTTACATCACTCATGACATGGTCAGTGACCAACATATACATGTCCTTGTTTGTGCAAAAATTCATTTTCAATGAGGTAGCACCTTTTTATGAATCTGTGACCCATTGGTCAAGGTTCATAGATGATGTATTTTTTATCTGGGATGGCCCTCACGAAGACCTACTTCAATTCTTGGAATGGGTCAACTTATGTGACCAGAATATCCGTTTTACACATATTGTAAGCACTGAACAAGTAGAATACCTAGATGTGCTAATTCAACATGAGGCAGGAGCTTTGATTGTTAATCTGTTTGTAAAAGCTACAGCTAGAAACACCTTACTCCACTATGACAGCTATCACCTCACCATACAGAAAAACAGCATCCCGTTTGTTGAGTTTTTGCGCGTTAGACGCAATTGCACCAATATCCAAGACTATGACAGTAAAGCTCTAGACATGAAGAACAAGTTTTTAGCGAGAGGCTATCCCAGGAAGATAGTGAGAGATGCGTACAAAAGAGCGCGTTTTTATGATCGTCAACACTTGCTAACTGAAACCACAAAACAAAAAGACCCACAGTTGATCTTTGTCACCAGACACTCCATGCTAAATGAACGTGTCCGACAAGCAGTCTGTTCCAGTTGGTCAATCCTGAATATTGATGGATCCAATCACTTGAAATCGATCCCCAAACCATCATTTGCGTACAGGCGCAATAGAAACCTCAAAGACCATGTGGTACATTCACGAATGGGTAAACTTGTTTGCCAGCAACAAACAAGCATTGATGGCACCAAACCTATAGTAGGTACATACAAATGTACTACCTGTAAATCCTGTGATTCAGCTTTACAGGCTCCCACTTTGCATTTTAATGGACAAGTCATCACTTCAACTAGACTTAATTGCAAGACATCTGATGTAATTTATTTAATCATATGCCCCTGCAAATTAGGTTATGTGGGAGAAACAGGCAGAACAATCAGTACCAGACTAACAGAGCACAGATCTGCCATCAGAACCCAGAAAATTTCAGCTCCATTGGTCAAACATTACCTTGACACAAACCATTCGCCAGATGATATGCAATGGTACATTTTGAAGAAGATTCTCCCTAAACCAGGTACCACTACAGAAAATACAAGAAAAGTCAGGGAGGTTTATTGGATCTTTATTTTGGGCACGTCTATCAGGGGACTCAATCAAGAGATTCCGTGGGATCAAGCAATAAAATACAATAATTAAATGCTTTTCCCAATTGTTGGAACGTGTTTTCCATCTATACACATAGAAAAATCGCTAACTGCATATACCATCTTCACGTTAGCAAATCAGCATAGCTGGATGTCATTGCAGGTTTCCGAACATTAATTTATAATGGGTCAGCTTTTCTAAGATGGTGTTTACCCATACCCTGTTTTATCATAAGGGTTTTCTTGGTTTGCTCTTGTGGGCAACACCACACCGTTATATCTTGCATTAACTCATATACCTCCACCAGCTTGATATATTTAACATAATCATCTGGCTATGGCACCTATAGTGTACAGAGTATCCACTATGATATTCTTATTAGGTGGATATGTTCATGTCAACCACTCCAACATGGCACTCATAGTGTTTAGTGGGTTTACCAGCATTCGTCTGATACGTTCACATATATTGAATAACCGTTACAACATAGCGCCTATCTGTCATCTTGACTCAATTGACTTTTTCATATTAATCACCTCAATATGGCGCTCATAGTGTTTAGTGGGTTTACCAGTATTCGTCTGATACGTTCACATATATTGAATGACCGTTCCAACATGGCGCCTATTTGCCGTATTGACTCAATCGACTTTTCCATTAGTATCTTCACATATTGATAATTTTAGCTTTTTTGCAAAGATGGGATTCATCTTTATGGCAACTAATATACCTTGCATTATTTCATCATTGTTTTTTGAATACGTCAACTCACATTCAATAACCATTCAAAGATGGCGCTTACTCGTAGAATTGGTTTAAAATGAATGACAATTTGAAATAATGTTCTTCATAGTCTCTCAACATGCTGAATATTTTGGTTTTATTATAAGATCATGATTGGTTCGTTCCCACGGCATTCGCCACACCTCATATTACCCATTCCTTACAGTGTTTATGCATAGTTGACATGTATAAACCACCCATCCCAAGATGGCGCCCGATGCATCGCGCAACTTGCATTATAATTAGGGAGTGGGTTTTTTGGCGCGAACTTTGTGGACAAGTGTCACTGGCCATATATAGCTCAATTTGTTCATTATCACCCCTTGATACTCGCATTCAGTGCAAACCGCTACCGGACATCAAACAGTAAGCCATATCCTAGTCAAACAACTTCATGTTGGGGTGGTTTTTTCATTAGAGCTGTAGACCGTTCAGTACTTTAATTATGCCTCTCTACATCCTATATTTGGCCCATTGAAGTGCAGTAAGCTGCGGCTTTTATATTTTATCTAAGGGATTTCCCGACCAAAGAATAGAAATAGATCGGGGCAGTATATCTATGAAAAGGAATCTTTACTCGTTATGTTCTTATGTTTAAAAAAAGCTATATTTTCATCTTTATAATCCCGTTTCCAACCCGTTTTTTCCTTTACCCCTCATATAGTGAGATGTGATATCCTGTTTGAACAGACCAGAATCAAACTAAATAGAGTGAAAGAATTTTTTCCAGCTTCTTGGAAAATACACATAGGAGAGAATTAGAGGTCAGTATATATCATGTCAAGGACAAGGCATTATTGAGGTCAATTATATTTACTCTCCCATTGTTAAGCAATTCCTTTTTTCTCTATAATTTTTATTATAGAATTCGACAGAAGGATAGAAGTTCCAGTCCATATTCCTATTAAAAGGTGGCAAAACTCGATGGAGTGACAAAGAAAAAAACAGATATAAAATCATAGTAAAAGGAAAGCAAATAACCTCGGTAAGACCGACACCAGCACAGTGATATATCCAGAAAACTATACTATCATCTTTTTCATCTGGCTGTTGTACAACCCTTTTTGAAACTATGATTTTTATTTATTAGATTGTGTAGGCTACCATAATACAACATAGGACGTGTAAACCAGATCCACCCTTCAGCATCCTGTGACTGGTTTTTTACATCGAGGTAAAATCTGGGTTTTTCATAGTTTAAATTACTGCTAGAGATTCCTTTTGTGTCAAGCAATTATGAAAATATACTATACAGAGTTTTATTAAAGACATAAGAGTTGTGCGTTAGCAACATACAATACAGAACTATCTTTCTCTTATTCTTCCCTTTTCTTTTCTTTTTCCCTCTGTTTCTCTTGTTTCTTATTTTTTTCATTTTTCTTTTTTCTTCTTTTTTTCTTTCTCTTTTTTTCCTTCTTTTCCTATTTCCTTAAGTTTGTTATTCTAGAATCTAATCAACATTGACTCTGTTCATCATGGGATTGGCTCACTGGTGGTTCCCATGAGCATGAGTTCTTGAATTCCCACACCATTTATTTTTGTGTAGTTTAGAGTATTAAGTAAAGCTGTATTTAACTATTGTATAATTGCATTAAGGAGCTAATGTATATTTTGGTGTTTACACATGTACATATTCACACAGTCTTTTCATTTACATTTTTTTGTTTTATTAATCACAGTGATGGAATCCTGATGAAATTGCCGAAACGCGTTGGTTTTTCCACCATGTGTTTTTCCATCATACGTTATTGATAATTTATTTTCCTCTAAACCTTATGTGTATACCATGAATGTTTTTTGAAAATATAAGAGAGTAATTTAAGCACAGCATCATCACGCTGGTAATGGAATTGAGTATATTGTATTTCTTCATCTTGTATTATTGTTGAATTGAGATATTATGTACATGTGGTTTTTTGAGCAATGATATGAGTAGAAGTAACTGTTTTTTTCACTGTACTTGTAAATAGGCACAACTACATGTCTTTTTACGTTTTGATATAAGAAATTATTTCTGAAATTAAATCAGAAACAATAATAACCAACAAAAAGAAATAAAATTGAAAAATATATAATTATGTTATCATTTTTATCTTTAAACAACTAAGGTTTTATAGTTTGGTTTATTTTTGTGCTCCTTTCTGCAGTGTATCAGTCATACAGCTAACTAATTCCTTTCCCCTTTTCCAAAGCAGTTTCTTCCTTGGTAGGTTTTACCCTTTGTCCAGGGGCCCCGTTGTTTTTCAAACTTCGGTGACATCACTCATGACATCACTGATAACATCTCAAATGACATCACTGATGACATTATCCTTGTGATAGAGTGGCAGACCTCCTCTCACCCTAATATAACCTTTGATACACACATTGAAAAATAGAAACTAAAATTTTCAAAACAATGGACATACCAATACCAGTTACAACAACCTATTCAGTAATTCTAAGATCCACATACACATCCACTCATTCACCAACAGTCCTATACAGTCACTCATACATGTACTCACTCATCATATGTACTCATACACCTATACATCCTGTTACACAATGCCACTCATCCATAGAGTTACTCACACACATAGTCACTCATGCTAATAAAGAATCAAACATCCATTTACTTGCATATACAGTTATACACACGCCACCACACTTACTTCTACAGAAACTTACACATACTTAGTCTTTTAAACAATCACTTATAGAAACACATACTTATTCATACAGGAACTCTTCCAATCTCTCCCTCTCACATATACTCACTTATATACACCAATAGTCACATATACTAGTTTAAAACATATGTAGTTACTCATAAAGACACTATTGAGATAGTCATTCACTCACTAACACACCCATGCACACACTCATCTATCCATACAGTCCTGCACACATGCTGACTTCAACACATACAAACAGTGAGTCACTCATTCATGCACCTATGCACTACGCAATACCCCCCACCGAACCATACATACACTCATACACTCATTTTTTTTATAAATCTGTTTATTATTTTGCAAGTTTTACAGATTATAGACAAGCACTAGAATTCGATTAACAGCGACCAAATCATGAAGCAATAGATTAACCAAAGGAGTGGAATCATGGGACAGGAGGAGCACTCGCTCCGCAGTCAAAGGATTTAACAGCCAAGCAATGATGATACAAACCCCAGTATGATACACCGTGTCATGCTTTGGTATGAGAGGACCAACGGCATAATGCACATAGTCTACACAAATCCATCAGGATACTTGCAGGCACAGATATTGAAATGTAACATTAACAGGAGGCGGAACGTCCAAAGACCCCCCATCAACCAAGAAAGAGCAGCAGAGTCCGACCTACAAAGGTACATTCCACGATATTTTACAGTAGCCCCCCCAGCCCCCCCCCCTCCCCAGCACCCCCAAACGAGTAGTCCCACATGGGAGAAATGACACCGACTACCCCGAGCATCAGACATAACATTGCTGACTAATTGGCAGATTAACTGACCACATGTACATGCTCAACCGTGCCCGGGTACACCCCTCCCTCTTGGGCAGTGATACTCTCTGTAGAGTCCCCTTCGATCCGCACCAAGGCCTGTAGGAGACCGTCCCATTGTGCTGTGATAGGTGTCCTCCTAAGTCCCAGTGTTTCCTACCTCAGGAGAGCTATGCCCTCCGCCTTAGCCCATGCCTGAAGTGAGAGCCACCACGCCCGCACGTGCGGCGGGCCAGATGCCTTCCAGTGTTTTGTGAGCAGCCGTTTAGCCACCACCAGTCCCAAGTCAAGGAAACGGGAGGTGACCTTCACGGCCGGTGTTCTACTGAATAGGTGCAATAGGTAGACGGGCCACTCAAAAGGTATGGTGCGGCCCATACACATGTGCAGTCTTTCGTGAACTGACCCCAGTATGAACGCAGCACGTGACAACTCCACAGCGCGTGCACCAGCCCCACTCCCGGCTCCGCACAGCGGGGGCAAGCTGCATCCATACGGTGGAAATATCTATTAATCATTTCGGGTGTGAGGTACGCCCTGTGAAGTATGAACAGCTGTATCTGGCGGAATCGCATGTTGCGCGGCACTCGTGTTGGGCTCCGCAGTATCTTGCCCCACTCCCTATCGTCTAGTGGCCTCCCCAGGTCTGCATCCCATTTACGGCGAAGTGGTTCCAGGCTGATTGCCGCGTGCGCGCGCAAAGAGGACGCAAACCACCGAATCAAGTGGCTACCCCGCCCCATCACATGCAGATACTGTATTGTGAGGTGTTGGCATGGTTCCACCGACATGTCCCCCCATTTAGCCACCAATGTCACGATCAGGGAACGATGTGTGAGGAATTGCCCTGGTGGCAGGCCCGTGTCGTCGACCAGGGATTCATAGCCCAAGAGAGCACCCTCCCGGTAGAGATCACCCAAGGTCTGTATGTCCGCTGTATGCCACTCCGTTAGTGCCGCGGCGGTGAGTACCCCCCGCCCGCTCGGGGAGCCCTCCAGTGGAATGGCCGGGGCATAAGGAACCAGGGCTCTAGTGAGATACAAGCTGTGGCGGTAGCATTTGTAGATCAACAAAGGAGGGGGGGGCCAAACGGGCTTTTGAAAAGGTCCAGCTAAGTTTGCCCAAAGATACAAGAAGAAAGTGACAAAGCTGTTCCTAGGGAGAGGACGCACCATGTAAGGGGAGGACTGTTATGGATATTGGAGCCCTCACACAGCCATCAGGATATTGTGAATCACATACCCTTAAGGATGTAATGTAACATCATCGGGCTGCTCCTACGTCGAGTCGGCTGGTGCAATACCCGACGGGCTCTTGTTTAGAGAGCACTCTTATGGAGATCTTTAATATCCAAGATAGCCGATAGTTCAAATGGAAGGGTGAGGCTCGATGAAAGTGTAGATGAATGTTTAAAAATAGGGGAGGGAGTACTATCTCAACAATTTTATTATGATGTCTCCTCACCTAATTAAAATATGAGGTAGAAGTGTTAGTGACTCAGATCTATGTTCTGGGTTGCCTACACTGCCTCGTTATGGTCAACATGTTTCTCACTATAACTGAGATGTGCTCAAGTGATTCATCAGGACCTTAAAATTCTATCTACAAGTATATGTACCGATTGGGTAGTTTTGATAGACAATAAGCATTCGTATATATAGCTGGTATTGTTACCTGTGGCTCGGTCTACCTGTATGAAAAATGGGAGACCAAAATCAATGTAGAACGCTTAATTACAGGAACAGTTGTGATACATGGTGCAGGTTGAACGTGCTAGGGAGGTGAAAGTGTACATTCCGTATAGGGGAAGTGGGAATAATAAAAACTCACAAAAGCCACGTGAAGTGATCACTCCAAAGGTGTTGCAACAGCATATGGTACACTTACCCTATAAACTCCATAGGATAAACCTCCTAACATCGACACAATATATTGCCTTCAAATCACCTACCTAGTTTATTTTAGTAATAACACCGCTAATAACCTTCATAATCTATGAATACTATTCACTACAGGGCTACCTAACGAGGACGCCGCCCTCCTACACACCTTCCAACATGGCGACCGAATTAGTCGCCTTTAATATCCACGAACACCAGCAGACTCATTCCCGCACGAGCGGTTACGTGGTTCCCCTTTAATACCCACGTGAGACCTTAGAACCCCATCCCCCAGTCCTGGTAGTGCGGGGTAGGTCGACGGGCGACACGGACTCGGCGTGTCAGTGAGTATAATCGCCTGGTGTCCTTCTGTAACTATGTATAGTATTGCTTATGTTTCTTGTAGACATACGGGTGACATGGACTCGCTTTGCCAAGTAACTAACTACTCCCTAGCTTTTTCGCAACCAACACGTATTAGCGCTAAGGTTTCAGAGCCGCATACACACGAGCGACATAGACTCGCTATGTCAGTAACCAACCACTCCCTGGCCTCACTCAACCAATACGTATTAGCGCTAAGGTTTCTAAGCCGCATATCATTGCAATACTTTTAAATCTAGACTCTCAGCAACATTAACTATTTGTGATTAGATTTTGCGTAAGGGTGTCTTATTACTTTCAGGAACAAACATTCCCAGTAACGCATAGGTCTCAGAACCACATTGTGATGTAATACTGTGGCACCTCGACTCCGAATTATATTAACAACTTGTACAACCTGTCGTGGTACAAATTTAAGCGTTATCGCATACTTTACCCAGACAAACCAACCACACAGGGCATAATATGAGAACTCACTCTGAAAGCAGAGACATGACTCTTTATTCTATTACACTTTCAGGAACAAGCATTTTTCAATCCACTAACTATAATTGACCCTCGTTTCACATATCAGAGTTTCTCATGAGAGTTATAAAACACGTATGTTGTGGAATCAAGAGAAGGGGTGTTAATGACCCTGGAGTTCTGTATTTAGTGACTTAACTTGTTTTTAAAGCACTGCCCCTATACACTACAGAACGCAAGGAACTCCTTGCGCAGCCTACCAGGAACTGCTGTGGTTTATCCTATGGAGTTTATAGGGTAAGTGTACCATATGCTGTTGCAACACCTTTGGAGTGATCACTTCACGTGGCTTTTGTGAGTTTTTATTATTCCCACTTCCCCTATACGGAATGTGCACTTTCACCTCCCTAGCACGTTCAACCTGCACCATGTATCATAACTGTTCCTGTAATTAAGCGTTCTACATTGATTTTGGTCTCCCATTTTTCATACAGGTAGACTGAGCCACAGGTAACAATACCAGCTATATATACGAATGCTTATTGTCTATCAAAACTACCCAATCGGTACATATACTTGTAGATAGAATTTTAAGGTCCTGATGAATCACTTGAGCACATCTCAGTTATAGTGAGAAACATGTTGACCATAACGAGGCAGTGTAGGCAACCCAGAACATAGATCTGAGTCACTAACACTTCTACCTCATATTTTAATTAGGTGAGGAGACATCATAATAAAATTGTTGAGATAGTACTCCCTCCCCTATTTTTAAACATTCATCTACACTTTCATCGAGCCTCACCCTTCCATTTGAACTATCGGCTATCTTGGATATTAAAGATCTCCATAAGAGTGCTCTCTAAACAAGAGCCCGTCGGGTATTGCACCAGCCGACTCAACGTAGGAGCAGCCCGATGATGTTACATTACATCCTGAAGGGTATGTGATTCACAATATCCTGATGGCTGTGTGAGGGCTCCAATATCCATAACAGTCCTCCCCTTACATGGTGCGTCCTCTCCCTAGGAACAGCTTTGTCACTTTCTTCTGGTAGCATTTGTAGGCCACTACCATAAGAAGCGGTGTCGGCATGTGAGCTTTTGCGGCCGGATGGAAGAGCTTAGTAACGTCCGCTATAGACAGGGGAGACGCTGTCGTTGCAGTGTCATCTAAGCCCCTACCCGCCAACCAACGGGCTACCCACTGGAGCTGCGCTGCCAAGTAATAATGTTCAAAGCATGGCGCAGCCAGGCCTCTCTGGTCGGTAGGCAGGTAGAGCTTGGGCAAAGCCAACCTATGGCACGAGGTACCCCAAATAAAATCCCGGAGTGACCTTGTGAGCGTGGTAAAGAAGGCCGTTGGGACGTATATTGGCAGATTGGCAAAGTAATACAGCAGACGGGGAAGTATCACCATCTTGGCCAGGGCCACCCTGCCGGTGACCGTGAGTGGGAGCGTGTTCCAGAAACGCATCTGGGACCTGATTGCCGACACAGCCCTGCCCAGATTGCCCTCGATGAGGTCCGCCGGCTGGCGATATATCTGGACTCCCAGATAACGGAAAGTGTCTGCCTTCCACTGCACGCGCACACCATCCAGGACGTAGCCTGGGTCCGGGGTGTCCCCTCCAAACGCGTACAAACAGGACTTTGCGGTGTTCACCTTAAGCCCCGAGATGGCGGCAAAGTCAATCAATATGCGTTCTAGAGCGACCGGAATATTTCTGACGTCCCTGATGAATATCAGAAGGTCATCAGCATATAGTGACACCTGATGCGTCGCGTCCCCTAGAGGAATACCGTCACCTAGTGACGAGCGCAGTGCCGAGGCCAGGGGCTCCATTGCCAGTACAAACAGGAGGGGTGAGAGCGGGCACCCCTGCCTGCTGCCCCTGTAGATTGGTATCGCAGCTGAGATGTAGGGCCCCATTTTTACTCTCACTGTTGGGCTCCTGTATAGGAGTGCCACCATCTGAAGGAACTCCGGGCCCAGTTCGTATCTCGTCAGCACTGACGCATGATAGCCCCACTCCAGACAGTCGAAAGCTTTTTCCAAATCTAGGGTGAGACAACCCGCCGCAGGCCACCCCCGCCCACACTCCGAGGCCACCCGGAAAAAACGCCTCAGGTTCAGTGAGGTACTCCGCTTAGGCAAAAATCTGTTCTGGTCGCTGTGTACCAATAGGGGCACCGCCGGCACCAGGCGTTCCGCCAGTACCTTGGCTAAGAACAGACACTCAGACACTCATACTGATACTCAAAAAACAACTAATAACCTATATAGACACTCATGTAGCTACTCACCAACCCATGCAGCCACTTATACACAAAGTGAGAGACTGATACAGATATTTACATATTTAAACATTACTCACTAAGATACATTTAATCAGTCAGCTATACAATCAATTTTTCAAAAACAAATCATCCATTTAGACACTTATATACCTATTTATTCTTCCATCGACCTTGAGATATACATATATAAAACATATTTAATTTTCAGAAAAACACACATTCACTGGATGATGTCATCAGTGATGTCATCAGTGATGTCATTTGAGATATCATCAGTGATGTCATTAGTGATGTCACTGACTATGTCATGAGTGATGTAATATGTGACGTCATCAGCACTGCATTGCGGGCGCGCGAGTTATAGTTAGCTGAACTAACTATAACGGGGGAATTTCAATGGTTTTGTACGAGTGAAAAGTCCAGCTAACTATAACGCCCCTGAAACCTATGTTTTTTCAGTGAATTTCTAAGGTTTTTAAATGCTAATTCCTAACTATAACGTGCCTGAAACCTATGGTTTTTTCAGTGAATATATATATACACATATATATATATATAGTAAAATTATGAATAATAAATTAATGTTTACTTTTTAATAAATGTAATACACCTAATGAGAAAAATGACACTTTTAAACTTTTGTACTTAAAAAAAGTTAAAATGTGTTCAAATGTGTAGAACTTTTTACCAACCTTACTAAACATTAAATGGAAAAACACTTTGGGGCCTATTATGATCGTGGGCGGATCGCCACTGCCATACCGGCGGTGGCAATCCGCCCGCCAGGACTCCCCGCCTGACGGCCATTTACGCCCCGCCATATTAGCATGGCGGAGGATACCGCGGCAGATGGAAAGACCGTTCGCCGCTTTTCCGCTGGCAGGCAATCGTCACGATTGCCTGCCGGGCGGAAAAGGCCCACAATATGGTGCCATTCATATTAGGATAGGTGCGTGGGGCATGCCTTTCCATGATGGAGACTCCGCGATGGAAAGGCATGTGGATAATGCCTTTGAGGGCCCGTTGCGGGCCCCGGGGGAGTGGGGGGGTTGATGCCTGCGGGTGGCAGGCACCACGCGGCGCCTGTCACATTTTGCATGCCAATGCACAACATGCATATTTTGCATTGCGGCGGGTGCTGCTGACACCACCCTGGTGGTCGCATACTAATTGGTATAGCGGGGCCGCCGCACCTCTGGCGGTTGGTCCCGTTTACCGTTACGGTATCGTAATGGGCCCCTTAGTGAAGTGGGTAAGCTTTATTAAAATTATTGTTCACAAAAATAATATTTATGAATACAATCAATATATTTAAATTATTTCATTATACAGTAAACTTTTAATTTGATGAGTTGAAGTGCTGTCCAGTTGTGTTTCATTAATTCCAGGTTAATAATAAATATTAAAAATGCATTTTATATATTAAAATATTTTTATAAATAATTACATTTTATTAAATATCCTATACTTTCCCGTAGGCAGATCTCCACCAACAGGTGAAAAGTTACTAATAGTAACTTCACATTCATAAATCCTGTTGTAGAAGTCTCCACCCCCTCATTTGAGATGGTGGTAAAATGTTGGTGTACACCTAGATGTAACTCTCCACTCAGAAATGGTAAATAGCCAAAAAGTGGAGCGTTACACCTATGTGTAGTAGTCGATCTCCACATGGTTAAATTTACCTTTGTGAATCGAGCACATACTTCTAATTTTGTCGAAATGTTGGGCCATTGACTAGGGAAAACATGTAGAAAGGTGTTTGTAGCACCTTATTGAACATTGATCTGAGTTTTTCCACACATTTTTGCCCAATAAATTTCAGTAGACCTGCCGCAATTTGTCTTTATAAAACTACAGTGATGTAGTACTACAAAACATAGAATCCAATCTCTATGTAAACTCCTGTTTGCAGAGGGATTGGACTTTTGCCCTGCAATCATAAACAAGGTCTTTGTATGGAACTTTAAAGCACTGATACATTTTGGAGGAAAGAGGAGAACTAGGAGAAGGAGGTGAGCAAGAGAAGAGGCCTTAATGGCCCCTCGGCATATCTACTGCAAGAAGTTGTAGGGAAGAAAACATTACAAGGAAGTATTCAGAATGGTATTGCTGAAAATTTACACCCTGTGGGAAATGTGAAAATCATTAGACTGAACTTGCCTGTAGTTCCGTTCCTTATACTTTCTTATTCTATTAGTTGCTGCAGTAAATAACTGATTTTCTTTCTATGAAGTGATGTACAACAATGTATGTTGAATGTTTTAAAGGAAAAAATAGCAAATCTACATCGTTTAGCACTTATGGTAGATACAAATCTTCTTGCAAGTTGTTGAACTTTGGTAAAATTAATTAAACTGTGTTTTGTTTTCTTATTAAAATATAGTGCACGATCTAACTTCAAACCGTGAACTGTATAGCATGCAACCTCAAGGGAATTTCTTTTTTAGGTTTTAGAACTCGAAAATTCCATACCTTGTAGTTCTGCTGGGCACATCAGAAAAGTCTGCAGGAACCAAGATTTTCTCTTCAGGACTGACCTCCCGAAACTCCTTTTTCATGCAGCACATCGACTCTGTGCCTCCCATGTTGTTATTAGGTTGCAGTGTTCAAATTCATGGAGCATTTCTCTCACTAAACATTTCACCCTCGTAGCACATCATCATGGTATCTGACAAAGAGCCACACTCACGACATGCGTTTCTCCATCTTCCGAGCTAAAGAAGTAACAACAGTAAGATTTGCATTAATATTGAGCAATTTGTAGCAAAAACCCATGCTACAGAATATATAGTAAACGTTGGGAACACTAGCTATGCTGACACACTTGCTCTGGCAGGACAGCCCAATGACTTAAGAGCTCCCAGATGCTATTGGGTGTGATTTACGTATAAGTATGTACGTATCTAGGTATTTAGTATTTTATAGTGCAAACCTAGCACAAGGCAGCATAGCACTGTACAGGGTCAAAGTCAGAGATACTCTCAACATGTCATAGGAGGAGTAGATGGTTAAAGGATTGTCACTGCATTAATGTAGAGTTCTTTCAAATTCTTTCTTTAGCTCTTTCATAAATTGGGGAAGAGTTGGGGCAGACCTGATGGTGTAAAAGTGTAAAACCATATTTACTTGAATTAGGGTCACTGTAACTAGCCATGTTTTCTTGCTCATGCTAACATTGCCCACAGGAAGTGTATGTCTGTGACGTTGAGTCGTCTTCACCTCTTGGCTGCCGAGGCATGACAAGCATTTTCAATGCAATAGGTCTCACAATTACGAGATTTTAAGCTATTGGCATTGTAAATGATAATGCCTTTTATTTGTGTTTTTCAAAGCAACACATATATAAAAGGCATTGTCATTTCTAATGCTAATAGCTCAAGCTCTCGCAGATGCTAGACCACTTTAATGTTGCCCGTGCCCCTTTCTTTAAACGCTGCTCCCCGTATTCAGGTTACAGAGAGCAGCGTCCAAAGAAAGGGGCACGGCAAACGTTAAAGTAAAATCGCGAATGGGGCACTTTTACGCAAAGAATAAAAATAAATATATAAAGAAAGCTTTGGTTCACTAACAGAATATCAACCCCCAACATATCCCCATACACAAATATCGAGGTATAAATACCGATGTCAAAAAAATCTACATCCTATATTTATAATGGTAAGTACAAAATATAGAGAGAAAAAACATTGATGTGAGAAATATAGTTGTACAAAATATCGATTTTAATATATGTATAAAAAATCATATTAACTATATTAAATAATAAAATTAACTTAAAAAATAAATTAGATTTAATATACATTTTAACGAATATAACAAATAAATGTAATTAAAAAATGTAATATATATATTTATTTTAAAACAAGTAATAAACTATTAATTTGAATTTATTTTATCATTGTATAAATGAAAATTTACAAATAAATATATATAAACATACACCAATAACATAAAATCGATTTAAAAAACATTATATTATAAATTCAAACATTTAACTATTTAAAAGTCCTTAAACTTAAATTTTACACTTCAGTGAGTGCTGCAGTAGGGAAAGTGTTGGACAGAGAAGGGGTAAAAATTACTATTCCGACTCCAGTGAGTTTGACAGTAGGGAAACTGTTGGATAGCGGAGGAATACAAATGACTATTCTTACTCCAGTGAGTACAACAGTAGGGAAAGTGTTGGATAGCGGAGGGGTAAAATGTACTATTCCCACTCCAGTGAGTGCAACACTAGGGAAAGTGTTGGATAGCAGTGGGGTAAAAATTAATATTCCCACTACAGTTAGTTGAAAATTTAAAAACAAACAAAATATCACCAACACAAAATATAAAAAATAAAATGAAAAATATAAAAAATATTTTAAAAATCCAAGAAATAGAAACATATTATAATGTTAAATAAATATGACAAATACCTAGAAATATTATATTAAATACATTTTAAAATAATTTACAAACAAATAACTATTTTTAATTAGAAATTATTTATAAACAAAAACATTAATTATTACATAAATGTAATTTTTTTTATTTCCTACCATATAACACCACACAATTCACAACACACATCTAAATGTAAAAAAAATGTACCTCCATAATTAACATAATTAACTATCAATTAAAGAAATATTATTAGTCAAAAAACAAATGAAAACAGATAAAAATTAATTTACTCCCCAAACGTTTCCCCTATAAAACCAAAACTCACAAAAAAATTAAATAAACAATTAAATAATTAAATAAGCGTGGCTGCTATAGTTAAAAAGGACCGCGCTGGAAATTAAAAACACATGAATAATAACAATATAAAAGGTGGCAGCTTGCTGCGTCGCTGTGGGTGAAATAGGGATGATCATTAAAGAAAATAGTGCTCACCGACTAGATAAAGCAGACCGTGTAGCAAATCAAGTAAAATGTCCAGTCATTATGGGAGGTCACAAACGCAGACAAGGCGGTACCAAGGAGGTACTACTAAGCCTTTTCACAAATGAAAAGCAACGATTTCGAAAGGACAGTAACAGGAGCCAATTGAAAAGATGGGGTGGAAATTGGCAGAGCTTCTATGCCATGCCTCAATACAGCATGCCCAGAAGAGAAGCACATGACCTGCTCAGGCTCGACCTAAGAATGAGAACTAGCTTGCTAAAAAGACAATGTTAACATATTTTGTTATAACTGAAGGTAATTTCCCCCATTCTCATGAGCTCATGCTAGACCTGCTGGTGTATCTTCTTTAAGACGTAATCACAAATTTCAATTCAAAGCCTTTGTGCACCAGTGTATGTATATTTTTGAGTCTTGCCATAACACAAACAGCATGCTCCACTAACCAGTGCTGGGGAAACACTGCCCTGTGTGCTCTTTGACTCACAGACCATTCATTTTTTTGTTTTGTCAAGAAACATTTTCAGACTTTGATTGGCATGCACACAGACTTTCTTCAACCAACCATGTGAGCATATTGTGTCTGATCCTAGGTGCATAGATGGAGGTTTGTATGTTTGAATTTTGGCATAGCTGACTCAGCCTTTAATCCTCTGAGAACCATTAAAATGTATACCAGAAACTTCTTATGTAAAAAAAGGTATTGATTTAGGATATCTAGAATTACGGAGCTTACACTTTAGAGAAGAGGTGTTCAATTTAGGTCCAGAACAGCCGAATCCATGCTGGGTTTTCAGGATAAAAGAGACACAATTGATGGACGGAATGCAGAACAAACCAAAAAATTCACCCCCAGTCAAGAGTCTTGACTCTGTGCCTCATGGGAACAGTCCAGCCCAAACTGCCATGCCTGTTCCTCCCTGGACCTGAAACAAACATCCAAGGACCGGTTTTGGGGTTTCCCCGCCTGATCAGCCAGGATAGCTTGAATCCAATAGTTCTTTTTGCATGTGTCACTCCGAGTTGGATGGGTATGCCCAGACATGGGTCCCGAGCTATCTATGCCACTGGAGTTAAACTATCCTGGCTGATGAGGGGCGAAACCCCGAAACCGGTCCTAGGATGCTTGTTTCCAGTCCAGGAAGGACCTGGCCTGGCAGTTCTGGCTGGACTGTTCCCATTGGGTGCAGGGTCAAGACTGATTTGCATATGGCTGGGTTCAATCTGGAATGGCAAGGGGAGGAAAAAAACAATGGATTTAGGCCAAGATCTCTGTACTGGGGTGAATGTATGACATTGTTCTGCATTCTGTCCATCAATTGTTCTTTTTGATTTTCAGGGTAGGCACCTAGGATATATTTACATTTGATGAATCTAAATAGAAGTAATTTGCATTTTCAGTGGCCTTGCTGAAGACCTATTGTGGACTGTCCCTCATGAACCTACTTAGAACAGTTCCTGCTTTAGAAAGAGCACGTTAGCAACCAAGTACACCAGGGGCCATATTACAGTAAGTGCCCTGACGTTTGCGGCCCCCCGGGGCACTTTAATATTACAGTAATACTGATAGCGCACCTAAAGCGCCAGCGCTATCTTTAGAGGGCGTTCACTCGTTTGCATGGGGGTGTTCTGTATGCAAGTGAGGGAATACCTTTGCCTCTGTGCCCGTGCCGTATTACAGACACGGGCACAGAGGCAAAGGAACTCTCAGGGGGTGCACTCACAGTGTCCCACCTAAAAGGTGGTGCACTGTGCGTGCGCCACCGGAAAGCAGCCCTCTGGGGGGGAAAGAGGGTCATATGGACCCCTAGACATCCCCTTGAAGGCAGGTTCTCTAAGCACCTGTAAAAGTGTAGGCAGGTGCTGCCTGCACTGTGAAAACACGCTGCGCTGCCCCCAAGGCAGCGTGACTTGGGGGCAGCGCATTCACCGTAATAGGGCACGCTTTCATTCTTTGCACTGGGCGCACCTTTTAATAGGTGTGCCTGACACAAACAATGACATGCATAATATTGCCCCAGGCCTAGTCTTCACTAAGGGGTAGTAGGTGCACTTGGTAGGACAAGAATGTGCAAAAAAGAACATGCAGCAAAATATTTGAGCACCAATGTTCCCTGGCCTTGATTTAGAGTTAGGTGGCAAGGGCAAATCCAGTAATTTCTGGTGGAAGTGATACATCGAGAGAAGAATCCACTTGCTGGATTTCCACCAGCAAACATTAGGCCATTTCTCTAAAAATATCTCTGAAACTACACAATCCAACCTTATGCACATCTTGCTATGTATCTAAATTTAGATTCTCTCACCAAGTGGCTTGGTGGTCCCATACCAGCCATTGTTTCTTCCTTGTGAACACTATGATGCAATCAAAAGCCAAACTGCAAGATTCGTTTAATTATTGATGCTGTTAAAATCAATACATAGAGGTATTTGTTATTTAGTAGAATTAATTATGAATGTTTCCTAATATCATTCTTTTTTCTACTTGTTGTACTCAGTGGAATTATTACTATGTGATAAGTTGTTGAGACTCTTAGGTGAATAATGTTTCGTATATCTTTCTTTATTGTTTATTATTTTTCAAGAAAATCTTAATATAGCCTTATAACCCGCTGATGAGGGTTTAACGGTTGATAAAACCCCTGAACCTGAGTTATAAGCCACAGATGAGGGCCTATAATGAGAGAAAAGACCATTAGCAACACGAATAGTCCACGGCAGAAAGGCTATAAGGCTAATAAAACATTAAACCTGCTGAGGGTAGAATGTTCTGAATTAAAAAGGGAGAAACAAAGAGACAAATATCGGAATGCTGGAACAGAAGGCTTGTACCAGCAATTATTGCCCTTGAGCCACTTTTTGTCTTCAAAGGAGGTCCAACATTCAAATGTTCTATTAAATTATTATTAAACAAATTAGCAGATTGGAAGGGCAATGAGATGAACTACACTAGATTTGCAGTTCGTATTACTCATTTTTACTAGAATTAAAATGGCATATTACACTGGTTAAATCATATAAAATAGTAGTAGAGGTTATTTCAGTCTGTCTATCACGATGGAGGGTAACTTGGTTCTACTCGTCTATCCCATTCTCCATCCAATGGGTTAAAGGACCTGACTTCCTGATTGGCAGTGTTGGTGGTAACGTTGTTAGCTAGTAGTTTGTTCACTCCTAACTTCTCCAACTCTCTACCCCTCCACAAGAGCACAAAGAGGACAAGAGGGACTTGGAAGATCTAGGCCATGGTTTTTTGGAGGAATTTAGCAAAAAGTGTTATTTTATAAGCACATTTGACCAGTAACACTCTTGGTGGGATTTAAAAAATCCTTTTTTTGGATGTGACGCTTTCCCTCTATTTCAGTGTGCAGAGAAAAGGATTTGGCAAAAGTATTCACTGAGAAGCAAATAATGTAATAGTCGTCTTTTTTTAAAATTTAATCTGTGGAGCGAAGTTTGGGTAATGAAACGCTAAAGTCCTGTCTGTGGGCAAACTAGACAAATGGTGGAATCTGTGTCAAAAACTGCTAGCGATCATTCTGCCCATGCCTCCCTGGATGCAAACCGGTCCGGTGACACACACTAATCAAGACTATTTTGAATGGATGCCCAGCAGCCAAGTCCAATGGACCTAATTAATCCATCTCCCCATTTTCACCGACCTATGGGGGAATGGGTAGCTGAAATGTTGCTGGTGGGGTCCCATGAAAGACTAAAGGGCTTATTTAGGGCTGACCCAACAGGCTACTGTGCCGAAAACATGATGGATTACCCTGTCTGCAAAACTCATGGTACCACAACTCTGTTTAGAGCTGGGGTGCCGCTGGCTCCGCTTGTGGAAACATTTGACTGACAGCCTAGCTGACAAATCAGTCAATGGACATCAGACCGTTCGCACTATAGAGAGCGGATAAAGGCGCAGAGCTCTCTACCTCCTGGCAAAGAATTCTAAACACTGGTAAGTGGTCTCCACTCACCTGAAGTAAAGGAATGTAGCCAACCAAAGTCTCTAATCCTAAACCTCTAATATACAGACTGAAAGGTGAATCTCAAAAATTAAAAACCTTTTGGGGACCTTTTTTCGAGAACTGTGGGTCTAAGAGTTAAATTTGTCATATTTTTCTCCTACTATTCTATTACAGCAAGGAGGATGAACTGTTGATAGTTCTGACATTCCAATCTCCTACAGTGTTTGCTTGCATGTTTGTAAGCATTTTAAAGGTAAACTAGTACTCAGAGACTTTCCATTTACTATTGTTGATTTTTTTCATTCTTTCCATCATTTTAAGATCAATGTTGATTTAACCATTCTCGCTTTTGCTGCAGTTGGTGGTCGAATGTGTACTTTGTCTACCCCTTTCTGTTTTGATTACCCTTATACATCCTTTCACCCCAGACTGGACATTTTACAATAAACATGCATTCATAGGGAGGAGCATGTGTCAGCCATGCAGACCTTTCTTTTCACTGGTGTGGTTTTCTGTCTCTTTGTTGCAACTGTATTACTTTATTATTTAATGTACCCAGGTATTGGTAATTATAACTAGTTGAATACTGTATTTGATACTGCACTGTAATAATTTACGCCAGTGGTTCCCAACCTGTAGTCTGGGGAACCCTGGAGTCCGCAAAGGCTACTCAGGGGGTCCACGACTACTTAGAAAATTTAATTGTAACAAATTAATAAAGTGTATATAAAGAAGCAACATAAAAACGTTAAAACATCCATTAAATGTGAAAGAATTTAAAATTGGAGGCTAAAAATTAAGTTTGCAGCCTCACATTGCGGGAGCAGTCCTAATACATTAAACATAATATAGAATGGATGAGGAGAGACCTAAACTGAATTTAGAAAAGCTGTAACCTTCAAATTAAAATTAAAATGCAGATTCTTTTAAACATGTTTGAATTAAATAAATTATTTCAGCAATTGTGTATTTGTTTTATGAATGCTTATCTCTGTATGGTTTGTATACTGCTTTGCACTTCAAATCATCAAAGATGCTTAGGCCGAGGGCCACCGCCTTCCAGTAATGATTCAGTAGGGGTCCCCGGGTTCCATTAACGATTAAGTGGGGGTCCACAGAACTCAAATGGTTAAGAACCACTGCTTAACACCGAAAACAATTGTTCCACAAACTTGTTTAACCATATTGACCCGTTCTTGTTGGTTAAATGCAGCCAAATGGAGCTGCTGAAATGTGCTGCTACTGTTGTCAGAGGAAATATGAAAAGAGCATAAACTGTATCTAAAGAATACTTCGATCAGCAGCATGTTGTGTGGAACGCTCAGTTCGCTGTTGGAGATTAGGTGTCGTGAAAAAGCAGATCACATCTAGGAAGGGTGGCAGCAAGTTCTCAAAACCTTACCAGGTGGAACACATTTTTACTAACTCGGTTAAATTGAGTAATGACAAGACATGGCATCTAAGTAGTTTGTCCAGATGTAATAAAAGCTTTGGTTGGAGCTGAAGTATAACTAAGAGACCAGTGGCAGCCATTAAGCGGTTGTGGGATGATAAGAAACATGCTGTGAGTGGAAATGAAAGTTGCAATGTCAATCCGGGAGTAGGAGTACGAGAAGAGGTTCAATCTGAAGTGCAATCTACTGGGTTACTGCCCATCTCTGGAAGTTCCCTGATTGAGCCACATCATTGAAATAGTACACTTATTACAAAGGCTGGATGTGACTTTGCTCTACTAAAGAAATTAAATTGGATGATTTGGTTGTGGATTGAATGTACCAATGCACGCAACCCCATGGTGCCATGTACATACTTTGTATAGTAATTCTGCCCCAGTCACCCCCCTCCCACCTTGGATAGCACGACGCATCGCCTCAACCTCCTGGAAACTCAGCTTGAAATCCTGATCCGAGGCCTGAACAAAACTTTAAACAACCTGGTCGCGATCTGAAAACCCATTCAGCCCCCTACCACAGCGCCAAATCTCAGCCAACCCTGGCGTGCCAAGGTAACGCCCCCCAGCGGGCCCCCTGTCCCCCCAGGTCCCGCCATCGACCACCAGAACGGGTACTGAGAATCGCTTTGAGAGACCCAGAAGATCAAAAGCCGCACTGTCCTCTTGGGAAGCGGCAGACCTAGCCTCAACCTATGACTCTCCCTCCAATTCCTCCCCTAAATCTATGATCCAAGTAATTTCGGGAGTTGGAAGAGAACACCCTCCACCGAAAGACCCTAGACCCCCGGCTCACCTAACTTCTATACCTAGGGCCCCATCCACTAAGAATCTGAGCAACAAAGGGTCCCCCATCAACTGCATGCTCCTAAACTGCAGATCAGCCTCTGAACATGCAACTGAACTAGCAGAAGCCATCCTCTCCCATGATATAGACATAGCATTCATCACGAAGACCTGGCTCAACAATCTCTCTTACCCCATCATGGACATGCTGGTGCCTCCTGGATTCACAATGATCAACAAAGATAGAAAAGATCAAAGAGGAGGGGGCATAGCAATCATTCACAAGAATAACATCTCCATCACGGAAACTGCCTCTTGCCTGTATAGCTCCTTTGAATGTCTATCAGTCAACATCAAGACAAGTGATAACAAGCCATCACTCTGCCACCTCCTGTACCACCCCCCAGGCAACTCTTCCAAATTCAGGGAACACCTCTCCGACCTGATTGCCCACTGCTCACTCGGAAACTCAAACAATATAACACTTGGCGACCTGAATCTAAGATGGAATGAAACAAAAAACCTGCTTATTCAAACCCTAAACAACCTCCTACTAGAAAACAATCTGACCCAACACTGCTCAGAAGAAAAGCACCACAGAGGAGCAACTCTCGACGTAATTATTGCATAAAGCAATGCAATCACCATTGACCACATCCTTCCCGTAGACTGGTCCGACCATCACATCATCCTATTTCACATCAACCAATCGGTCCTAACTCAACACCCCATGCAGGACCCCCAAATAGATTAGAAACACAGCTCAAATCCCTCGAGCTGATCTAGAAGAAAGAATAAGCTCGCTCCTCCCCAACATCACTGATCACCTCCCAACTACCGAACTCCCCTCTCTCTACAACTCAAATATGGCGCTCACCCTGGACCAACTTGCCCCTCTGAAACTAAAAAAATCCAGGAGCATTCCATCCAGATCACGGTTCACCACTGACATCAGCGAAGAAAGAAGACAACTAAGAGCCTCATAAAGAATCTGGAGGAACAATTCCACCGTCCTCCATCGCGATCAACTCCAAACAGCCCGCAGGAATTACAACAAGCATTTACAATGCAATGGTCTCGGCAATATTATAGGTAGAGCTATTGCTCATTATTTTTTTATCATTATTGTATCCCTAAATAAATGGCATTGTTATTTCTATTGGCATTAGCTTTTTTTTTTGCATATGTGATACCTATTGCATTAGCAGAGAGAGAGTGAGGTAGTGAGAGAGAGAGAGTGAGGTATTGAAATAGAGAGTGAGGTAGTGAGAGAGAGTGAGGTAGATAGAGAGTGAGGTAGTGAGATAGAGAGTGAGGTAGATAGAGAGTGAGGTAATGAGATAGAGAGAGTGAGGTAGTGAAAGAGTGAGGTAGTGAGGGAGAGGGATGTTGTGAGGTAGTGATATATAAGCATAGAGTGATGTTGTGATGTAGTGAGATAGAGCGAGAGGTAGTGAAAGAGAGAGTGAAAGTGAGTTAGTGAGATAGAAAGAGTGAGGTAGTGAGATAGAGAGTGATTGAGGGAGTGAGTGAGAGAGAGTGAAGTTGTGAGGTTGTGAGCTAGAGAGTGAGGTAGTGATGTTTTGAGAGAGAGAAGTTGTGAGATAGTGAGGTAGTGAGATAGAGTGGAGTAGTGAGGTAGAGAGAGTTATGTAGTGAGAGAGAGTGAGGTAGTGAAACAGTGATGTAGTGAGGGAGAGGGATGTTGTGAGGTAGTGAGATGTAAGCAGAGTGGTGTTGTGATGTAGTGAGATAGAGAGAGGTAGTGAAAGAGACAGTGAAAGTGAGATAGAAAGAGTGAGGTAACAGCATGGAACACGCCCCCGAATCTGAAAAAGATGGAGCCTATTTGGAGGGACGGCTCTCTCCTCTAATGGCTGGCCTCCGTTTAGGAAGCCAGCCAATGGAGGAGAAGCAAAAAGAGAGGCGGGCTAAATAGCCACTCTAATAAACATAAGATCTCCGGACTTCCGGTGCTGCCTTTGGCAGACCGGACGGTCCCTCGACTTAAAAATGGGTGTAAAACAGTGGATCCAAGCGGCAACGTTATCAATATAGTCTTATGAAAATAAGACACCATGCCATATGCTCTGACATGCAATGACTACACGTTAAATGAAACGATATTAGAATCTACCATAATATTCAAGCATTCATTTAGCAACTGAAACCGCATTTTGACGCTGGATAGTGTGTACAGTTATATACATTATCCAACGAAAAGATGTTTGATTTGTCAACATATGAAGGCTGAAAGTCGAGCCAGCCCTGCTTGATTCGAACAGCGAGCGACCTTCAAGTTGCATACAGCACCAAGGAAAGTGTTTCCGCTCTATTGTTATTCATCTGACAACTATCGAACGACTGCAACGTGTGACGTCAGGGCACTTAAAAGCGTGACTATGAGTTTGGGGAGCTAACGACACAATCTCATTCATTAGCTATGGTCCCCAACAGTGTCGTTTCTGACGGAAATATGTCCGAATTACAAGACCGCTGGCAAAACAACGCTAAAGGCCATAAAATCCAATCACAAAGCAATAATTAACTTTAAAATAATTTCAAAAATACCCAATACTACTATGTGGGCCACTTACGACACTATTTAGCGGCGCAATAAGAAAAGCTAGTTGAACGTGCAAAAACGATTCTGCGAAGACTAGCTAAATCCAGAAAACTGTTTGCTTTAAACATTAGTAAAATGTTAATTTGAGATGTCTGTGATTTTTTAGGAGCACAAGTATACTACAGTCTGATTTATAGCTATTCGTTTTACTTACCAAGATTTTATTAATGTTCTTGCTATATACTTTACACGATCGGAGCATGTTGTTAAAAATGAAACAATAATTAACATAACTGGATGGCTTCCAATTAACCTGGTGCGAGTGAACGCAGATGTGATACCCTGTATTTTGCCCCAATATATACACTTAGTACCTATTTAAAGTTGTTTACAATACAAATAACAAAAAGGAATAAGCCAAGGCCGCTCCGTACATCACCTGATTGATCCAACGATTAAGTGTGCAAAGCTTTCTATAGTTGCAGAAGTACAGATCTTCCTAGTCAGGCAGTTAAGCCCAATATGCCTTTCGAGGTCACTTGATCATACGTCCACTGTAGAGACACAGTTACAGGTCATTCTTTTGAGAGACCTGCACGCTGCACTTCGATTACACACCATATGAACGCACCATATCACCTGTATCTAGAAAGAACGCCATGCAAGACTTAAATGAAGGCTTTGCGCTAAATCTACCACAAGTCACTCACTTACAAGACATGGTTTGCGGACGCATGAAAGGCAGCACTGATCCAGGCAGAGCATCATACCAAAACCCATTGTTTAATAACACTGCGACCAAGTCTACATTTTTACAGCCCCATGCTCAGAAATACGTAGTGATGCACTATTGTCAGGGCTAGGTTTTGAGGGCAGTATGCCAGGAATACCTAAAAAGTATTTAATATTACCTATTTTAAGTTCGGCAATTTACTGACACCTGATTCAAACGCACTTTGACAAGTTGAGAAGGGTAGAGGGGGAGATGCACGGGCACGGTGATCTGACAGATCAGTGCCGGGGGACGAGCACACACGTGATCAGACAAATAATGAACAGCACACACGTGCTACGTGGCCAAAGGGGACGGCTCGCTCCTATCACACGTGGGCAGAGCGGTCTGTCACGGGAACCTTGAGGGTGACCGGACACCCCGGAATGGGTGCACATCTAGGTGGAATGCTACACAGGGAACTCTAGAGCTCCTCCCTCACTGTCGTGGGGGGAAGGGGGGGAGGAAGAGTGAGGAGCGTAGCCCTTTAAGAAGAGGCCCAGCGGCAGTGCGATAAGTCTGGATCGAGGAGAAACCAAGGCCTTCCCCTGCCCCTTCGGTTTCCTTGACTCTGCCATCTCCCTGCAGCCCGCCCGCAGGTCTAGGCTCACCTCAGTCCCCGTTAGGGTTAGGGGCACGGCGTCTCCCGACTCCGCTTGGCTCCTGCCCTGTCCCTCTCTGTGAGCTGGGCTCGCGCGTCTCACTGCTGCTACCGCCTCTCGGCTCCTGGGACGCCAAGATGGCGGCGCTGCTGAGGCTGCTGGCACGGGGCCGGCGGCGGCAGCCACTTTCACTCACTGAGAGAGCAGGGACATGGGGAGCCATGGCGGGGGGGAGAGGCGCCATTGGCCAGGCCAGAGCAATCGAGTGAGCACAAGAGCCAAACACGGGAAACCTGACAGCCACCCAGAGCTCGGGCAGGGGTTCTGACCCTGTGTAGTAGGTTACGGGAAGGTAGTTTGGAGAGTGCTGATCAAGATTTAACTCGGTTACTGAACCCGGGTTCGGAGACTTAACTATCGATGCACTCGGCAGCATGACAAGTCGAGCCTAGTTGGATTGCCGAACGGTTATGGTGACGTTGAGATGGTGAGGCAGCAGATATCGCGCTTAGTGCCTAGCCATCGCGAGATCTTACGTCTTTTGGTGGTTATATGAGGAAGTGAGGTCACTAAAGTGATGTTAATATATAAAAGCAGTAGACAATGTGTGGGTGTGGACAAGTTATATTCATGCTCAGTGTTATGCACGGCTACCTGGGATATAGTTTGTCATTCAAACAACCATCAAGGCAACATCAGTTCATGTACCTTAGCACGCTGTCAACTTAGGACGAGGAGCGGCGTCCTTTATTGGACAGATGCTTATGCGCGTATACATAATAAAATGCAAGGTTAAAATAAACCCTAACTTTATTGGGGGGCAGACTGAGTATAACCAGAAGTGGCGGTCAGACACGGTCCTAAATGGAGAAGTACGAGCCAATTTACAAAAATATGTAAATCGAACAATTACTTCTAAAAGTAAACGAGTCTTTCAAAGGGGAAGTAGGTAGGAGACACCACTGCCTTCCTCCGAGGCGAAGCAGAAATGCCTCGGAGAAAGGCAGCGGCGTTTCCGGATTCGGGGCGTGTTTTTCTTTTCTCTCCTCTTGCCATTGGCTGGAGGAGATAATTAGAAAAGTTGCAAAAAACACGCCCCCGAATCCGAAAAGGACGGGGCCTGTTCGGAGTGACGGACCTCTTCTCCAATGGCTGGCCAGCATTCAAGAGGCCAGCCAATGGAGAAGAGGGGAGAAGAGGGGCGGGTTCAAGCCCCTCTTCTCCAAGTCATTATATCTCGCGAGCGAGACTGCACAAGCGCAGCCTTCGCTAGCCGAGACCGAAGAGCACATTAAGAATAAAAAAAATCTTTCTTCTGCTCCGCGCTAGACAATGCAAAAAACAGACCCAAAGAGCTCTTCAATATCATCAGGAAACAAACCTCCATGCCAGTGGCCGCCTCAACTAAGGCATCCAAAGACCGTTGTGACAACTTCGCCATCTTTCTCAACGACAAACTCGCCAAGATCGATCTCTCACTTGGCTCCAATCTCATTCCCTCCACCGAGATCCAGTTGTCTGAAACCAACAACAGCGCTTCCTTGAACCCCCCAAAACACTGGTCTTTCTTCATTCCCATTCAGGAAGCAGAGATAGTCAAACTAATCTCCAACGCTAAACCCTCATCCCACGCCCTTGATCAGCTACCCCCTCAACTGACCAAGGACTTGAAGCTCGTCCTAGCCCCGCTATGGCACAAGATCATTAATAGCTCACTGAGATCAGGAGTTGTACCAGATTGCCTCAAAGTCGGTCAAGTCACGCCACTGCTGAAAAAGCCCGGACTAGACACTGAAGACCTGAATAACTTCAGACCTGTCTCGAACCTACCTCTTCTGTCCAAAATCCTGGAAAGATGTGTACTTCCTCAACTGACCCAACACTTGGACAACATCAACCTTCTAGATCCCCATCAATCGGGCTTCAGAAAAGGCTGCAGCACTGAAACCACAATCCTCAATGTCATAGACGATCTACACAAGTCACTTGACTCGGACCAATGCTGCCTTCTCATCCTCCTGGACCTATCGGCTGCATTTGATACAGTCAACCACAAACTTCTCATCAAGGTTCTACAAGAAAGGGCTGGTCTTGAAGAAACGGTGCTCCAGTGGTTCTCTCCACAACCGCTCCCAAAGAATAAAAATGAAAAACTTCGAGTCCGACCTCCACCCCGTTAACAGGGGTGTTCCACAAGGGCCAGTGCTCTCCCCTCAGCTTTTCAACATTTACATTGAACCCCTTACCACTTTACTCAGAAAATCCAACATCCCTTTCCACCTATATGCTGATGACACGCAGTTATATCTGGAAACCACCTCCATTGACAACATCCAGTGACTCAACGCCACCCTCAGAGAGGTACACCATTGGCTCTCAAATAACCACCTAAAACTCAATCAAGAGAAAACGGAAATACTCCTCATCTCCAACAAAGAAGAAACCCGCCAAATTGGAGAATGGCTCAAAGCTATCGACGCCCTCAATGGTAACCTTACCCTGGTGCATTTGGTAAAATCTCTAGGTATCACCCTAGACCCAAAACTGGACATGAACAAACACATTACAAGATCCGCTAAAAGTGCCTTCCTCAATTTGAAATTACTGCACAAAATAAAACCCTTCCTCCCGCCCAAGGACCTTCAACAAGCCACCCAAGCACTGGTGCTCTCCAGACTCGATTATGGGATTGAAGCCCTGACTGGTACAGCAAATTCCCACCTCGCCCCCCTTAAAACATCCTTTAATGCAACAGCCAGAACTAAGAAATTAGAACTAAGAACTAAGAAATTAGAACACATCTCGCCCGCCCTCAGAGAACTAAAACGGCTCCCAATTGAGATGCGAGCCAGCTGCAGAACAGCCTGCCTCATGGACAAAGCCCTTCACACAGGCAAACCGGAATAGCTGGCCGCCAAACTCAAAAGGGCCGGCCAGTCCAGGAACCTCAGGAGCTCCAACACTCTGCTACTCATCCCGCTGAAAACGCGTAAGCAAAAAACTGCAGCCAGGTAGTTTGCTGGAAACGCGCCAAAAATCTGGAACTCCATCCCCCCCACATCAGAACGATCCCCTTGTTTCCAAAATTCAAAAACCTGCTCAAAGTCCTCTTCCTGGACCGCTCACTAGCGAACCGATAGGAGCCAAGGAAGTACCTTAGCCGGCACTCCATCTAACTTTAATTCTGTGCCCGGCGGCACTGACTCTGATCAAGAACACTTATCGGATACTCGCCTTGTTTGACCTGCACCCTAGGTTTTTCTGTCTGCTCGATCACTCCTTTGTTCGATCTATATATCCGGCGTGAACCCTTTTGTTCTACTATAATCTCTGTACTGCTTGTTTGCATACAAGTTACTTGTTGTGAAGCGCTCTGATACCCTCGGATCCAGCTAGCGCTATATAAAACTCCTAAAATAAATAAATAAAAATAAAGTTATGTCTTGGCACCCTTTTAATTTTGTTATCCTAAGGGGGAAAATGTGTAGACTCTGTTCACATGGGTGCGTTTGAATTCTGTGGGTACAGTATTCAAAAGGGGGTTTGGGGAGATAAACATTTGATTTGGGATGGTTATTCATGTTACCTCTTGGTGGTGAAGGCAGCCTGCCAGAGTTGCAAATAATACAGCTTAGATACCGGAGTGTGAAAGGGAGTAGCCAGAAAATTAAAATAGTCCCCACTTTGAACCAAAGCTCTTATCGCACCAGGCAAGCCATTGAGACCCTCCTTTCATCCTTCCATCCATTCGCTGATATCCACCATTTCACATTCGGTTTTCCATTCAATGTTTCATCCAACATTCAGTCTGTCACTTTTCCTTCCGACCATCCATCAGTCTGCCCATCTATATCCAAACCTATCTATCCCTCTTCAAACCTATCTATCCATCCTTCCATCCACCCTTTCACTCAGTCAAGTCAAGTTAAATAAGCTTTATTCAGTGCATAGTATACAGTCATAAAAGCATTCTAATCACAAGAAACGTACATTTCTAAAATCATTAAAATTTGTACAAGATCAAAAATGTTTTACTTTCATACAAACAATACATATTTAATTGATCATTCAAGATTAATTAGTGATTGTTAGTTTATGATGGTATGGTAATTTTAAAACCATTTATAAAAGCATACAAGCTAAAAACAACATATTTCATGGTCATTTAGTTGCTTTGGGTAAAGTGTGTTTCCATAAATGCGTAAAGTGCAAAGTAGTATGTATACCATTTAAAAACAAATTACATTTTCTAAATTGAAATCATCGTTTTGGTAGAGAGGGTTTTCCTAAGGTGCGTAAAATACAAGATGGATGTGTACATCAGAATTAAGTACATTACATCTTCAAATTCAATCATCTGGATGTTCATATGTTAGGGTCTCTAACTAGGAGTTATCCTTTCTTCTCTTAATAGACATTTGTATAAAACTGATAACTGGGTTAGTAATTTTATCATTATCCAAACTACAAATGTAATTAAAAGCTTGTTTATAATGATAATGATTATTAGCTAAAAAAAGTGGTTTTAATACAAGTTTTTGAATATCCCTATAAAAGTTGCAAAACAGTATAAAATGCAGCGTAGACTGGGGAGATTTACCATCAAATGGACAATTCGGAAGATTATAACACCACTTTCCCAGTCTGGGGAATGCTATTTGATAGTGTAGGGTGCCAAACCTGAGCCTCGTTAGGTAAAACCTTTGCTTGGTATTTCCTACCATGGTAAGATATGGTTGTGTGCCCGTCAAAAGAGGGCGATCACAATAAGTTGTGACGCTCTGTTTTAAGCTAAATTCAGTCTCCCTTACCGATTCCCTAGCAGAAATAAGCCTTGCGCTCAGCTCCTTTTTACTAAAACCCTGTATAAGCGAAGGCTCCTTTCGGTCTAGAGCTACCTTACATCCTTTTAGGAGGTTATAGATATACTCTAAACAGGGTATATTTCTACTGTTGTTGAGGGCCAGACAATCCACGATTAGGTCATTGGTGAACTTCGTCTCTTTTTTCACCGAGATCCCATGCCAGAAAGTAAGTCCTGCTATGCTTATAAGATCACTAATATATGGAGCGGACAACTCTTTGTGAACTATAAAATTGGCTGTGGAACTTGGAACTGCCAACATTCGTTTAAAAAACGTATTTTCTTGGATTTGTAAAGAGGTAGTGTTGGCCCTCCCCCATATAGCTGCCCGATAACATGCAGTTGTAATAGATTTGCTCCTATATAGGGAAAGAATTTCCCGTATTGGTTTGGTACCTATTTTTTTTGAGAATCTGAAGATGCCCTCAATTGTTCGTAGGAATTTCAGGTTGGATAAGTCTATATGTGTGCCCCAAGTACCATTCCTATTAAACAGTAATCCCAGGTATGTAAAACTAGAGACTCTGTTGATAACGGCACCGCCCACATGGTGTTGTCTATTCCTCACTCTGTTTTTCCCACATGTCATGACAAAGGTTTTTGTGAGACTCAGCTGTAAATCTTTTTCAGTCATGAAATGCCTGAATTTTTCTATTAGACATTGCAGACTGTTCGCTGTCCTTGACAACAGGACAGTGTTGTCCACGTATAAAAGTACTGGGGTGGGACGAGCACCGACTCTTGGGGCATTTACATTTAGGTTTTGTAGAAAGGAATCAACATTATTTATGTATAATGAAAATGAAAGGGGAGCTAAAAAACAACCTTGTGGTATCCCACAAGTAACCCCGAAGTTCTGGGTGCATTCGCCCTTTATACCAAACTGTACTGTAGATGTTAAAAAGGTGTAAATCTGGGATATGTAAATAACAATGTCTTTAGGGGCACCTAGCTCAATCAGTGTTTGCCATAGTTTAACGTGGTTGACCAAGTCAAAAGCACTGGTAAGACCGACAAGGCAAAGATGTAAGGCCCCTTCCTTAGCTAAGGTATATTTCCCTACCAATAATTCCAAATTCATCCATTGCTCCACCGTCCCAATGCCCCTTCTAAATCCATAATGGGCCTCGGGTAAGATGTTGTTCTCTGAGGCCCAGTTTTCTAATCTACCTAACATGGCTCTGACCATCAATTTTGAGGTAGAGTCAAGAAGGGATATGGGACGGTAGAATTTGGCCTTCCCTCTATCCCCTTTTTTAAAAATGGATACTATTATACTTTCTACCCAGGATGCTGGTAATGCTCCACCTAAGGTGGCATTAAAAACATTTATTAAAATAGGTGACCAAAAATCGATATTAAGTTTAAAAACATCAATAGGAACCCCATCGAGTCCTGCGGCTTTGCCATTAGCACTTTTATTTAAAGCAGTTGGTTGCAATCTCATACAGGGTTATTAAGTGTGACCTAATAGTTCCCACTATAATAAGGTTGCTCTTTTCACTTTTGATGGCAATAGCAGCTCCTGGATTAAAAATACTTTCAAAGTGTGCTGTCCATTCTTCCGGTAGGACTATAACATCTATTTTCGCCGCTGTACTATCTTTAAAAAAAGGGTGATCAATGGTTTTCAAAATAAGGTTGCGTCACGCGTCGCTGCGGCTTGGGTTAATTTTTCCCAAGCCTTCTCATGAATCTCTATTTTTCTTAGATTTAGGGCGTTTTTATAACTTTTTCTTAAGATACTAATCCTAGCGCTATCCCTGGGCTAGTTTTTAATTCCCTATTTAGCCTTGAGCACTCCTGGTTGAACCATCTGGGGTTTTGATTACGAGTATTCATCTTCTGTTTTATTTTTAAATCACCTGCTATTTCAGTCGTGATGTTACAGAAGACATTAACGATGTCCGAATTATTGGAAGAATTATCCAAACAGGTATTAATGTCGTTCTGTTTTTTCCCTAAGAGATTATCCATAAAAATTGTTGGGATAACACCCGACCATTTTATGGAAACTCCATTATTACCTTGTATCTCAATATTTGAATAAGCTTCATTCCCCCTTTTTTGCTGTGACATGATAAGCTTCTGAGTCATAATTAGCGGGTGATGGTCACTAAACAAACTTGCATGAATTGAAAAATTTACCACTACGTCCCTACAATGCCTCTTATACAATAAAATGGTCAATGTTTGAGGAAAATCTGGCCCCTACAAATGTTTGGATAGTTACCTCTCCATCAGATTCATCCAGTTCCAGGACTACTAGGTTATATTTGTGAATGGCACTATTTATTGCTTCCCCATAAGTATCATGTGGGAAGTGAGGGATTCGGTCTCCAAACTGGTCAAAGTAACCACATTGTTCTCCTGCTACAATTTCGCATCTGTCGCATTTAAATCACCCACCCAAATCAGTATATAATCCCCTCCCAACCCCATTAAAAAAAATCCAAATCATCTTCTAGTGACTTAATTACCTTAAATCTTGTGTTATCAAAGATGTTGTTATAGAAATTAATTACAATAATGGATTGTTTCCCCTCTAAATAAAGGTGAAAAAATTTATAAAATTGTGACATGGTATAAGCTTTTCCTAATGTTAGAGGCGAAGTTACTGCGATTAAGGCAGCTAAGCCACCTTTAGCTCTCCCCATTCTAGAGGGGATAGCCTGTGTACAAATCGTTTGAAAACCATTAATAAACAAGCATTGGCATAGCCAATAGGTCTCGCCTTTGGGGCGTTATAAGTGTTTAGAAAGAGCTATTGGCTTTGTTAACATTTTTAATATGTGTTGTAGAACATTATGAATGTTGTGCAGCATGTTGAAAATGTATAAGTTAAAATAAAAACAGTGTTATAACTATTTCTGTCACCTTATATCTAACCGAAAAAACATTTTATACAACTGAAGTATTGTACTAACAAGTATTGGCATAGCCAATAGGTCTCGCCTTTGGGACCTTATAAGTGTTTGGTAATCCAGCACAATATCCTTGGTGCAACAACATCAAGTGTTGCATGGCTAAACACTTATACGGTCCCAAAGGCGAGACCTATTGGCTATGCCAATGCTTGTTTTTATGTTGTACTGTGATCCACTGGACACATACTATGCATTTGTAATTGTGTTCAAGGACACATCACACTATTATAATGTGCAAATGTATACTGTTAGCCACCTCCTCCCTGGCCTCCCCTCAACTCCTGCAAGAAAGGGCCCTGACCCACTGTTGGTTCTTCTTTACAAGCCTCAGTGGGGAGAGAGATGAACATGTGACTGACAGAAGATGGTCACTGTACTCTTCTCTCAATTGTGAGGCGTCCACATCACAAACACTGTAGTGGCAGTGGGGCAAGTGTCTACAAATTGTGTGTGAAGGAGGCAGGTTGTTCCTATTACATAGACCAGACTACTTGCATGAGATGCAGCATTCTGCACAATGCAGGCCTCTAGTGGAGGGGATTGATGTGGATAATGCAGACCTCTTGCTTGGACTAGAGTGACGTACAATATAACAGGCTTCTTGGCGCAGATGGAGCACTGTGCATGTCACTTGCTTCTGATGAAGCCAGGTGCACAATACCAATATCTTGCTGGCACGAGGAGAACGTGTACAATTCCATATGCCTGCTTTGGATGTATGTATTCTCATAATGCAGACTGCTTGCTTCACAAAAGACAGCAAATACTTTGGATGAAGCAATGCGCCAACTACTGGCTGCAACCTTCTTATGGCGCTAGATTGGAAATTGACACTTCTTGCTTGTAATGGAGTTTTGTGCACAAAACAGATATTACTTGAATTTAATGGAGGTCTCTTTGCAGTACAGGCTGCTTGCTCCCAGGTTTTACCCATCCAACTTTAAGTACAGACAACTGACGTCTACTTAGAACATGATTAGTGTCAGCACGCTGCACCGAAACGTGAAAAGCTCATCCTGGAAACCTGAATAACGGCGAGTGTTTCGAACACTGGGGTCATACTCAGAGGCGCAACTAGAGCCAAATTTCAGGGGGGCTGAGTCTTCCAGCATTAGGCAGAGTAGAGCTGCTGGGGCTTTAAGAGGGGGTGAAAAACTAAGCCTCGTTAACAATTAAATGGTCTTTTAAACACCTGGGTGCGGCTGTGTGTATGCCCGGGAAGCTGTCTCAACCCGGGCTGACACACACTACGGGGGGTCTGAAGCCCTTTGAGCCCAATGAGCGTTGCGCGCCTGGATCATAGGTGGGATTATTTTAGTGATGCTGAATGATACATATGTGGTACTGAGTGATGATGTTGTGTTGCTGAACTGGTGCTTATGTGGTGCCAAGTGATGTTGTTTTTGTTCTGCGTTGAGGTGTTGCTGTATTGATACTGAAGTGGTGCTGCATTGTTCTGAATTGCTCCTGGTGTGGGGCTGTGCAGGTGCTGAGCTGGTGTTGCACTGATGGTGGTGGTGCACTGATGTGGAGGTGGTGCTGTGCTAATGCTGAGATGGTGCTGTGTTGATAATGAGGTGTTGCTGCAGTGCATCTGAGGTAGTGCTGTGCTGATGGTGACTTGTTGCTGCACTGGTGGTGGCGGTGCACTGATGAGGAGGTGTTACTGTGTTGATGCTAATATTGTTATGTGGTGATAAGGTGCTTAGGTGGTGCTGTGCTGGTGCTTAGGTGGTGCTGAGTGATGCAGCGGTGCTGCTTAGTGATGCTTCGGAAACCTGGACATCTGTGTGTGAAATTTGTTCATTAAACAGAAAACGAGAGAACCACGTGGGTGTGATGGAGGGAGCACTGTGGAAAATGTGTAATATTTTACTTGGCATAAGCGACAGCCATTTTGGCTGGGGTGTCCATTTAAGTTTCCTTCGTAATTCTTTCGTCTTTTCACTCTGCTTGTGCTATCTATTTTAGTTGACTTCCTGACTCAGCTAAAAGCAATGTACGTGCTGAGGGTTTGTAGCTGACAGAGCACCTGGTCTCAGATGTTAACTGTCAACCATTTACTGCTGCTATAAGCACTCCTGCTCCCCCTCCCACTTTGCTGACCACGTGGTTATTCATCTGCCCTTGTTTGCCGATAACTATTTCTAAAACTTGTTCTCCCTATTTCTGTTCACATGCTTACACTACACTACAGAAAACCTGTATAAAAGACCTTTGTTCTGTGACTTCAGGGTACTACCTCAGGCAGCACTTGAGAGTGCTGTGTGGATGTGGTTCCACTCATGAGTGATTAATAAGCTTGTTATTTATTTCCAACTCCAGTGCTGATCTCTATTTTGTTGGTCTCTGAACCTGTGGATAAAAGGGTGCCCCTGCACCAGTGTACCCCTAAAAAGGTACATTTCCACAGTTGGCGCCCAAGGTGGGGCTCCATTGGAGACGCGGCCGTCCGAAGGAGTGGTCTTGATGGAGGATTGAAATCTTACTGAGGAAGAGCACTGCACGAGGAGATGTTTGTCTTCACAGGCCGATGTGACTTTTCCGGTTTTCCCGATTTGACCCTCCAGGTGGTGGCGGGTCTCAACTGGGATTTTCTTTGGTGCAATTTTGAAGTGACCATTAGGTCAACCGGAGATCAGCAGGTGGGAGTTGGAGTCTTCTGTTTGGTAAGGTCACTAAAGCGGCACTCTTGATTTGTTAAGCCTGGGCTTTTTGTTTTCATTTGTTATTCAATCTTTGCAAAGTTTGAAGGCAGGTAATGTGGAGATTTTTCTCCTTTTGAAATATTTGAAGTAGTAATATTTAACACATATTGGTAAAGCATGCCTGTTCTCAGCACACTCTGTAGGTGGTGTTGCTGCTCTGGTGGTACCAAAGTAAACCTGAAAAAAAAAGTCAGCCGGCTCCCCCAGAGGGGACACCTAATAGAGACATATATGTCAAATATGGTATTTCTTCCATAATATACGGTCCACTGTGGACACACAAAAAAGATTTTGATCTGCAATGGCCAGTGAATGGGTCATTCGATTCTAAAAAGGTTCAATATGTAGAGCAGTGTTTATTTAAAAGAACAAGTAGACAGGATATGTTTGATTGTGTGCATATGTGGGAGAAAGAAGTATGAGAGAGAGTGAAGACAGCAGAAGCTATAGCAGGAAAAGAACAATGAAAACGATATATCACAAAAGCGCTAGAATTAAAAAATAAAGAAAAGAGGGAAATAACAGAAAAAGAAGATAGGGAACGTCGATTAGAGGTAAATATCCAGTACCCTATTAGGCGCCCTATTTATCCCATACTTAATAAATCTAAGGATGATTGCATCCTATTAGAACGTCCCCCACCCCATTTAACTTTCCCACTCCAAATGCCCCTGTTGAGGTTTCTGACGACGAGCATTTGTCTTCAGACAACAAAGAACAAGATAAACAAGATGGGCGACAGACTCGCTCTACGTTGACTAAAGCAGAAAAAGACAAATTAAAAACCGATGCTAGGGATGAGGCTCATCGGTCTCACACGGCATCGCTCATTGTAACTATGGTTCAACAGTGGAACAGTGCAGAGGATTTAATTTTGTAGAAAAATTCGTTTGGGGGGTAATATTTGATTATAGACAAATTTCTCAGGAACTAGAGCCAGCTGATATAAATACTGATTACAAACGATTAAGAGAGGGGACTTTTTCTTTTTCAAACCTATCTGATATGATTAGACGAGACGCAACATTGCGTTTACGAAAGGTGCAAGAATTATCTAGAAACAGAGGGGTATAGAAGCAGTTCAATCTCAAGCACAGAATGTAGATGCTCTGGTGGAAGAGGCTACACCCAGTAGTACTACAGTTACTGTAAAACCTATATGTGAAGCTGCACCCCTGTATGTTCCTCCGAAGGGTGTGGGAACCAATGATGATAAAACTTCGGATGATGCAAGGGGATATTTTATATATAATTGGGTTTACACTCCTTGGAGTAGAGCTGACATGATGGCTCTTAAAGCTGCTTTGCCCGGCCCCCAGGAAAAATCCTGCCGCCTTTTATGAGGAGGTGGAAGGAGCCATTAGCTCCTGCACTATGACCTTGCCAGATATTGATATGTTCTTCTGGCTTATTTTGCCCCCTGATATGTGGAGAACGATACGTAAAATAGATGACAATGTAGCATATGGTGATACCTGGGAACATTTAGAACAAATAGATGCGGAAAGGGAGCCTGCGCAGAAACTCAGAAGGAGATATTAGATCTTCCTAAAGCTATTGTGACTAAGTTAAATACTCTCATACCTCCTAAGAAAATAGATTGGACTACCTTCTTATCCTGTAAACAGAAAAAGGATGAGTTAGTTTCTAATTTCTTTTTAAGGTTTGAGGAAACATTCCATGATTTTAGTGGTCAGTCATTGGCTCATGATACGGGTCAGCATTTGTTTGTCGATAAATTTGTCGCTAACATGTTACCGGAAATAGCTAGACACTTAAAGGCCAGCGAGAGTTCTTGGACCACGTCTTCCCCAGTTTCCCTTTTGACTATGACCCAAAAGGCAGGGAGGATAAGAAGGATAAAGCCTTAAAGACAAAAGTTATGTTGGCTCAAATATAAGATCCACCGTTTAGGGGAAGTGGAAGAGGCGGACGTGCAATGTATACACCTGGAGTACCCCCTCTCCCTCGAGCAAATTTGTCCCCAGATCAGTGTGCTTATTGTAAAGAGACTGGGCATTGGCGTTCTGAGTGCCCTCTTTTGTGAGGTCAGCAGTATCAGCGTGGAAGGGGAAGTATGAGAGGACACCAGCGAATTCAGGCAACAGGGGAGGTATGGGAGCTCGTCCCAGATTTGAAGCAGTTGAATACGGACCAAATTACTCTAATACTTTTGATAGACGAAATCAATATCAAATGTCTGATTATTCTGCTGATGCCCTTGCAGATTCTGATTATGCATAGGGATGTCTAGGATGGGGTAAGGAACTGGTTGAGGTGCCAGTAGATCAAATGGGTCCTTATGTTGACGCAAACGTCTTGGAATCTACTGATCGGTTTCTGGTTGATACAGGGTCTACCCGTAGTGCTCTGTCTAAAAAATTGGTTCCTAGGGCTCCCCTGTCCGGCAAAATGATAACACCGATAGGATTCGATGGGACACCTACACCTAGCCCGCTTACGCAGCCGCTTGAATTCAGACTTGACAAATTCACTGCAGCTCTTCACACTAGGTAAGGACGTCAGAGCGGCATCCTTATTGATAAGACAGGATCTCTCAACCAATGGGTAATTGTTATTTAACATAACACGCACACCTTCCGGAGAACAATGTTTTGTAGCACCAAAATATTTAAGCATATCGATACCCACACTGTTGTCCGGCGTGTTACGGAAAGCAAAAACGGACATCCTCCCATCATCACAAAGTCTCGCAAAAGAAATTGCAATTTTGTAGACAGCAGGTTACCAATTTAGGTCACCTCCTGTCTAAGGAGGGACGTGCACTCACACCAGACCGCATTCAGACCAATCTAGACACTCCAGTAACCCGCACTCAGAAGGATGTCCGTGCACTGATTGGCCTCACTTCTTTTTGTAGGCAGTTTTTCACACATTATTGAACCTTTGTTGGCCCTTTTGACTAAAGACACTCTGATGCCCCTCACATGGACTGCTGGGTGCCAGAGCGCCTTCCAACAGTTTCGCCAAGCCCTTTGTTCTGCACCAGTATTATGTACCCCAAACATGTTGATGAGTGACTATTTGCACCAGTTAACTGACAGATTTATCACCAGGTGCGGGAAGCTCTTCCTTCGTGAACCCTGCCGTGCTGACAGATCATCGCGACATTTTGGTCACCGAGAGAGGACGAGCTGTGTCACCTGAAAGACCTGAGGAAGTCTTCCCGGACCATACGATCGCTTGTACATCTAGATATCTACTTTGATCCAGGAAGAAAGACACTTCATCACTGAAAGAGACTGTTTGAGCCACTGTCTTGGGTAGTTAAAGACTGACTACAAAGGGGGGTAGCCTTTTAGTGACTACTCGTCTCAACGTTAGTGAAGAAACCAACGCCTGCCCAGGACTTTAGGGCATCATCTATTTTGTTGTTTGCCGATGAAAATGAGCTCGCCTAAGAAGAAGGAGATCACTGCGACAACGTGCAATGGCTGTACAATCTGCATCCTTGGACTGACTTTGACTACTGCCATCATCGCTACTGTAATGTGGGTAGTGGAGGAAGTAATGCCTGGAGCCTCCTTACCTAACATTACTGTTACATCGCTTGCTGCAAAAGACCACCATCATTATGATTTGCTGCAACATGAACAGGGATATCGGCAAAATCGGAGAAACAATTCATTTCTTCAAATGTTGCATCAGACACACCAGCTAAGCAATGCTACTAACTGTTGGGTTTGTGGCAATATTCCTCCTCATCAGAACATAAAAGGAATCCGGTTGTCACCGCTGCCATTCTCTCACAATGGCTCATGCCCAGCTTAGTTCAAACTTCTATATGCCACTAATGAACAAAGTCTGTTACTCCAACGAAGATTGGGACCCATAAGCAAAAGGGACTGCTTTAGAGATGGAAGAATATAGTAAAGGAAGTGCAGCAACAAACTATGTGTATCCAAATTCTAGGTCGGCTAAAGGAAATGGACCCCTTGTTATCTCTGTTGCCATGACCACTGGCCCCTTTGTATACAAAGTACAGGCGATGTGCCAGTGGGCCACAGTAACTGTACTACAGTGTTGCAGATGTCTACGAGAGGGCGAAGCAGCTTCCTTGCATCACGTCACACTTATTTTGTTTGTGGAACTAAGGCATACTACTTCCTACCTCCCGGCTGGTCTGGTACCTGTTACATAGCCTTCCTTCTACCACCTGTATTTTTAGCTCCCCCAACTTACCATCAAGATTTGCAATTGATCGATCACTATGCTGGTAGTAGGGGAAAACGTGCAATCGATGTCTCTGTAGTCAACCAGACAGAGACCACATGGGAACGATATAGACTGGACCATGCTGTATCATCGGATCCAGCTGTTGTGTCTTCACACCGGACAATTCACCTTCTGTATATGCGGTCATCTCCAAACTACAGAAAATAGCTACTGAGATACATCAAGACTCCGGTACATGGACTTGGGCTGGATGGTTCTGGAACATATTTTGTGTATGGGGCTTAAAAATACTATTGGCCTTGTTCATAATTATTGCAATTCTCTTCTCTTGTTGCTTATGTATCCAATGCGGGCCGATGCTTTGTTCCCTCTGTATTTCCACTTGTACTACTTGTCTACCATGTAAAACGAATGTCCAAAATGTAAATGCCCATTTAGCAATAGACCGATAAGTCAGCAATATAATGTTCATTGATATACATGATGTTTATCGTATCCCTTTTAAAGCATAAGAAAATGTCTTAGCTTATGCCAAAAGAGCCGTCTGCGGAAAATATGTAATATTTTACTTGGAATAAGCGACACCCATTTTGGCTGTGGTGTCCATTTAAGTTTCCTTCGTAATTCTTTCGTCTTTTCACTCTGCTTGTGCTATCTATTTTATTTGACTTCCTGACTCAGCTAAAAGCAATGTATGTGCTGGGGGTTTGTAGCTGCCGGAGCACCTGGTCTCAGATGTTAACTGTCAACCATTTACTGCTGCCATAAGCACTCCTGCTCCCCCTCCCACTTTGCTGACCACGTGGTTATCCATCTGCCCTTGTTTGCCGATAACTATTTCTAAAACTTGTTCTCCCTATTTCTGTTCACATGCTTACATTGCAGAAAACCTGTATGAACAACATGTGTTCTGTGACTTCAGGGTACTACCTCAGGCAGCACTTGAGAGTGCTGTGTGGATGTGGTCCCACTCATGAGTGATTAATAAACTTGTTATTTATTTCCAACTCCAGTGCTGATCTCTATTTTGTTGGTCTCTGAACCCGTGGACAAAAGGGTGACCCTGCACCAGTATACCCCTTGAAAGGTACATTTCCACAGGACGTGCAGTGGGGTGAAGGAAACACGCACCACAGCTGTGCACTGTGCAGTGGGGTGAAAGGAAGCACGCACCACAGCTGTGCAATGTGCAATAAAGTGAAAGGAAGCACACACCACAGCTGTGCACTGGGTGAAAGGAGGCACACACCACATATCTGCACTGTGCAGTGATGAGAAAGGAAGCATGCACCACTACTGTGCAGTGGGGTCAAAGGAAGCACTCTCTACAGCTGTGTATTGTGCAATAGGGGAAAGGAAGCATGCACCACAGCTGTGCACTGTGCAGAAATGTCAAAGGTAGCATGCACCACAGCTGCGCAGAGGAGTGAAACGAAGCGCGCACCACGGTGCTGAAAAAACGTGAATGTTAAAGGTGCAGTCAATTTCTAAGCTGTGTACTGTGCAATGGGGAAAGGAAGCACGCACCACAGCTGTACACTGTGCAAAGATGTGAAAGGTAGCACGCACCCCTGCTAAGCGAAGGCATTATTTAGCAGCCGGTGCTAGCAAGCTCGCATAAAAAGCAAGCGCTAATAATTAAGTGCCCTTGTGCACACCGACAGACACCGGCTCAAATTAAGCCCCCAGCAAGGGCCTGTGTTACGCCCCTGGATTGAGCGTGCACCAAAAGCAATGTGGGAAAAAGAAACATGCACCACAGCTGTGCACTATGCAAAGATGTAAAAGGTAGCACGCACCACAGCTGTGCAGAGGTGTGAAAGGAAGCGCGTACCACGGTGATGGAAAAACACTAATGTTAAAAGGTGCGGTCAATTTTTAAGATGGTATCGAAAAGGAGGCGACTATAGAGGCCAACTACAGAGTACAGCTAATGTCTTGACAATAACATACTAATACAAAGATAATGGTGCAGGAAGAGAGTTCTGACATAGATGAAATGCGAGTGCTGGAAAAAGAAGCGCGCACTCTTGTCGCTGTGGAGTCTGTCCCTTGGCCGGGGTGGAGGGGATGCGCTTTGTTAATATCTTATTGTCATGAATGTGATTGCTGGAAAAGAAGCGTGCACTCTTGTGGTGGTGGGGTCTGTCCCTTGGCCGGGGTGGAGGGGACGCGCCTTGAAAGGAAAGCTGCAAGGTCTTGAAAAGAAACATGATCCACAACAGATGGCACGCTACGCGCCGCTGCTCGCTCCCGACAGGTAAACACAGTGGGAGTAAACATTTTCAGAAACGGTGGGACATGCACCCGCCTCTGGCCAATTGCATGCTTTCATTTTTGAAAGCCACACGCAAAGGCCAATAGTGTGGAATATCAAACACCACACGCACAAGTTTGCAGAAAGTCTGAAGTGATTCCAATAGGCCTTCTCCTAGCTAGCTCGACCTAAAAAGGGCTCACTGTGCCAGGTTTCCTGCAGCAAAATTAAAGCACAATCCAAGAAAATTTTTAGCCATTCCCCGTCATTTAATTTGTTTTTTACCCCGCCACGTTCCAAGACATAAAGGGTAAGGATTCATGAAATTCATGAAATCGTTTGCTGACACCAACCTCTGTAATATTACAAGCAGAGATATTATCCTCAATACTAACTAATGGCCCACCACCCTCTGTTATGTTACGGGTAGGGATATTATCCTTATTACTAACCGATGGCCCAACTACATCCATCCATGTCAATCTATATCACTACAGCTTCTTAGGGAAGCATATTTATTATATGAGGGAGTGATCAATTTTGGGTCATACCTGTGAATAGTATTTGTTTTTCTAAGGTTTGGCTAATTTCTAGGCCTATAAAAGTAACCAAGTGGAACGGCAGTAATATAATCATCCTATTGGGAGAAGGGCTCAGAAGAATGGTTGAAGAAAATATCAATCAGGTTCCCTACCAACTCTCTGCTATGAAAGTTAACAACCGCACCGTCTCCCTTACATAGTTTTCTGGAACTACCCACCCAATTCACTCTTCTCAACATACTGATGTTATGTTGTAATAAATTGGTGTTAAGATTAGTCCTTACAGAAATCCAGTGTACATCTTGGTTCTTTAATGACTCATATGTTTCCCATTTATTGTCTGATAATTTTGGGATGTTTTTCAGAACAATAACATATGGAGTCGCCTGTGGAGGTAAATGTAGTGAGTGCGCAGAATTATTTGTTGCTTGCAGGGTCCTGCTCTTTTTGTCCATCTGGTTTACTTTTGCAATTCTTGGTGAGTTAATATTGCTGGCTTTGTTCGCCCTTGTTTCTTGTACAAGTTGTTTATTTGGGTAGTCCCTTGAGAACAGTGCAGGGGAAGTTGGCCTTAGATGGTTTTTGCCAGCGGTGTTTGGGATCCCTGGGGCTTCTTTCTGCCTCCCAATTGATTTATTTGCACTAGGTGCTTTACTCATTGATTGTAAGGGTAGTAGTTCGGAAACCAGATCTGTTAGGTAAATAACGTCCTTTTAGACTAGTTTAATTTCCGACATCAGACTCCGTTCAATGTTATCTATGTTACCAGGCAAATTTTAAAAAAGAATTTCCAGGTTTTGCTGGTTTAGCGCATAGATTTCCACATGACTACCCCCACGCCTTTTGCCACCCCTGCATTTTTTCCTCCCTTTTTAGGTCTCGCCTGCGTTGAAGCGCATGCACTGCTCGCCTTGGCAAGACCTATAGTCGTTGCTTTTCTGTCTGTGTTCTTCGGAAGCGGGTTTTGTGTCCGCCCTGTCTCCTTTAGGCCCCGCCCACCCTGACTGGAGATTCTGCTCGCAGGAGCCCGAGGCAGCAGACCAACTTCATAGTCTAATTTTGTGGGCGGGGACAAGCGGGATCGGCCGCCGTCGAAGGCAATGGGGGCCCTGAGCGCTGCTGGTGAGTTAGCAAAGAGGCAGGCCCTAGAGGCAGAGGACGGGGGTTGTGAGTGGGGCCTCACTGCGTGTGTACTGTGCGTTGCCACGGTAGCTGTCAGTCAGAACTTGTGACAGACACACGGGCAACCTGACTCAATGCCTGCAGTGAGTTCTGACTCCACCCTTTGTCGCATACACACTCCTGCCTGTCACTGTTGTCACGTAACCCGTTGTAACCTCTCGGGCTGGAGGCGGAGCCTCCTCTGCTACGGCCAATGCTGTCTGTGCACTGTTCGCACAGACATGCCTCTTTACTGCCTGCCACAGGAGCGCGAGACAGATCAGGCTCCGGATGTGTCCTTTGCTTTCAGTTTTGCGTCACTAGAGTCCCCGGGCACTGGCAGCATGAGCCCAAGTACCCCTCATGGGCGAAGTCTGATCAGAAGTCTGTCGGTCACTTGAGTTCAGATTGCGGTTCCGCCACCGCACACCACAACTCACAGAGCTGTGCGCTTTCTACTAACAGGGAGGAGGGGCCTCTAAATTGGTGAGTCACCCAGAAGGATTGATTCTACAACAAATTAACAAGGACAGCCAAGCCAAGGGGCACGAGCTGCACCGTCAAAATGTTAATATTCGCATTTGGAAGCTTCGACATTAACACGTCACATGATAGTACTGCACTTAGACATACTTATCTAAAAGTGATAGTTTCTTACAGATGGATTTAGAACCATTCCTCCCCCGCTCCTACACTGGTGACAGTCCCATTAGTAAAATAAGAGACCCTGTCTGCATCGCAGATCGCTATCAAGCAACATTACGATCTATTAAATTACACACAGTACATTTTTATGCAGCTGGTATTCAGAAATCACGTATTTGAAAATAATTGTAAAATAAAAAAGATATACCCAAGATCACAAAATACAAGCTGGGAAAATGCGTTTTATCCAAGCTCTCTGGTTTCACTTTGTAAAAATAAACAAACTGAGCGTCGCGTAACATAAGCATTTGCAATGCAATAGGTCTCACATTTACGCGAGTTTAAGCTATTGGCATTGTAAATGACAATGCCTTTTATTTATGTTTTAAAAACAAAAACAAAAATAGCTCAAACTCACGTAAATGCGAGACCTATTGCATTGCAAATGCTTGTTATGTTATGCGACGCTCAGTTTGTTTATTTTTACAAGCAAATGCTTGTTTGCTTTTGGCTTGGGTTTTGCTTCAACTGCCTGGTTAGCTGATGGTTTATTAATTGATCGAGAAAGTTGTTTCAATTTTTTGCCCGGAGGAGAAACCATATCTGTAGTATTAGATAGCACCAAAATCTCCAAAGAAGCTGTTAAAATACAAGGGCTAGCCATATACGAGATAGTAACCACATTGTTTTCACAGGGGCCAGGTGACCCTACCACAGAGTCCTTCTCTCTTCCATTGTTCATTGATGTTGAGGGGTCTATCCCACCTTCTGGTAAAGACTCTTTCAATACGGCATCTAAGGCAGTTTTTGTAGCCGCAAGTTCTTCCTCTGCTTGAGATATCTCATTGTTAATCAAACTCAAGAATTTAGCTACGAGCACACTTTTAGTAGGGAGCTTTCCTACGGTGGATGCTACTTTTCTCTTCCCCATTTTTTCAGCAGGGATAATTTATGTTCACAGGGGCTGTTGTAATAAAATATATCTCCTTACCAATGGTTATCAGCTCCTGGTGTGCCAGGGGGGGTGGCCCAGCCCAGCTTTGTCCTGCCGTGGACGGGCGCAGATGGGCCCGCACTTTGCCCGGGCTTTGCCCCCGTACTGCGGGAGCCCGCGACCGCCTTTGGGCGCGATGATGTGGCATGGGCGTCAGCAGGGCCCAGGAGAGCTGGAACTCGTAGTCCAGAGTCCCCAGCAATAGCAGCAGGCAAAGGAAAAATGGGCTTCCCACCCCGCGGGAGTACGCGACTGTTTATAAAGCACCTCCGGGCGCGATGATGTGGCGTGGACGTCAGCAGGGCCCAGGAGAGCTGGGACTCATAGTTCTGAGTCCCCAGCAACAGCAGCAGGCAAAGGAAAAACGTGCTTCCCGCTGGAGCCCGCGACCATTTATAAAGCGCCTCCGGGTGCGATGATGTGGTGTGGGCGTCAGCAGGGCCCAGGAGAGCTGGGACTCGTAGTCCAGAGTCCCCAGCAACAGAAGCAGGCAAAGGAAAAATGGGCTTTCACTCAGTCACTTATCCACCCCCTTTTATACTTCCATTCATCCATCCTTTCAATCATTCATACTTTTACTCATCCATGCACCCTTTTATTTTAACCCATCCACCCTTTCTCTTCATCCATCCATCCTCCCTTTCACTCACCCATCCACCCATCCACCCTTTCACTCAGACATTCATCCTGTTATGTAACATTATGTTATGTTATAGGATTTTATAAAGAGCCTAGCTGCCCAAGGGCTTCCCAGCGCTGGAAGTCAGATACGGTGCAAAAGCCAGAGGGAAATTCAAAGGCACTGCTGCAACAGCCAAGTCTTAAGCTGTTGTTCAGAAGATTGATTAAGTTTCCAGAAATCTGAGTTCACGTGGAAGTGAATTCCAGATGCACAAAGTATCTACCGCCCCATCTGCCTCTTTTGATTCTAGTCGTTTTTAGTAACCGTTCAGCGCATGATGGAAGGCATCTGTTGAGAACATATAAGCTCACCAAGTCTCTTATTTTACGGGGGCCCTGGTCATGTATGGCTTTGTGGGTCAGGCATAGTGACTTGAATTTGACTCTAGCCTCAATCGGGAGTCCGTGTAGTGCTCTTAGGTGCTTTCCCACTGGTTCCTGTATTGGGACCTTAAACAGAAGACTCACTGCAGTGTTCTGAATGACATGGAGTTTTTTGATGGCATATTTAGGTGCCGCCAGATAAAGGACTTTCTATAGTCGAGGTGTGAGGTGACCAGCACATGAAATACTGACTTTCTTAGCTGCATAGGGATAAGCTTCAGCGTCGTAGAGCATTCTGAGTAACCCAAAGCAAGTCCTTGCAAGTTTCTTAGCTTGGGTCTTCTGTGTTAGGTCCCTGTCAAGCCAGAAGCCAAGATCTTTGAGCTGGGGACTGGATGGAATGATCACCGGTGTCAAATGCCGCACTAAGATCTGGGAGAAGTATAGCGGCTGAGCTGCCTTGATCTAGGGTAATTTTTAGTTCTTCAGACACAGCTAGCAGGGCTGATTCCGTGCTATGCTGTGCACGAAAGCCCATCTGCATAGGATGAAGGCAGAAGTTTGTTTCAAGGAAATCGGCTAGAGCTCAATTTACAGTTTCTCTGTTAGTTTACCAATTAGTGGTAGAAGTGATATAAGTCGACAGTTTCCCGGTTGAGCTGGACCCAGACTGATTTTTTAAAATAATGGTCTGATTATTGCGCGTTTCCAGGCTTTTGGGACTTTGCCTGCCTCTAATGAGAGAATAATAATTTCCACTATTGATGGAAGCAAATCCTCGATGCCCTTGCAGAGTACGTGGGGTGGAGCTGGATCTAGTGGGGAGCCTGATCTGATCTTTCCCATGAGAGATCTCACATCATAGTTGTAACCCCTCAAGATCTTGCAGTAGCCTCTTAACATTAGGGAGATTCTGATCATCAAGTTGAAAATTTAGATTTCCTAAAATAGGCTGTCTAGAAGCCCACCACAAGGACCCTGGGGCCTATATACTAACAGCCCTGAGAAGGCAAATGTTGGAGTTAAAGTGATAGTAAATTGACAGCATTCACAATCTAGAATGGGGAGGGGGTTAATGACGCATTTATATTCCTCTTTTATCAGGATAGCAAGACCACCTCCCACATTTCCTGTGCGATCCTGTATGAAAATTTGAAACACAGGAGGTAGGGCCATTAGAATATCTGGAGTGGAATTATCCTTGAACCAGCTCTCTGTGATAAATAAAGCGTATATGCCTCTCTCCTCCAGTAACAGACGAATTTCAGTTTTGTGTTTAGGGGGAGGGCAACTATTATTTAGGCCTAGTTTCCAAGAATTATTCTCTGCTTGAGAGCTTCGCACATCAGAGCTGAAGTTACCTAGTACTTTTAGCTGGAACTTACAGTGTTTGTATACCTGAACTCCCTCAGACCAGCTGTCAAATTGCCAACCAGTGTCACAACATGGTTCAGGGGAGGCCTGAGTTTGCGTAGCTGCTTCATGATATACTGGGTGCGTGAGTGCTGAGTTCGGGGATAGGTCCTGGACCCTGGTCCCATTCAGGCACGGACGGGTGCAGACGGGCTTGCCTCCTGTCACTCATCCATTCTTCCTTCGACCCATCCATCTATCCACTCATCCATCCATCCATTTACCCTTTCAGTAATCCAGCCATCCTTTCACTCACTTGTCATTTTTACTCCTGTTCACTTATCCGTCCATCCATTCACCCTTTCACACATCCATCATCCACCCTTTCTTCCAGCCATCCATCACCCATAAATCCATCCCTTCACTCACTCACCCTCCCACCCTTTCACATTAATTATGAGCCTTTTTCTGCCGAGTTGCAGACAGGAGGCCCATCAAGTACCCCACACCTCCTGAAGCTGCTAAGGCGGGGGGTGGACGATGCTACTGGAATGTGTCTTCACTACTTCGTCATCACTGCAGAACAGCAAGGCACAGCTCGCTAGAGCGTCACATCAATATGTCTACGTCTGGCTCAGTGTTGAAGGCTGCGGTCTGTCTTCTGGACATGTGTGGAGGCCCTCTGCTCACTTTCTAGTACTTCACTGTTTTGCAGCATGACGCTAAGTCACACTGTCTGACCTTACGCTGCTGCAAACTTTACGGGCTGAGAAGACTGCCATTTAGTTCGATCAAACTGGAAGATTGTCATGGAGCTACGGCCTTGTGTTGTACAGCGGACCCGTGCGATACTTTTTTTTTTTTTTTTTACATCAAATTGATTCATCAAGCCTTTAGGCGTGAGGATCAGGCATCTGCATGGTTCATCTGGATGTATTTTGGTTGAATGGTTTGGTGTAAATACGGCAGCTTTGCAAAAATAATTTGAGCCCTTATACTCTCTCTTCCTTGAATATTGAAAAACCTTCCTCTATGGTCACATAGTCTGTTACGGTTTCGAGCCATTGCAGAATTTTCATGTATTTTATGTAATATTTGGATGTGTAAAATGTATATCCCTTTGAAAACATGGACCACACAATGCCACCGCCAGTCTTCCATGGTCTGAACATATTGGTTCAGATCTTCTAAAGTTTATTTGGGAATAATAAATCACTTTAGGTTCAGACACAGCAGCAAAAGGTGCACTGAGAAACATTGTGAAGAGAAATACCATACACCTGAAGTCAATGGATAGTTGGGGTCTATTTCGAATCTAAAAGCAGAAGAGCTAGAGCTGCATCGACCTCTGTGAACCCAGCATCTCTGACTGCTGACCACTGAATCTGAGAATCCCAGCGCCACCCCCGCCATCACAATGGTCAGTCACATCTCACGTAGGAGAACGAGACGACCAAACGTAGGTAAAACAGTAAAGCGTGAATATCACCTTAAGAATAACGTTAAAGTATAATGCAGCAATAACAGTAAAGCATGTCCATACCACACCTCCACCTTCACGAAAAACACAACAATTCAGTAACGCACATAATCACTAAGGTACTGAGCATGTCTAACTCTGTTGCCATTAGAAAGATCTGTTGCCCCGGCAACAACACCCGTACGGTCATTTAAAGACTCACAAGATTCTACCTTCACCCAGATAACTATTTTGACCACTAACAACATGTTCAGGTAAAAACCAAGTAGCCAACCGCTTACCCACTTTAATCTACACTCACACACGAGTTAGCACTATTGATGTTGTATCGTATCGTTCATTGATAGTTCGAAACATTATTTCATATTTTAAGTTAAAAAAATCTTAAAAAAACAATAAAACACACATAAAAACAAGAATAAATAACATTAAATACCCATACAATCAAACAAGGGGGTGTAAAATCGCAATATCGATGTCAATCTCACTATGCAGTCTCAATGAATCTCTAGAATCCAGGACAACCTCTGCTGTCACAATGATGTCTCCGCTCATGCAGGAGAGTTATGGTTCTGTGTGGCACAAGTCCTTGCAGAGAGGGCAGGGAGTAGGAAACAGTTTAGATGCATCTTACAGGATTGAGAGTTCTAGCTGCTACATACACATTTGACACTTTTTCTACTAATTAGAGATTATCTGGTGGTTAGATGTGATACCATGCTAATAAAACCAAGCAGAATCTTTTGACATATAAAAATCCCACCATGCTTGAAAATGTGGAAACTGCCAACAGAATTGAAAATTCTGTGGGAGAGGATATCATATTTCTTATCACTTTTTTATAGGCGGCAATATGCGAGTGGATGCAGTGTGTGCCCCGACAAACAGCATTCGGGCTCCAGACATTACGGGGCGCTGAGGAGAAGGTTACTTTAGGAAACTGGGTTGCTGGTTGAGGCAGCAACCACAATTCTCTGTCACGGTGAACCACAAGCAAACCCTAAATTCACATGTGCTTAACCCTCTGGTAGCTTGGCACAAAATGAGTCATTCTCAATTTAGAGGAATTGTGTAAAGTATTTATGCAGCACTTTAAACAGTAATAAAGTGAAAACAAAATACAAGAAAAATCCCACACAAATTTAGAAAAAAGCTTTACTGGAGGCAGTTATGGTCAACTCCAGAACTTAAACCTTACACCTTAGGCCTCCAGGACGTCATGTTGGCAGGCCACCCAGTAAGAATTTCTTGGCTTATGTACATCAAAGAGATGCTAGACTATATTGGGGCTCCTGAACTTTAGACCCACGCAGCCACCACATCCTTTCCATCGAAAGTGCCTTAAAAAAGCTATATTGGTCAGCGATCGAGGCAGAAGCTCCATCAAGTGCTGATCTACCCACATTGGCTTGAGAATTCCTTGAATTAAAGCCACAGATCGGCTATGATCCCTGTTGAGACCAAGTGACCGTACCTAGCGACAGGAAGTTGTAGTTCCATTTTAGAGCCGGTACCCTCCTGCTGAGAGTTTTTACAAAGAGTTGGTCTGCTGGGACTGGTGACACATGTCCTGTATGTCTATTTCAGGTTGACAATATTCCACATGTCATCTTTGCTTGTCCTGCCTACGCTCGCCCCCCCCCCCCCAAGTTTTGGCTAGCTCGTATCTGCCGGCGACTATGCCATAACAGCCATCTAGTGGCACTTTGAATACTGAGATCTGATTGCTGTCTATCACTTGCTATACCTTTTGCTAAGTTCCCGGGGGCCATGTGGATGTTGAGCAGGAAGCTCTTACTTCCTGCTTAACCTCTTGTGATTTTTATCTCACGATAATTGTATCTCATGTATTCTACATTTCATTTTGGTCGATTTTTATATATTTTATATTATATCTTTTATTATTTATTGTAGACGTTAAATGACAAACTGCACTGTATTAGAATGTTTTAACTTATACACAAAATGATCTTTTATCTGTGTTTGTATCTGTACTTTTATGGCCCTCGTGGCCGAAATAAAGTTGTTTTGAATTGAGTAAAATGTAATAAAAATAATTTGACACCAAAATGACAAAAATCCAATTAGTAGAACTGGCGATATGCAAATTTAACATTTTAGGTAAAAATAGTGCCTAGAAGCTCAAAGCGCCAACTGTGCTTATCTGGCCAAGCTGGACTGTGACAAATTCACAAGTTCAGGCTGACCGCGATGGAACGCAGGCCCGATAAAGGGACCCTGTTAGGTCATTCTGAGGACCCCCGTGGAGGATGCATTGTACAGTGGCGGCTACCATGGGCTGCGATGCGAGGTCCTGCGTCAAGGATGCATTGCGCAGCAGTGACTCCAGGGAGCTGCGATGCAAGGTCCTGTGTCGAGGATGCGTTGCACAGGGGCGGTTCGAGGAGTTGTGGCGCTCGGATGCAAGGTAATGCATGGAGGAGGCATTGCACAGCTGCGGTTCCAAAGAGCTGCGGGGTCCTGCATCGGGGATGCATAGCGCAGCAGCAGTTCTGATGCGGAGCTGCACGGTGATGCACTGTGCTACGTCATTTCTGCTTGGACCACATCTGGCTGGCAGAGAACCTTCAAGCCCACTCCCAAGGGTCCAGACTGGGGTGGCCCAACTTAGGGGCAAGAATGACAGCAGCCAGATGCTGGGGCCAAGGTGGTTGGAGCCTTTCCTGTCCCAGAGGCTCAGCTCAGAAGCAAACACAGGGAGATGATGGACGGAGCGCTGAAACTTTTCAGACCCTAGCCCTCAGTCTCAGATCTGGGTTGAATCCATCATCGTTCTTTAGCTCACTTCGCCACCCCAGTTCAGACCCAGGTCCAGGGAAGACCTGGCTTGGCAGTTCAGACTGGACTGTTCCCATGAGGAACAGGGTCAAGACTGATTTGTATATGGCTGGGTTTTGAACTGGGGTTTGCACAGTGAGCTTAAGAGAGATGATGGATTCAACTCAGATCTGTGACTGGGGGTGAATGTCTGAAAAGTTTCAGCGCTCCGTCCATCATCTCCTTGTGTTTGCTCTGATCAGGAGGCCAGACGACAGGCCCTTGGAGTCACTCTGGTGGTCCTGGCTACAAGATGCAGGTCCAGTCTCTTCACTCAGGTACCAGGGCAGCAAAATAGCAGTCCTTCGTGCAGCAGCATAGCAAAGCAGTACTTCTGAGTCTCCCACAGGTCCAGAGGTATACTGAAGAGTTGGGTTTGAGGGTCCAATTTTTTTTACCTGGAGCCAGCATTGAAGTAGGAGAAGGCTCTGGGGGTTTCCACCCCCAGATGTGTTTTGGATTTCCTGCCTCCCTGACCTCACCCAAGCTTGTCAAACTCTTTGTGAGTGTGCTAATGCAGAGGCTTTGTGATGTGCAAGTGTGGTAGGTGACAGCTCCTCCCCCTCATCAAGTTAGAGATGGCCCATCCTGCCAACATCTATTCTCCATTTGTCTACCTGTCTGGAAGAAATACACAAAGACCAACTCCCAGCTACACCCACTCAAGTGACCTAGAATACAGACTGCAGGCACAAATGGATAGGACAAGAAAATGCCAACTTTCTAAAAGTTACTTTCTAAAAAATTGGGGCTTAAACTCCAACTTTACCATTAAAATGGGTTTTAAATTACAATTCCTTTGACACCAAACTCGTTATTTCTACTTGCTCCCAATTAAAAGTTATTATTTATTAAATGTAATAAGGTAACCCAATGTTATCCTATGGGAGAGGTAGGCCTTGCAGTTGCAAAAAGCGAATGTAAGAATTTTTCACTACCAGGACAAGTTCATGTCCAACATTTTAAATAAACTGCACCCTGCGCTATGGGTTGTTCAGGGCCTACCCTAAGGGTGACTTCCATGTATTAAAAAGGAAGGTTTAGGCCCGGCAAATGGTTTCTTTTGCCAGGTCAAAATGGCAGTTTGCAACTGCTCACACAGGCTGCAATGGCAGGCCTGAGGCATATTTTCAAATACTACTTAAGTGGGTGGCACAATAAGTGCAGCGGGCCCACTAGTTGCATTTAATTTACAGGCCTTGTGTACATGTAATACCACTTTACTAGGGACTTACAAGTAAATGAAATGTGTCAATTGGGTGTAAGCTGATGTTACCATGTTTAAAGGAGAGAACACAAACACTTTAGCACTGGTAAAGTATGCCGAGCCCTAAGGCCAGAAAAAACAAAGTCAGGAAAATCAGCAGGGTTAAAAGCAAAATATTGGGGTTAAACCACGCCAAGGATGTCAGGTTCAACAGTTACCTGCGGTGAACTAGGCATACATCTAAACTAAAAAAAAAGGAGAGAACCTAGTGTGAGAAGTTGACCTGGTATATGCTGTCCACTAATTAAAGTGGGCACCTTGCACAAGTCCAAACGACCCTTATGATATATGAGGTCAAAAATAACCTTTAGAAAGCTATCCTAGTGGTAGCTGTGGAGAGAAGCCTTCAGGCTCAGTCTTGAAGGAATGTAAAGCAGCTCATTTTACCAGAATATCACCCTTAGTATTAATTAAATGAAAGGGGCCATAAAGAACATAAAGCCATATAAGGGGCTTTATGGTCTGTCTTAACAATGAAGTGAGTGCCAGACAAGTATCGCCCCAGCTTCTTCAGAGCCCAAACCACAGCAAAGGATTCCCTCTCAATGGCTGACCAACGTTTCTCTTTGGGGGTCGACCTTCTGCTGATAAAAGCTACTGGTTGATCCTGGCTCTCTGCATTAAGTTGTGACAACACAGCCCCTACCCCCAACTCAGATGCATCTGTTTGGACAATGAATTGTTTGGAATAGTCAGGACTTTGCAGAATGGAAGCAGTGCAGATGGCCTGCTTGAGCTCATCAAATGCCTTTTGACAGCTAACTGTCCAATTAACTTTCTTGGGCATTCTCTTTGATGTGAGATCATTTAAGGGAGTCCCTATGGACCCATAACTGTCGTACCAAGACAGGCTCAAAAAAGCTCTAACCTGAGTCTGGGTAGTGGGAGCAACCCAGTCCATTATGGTCTGGATTTTGCTCTGCAATTGTTGAACCTGGTCGCCACCCAAAAGGTGGTCCAGATATACAACCTTACTCTGCCCTATCTGGCACTTGGTGGCCTTGATAGTGAGACCTGCTTTCTGCAGAGCCTCCAAAACATTCTTCAGGTGGACCAGGTGATCCTCCCAGGTGGAGCTAAAGACAGCTATATCATCAAGATATGCTGCACTATAGGCATCCAGGCCTGTAATGACTTCGTTAACCAACCTTTGGAATGTGGCAGGTGCATTCTTCAAACCAAAGGGCATCACAATAAATTGATTATGCCCAATAGGGGTAGAAATGCTGTTTTTGGTTTGGCACTCTCAGCTAGTCTGATTTGCCAATATCCGCAGTGAGGTCAAATGTGCTCAAGAACTTGGCTGAGGCCAAAGTGTCTATAAGTTCATCTGCCCTAGGAATAGGGTGAGCATCAGTTCTAGTGACTCCATTGAGCCCCCTGTAGCCCTTACAAAACCTCATTTCTCTCTTACCACCCTGGGTATGAGGTTTGGGTACCAGGACCACTGGACTAGCCCAAGGGCTATCCGAGGGTTCAATTACTCCCAGTTCCAGCATGTTTTGGACCTCAGTCCCGATGCAATCTCTGACATGGTCAGGCTGCCTGTAAATCTTATTTTAAACAGGTAAGCTCTCACCTGTGTCCACTTCATGGGTACACCAGGTGGTCTGACTAGGACTCAAAGAGAACATATGCCTGAATTGATTGAGGACCTACCTGCAATCAATCTGATGATGCTTAGTGAGGCAGCCTGCCAAGGCTACACCATCAACTGAGCCATGATCAGGGTTCTATGAGAGGAGGTCAGGGAGTGGGTCAGTCTTCTCCTCCTGTCTCTCATCAGTAGCCATGAGCAAGCCCATGTCTTCCCTGTCCACATAGAGTTTGAGCCTGTTTACATGGAGCACCCTGTGGGGGCTCCCAGGAGTTCCAAGGTCCATCAAGTAGGTGACCTCTCCTTTTAGCTCAATAATAGTATGGGGTCCACTCCACTTGTACTGGAGAGCTGCTGGGGCCATAGGCTCCAACACCCATACTTTATGTCCTGGCTGATAGGCAGTCAGTACAGCCTTTTGGTCATGCCAAGCTTTTTGCAATTCTTGACTTGCCTTAAGGTTTTTGCTGGCCTTATTCATGTACTCCGCCATCCTGGAGCAGAGACCAAGTACATAGTCCACTATGTCTTGTTTGGTAAGTTTGAGAGGTAACTCCCATCCCTATTTCACCAAACACAAGGGACCCCTAACTGGATGCCCAAACAAAAGTTCAAAAGGGCTGTAGCAAACCCACTTTTGTGGGACCTCTCAGTAGGCAATGAGAAGGCAGGGCAACAGGGCAACACATTTTCGCCCAAGCTTTTCTGGGAGGCCATGATCATGCCCTAAAGGGTTTTGTTGAACCTTTCAACCAGCCCATTGCATTGTGGGTTATAGGGTGTGGTGAATTTGTAATTCACTCCACACTCCTTCCACATTGCAGTGTTGTAACTAGACATGAAGTTTGCACCTCTGTCAGTTAAAACCTCCTTAGGGAAACCCACTCTGGAATTCCCAGGAGGGCCCTGGCCACCACAGGAGCTGTGGTGGTTCTAAAGGGTATAGCCTCTAAATACCTAGTGGCATGGTCCACCACCACTAGAATATATATGTGCCTAGATGCAGTTGGAGGGATCATGGGACCAATTATGTCAATCCCAACCCTCTCAAAGGGAACCCCCACCACAGGTAGTGGTATTAGGGGGACCTTTGTGGTACCACCTGACTTACCATTGGCTTGACAGGAGGCAAATGTCCTTCGTGTCCTCTGACATGTGAGGCCAGTGAAAGAGAGGGACAAGCCTGTCCCAAGACTTACTTTGGTCTAAGTGACCTGCAAGGGGAATATCATGTGCCAGGGTGAGTAGGAAGCCCCTAAACTTCAGAGGTATGACCAACCTCCTGGTGTCACCAGGGTTGGGTCTCTACCGTCTGAGTAAAGGAGTCCCTCATCTCAATAGATCCTGTGGGACCCACTGATAGTCCCAGCAGCCTCAGCAGCAGCTTGCTCTCTGAGGGGTTCAAGAGAGGGGCAGGTTTGATGCTCCTGACTCAGATCTGCCCTGGAAGGGCCCTCTGTCCATAGGAACTCAACCTGATCAGGTTCCTGTCCATCTGGGACAGTTCCTTCACAGGGACTGGGGTCATATCCCTCAAGGGACTGATCTTCTTTCTGAGCCTGGGGGAAGACACAGCGTTACCCCTCCTGCTCCTTCTCTTGGAAGGCACCTGGTCCATCTTTTCAGAATCCAGGGCCTGTTCAGTAGACATCTGTTTGGCCTCTGACCTAGTCACAGCAAACACATCTGCAGAGATTCCCAACATTGCTGAATGTGTCCTGAGTTCCACTTCAGCCCAGGCTGAAGTCGCCAAATCATTGCCCAACAAGCATTCTACAGGGAGGTCTGAGCTAACCACATCATTCTTTGGGCCAGTTACCCCATTCCAGCTGAAATTAACTGCCAAGGAATGGTCTGTCCTGACATTGTTGGCATTAGTCACTTGGTACATCTCACCAAGTATGATCTGTGCAGGGTCCACAAGATCTTTTGTCACCACAGTGACACTTGCACCTGTGTCCCTGTATGCCATGGCCTCCTTACCATTAATCAAAGGCTGTTGTCTGTATTTGCCCAGATTACTGGGACTCACAAATAAGGTGGCAACATTCATGCCACCATCACATACAAGCACAGCCTGAGCTGGAGTTCTGACTAGGCCAGAACTCACCTCAGAGCCCAAGGTTAACTCTACTAATCCCTTGTTCCTTGTACCACCACTTGAAACTGTACTAGGGGGAGCAGTTGCCTTAGGGGCAGTGGTGGTTGGAGTTGAATCTTTGGCCTTTGGACAATTGGCATCTTTTGTCCAATAGGTATTTTCTTTACATAAGTAACACCAAGGTTTTCTTTTGCCTTTACCTTTGTTGGATTGTGACCCTCACCCCCGCTCCCCCCCCCGCGCCCCCCCCCCAGATGCCGGTTTTTGGGGCCCTGATGAAGACTTTTGATCTTTACCCTTGTCCCCACCCTTATCTGTTGTTTTAGAATCTTGCCTCTTCGGGTCACCACCAGAGTTCTGGTTTTTCTGCTTCACCCTGGTTCTGACCCACTTATCTGCCTTCTTTCCGAATTCTTGGGGAGAAGTCAGATCAGAGTCAACCAGGTACTGATGCAACAACTGATTTTAGCAATTATTAAGGATCTGCTGCTTCTTAATCAAATTGTACAATCCCTTGAAATAATTCACTTTGCTGCCAAGCAACCAGCCTTCCAGAGTCTTAATAGCACTAGCCACAAAGTCTACTCAGTCCTGTGCCTTCTGGGTGTCTTTAAACTTAATCCTATACTGTTCATTGGTTAAGCCAAACCCATCAATGAGGGCACTCTTCAGTACTGAGTAATTGTCAGCATCCTCTTCTCTAACAGTGAGGAGCTTATCTTTACCTTAGTCAGCAAAGGAGAGCCACAGGATAGCTGCCCACTGCTCTTTAGGGACTCTCTGAACTTTATAGGCCCTCTCTAAAGCAGTTATCCATTTATGGATGTCCTCCCCAACATGGTGGGGAGGGACAATCTTGCTCATGTTCCTATTGTCAAAAGAATGTTCCTTAACACTAGGGACACTGTTGCTTCCACCATGGGACTCTAGTCCAAATTTCTTTCTAGCTCTCTGGACTTCTAGGAATTCCTTGTCTAGGGTCAACTGCTCTTGCCTGAGCCTAAACCTAACTTTCTCAAGTTCAAGCACTTGATACTCCCTGTTTAAGGAATAGTCCATCTTGCTAGATACAGAAGTCCCTACAGACTGTCCTAAGTGATTTGGCTCTGCAGAGGGAGATCTAGATCTCCTTGGTAAACTCTACACTCTTCCAGGAGGGATAAAGAGAGGACTATTTTGGCCTTCTCCACCATCTCCCTGAAGATATGCTTGTCCAGATGGGAATCATCTTGATCCTCCTGGCCAGGGTTTGAATCTAGGTCATAGAAGGTGTCACCTCCTGACCTGTCTTCATTCCCTGCCCCACCCGCTCGTTCCTGGTCATCTGACTCAGGGGTCATCCTAAGGTCATCTAACAGTAACACCTCAATGAGGCGCTGAGTGTTGGCTTTTCTCCCTGTCTTCAGCTTTCTAGAGACACACACGGGTTTCAATTCCTGGAATGTAAACTACTTGTATCTAGAAGGCAGAGAGCCACTGGTGGCTTCTCCTTTAGAAGACATACTAAGTGTGGTGTGGTGTATGCACCTATGTAACCTAGTGGGAAACTAAACTTTCTTAGGTTGGAAAAAAGGGTGTGCTAGACACTTGACTACTCAACCCTAAGTTCAGTAGAACTTACTTATTATAAGCTGGTATTATATGTACATAGTACTTCAGTGGTTTTTAGTTAATCAATACACAGATTTATCTGGTAAAACAAATGCAAGCTTGAATCCCAACCGCTGCAAACCAATGTGAGAAGTTGGCCTGGTATATGCTGTCTACTAATTAAAGTGGGCCTTAAGGCTTAGTCTTGAAGGAATGTAAAGCAGCTTGTTTTCCCAGAATATCACCCTTAGTGTTAATTAAATGAAAGGAGAACCACACAGTAGTTATAAAAATATGTATTTATTGATATAACACTCTCTAGTATCCTCTACAAGAGGATGCAACACAGTTGTACGTAGCACATTACACAGTGGGCTCCCGGGGGAGACCAAACCATATACTAAAATAGTGGTATAAGAACCACGACTGGAGTCGAGACATTGTCTAGAACACGTAGAATCGCTGGGACCCCAAGGAGCCACCCAAGGTGAGTAAACAGGGACCCCACGGAGGACGGGTGCAATGTGTTAACACGACCGCGGGCTCCGTACAATTCAATTGGTAAGTCGCGGTTACAATTTTAAAGTTTAAGGACCCTTCTCGGTGGACTTCGAGGAAACCCCTTGGAACTTAGGAGGTTGGAGAGCCACCCCACCCGTGGATACCGGAGTACCCGAGTTACCTATTCCAGAGGAGCCGGGTGCATAGGTCTGGAGTGGTGTTGGAAACCGCCGTCGGTTTCAATGGAGGGCTTCAAAGAGGAGCTGCTGCCGGGAAGGAAGAAAGTGTCTGTGGGAATCCAATGGGGGATTAGTGATGAAAGGAACCCGAAAGCAGAGGGGACAGAGTCTGGGCCACTTCAGTGTGACCAGGGGCTCGGTAGATGAATGCCCACCGATGTCGGGTGCCTAAGGTGCGAAGAAGAGATGCTTGACTCTGCAGCCACGAGGACCAAGAGATGTTGAGGATGACCAGGGGCCGGATGCGAACTTTCCCACGAAGGATGTAGAGTGCTGAGGGGTCGGTGTCTGGCTAGAGCACCAACAATCGTTGGCAACAGCAAACCATGCGGGAAGGTCAAGCAGGGTAAGGTGTGGACCAGCAAGGTCCAGGGGACTCACCAAGCAATGGGGTGTCAGGGCACATCTGGAGCAACCAGGGAAGCCCAACAGAATTCAAGATGGCCCTCAGGAGGACCCACAGGCCGAATGACCAGCAGTCGCGAGGGGACCTCGAGTAGATCACAAAGTACCACAGGACTACACGGAGTCCAATGCACACGCTCGGGAATCGCCAACAAGCATATGCACTTGCAAAAGTACACGGTGCATAGGGGTTCGGGTTATGCAGTCCCCATGAGGGATACTGGCCTCAAACTCAGTGAGAGGGCAGCTCGACCTCAAGAAACTTCGGAACACACCTCCTGCGTTGCTGGATCCTTCAGAGTCAGCAGGAGCTCAGGATCAGCAGACTGCTCAGTTGCATTACGGTGCCTGCATATGCAGGGGAGTGACTCCTTCACCCCAAGGGGCATTCTTCAGATGTCCTTAATGCTCCACAGGTCATGCACGGAGCCTGTATGGTGCAAGGGCACAGATGATGCTTTGGACGGAGAGGGAGACAAAGTCGGGCCCAGTCGAAGTCCAGAGTGTCCAGACGGTTGAAGGTCAGTGGTTTCTTGTTCAGAATCATGTCCACGTCAAATCTAAAGTCTTACAGCCAGGTAAGCCCTTATGTACCCACTAGAGAGGGCTTGACAGATTCAGGGGACCCTCTTAGGGGAGGGTCAGGACAGAGGGGAGGTTACTCCCATGTTCTTTGTCCAGTTTCATGCCAGAGCAGGAGCCAACTGCTCCCAGAACTGGTTTGAGCTGGACTATGCACAGGGACACCAAGTATGCCCCAGATGCAGACTTTTAGGCACTTTGGAAGTGCACCCACCCAGCCCCATTATACTAAATCCTGTCTGAGAGGTGGTCACACCTCCCTGTGACAGGATGCCTTTTGTGCTGCCTTCCTGTGCTCGAGCTTGGCTCAGCAGCAGGAGGGTAGAAATGTGTCTCTGGTCGGCAGCATCTATGTTGTGCTGTCCGGGTCGAGAAGGCTAGCACCAGAAAGACCAGTGACCCCACGAAGCTCGCTTCAGAAGGGTGGAATCATCCTCCCACACCGGTTTCCGGTGTGGAGGTATGATTCCAAGGTGTTTGACACCAAACACAACATATTTTGTTTCAGCCGTTTTCGAGATTTCGAGATAGCATTTACCACATGGGTATAATGCAGCTCTACCTATAAGTCTGGCTGGGTCACAGACAACCCAGGAGAATGGTCTCCGAAGGCTGCAGAGTGTAACACTAGGCCAAAAGTGGGGTAACCATAAGAAGCTGATCCTACTTTCCTACACCTAGTGTGTTGGAACTGTCGCCTACTCCACGGATTCCCCTTAAGGATGAAGAGATGGTGCTAATTTTGGGAAGCAGTCAGTAGTCTCCAAGAACCAGCACAACATTGAATCAGGGATAAAGAAAAGAAGAGGCAGTGATTTGTAAGGTACTACTAAATCACATTCTCTACTCTCTCAGCCTCCTAATGTAGCACACAGGAGTCCTCATTCCAGAGAACTTGAAATTATTTTTTTCTCTACTAAGCTAATGAAGGGGGATATTGATCCGAAGGATAGGCCTGATCACTAAAGTGACAAGCAAGCTATACTACCTGTGGTGATAATTGAGGACAAAGGGCCCGATTTAAATCTTGGCAGGAGGCCCGTTTCTCCACTAGGGCGATGGAGTAAATTACTCCATTACCTTGATGGAAGTGCAATTCACCAAATTTAGGAATGTACAGAGGCCCATGAGATATTTCTAGCATTGGCAGGAACTGCCATCACAGCAGTTCCTGTCAATGCATTGTAAGTTTGACGGACGGCTTCGTCAACATGACGGGGCTATCAGCAAGCTTACAATGTTTTTTTTATTTTCAAAACAAAACCCCCAAAACTTGATTCTATTTTTGAAAATAAAAAGAAAACAATGACCCACTCTCCATGGGAGTTTTCTTCCATGATGAGGGGGGGCATTGAACACTTTTCAATGCCCCTTACTGCTAAGTTTTTCTTGGCGATGACGGACAGTGAAAATCAGCAGTATGTCAGCTGATCCAAATGAAGTGGGTGGACATACATCCAGACCTTCAATGACCCTTACTCCGTCGGGCCAACAGAGAGGATTGACCACAGTAGACAGAGTAGTCTGTACTGTTTCAAACCTTTGGTCCGCCCGATTCTAAAATGGGCAGGTAAACCATAATGTTGGCAGAGAGGGAACTCTGTTGCTACGGCAACAGAGTTCCCTCACTGGCAATATTTAAATCAGGCCCAAAGTTAGTTCTAAGAATCTGGAAGCCATAATTAATTCACTTGCTCTATCTGGAGCTTAGTATCACCTGGAAAATTGCTCCAGGCATGATAAAGATGGGGGTTTGGGGGTCTAGTATTGGTATTCTACAGAATAAATAACAAGACAAATAACTGGTGAATGCTCAATTAGAAAGTATGGATACTCGAGAGGAGGTTAGTGTACCTAAGTTTCTACTCCCAGCAACTCTCAAACTCTGCTATAAAATTGGTTGCAACTAAAGACCTGCAATGTTTGGTTGTTCATGATACACAGGAATCTCTAATGCGAGCAGTCCAACAATATCTTCACACTCCGAATCCGAAGATGACTCGATATGCTGTAAGGACTTGTCAGCTGCTCCAATAAGTCACCACAATAGTAAAGGCTTTCAAAAACATAAGAGCAGCGGAGTGGGGGCACCTCAAAGAGTTTATCCTTACATTACAGCAGAGCTAACAGAAGAACTGGTAACTCAGAATTATGCTTCGGAACAACTTGATCCTAACAGGTCTAAGGAAGATGAACTGTCCTTGGACCCCGAAGGGGTTAAATTCATGATAACTAATAATTAGATTGATATTAACGATCCAAATTTCTCATGGTTAACTCTGCAGCCTGCCCCAGCATTGAAAGATGCCTCGTGTCTATCACAGGCTTCCATCTCAGGATCTAACTCAAGCAGGTGGGCGAAAATTTAGCAAGGAAGGGTCCGGCTCAGGCTACAGGCTACAACCCTATCCTCCTTTTAGGGTTACTTCAACTGCATCAGGATGAGTATAAAAAGGACGCTGTAGCCCTCAAAACCTCACACCTTTAAAACTCATGTAGTTCTTTAGAAAATGCCTAGAAACATGGACATCATCCACAGCTGCTTGAATGAAGTGCTGTATGACTTCCTAGTTGTTAGGTAGGGGTGTTTTTTGGTCTCCTGATTCTCTGAGCCAGGATAATCATGAGATTGCTTGGGATAAGAGCTGGGAGAGTAGTATTCTTTTGGATAAGGATAAGTGGTTGAGTGAAAGCATGGGGATTAGAGGGCTCACAGGGGTAGGGAACTTTTAGTATGTAGGTGGCTTAGTTGGGGGTTGAAAGGATAGTATCTGCATAATTGGGGGTGCGAGGGAAATAAAAGTTGCAAGTTTATTGATTATAAGCTGCATCATACATGTATTCAAGTTAATATATAATACATAATATAGTATATCATTGTAGCCAGGCTATTCACATATCAAACTAGAATGTAAGTGCAAGGAGATCTCCAGCTGAAGAGAAGCTTATTAGAGAAAAACTTCATACACTTAGATTATAAATCATGTGCTTACTGGAGATACATTTTTCTAGTCTTGAGTCTCATAAACAGAGACATTTTGGTTATGAGATACTTGTGGCATCAGGAACCGAGGCCTCACATCGAGGAGTTGCCCTTTTAGTGGGATGAAGACAATGGTCAACGCGGGATATAAAGGTTGATAGCTTGAGCCGAAGTACAATTGCTGTGGTTAAGAGGGGGGAGTTTCAAGGAGCTGTTTGCTCTGTTTATGCCTCCAACACAGATGATCCCACCGTATTTAATTTTTTGTCGGGAGAGGTGCATTGCTGACCAAAACCTATAGTCTTGTTTGGTAGTGGCTTTACTTTAGTCATCCAGCCTGGTTTTGAATCGACATGCAGTAATCTCATAGCAGATAGGCAAATGCAGAAGTCTAGAAGCTCCTTAAAAATAAGTCTTAGAATCATATACCCAATTGGATGTTTGGAGATCAAGTCACTCATATGAGCAGGGATATACTTTCTTTCTAGCACCTAATCTCTTGTCCTCATGCAGCATTATGTTTTTTTAGTCAACTACTCATTCCATATATAGAGATGAAATGTAATTCACTGATCGTCTCAGATCATAATATTTTTTCTCTTCATATCAGCTTGAGTTATTTTAAAATGCTCGCTGCTTCATGTAGATGGACATTTTATTGCAAACTCCTCGAGAATAGGTCAAATATTATGTTCATGGAGATTAACTTGAGGGAATTTATTGATATTAACGCTGATAATATTAAGCCCTGGAATTCCCTAAAGGCATTTATATGATGCGAGACTCTAAGCTATGCTATACGGCAAGGTCAGGCAGACAGGATGACTGAAAAGTGTTTACAAACAAAAGTTAATAAATTAGAGAGCAATTGGGCATTTCTAATGTTTGAAACACGTACTAACTTTCAAATGTTGAGAAACAAAAGATCTGGGATTTAGCATATCAAGACCTGCATGTGTATAAGAGCTTGCACTTTGAGAACAGTGAAGAAGTCCTTTCAGATCATGGATAGGAACAATTGAAACTCCCATTTCGAGCATTAGCAATTGAACAGGGGCTTTGATCTGTGATTTAAGGGGGTTGAAGGGTGCTTTCACAAGTTTTATTCTAGCCTATATGCAGAATACTGCAGAGCTATACAAGAGCAGATTGAGGACTACCTTGAAATGATCTAAATTTAAGAACTATTTGTCCAACAGAGGGAGACCTTGCAATCATCCATCACTAGGGATGAGATAGTGAATGCAATTTCTCAAATAGCAGCTGGGAAATCCTTGGGCCAGGGCACCATTCCAATGTGTTTTTGTTTTTCTTAATAACCATCTTTATTAACTTTTACAAGTCCGCAAATAATAATATATCCACATTTGCTCAATAGCACCGTAGTACAAATGTTGTTTCTGTGATGGTTGGGCTCCGAGCTATAACTTCGGGTATGAGTTAATGCGCTTTATCAAGTAGAAATTTAAAAAAAATAGTAAAAAACAAAAAGACATGGGTCACCTCCATTGGGATTTAGCATATCCAGGACTAGAGAAAACAGGTGGGGGGGGGGGGATAACCATCCCACAGGAAACCCAGGACAAGGGTGGGGAAGCAGAGGCATCCTTCACCACCGACTCTCCTTAGGATCTCTCCTTACCAGCATAGGCGTTTGTGGTCCAGGTAGCATAAACCTACCTTCACCACGGCAGCCATAAAATCCCAAGGTCTGCTGAAGGGTGAGGAGAGTCGTCTGCTTGGCTGGGCCCTTGATTTGGGGAGGGTGGCCAGTTTCAGCTAGGGAGGGTAGACACTACCATGGCTTTTGTCCATTTGTCTGGTAACTTTCATACCAAATCTTGTCGACCCTATGCAGCATGGATTTATTCCCTCTAGAGACACAACTTCCACTGTCGAAACCGCAATAACAGCGTTTGAGGTCCCTACTGTGATTGGTATGTCTGCCGGTATGATGCTGTTGGATTCGAAAAAGACAGACAACTGGGTCTCCTGGGTGTTTTTTATGGTCTACCGTACTCTGTGTGATTAATAGAAGAACAAGACAAGGTTGTCCTCTTTCGCCACAACCTTTTGCTCTACATTTAAGACCCTTATATACAAGCTCTAAAAGCATTAACTACCTTCCTGTCACTCGGCATCAGAGGCTTGAGTGCTTGCTTAGGATGATAACAGTGCCATTTTGTCTTCAGCAAAATAGATCACTGCAGGGCAGCTTGGGCCCATATCTGGACCCCTGGGTCCGCGCCGTACATACGGGGGTGGGGGTACGCTCCGTACATTCGGGGGGTGGGGTGGGGGTCCGCACCGTACATTCGGGGGTGGGGGTCCGCACCGGACATGCGGGGGGTGGGGTGGGGGTCCGCACCGTACATTCAGGGGTGGGGGTCCGCACCGTACATTCAGGGGTGGGGGTACGCACCGGACATGCGGGGGGTGAGGTGGGGGTCCGCATCGTACATTCAGGGGTGGGGGTACGCACCGGACATGCGGGGGGGTGGGGTGGGGGTCCGCACCGTACATGCGGGGGTGGGGTGGGGGTCCGCACCGTACATTCGGGGGTGGGGGTACGCACCGGACATACACGGAGGGGGGCTGGGGGGATGGCGCGTACTTACGGGGGGCTGGGGGGACGGCACGTACATACGGGGGGCTGGGGGGGACGGCGCGTACATACACAGGGGGTCTGGGGGGGACGGCGCGTACATACGGGGGGCGGGGGGGACGGCGCGTACATACGGGGGGCTGGGGGGGGACGGCACGTATGCGGGCACATGTCTCCATGGTTGCTATTGAGGTTCGCTCCGTGCGGTGTTTTTTCCATACGGTTGTACAAATCGGACGGACGGGATGGATCGTACTTGCGCCCTCGGACTTCATTTTTCCGATTCGTACGTAAAATCGTCCGGGGACATGTCGGACACTTTTTCCGACCCGAGGACGTGTGGGGGAATTTTCCCAATGCGATTCGTATGTATTTTTTGCCATGCGAATCGTACTTGCCAGTTTGTACGGTACTTGTACAATTCGGACGGAAAAAAATCCGGATACGATTCGTACGGAGAAAATTTTTCCAGGATCGGAATCGGCCCCTATATTTTTGCAAACGATATTAAACACTTCCATATTTTTAAAATCGATATTACTTACCTTAAGTCGATATTCTTGACCACGATATTCTTGCTGTCGAGGTTTCTGAACCACGATATTAATGACTCAATATTTGTGCAACTCAAAAATTTTCCTCGATATTCTGTCTGTGCACCCTTCTAGATAGCCTGAGGAAAGGGCAATGTCCCTCATTTATCATGCTGCCACCCACACAAAAAAATATATGTGAAGCATGTTAAATATCTCCATAACAGGGTCACAGTTAGGAGGAAAAACTAGTGAAGGGGAAAAATCCTCAATTGGCAATCTTACAATTTTTGACTAAAGATGAAGATAGCACATGAGAAATCAGGCTATACCAAGAGAGGAATCAAGAAGAACAAGCATTGGCATAGCCAATAGGTCTCGCCTTTGGGATCTTATAAGTGTTTAGTTATCCAGCCCAATATCTTTGGTGCAACAACATCAACTGTGGCATGGCTAAACACTTATAAGGTCCCAAAGGCAAGACCTATTGGTTATGCCAATGCTTGTTCTTAATGGGCGTCCTGTTAGCTGCCAGGTGTCTTTTAATAGTGTGGTGGCTGCCCTGCGGTGTGGTTGCAAACCGGGAGCGACCCGCGGCCGTCTATGCCAGACGTCTGTACCTCAGCACACCTGTGATGGCTGTCAGGTCAGCGTCCTTGAAACAGACGAGTCCTCTTTATACGTAAAAATGAGTGATGGCTTGGCAGTGCCCGTGAGTGGCATAACGCAAAAGTATACCCCCTCCCCGCAGAATGTGATAAGGGACCCCTAAGTCTCCGAAACCTCACATATATTCTTTGGCCTGGAGGTGAATAGGGACAACTCGGGGGTGGGTGCACCCTGGGCCGCAGGTCTGAGTGACGCCCTTGAGGCCAGTGTCCGGGTTCTATAGGGCCAGAGCTATGTACACTAATAGTTCAGACCTGGACTGTCAAGGTCTGTACTGATACACTTGTAATTTGTGGCCGAGCCTGTTTGCACAGATGTGGGGGGGCACTCGTGTGCTGGTGGGTTACTGGCCCTGAGCCAGGCCTCTATACTCAGTAGAGCACTGGGCTCTGCAGTGCCATGATAATGCATATGTGGGAGCTGAACTGCTTGCGCAAGAATAGGTAGGGATGTTTTTGACCTGCAGGTTCTCGGGTGCATGCACGGGTGCAGCTTCCACTGGTGCAACAGGTGCAGTGGCACCGGGGCCTGGAAGGCCCCACTGAACCCTGGTTATTGCTGTATTTCACAGCTAAAACAGTAGCTAGGGGCCAGTGTCTGTCCCTGCACTGGAACCCAGGGCACACGGGCTAGGTCACTGGGTGCGCACCATTTTTGTGCACATAAATGAGCAGGTAGGTGTCTGCCAAGCCTATTTGTGATTGAACGATGGGAGCATCAAGAGGGTATTGAGCTATGGAGGGCACAGAGGCGAGAAGAAAGAGATATTGGATGAGATAGGAAAGCGGACAAGCGAAAGGGAGCGAGAGAAGGGTGGGCATGAACAGAGAGGAAGGACGAGGGTGGATGGAGAGAACACGGGTGATGTTGAAAACAGGGGGAAAGCAAGAGATGTAAACATGGGATACACAGGATGACGAGGAGAGAGACAGGATGGAGTGGATGAGAAGAAGACACTGGATAGACTAGAGATATAGATAGGGATGGAAGAGACTGTATGGGGCCAGTATGAAACTGGAGAGACAGACACAGGAGGGAAGAAGATGGAGAGAATAGAAGAAGGAAGATGGGCTGAGCAGGCAGCGCTGCATCTGCTGCAGGAACTGCAGAAGGGAGAGGGGAAAACAACGAGCTGAAATGTCAGTATTGCCAAGGAAAAAGAACTGCAACATGCACGATTAAATAAATTACAAAAAAAAGAAAATAAACTGACGTCATATGTCATGGAACCCACTCACAAGAACACATGTTCGGGTTTAAAGCTCCCCTCCTTTCCTCCACTCCCAACACTGAGCTCTGTCTGGCAGGTTTGAACAGCTGTGAGGTGGCCGACCCCTCCAGGAGACCCCCGTCCCCCGCTAAAGTGTCACCGAGCTGGGTGATGCATGAAGCCCGAGAAAGCAAATTAACCCTAGCCCTCTCTCCATCTGGAGAGGTGGGGGGAGGGGGGATTCGGGGCTGCTGACAAACTCAGAAGACTGGCCGAATACAATACACGTCAGGAATGCTATTTACAAGGAGACTGTTGTGTACTTGACATGTTTTTATGACATTGTTTAAATACTAATAAAAAGACTAAAAATGAAAATGCTTCAAGCATATAAAGTGGATGGATTTAAATTTCTCCAATTTTCTGAGAATTTTTTTGGGGCTTAAATCGGCCCCAAAGGGTGTTGTTGAGCACGTAATGCAGTACGCACTGGGAATGCCCACACAACCAGAGCAGCGTCTGCAGGGGGTAAGTTCTGCAGCTCATGCAGCACGTCAAGGAACACGTCTGCACGTGCAGCGCTTGGCCACGCGCAGTGCCCCGGTACAGGAGCCATGTAACGCAGTTACAGGGGAAAGGGCACTACAGTCCAGGTGAGAAAGATATTGGACAGACATGACTGAGACGGATGCTAGAGAGGGAGGAATGCTTGAATTGTTGGTTAGTAATAGGGCACGCATTGGCAGCGGGGGTGCGCTGTGCTGGTGTCATTACGCCGCGCTTGTAATATCTCTGCCAAAAGTCGGGTCAAGATCCAAAGGTTGCAGCCTTCCTTAGCATCACCATGAGAAGAAACTTGAGAGAAAGACTGCATGTAAACCAAGCGCGCCCATGCTGATTAAAAACAGATGGCCCCTACGCGCCGCTGCTGGCTACGAGAGCAAAATGCTCTTGGAGTAAACCTTTGAAAAGTCGCTGGGACATCCACACGCCTTTGGCCAATTGCATACTGAAGCCAGACGCAAAGGCTAATAGCGTGTGAGCACCACATGCATGTGCTTTGAAGAAAGCTGAAGTGATTCCAAGTGGTCGATTTCCTATACAGCGCATGTGCGCTGCCATAGGCTCGACCTAAAAATGATTCAGCCTACATGAAGCAAAAATCAGGCACAAAACTATTAGCTAGAAGCAACGATCAAAACAAAAATTCAGGTTACAAACTGCATGGCAAACATCACCCTTTAATAAAGCTTCCTGTTTCTTTTTAGCATGGGAAAGGACTCCGCATTATCTTGGATTGGGAAACTCATAAATCTTCAAAGCACAGATCGCCATCTTGCAAAGGGTTATTTGTAAGGTTTGTTTCTGTCACCTGCCAGGAGCTCATGACATTTATTTGACTATGAAGAAATCAATGTTTGACATCCTTAACACCATGCAGTATTTTGAAACCCCACTGTTGCCCTTTATATTTTACATTCCAAATGATGCGCTGCAAATCTCTCAAGATAACTACAAGTGCAGAACAGTTGAGACAACCCAGGTGATGTGGACAGTCAGCAGTGGTCTGTGCGCGTGTCTGAAAATAAGTGATGGAGATCCAAGAATGTTTCTTTTCTGAGCCTATGGGGTCTCAGTTAAATGCTGACCTCTGCACAGATCCCAGTTCAACTTTAACAATTACTGCACTCACACTCAGATAAACAATTACCTCTGTTTGGAATCTAAACACTGTGCTCATCAGTAATCATCAGCAGACGTCTTTTGGCATCCAGCGATTCCTGTGAAACACAATATCCAGAGAAAAATAAACAAACGTTTATCAAGAGTACATTGTTACACTTTAAATCTACCAATTACTTTGTAAAGAATTACCAACAGACTAATGTATTCAACAAAGCTAAAGAGATAGCTTAGAGAGAAAAGACAACTGTTCTATAAAACATTTGAACTAGTAAAAAAAAAAACAAGATTTGAATCAATGTAAGAAAGTAAACCCAAAAAGTAAATTAATGGTCAGTTAACCTAGTGATTAGAAACTTCTTCATGACATTGCAAAAACCCACTAGTGTAACAGTGGAGTCTGTTAAACAGAAACAATTAACAAATACAGAAATAAGATTGAATCACTTTGTGCAATAAACAACTAGCAAGTTACTAAAAGATTAAAGACACGTTGTTAAGAAAACAACTACAGAGCCTGAAGGCGAGCATATTGATCAAATTACTACTGGATTTGCTGAGTAAAGTAAAGTGTATTCTTGTTTGCTGATTTAGGTGTGATTACTGGATCCACAAGTAACATGTTGCATTTATTTAATCCACAAGTCCAACCAGAGTTAAACACAGGGACAATGAATTATTGTGGTTTAATGAGTAGCCCTTCTAACCTGTCTCAGGCCTGCCACTGCAGAGCATGTGTGTTCAGTTTTAAACTGCCATTTTGTTGCCAAGCCCAAACCTTCCCTTTTATTACTTGCAAGTCACCCCAAAGGTAGACCCTAGGTGGCCCCATGGGCAGGGTGCAGTGTATTTGAAAGGTATGACACGTGCTGAGCTTTACATGTCCTAGTAGCGAAAAACTGCTAAATTTGTTTTTCACTACAGCAAGGCCTATTTCTCCTATATGTTAGCTTTGGAGCTGCCTTGTAACACCTTACAAGTGTAACTTCCAAATGGGAGCAGATAGAAAATTGTAGTTTGGTGACTCTGGACTCCTAATCTAAAACACATATTTTAATGAAGTTGGTTTTTAAATTGCAGGTCTGAAAATCCCACTTTTTGAAAGTTGGCATTTTTTTACTTTAAGCATTCTGTGCCTCTGCTTGTCCCTAGATTACACGTCTGCTCAGGGTGACAGCTGGGCTTTGTGCATTTCCCCCTGACAGTCACACACAAAGGGAGCTGAGGTGTGCCTTGCATATCCTGATGGTCAATCATCAGACCAATGGGTCTTCCTGAGCTAGATTGAATGGGAGGAGCTGACACTTGCCCCTGAAAAGGGTTGTGCTGTCCCCACACAAAGAGGTGCAAACCACCCTGTGATGTGTGTGGAGCCAGGGCCAGGAAGGGCAGGCTCTTGTGCACTACAAAGACCTTTCTTTGAAGTCTCTTTTAAGAAGTCTCGTATAAGCACTGGCCCTTTGACACCATATACTCAAAACACTTCTGGACTGAGGACATTCTGCCAGGAAGAAGAGCTGTTGTGCTGCCATGATGGACTGCCACTTTGCTACTTGCTTTGATGTTGTGTTGGCCTGCTTCTTCTTGCCTGGGAGTGAGAAGACTGGACTTTGCTCTCAACATCCTGCATTTCCAAAGGTTCTCTTCAAGGGCTTGTTGGGCTTGCCGCCTGTTAGAAGTCTCTGGGATATCAAAGACTTCACCTGCATCTTCCTATCATCACCTGGGCTCCTTTGCTGTGAGTCCTTCTCTGCCAAGTGGTGCAAAATCCAGTCCTGCGCCCTTGGAAGTGAGTGTTTGTGCTGCAACCCAAGAAACCAATGCATCGACACCAAAGCAACATTCGGAACCAGCACATTTCCTGTGAAACTGACGCATTGCCGCTGCCGGCACCGAAGCTGGAGTCACCACTCGTTGAGTGCGCAACATAACAACCTCGACTTACAACGCAGCCCCAAGTTTACAGATGCATTGCTGCTGCCTCCACCGAAGCCATGGACACCGCAAGCTGAGTGCGCGATGCAATGACCTCGACTCTCAACACAGCCCCGACTTTGTTGTTTTAGCGCCTCTGAGCCACTGCTGCTGCATGAATCTCAGACACTGCCTCACCAATGTCTGTGATGCACTGTCTCGACTCTAACGCATTCCCGGCCCGGTGTGGCTTTAACTCAACGCATCACCTTCAGCCCAGCGGTTCGGCATCAACATCCTGGAATTAACTCACAGTGCTCTTAACATTGACGCACCAACGGCGTTACACGATTTCAGAACCGACGCATTACCTGTGACAGTGAAGCCTCACCTACATATTTCAACGCATCATCCATGAGCATCGACGCATTCAAGATACTTTCAGCGAGTCTGTGTGACTCCTATATCCAGCCCGCGCCCCATCATGGTCGGACTGAACTTTTGGATTTGCCCCAGTTGGACCTATTGGTTTCTAAACACTGCCTTTCGATGTAATCTTACAAAATTCTTATCTTGCACAGGTTGGATTTTTGTCCTTTTGTTCTTGTTTTACTCAGATAAATATTGACTATATTTCTAAACTGGTGTGGAGTACATTTGTGGTGTTTTCACTGTGTAACTGTGTGTGTGTGTGCACAAATACTTTACACATTGCCTCTTTAGTCCAGCCTGACTGATCTTTGCCAAGCTACCAGAGGGTGAGCACAGGTAAAGTTTTAGTGTGCACTACATTTACCCTTACTAGGATTGTGGTTCCTGCTTGGACAGGGTGTATACCTCTGCCAACCAGAAATCCAATTTCTAACACTAATCATATCTCACTAATTACAATACACTGGCTGGCTATCCTTGGAAGTTTAAATTCCCTACAAAATAGAGTCATCATCCAGTTATAAGTGAATATTCCAATACCCACATAGGTTTGCTACACTTGTTTGTTTCTGATTTGTACTATCCAGAAAGCCTTATACGATTGACAATTTGCAACTACTTGAAGGGTGAACTGTGCCTGACTGCAGGTCAGAGAGACAGAAGGAGAAGATCTACCTAGTGCTGGAAATTCGTAAAAGAAAAGTTGCAACACATTGAACCAATCCTCCTCATACCAACCACTGATGCTCTAAAGCCATGCTTAGGATAATCTAAGACGCAGCAATGTTTTGCTTTCCTTCCAAAAAGACTTAAGTACACAGCTGTTCAGAATGTATCCTAATGATTAACATTTATTCTTTCATCCTTCCCGCCAGTATCTAGCTTCTTTCATGTTTTTGCTGTTACATTTTTGTGAAGTGGTGTTCGCCTTGTGGCTAGGTAGCAGCTAAATAAATAAGTAAATAAACAGACAGATAGATAAATAAATGAATAGTTCCTATGACAAATATAAATCAGTATAACAAGCAGAAGACAAAGGCTGGGAAGGGGAGGTTAAGAAAACAGGACAGTCGCATAAGAAAATTGGGGACCTAGGGGCTCATTACGATGGCGTAACGATCGCCACCGCCGAGCCGGCAATCGTTACGCCATCGTAATGAGAATTACCCACCGCCATATTAGGATGGCGGTGGGTATCGCAGCGGACGCAAAGTCCGCCCGCCGCTTTTCCGCTGGTGGCAGTTGTTATGATTGCCTGCCGGGCGGAGCTGGGCCACTAAGATGGTGGCGGTGCCTAGCAGGCACCGTCCGCCATATTAGGATGTGGATGATGTATAGGCCTTTTGCCCCCATGGAAAGGCTGGCGGGGATTAGCTTTGTGGGCCCGTTGTGGGCCCCCTAGGGGGTGTGGTGGGGGGCTCACTGGGGTGTACCCCTGCAGTTCCCTGAACCAAGTGGCAGGCCCTGCATGGAGCCTGTCACGTGGTGCAGGGAAAAGCTGTGCATGCTCTTTTACCATTACGGACGGTGCTGCAGCCAGCAGCAGTGTCTGCAATGGTAAAATGCCAGGATGCGCCCGCCAGTCTGGCGGGCGCATCCTAGTTGGGCTGGTGGGACCGCCGCCCATCTGGCAGGCATTCCCATAACCGTTATGATGGCGGGCGGACTAATGTCCGCCCACCATCATAATGAGCCCCCTAATTCCTGATTTGTAAAATATGGCTTTGCAGTGTTCCCAGCACTATTGATGATGGGTTTTAATTAGAACAGGCTAATGCAGATAAGGCCAATAAGTTGAGAGATTTTACTTTTGTGAGTGAAAAGGAATGGGAAGCAGGGACAAGAAGGAAACGAATAATGAAAAGATGGACCCATTTTTACAGGAGGTTAAGAGCAAAAGGGTGAGAAACAGGAGTTTGTGAAAACAGATGCTTAAATTGAGGATGGGGAACAAGCAGCAGGAAAGGGGGAGAGAGGAGAATATCAAAACAACTATGTTTTGATCTGGGTAAAGGAAGTCTACAGCATATAAAGGCATAGAAAAGAGGGTAAGGACAAGCAAGACATGGAAGAGCATGAATGGGAATATGAGAAAGGCTTGTGAAAGAGATTGCACCCAAGATCTCTCTTCAGACATACAGTGGTTAGAAAGATTGATGTGTCAAAACTTAAGTAGGTGGTGCTCTTGAATGCTGCAGCTAGGCATGATTGGATGTAACATTCAGAACTGTATATGGGCTGACTTGCTGGGGACAGGGCAGAGTTGGGCTGAAGCAGCCATATCACTTTGATGTCATCTTTATACCATGCATTGGCACTGTTCTTCATTAGGTGTGGCTCCGCGTGGCAGTGCTATATTTCTGTTTTGGTGCTGGGGGCGTGCGGGTGCTGTGTATCAAGCTGTGATCCCCATTGAAGGGCTTTTTTGTACATATGCATCATATTTGATGTTCTAGGCCCTTCTTTAACGACTTACAAAAGATACTAATCCAGGCCAGGGTTTTCATGGGGATTGGAAACTAGACAATAAGAGGTTTGCATGTGATAGGCGTTAACCCTACCTATGATGACGGATATTTACCTTTGTTGTTTTACTTTCCAATCCAGGTTATGACCTACTTACTACTCTTAAAAGGAAGTGAGAGGAATCACTCCTGTGTTTCAAAATATGACTTGATTGCTACCTCATTGCTCGCTCTGGAGGAATCATCTCACCTTACACTTACACTCTGCTTGGATCATGCTGCCCTTGTGATCACCCTGTTGGGTTTCCTTAGAGGACTTAAATGGGTTTGCAGTTTTATTCTCTTCTGAGAGAACTAGTGTTTTTACCAGGATGCTTCTTTGTCTTTTCCATACTTTGGTATGTAAATTCTGGATTTGGAAATAGCATAAGAAAATGGCAGACACATCCGAACTCTAAGAAACCACAAACCACACAACCCCAAAGATCAGCCATTGAAAGGAGTAGAGACTGTAGAAGAAGGAAATTGAAAGGGATCCCATCAAAATATATGCGAAGTACACTGGAACTGAAAGGTGAGGTGATGGTATCAGAATGAATAGAAATGTAAACCGTATAAAAAGTGTCCATTAGGTTTTTGTATGGAGAGTAGTGAATGCAAAAGTTGCAAAGAGGGTGCATGAGAATGACATGGACAAGATCAACAAAAGGTGTCAAGAGGCTACTAAGGTGCAGGAGACAGAAGAGAGCAGACCAGAGGAAACACTAACGACAAATAGGATAAGAATTTTCATGAAACGTTGGTGGAACTCTTGGATAAAGAAGAAAAGAAGACATAGGAAAGAGACATAAGGGCAGAGTATTTATAAAGAAAAAGGAGGAAACATGGAATAAGGAAGTGAAATGGCGAATTCCAGGGTGTGTGATGAATCTACATGAAATGTAAATTTACACAAGAAGGAGGACTGGAAAATCAGGAGATGGTAAAGTAGGAAGGCTGAGGTATAGATGTGGATTTAGAAGATATGAAAAAGGCACGAGTGAGTGAATGGGATATGTTGGAACCGGGTGTGAGAAGGTTGCCTGGTATATGCTGTCCATTAATGTACCAGTACACACGACCCTTATGATTTATGAAGTCAAAGATAACCTCATTGAAAGCTATCCTAGTGGTAGCTATGGAGAGCAACCTTCAGGCTTAATCTTGAAGGAATGTAGAGCAGCTTGTTTTACCAGAATACCACCTCCTAAATGACTAAATGAAAGGAGAACCACAAAGTGTTTATATAAAAATATATATTTATTAATATACCACTCTTCTAGTCTCTATACGAGACTAGGGCACAAAGTACACAATACTGGATCAATAGAGCATTCGTAAATAGCACAATACACAGCGGGCTCCAGGGGGAGACCGAACCATGAATAAAAAAATGGTATAACTACAACAACTTAACTAGACACCGTGCCTAGAGCACGTAGAATCGCTGAGACCCCAAGGAACCACCCAGAGGAGTGATACAGGGAGCCCACGGAGGACGTGTGCAGTGAGGAAACACGGACGCGTGCTCCGTACAACTCTATGGGAAAGTCGCAGTAGTAAAAGTATAAGTTAAGTACACTTCTAAGAGGACTTCGAACAAACCCTTTGGAACATAGGAGGTTCTAAGGCCAACCCACCAGTGAGTATCGAAGTACATGTGTTACCTATCCCAGAGGAGCTGGTGCTTAGGGGTCAAGTGGTGTCGGAAACCTTTGTCGTTTTCAATGGAGAGTTGCAAAGAAGTACTGCTGCCAGGAGGGTGAAGAATGTCCAGTGGTATCCAAGCCTGGATTCGAGGTGAGAAGAACCCGAAAGCAGAGGGGACAGAGTCTGGGTCACTTCAGGTGACCAGGGGCTCAGTAGTCGAATGCCCACAGATGTTGAGTGCTTCAGGAGGGAAGAAGGATTGCTTGACTCTTCAGCCACGGGGACCAGGAGACATTGAGGACAACCAGAATCCGGAGGAAGCTGTCCCACGAAGGATGTCGAGTGCTGAGGGGTCGATGTCTCGCTGGAGCACCAACAAGCCTTGATAAATGCAAGCCATGCGGTCAGAAAAAACAGGTTACGGTGTGGACCAGCAAGGTCCAGGGGACTCTCCAAGCACTGAAGAGCCAGGGCACGTCTGGAGCAACCAGGTAAGCCCAAGAACAAACAAGGTGACCCTCGCCAGGACCCACAGGCCACCGGACCAGGGATCGTGAGGAGACCTCAAGCAAGTTTGCAAAGTACTAGCCCACAGGACACTCGGGGAGTGGAGGCTGGAAATCTTCAGTGCAAATACTGCTTGGGGTCAGGACTACACAGAGTCCAATGCACAAGCTCGGGAATCGTCAACAAGCATATTCAATTGCAAAAGTACGCGGTGCATAGGGGTTCGGGTTGCACGGTCCCCCCGAGGGATACTGGTCTCAGAATCGCTGAGAGGGCAAATCAACCTCAGGGACCTTTGGGAACCCACCTCCTGTGTTGCGGAAATCTTCGGAGTCCTCAGGAGCACAGGATAAGCAAACCGGTCAGATGCGTTTAGGTGCCTGCTTCTGCAGGGGAGTAACTCCTTTACTCCAAGGGAGATTCTTCGGTCGTCCAGCCTCATGCAGGCAGTTGAAGTACTTGGTTTCTTCTGAGCAGAATCTTTTCCAGGTAAAATCTAAAGTCCTGTAGTCAGGTAACCCACTTTATACCCATGGGAAGGGGTTGGAAAGATTCTGTGGACCCTCTTAGGGGAGGAGCAGGACAGAGGGGTGGCTACACCCATGTCCTTTGTTCAGTTTTGCACCAGAGCAGGAGCCAATGGCTACCAGAACAGGTTTGAGCTGAACTATGCACAGGGACACCAAATGCACCCCCAGTACAGACTTTCTGGCACTCTCAGAGTGTACCCACCCAGCCCCAATACACTAAACCCTGTCTGGGAAGTGGTCACACCACCCTGTAACAGGATACCTATTGTCTAGCCTTCCTCTGCTCGAGCTTGGCTCAGCAGCAAGAGAGCAGAATCGTGTCTGTGACTGGCAGCGTCCATTTTGTGCTGCCCAGGTCGAGAAAGCTGCTACCGGGTTGACCGGTGACCCACAGATGTCCCTTTGGAAGGGTGGAATCATACCTCCCACACCAGTTACTGGTCTGGAGGTATGATTCCAAGGTGTTTGACACCAAACACAACATGTTTCTAAGCAGCCGTTTTAAAGTTAGCATTTACCGCGAGATTATAATGCACTTAAACATATATGTCTGGCTGCATCACAGACAACCCCCGGGAATGGTCTCTGAAGGCTGCAGAGGGGCTCTGCTCATGCAGGGACTCCCTCTCACTTAAATCCCAGCACCCTGTCTTCAGGATTGATAAGGCCTGCCATAGGGGTGACTGACAGGTATTCAAGTGTAGTGATTTAGATAGATATAGTGAACCTATATATTAAGTAAGTGGTGCAAGCACCAGCTTACGCAGTCAGCTGTTACAGGCTGGTCGTGTCAATGTGAATGGCATCTCATGGGTGGCATAATACATGCTTCAGCCCAAGGGAGGCCTCTGAGGTACCTATGCCCTGGGTACATTTTGTACCATATGCTAGGGACTGATAAGGGTACCCCGGAATCCAATCTGGAGTGTACCTAAAGTACATACTTAGCAATTTAAGGGAGAAAGCAGATAGACTGGGGGTCTTGAATAGCAGGATCACAGTAAGACTAGTCAAAAACAAGAAAAACACCAGGAAAAAAAGTGGGGTATCTATGCAGGCAGATCCTACCTTCCTACACCGGGAGCCATGAAAGAAGAGGCGGGTCCATTCAGACGGCTTTTCAAATCACTAGACAATCCAGAAGAAGTGGTAATGGGGAAAAGTAAGTCAAGGAAGGTCACTGAAGAGAAAGCAAATGCTAAGGAGGGCTAAATAGAGCTCGGACAGCCACATGCTCTCAGCACCAGAAAAGTTGAACATATGGATCGTTTGGCAATCCAGTCAATATATGGCAAAAGGCAATAGAGCATTACTATCTAGTAAAGAGGAAAATAAATCTTACCATCATCCCCTGCTCTTAATGCTGACCCCGAACTTCTATCATACAGAGAAGGCGTTTGTCTCTGTTGGAGAAATTAAAACACAAGGTGAAAATGGGATCTCTGTTAAGTGGTCAGGGGTCAATCCGACAACCTTTATGGACAACATAGTCCAAAACAACAACCTCTCTATTGATATATGCTTGGACAAATCATCCACTAATATAGAGATAGTAACTGCTTTCCAAATTATTGCTGCTGATATTTCCAACAATTTGAAATACAGGAATCAGAAATACAAGGACCATCATCCTAGATGGTTCAACAAGCTGTGCTCCAAATTAAATAAAGATCTGAAGGAGGCATTAAAAGTAAGACCTAGAAATGCTGACAGCATTTGTATCTTCAGAAAACGTAACAAAGAAGCATTAAAATCAAGGAAGCTAGAGATTAGGGAGGCTGCCTGGGATAGCTTGATCCAAGCGGCAGAGACCAAGGACTCTGCCCTATTGTGGAAAACAATAGATCAACCACTATTTAAGGACACTACATCCACTAAGGTTGAAACGGTAGTGAGTACAGAAGACTGGTTGTCCCATTTTGAGAACATTTTTAACCCCTCACATGAGAACATTGAGATAGACGATAACTGTAAAATCATATCCTTAAGTGTAGAAAAGGTAGATCCCATCACCATTGAGGATATCAAAACCGCCATAAAGAATAGTGCTAACGGCAAAGCCGCAGGCCCTAATGCGGTTCCCATCGATATTTTTAAGCATACAGTTGATGATTTTTGGTCCCCGATTTTAGTTAATATGTTTAATGCTATTGCTAGGGTCACTGCCTATAACCTGGGCTGAAAGTACGATCGTCCCTATTTTTAGAAAAGGCGATAGAGGAAGAGCAAAATGCTACCGACCAATATCCCTTCTTGATTCTACATCTAAACTATTGTGTAGAATTATGCTGAACAGACTGGAATGTTGGGTTGAGGAGAAAAATATTCTAACAGCAGCCCAATTTGGTTTTAGAAGGGTTATTGGTATGGTTGAGCAATGCGTCAACCTTGAGATGCTAATAGGGAAGTATACGATAGTTAACCCCTTCAGTGCCCCGCCCTTTCCCCCTCCTGTGCCGGCCGTTACATTAGCGGGCGGGGTTCATGACGAGATAGTCTCGTCATGGGCACAGCGCAACCGTGCTCCATGACGAGACTATCTCGTCATGGGCACAGAAGAGGTTAAGGAAGGCCAGCTTCACTTGTGTTTTGTTGACCACACCAGCGCTTTTGATTTAGTGAATCACGCAAAGCTTTGGCAAACGCTGGCTGGGATGGGCGCCCCACACGATATAATAAGCCTCTTATCTCAGATATATGCCTACCTAACTTCAAGGATGCGCTATCGCCCTAACGGGGAATGTACCTCACAATTTAAAGTTACCTGTGGATTTAGACTAGGCTGCCTCTTCGCGCCTCTTTTATTTTCTCTTTATATTAATGGTATTGATTCTTCATTACAAAATTTAAGGGCAGATGCCCCAGTCATTGGCAAACGTATAACCCCTGTTTTACTATATGCAGATGATGCAGTCCTAATTTCGAGGACTGAAAACGGCCTGCAAAGCCTGATAGATAATTTCTCAGATTATATGACTGCAAAAGATCTAAAAATCAACTTGAGTAAAACACTAGTTATGTCTTGCAGGAAAAGTAAAACTACGATTAGGAGACATTACGTCGATAGAGTACCCATCGAACAGACTACTACTTTTTCATATCTGGGACTTCTTTTTAACAGTAATGGATCATGGAACACACATATTAATCTATGTAAATTAAAATGTATAAGATCAAGTGAGGCAATCTTTAGATTCTCAAAAAATAGGCAGTAAGCCAGTGCGCGAAATCCTGAAGCTATACGGAAGTAAAACGTATAACCGGGGCCATTTACGGTGGAGCATTATGGAGTAGGGCATGTATTACTGCACTACAAACCCTTGAAAATACATTTTTAAGGAGGGTACTATCGGTACCAAACTCAACAGCCACCTTCATTGCTCACAAGGAACTAAACGCACCTTATATTGGCGACAGTATGACTGCGCTTACATTGTGGTTCAGATTATGGTCTAAAGATGAGACGCATTTTACTAAAGACATAATAAAGGACTGCCTTACACTAGATCAATATAGGAAGATACCATGGTTAAAGTACATTTATAGCCTTTTATCGGAGTGCAATGTGATAGTTGATGACCGCAACCCCAATACTATTCTGAACTATACTAAAGGGGAGTTAAAAAAGAGATTACTGGAATTCAGAGAATCTGTAAGAGAGGTGGAAGCCAGGAAAAAAACACTTGTTAGTTCTTACTGTGAAGGCCTGATTTTAGCAGGCATTCAGCTATATTAAACAGCAATAAGAAATCCACAACATAGATTTTTACCAACTAGGCTAAGGCTGAGCACTCTGCACTTTCAGGTCGCTTTCCCCAAGATGGGCAAGTGGAGTGCCAACCTTCCCAAATGTCAGTATGACGGTAAAACGCTCCAGTCCACCTTGCACTTTTTACTTTTTTGTAAATTTTACAGGGACATCACAAATGCAATTTTATGGCTTCTATTTATGGTCAACAGATTGTTTACGTATAAATCTGCTTTTTACCATAGATGCAATTTGGAAAATGTAACAACATGCAATACCGTTATTCTCTTTGTACAATTGGCCACAAAGAGAAGAAAGGCCCTTTCATATCTGTAATTGTTGAGTTATGAAAATGAATAGCTATTCAGCCTGATGAAATTGTTTGCATTCTCCAATTATATTTAACTTTGGATAGTTCTGTGATGCGAAGTAATAGTAATTATCTTGTCTTGTCTGAATTTATACCTAAATGTTTTTTTAATGGAATACTTTATTTTTAGACTCCACAGATTAAATGAATTTTATGAAATCCTCATTATGATGAATTGTTTTTATGTAGTATGCTTTTATAGATATATTGTGTATATTCCGAATAAATCTGATTTGATTTGATTTGAAATCTTACCAACCAATGAAATGCACCTGATCCCTGGAAAGAAACTGTGCAAGTCCACTTATCCTAGAACCCTAGCATACTGGCACATGGGCAACCTTTCTTTATGAAGAAGCACCGGGGCTAGAAGCACTGAATGGTAAGGAAACACAGAAGTGGAACACAGAGCGGCTCTGACATGTATCCCTTATTCTTCGGGTATCCAGTGGCGTGCAGCATGATTCCAGAAAAAGGAGTTCCCTTATGTTGCATGGCACCTGGTTTGTCGGAAGCTCTGGTGAAGGTCCTACGAAAATAGAGGTGAGGTTCACTGGCTGCATTTTGTAGGGAGTGCAAAGCAGGGCTGTTGCTCTACACATGCCCACCCAACTGCCAATACCACTGAAACCTTTGAAGCCTTGATATTATGAAACATGCCAGCAGTACCTGCAGGGGAGCCCTGTGGCTTTGTAAAGGTTTCATTCCTCTAATATATATTTACGCATCAACTCTGACAGCAGGCCTAGAGTTATAGAAACCTATATCCCTCTAACCTTACAAAGCAATGGATGGCCTGGAGTGTGGGGTGATGCTAGTTTAGTTGTGGTACAGATGAGGAGAATAGGAGCCAACGTGCTGATACAGTGAGCATCGGAGCAAGGACACCTACTGGCATACTTCATGTTCATGGAGACCTGGCTCTCCAGGTCTAGCTATCAGATACTACACTGGCTTGAAGATGATCTCGTGTGCATAATGCTGGAGGTGACTGAAACATTGATGCAATACTGGATGCCGACTAAGCAATGAGAAATTGTATTATTGCTAACTTGGCTGGTCCTGTAAAGAGTTAAAAAATAGATTAAATTAGCATCATTTTCACATACTACTTTTCTGCATTCCTTCTTAATGTGTCTTTTTTGTGAGTGGTCATTGTCTTTGGGTGTGTTTGGGAAGTCTCTGTCCCCAACGTCTATTTATAAATTTCTAATCATTGTTTTGCAGTTGTAGTGACACCAATGAGGGAGGCAAAGCCAGGTGCTGGTGAGAATAACTTTATTGCAAGTGCAATAGTAAAGGCCCACGAGGAGCAGGCGAAGAGACAACCGCCCGCTACAATCTCCGCGCTCTTCTGCGCTCTTCTCCCTGCCCCCTGACGTCACGGCCGCCTAAGACCACTGATTGGCCACGACGTCAGGAGGCTTGATGGACACCGAGAAAAGACTGCGCTCTACTTCCGAGACATGAGTTAAACTAGCACTCATGTACGACATCTCCCCCCTCAACAATACAAAAACCAACACATTTTCATCTCATAACAAAATCGTCGAATCTCTTGGGTGCTCTGATATGTCTTGCCGGCCTACTTGGGGTAACATACTGAGGGCGTCCCACCAAGCCTGTGCCGGTATTGCCTTGGCCAGAGCATCGATTATTCTGACTGATACCCCTCTCATGTTTGGGGCTCGTCCCACTCCGCCCAGCGGTATCATCCATTTCATTCAACATTCTTCCACTCTCAGCCGCATTGCAATGGCCGGTCCATCCATGGACGGAGGTGTCTGCCCCACCTTCATTGTCGCACATACTTCTGTAAGCGACCTCATTCTCCTGCCACTCAAGCACACTGTCATCGCCCATGGCCTCACGCGCATGACCACCACTCATGATAATCTCTTCCTGACCAGCTTTGAGCTTGACTATGTCGTCCTTGCTACGCCATCCTCCTCCTTCCAGACATACTGCCCCTTTAGTCGCTTCTTGCACACGTACAGGGGTTTGAAACACTGATTCACCTTTCATCACCTTGTGTGGCTTCTTCACCAGTACCCAATCTCCCTGCGCTATTTCTATCGCCTTGGCTCTGTTCACCACATCCGCGTACCGTTTATTGCTCTCTTGCTTCGCCACAATTCGCTCCCTGACCCTCAACATCTCATCCTGTATGGCCTCAGTTCCACCCCTCATGTCGTACCATTTGTTGTATTTGGGAGTAAGCTCACTTGTGCACCTCCTCCCTCTCATCAAATAGAATGGTGTGTGCCCGGTGACTTCATTAGGGGTATTGTGATAGGTGTGTACCTTGTCCGCTATGAATGCCTTCACGTCCATGTTAGATGCGACAGCCAGCTGGACACCCTCTTTGAGGAACCTGTTCATCCTTACCACCTGTCCATTACTCTTCGGGCTGTACAGAGGAGTCTTTTCCTGCTTGATCCCCAACTTGGCCAGGAACTCCGTCATCTGCCTGGACACCAACTGCGTGCCGTTGTCAGAAACCATGATCTTCGGCTGGCCCTCCAACGCAAAGACTTTCTGTAGCATCTTGATCACCCGTTCCGTGGTAACCTCTCGAACGAACTTGTAATGTATCCACTTGGAGTAGTAGTCGGTGAGAACTATCAGGTGTCTGCAGTCGTCCGGTAGCAAGGCAAACGGACCCGCGAAATCAATAGCAATCTTGCTCCAGGGGCCAACCGGTATGTCCACCATCTGCAGCTCCCCCTTGCCGGTCTTCCAATGTTTGTCGGCTCTCAAGCACTGCTCGCTCCGGTCAATGAAGTTGCAGACGTCGCTGCTCATCCCTGGCCACCAGTAGTATTGCTTCAGTAGATTCTTGGTAGCGGTGCTTCCAGGGTGACCCTTGTGGGCAATCTTGATCAACTTGCCCCGCAGGCCCTCCGGGGGCACAAACAACTCATGCCTTTTCAAGAATCCGTTTTCAAGGGTAAGTTCAGCACTTATCTGCTGGAAGCACCTAAGCGCTCCGTGCAAGTTCCGGACCGGAGGCCAGTGAGACGTCATATGATCCATCACTCTGCGAATGATCGTGTCCGTTTCCTGAGTTGCCAGACATTTTTCTTCAGTAATGGATCCTTCGCAAATGACCGTTGCATCCACCATTGCCACCACGCATTCCGTATCGTCCAGGGAACAGTCCTCATCCCCGCTCACAGGCATGCGCGACAGGCAATCCGCCCTGCTGTTGAGGCCGCCTTTGATGTGTCTGATGGTAAAGTGATACTCTTGCAGCTTGGACAGTAATCGCAGTAGCCTCGAGCTGGCCTTCCCATTACCGCGGCCTTCCCCATCCATCATGTATATTAGGGGTTTGTGGTCCGTGACAATTTCGAATACCTTGCCCCACAGATAATTCTTTAGTTTTTCCACGGCCCAGACGCATGCGAGCGTCTCGCGCTCGATGGTGCTGTAGTGTTTCTCGACTGCGCTTCAAGACCGTGATATAAACGCAATGGTATTCTCCTTCTTCCCTTGGAATTGGCAGAACACAGCGCCGATACCCTTAGCGCTAGCGTCGACCGTGATCACATTCCGGAGGTCATTGTCGTACGGCTGCAAGACTGGAGCTACAGCAATGGCACGCTTGATGGATTCGAAGGCTGCATCTTGTTCTGTTGACCAGACAAACTTCTCATTCTTCCGCAGCAGTTTTCTCAGAGGTTCCACCGTGGTTGCATACCCCTGCAGGAACTTCAAATAGTACTCGCTGAGCCCCAGAAACGACCGTAAGGCGTCCTTATCACCAGGACACGGGGCTTCTCGGATGGCTTTCACCAGGTCATCCTTGGGCGCTATGCCATTCCGGGGTCAGAACATGCCCCAAGTATTCGATCTTGCTCTCCATGAACTTGCATTTGTCTTTGGAGACCGTCATCCCTTTCTCACGCAAGATCTCCAATACCTTGTCCAGCAACTCCAGGTGCCCTTGAACATCCTTCGTGTGGACCAAAATGTCGTCCTGGAACGCCTCGACACCCTCCATGTCGCAGAAAAGCAGATCCATCAGCTTCTGAAAGACCCCTGACGCCGATGCAAGGCCAAATGGCAGATGTATGTACCTGTACGCTCCGAACGGGGTGATGAAAGTGGTCAGTTTCTTGGAATCTTCAGTGAGACACACCTGGTGGTATGCTGACTTCAAATCTATCAGAGTGAAGTACCTGGACCCCGATGTAGATGACAAAATCTCTTGAATGTTAGGTAGCGGATGACAATTCACAAGGATATTCGTATTCAAGGACCGCAGATCCACACACAGCCGGATGTCCCCTGTCTTCTTCTTTTTGGACACTACAATAGCGGACACCCATTCCGATGCGTCTGCCTCCTCTATCACCCCTTCCTGTTTCAGTCTATCTAGGACAGCCTTCAGCTCCCCCCTGACAGAGAGAGGAACTGTTCTAACCTTATGTTTTATCGGCATCGCACTCTCCTTCAGCTGTATGTCGTGTACGAACCCTCTCACACAACCTACTTCATTTTTTGAAAACAGCGCTGAATTTGTCAATGACCCCAGACAACCCGCCATGAACATCGCCTGGCTGAATATAGCCGACCCAGTCATCGCGCAGGAGTATGGGATCTGCAGCCCCAGGGACCAGGATCACACCCAACTTCGTTAGATCCTTCCACCCCACAAGGCTCCTCCCTCTCTCAGCCACATACATTTTAGTCTCAACAGTCCGCCATCTGAAGGTGAGAGTATCACAGAAATAGCCTTTCATCACTATGTCCTGTTCCCCAAAGGCCTTCGGATTAACATCCGTCTCATGCAATCGCACACCCTGCCACTTCACATCAAAGGTAGTGTCGGAAATCAAGGTAATAGGGAAACCCGAATCAGCCGTAAAAGGCAACTCCACGGCGCCAATCATGACGGAGCCAATTGGCCCCTTCACTCTACCATCCTCCGCATCAATGGAAAGCACAATGTCCGCATTCGTATCAAAATCACTATCGCTCACAGAGCTCACTCTCATACTGCCCCCAGGCTTCCTGTTTTTACACACAGCAGCGTAATGGCCCACTTTTTTGCATTCGGTGCAGGTTTTGGTCAGAGCAGGGCAGGTCTTGCTGTCCGCCAAATGATCCCGTGCCCCACATCTAAAGCAAGCGAGCGGTCTCCTACTTCCCCCTCTATCGCTCGCTGCCCTGTCTGGAGGTTTAGAAGCAGTCTTATGTTTGTCCTGCACGAAGAACACATTCGAAGCATGGCTAGTGCTCGCAAGCTCCCTTGTGGACACCAAAGATCTCTCGATGGCCTTCGCAATGGCCACCACGTCCTTAAGCGAGGGGTTCCTAAATGCCAGTAACCGTTCCGGCACCTTCTTGGAATGGCAGTAGAACACCACCTGGTCCCTGATGTAGGTATCAGTCATATCCGCAAATTCACAGTCTTGGGCCAACACACGTAAACATGCAATGTACTCTTCGATAGTCTCTCCCTCCTTCTGCTTCCGCAACGCAAACTTGTGGCGCCCCACCATGATGTTACTCTCCTCGGAAAACTGCATCTCGAGCCGCTTAACTGCCTCCTGGTACTCATTCAGGGGAGTGAGAACCCCCGGAGGGTTCACATACTCAGGTAAACTGTCAAAGACCTCTTGGCCAGCCTTCCCCAGCAATCCGAACAAGAGCGCCTTTTTGCGCTCGGCGTCATACCTCTTGCCGTCAATGGAAACTATATAGTTCTCGAAAGCGCGTAACCACCCTTTCCACTTCATGCACGGCTTGCCAGGAAACTCGAGGAAGAGAGGAGGCACGCAGATATTGCTAGGCTGCGCCGTCTCCGGAGGAACAGGCACCGCCAGTGGGAGCGGCGGGACCACGAGACCAGACTCAGCTGCGCCCTGGTAGTGCCACAAACAGGGCAGGGGATCACCCCAGCAACGAAGAACTGGACCACCCCTCGCCGAGGAAGGGAACAGGCAAAGTCCCACACCCACAATAGACACACTGGCGTTGCAGGGGTTACCTGGGCCTCGAGGCGATGCAAAACAGGCTCCACGCGTCGACAGGATCAGAGGAGCGACGCAGGAGACATCAGCATATCATCGGCAGCACACCAGGACATAGCACGTGGTCAGGCAGGCAGGAGTCACACCACGGAGGACTGAAGGCTTCAAGAAGCAGCGCCGGGAAGCAGCCGGTGATGATTGGCAGCACAGCTGCAGGCACTCGCGAAGATAGGACGACGTCCGTGCTGAAACCCCCGCTGAAGCAATGGCGAGGACTCTCACGCGCCGCATCCAGCAGCGGTCACGTGAACAACCGGGTCGTCGGAGCTCGCTCGTGGGCCAGCAATCAAACGTTAACCCTCGTCGCCATTTGTAGTGACACCAATGAGGGAGGCAAAGCCAGGTGCTGGTGAGAATAACTTTATTGCAAGTGCAATAGTAAAGGCCCACGAGGAGCAGGCGAAGAGACAACCGCCCGCTACAATCTCCGTGCTCTTCTGCGCTCTTCTCCCTGCCCCCTGACGTCACGGCCACCTAAGACCACTGATTGGCCACGACGTCAGGAGGCTTGATGGACACCGAGAAAAGACTGCGCTCTACTTCCGAGACATGAGTTAATCTAGCAGTCATGTACGACAGCAGCGTACATAAAATAGTTTGTATGTTGTACTGCAACTAGAATCTGACGTCATACCAGTTCCTGGTTTTTCACTGAACTTTTTACAAATGAAATGATTTAGGAATCGTGGATTCACCGTATTAAGTATTCAAGGAAAATTTAAAGTTGAATATAAATAAATCCTCTTGGAGTGCATGTTGTGTTAATACTATTACCCAGCGTGTGGGATAATATATGAAACCACTGGTGCACCTGTTCTTTATGGTTCAAATCTGTTTATTGAAGGTAAAGTTTTAAACAAATACACCCACTTTCAACCACTGGCCTGTTAATGGTATAGAAGGGGTGTAACGGGGGAGGGGGAGAGAAAGGGAAAGGAGGGGTGAAGGGGCAGACAATGAACAGAAAAGAGGAAGTTGTGAGAGTCCATGCCCTCCTTACCCGTGGCCTCAGATTAAGGAGTTAATATTATGCCCCAATTATCCATCATTTATACAGTTGGACCATTAGCCTGTGGTTCCGTAAGAACAGGTGGCAGAGAACAGAAGACCTCGGGCTGGTCATATACAACAGCCAGGTTAGAACTTATCGGTAGCAGGGACAGTTCCTTAAATTCTTGGGATATAAATATTATGTGTGGACCCCACATTTTATCAAACGCCATTTTAGTTTCTAAAACAGCTGAGACTTTTTCCATTCCAAAGAGCCCCCACAGTTTATGTAGCCAGGTATAGCAGTCTGAAGTGGAATCCGTCCCCCACCTGGCAGTGAAGGCCTGTCTGGCAGTGCACAGGGCCAGGGCAATGGCCCTACCCCCTTCTGTGCCTAAGGCACTGCAAGAGCCACAGTAAGATTTATGGGCAAGCACTATTTCATTAGGCATGTTAAGTATAACGCAGAGAACTCAGAAACATGAAGAGGCAAACCTTTTACATTGTTTCGGCGCTGTACTACCTGGAAATAAAGCACTACCTAACAGAAACATCAGTTTAAATGAATTCACTGCACCAGAAATGCCCACCATGACATTGCCCAAGGGCAGGGGTGCCCAACTGCAAATGTGTTGAGGAGCCCCCTGAGTCCCCCATAACTCACAGATAACCATAGGCTGAATAGGAACCTCCTGAAGGGTTGGAGGGCCCCCTGCGCCACAGTGTCCTGTGTTATGCCTCTACCCAAGGGTCGAGGAAACCTCTGTCGGGAAAACAACCGATGCCAACCAATCACGTGAGTCTGTGTTCGGTTTTACTTTAAAACCACTTTCCTTTTTCAATCCAAAGTTTTCAGCTGATGCCATCTTCACATTAGACAAAAAATACACCGTATCAGTGTTGGCAAGCAATGACTTGGCTATGCCTCTTGCCGCAAACAAGACACCAGCCTGAGACTCTCATTTAATCGTTTTACAAACACGCACGCGGACTTTTGACATGAGGAGATAGGACACTCCCCTGGCTGGGGGTGCGGGGTGGCAGGGCCAGCGTGTCTGTGTAGGTGCGACTTCAGCAGAGATTAACTTCAAGCCCTTCCATAAACAGCATCACTCTTTCCATCATCCACAGCAATATGTCGTCCAAAATGCCGGTCTGGTGCTTTGATCGTGACCCAACAAGAACAGCTGCTGGTGAGCTGCTGGTTGGCCTTGAAGGAGTTTTTGCATTTTGGGTTTCCGACGTTGTTGTCACTGTTTCTATGATTACTGAATTCCTCTTGCATTTAATAAACCTGCAAGGCTGCCGCGTACCTCCTGGGAGAACACCGCATAGTGCATGTTCTATTCCAGGCCTTTCCATTCCCAGCCTCATCAATTTCAGAGGCAACGGAAGTCTGATATCATATTGCTATTTGTAATGTAAAATAGCTTTGCAAATCCGTCTGCAGCCTTGTCTACAGGTTCCCTAATGTCCAGGTCTCAATGTATTTTTAATTTGATTCGGAAATACTCAATTAGTTACTTTGTGTTCCTCTTAAACTGCCATCGGCCAGTCCAACAGCATACCAAAGCGACTTAGCTGTAAGAGTGCACGTGTCACTTACATTCAATTTGCTAGTTCGACTTTAATAATATATTAATGAAAACAAAGGTTTTAGAAGGCTTTTAAATGTGTTTTGGAAGGTCCATGACTTCCTTAAAGCACCTAAAAGTTTTGGGGAGTGGGGCTTGCCAGACACCAGGGCAGACATGCCCCCCAAGGTACTTAAGAGTAGCTCCCACCCTGGGACCAGTTTGGAAAGGAGGGGGTGTCGCAGGCTGCCTGAGCACTACAGCGACAGGAGCCACTGGGCACCAGAAGATCCAACGTTCAAGCTCTGCGACCACACACAGCCCTAAACCGCAAGAAAATCCAGTCTTCCCCTCACTGCATATTTTCATTGACGATGGTGCCGTGGTGACTGCCTGGTCTGTATTGTCTAATGGACCCGTGGGTGACATTAATACAACGATCTGCCCACCCAAGGTAATTAATAACAATGGGGTAAGGTGGTGGAATGGCTTACTCAGACAAAAGGCCCTTAATTTGGTTGATGATACTGTGCTATTCATAATTAAAAAGCAAATGCTATTCAATAGTGCAGACGGCGCAAGGTGCAAGAAAGTGCTCAGTGTGTGACAATATTCACATATTTACATGAGTGTTCAGAAAAGCAACAAGGTGTCTTACAATAAATCACCAATAAGTTCAATGTCCACAAAGAATTATCATTTAACATTAGTGTAAAAGACAACTCTATTGGTATGTCTACGTTTCGACCCAGATGGATTAAAGCCACGAGTCTCCTTAAAACAGCGCCGTCTAACTATTACCAGTAAATCAAAGAAATTGAGCCCTTAGTGTAATAAGGCAACAATGCTGACCTGTGGGTTGTCCAAAAAGGTAAGTCAACATACCTCGTATATAGACAATCCACGTTCAAGGTAATCTTAACAGTAACCTATATTCCTTAGATATACCCCATAGGTAAGACAAACACTCTTAGAAGAGATGAGGGAACAAATTCACCAGTCCACACCACCTGTTGTTAAAAATGGTTAAAGAATGCCCAGTGTGCAGAGACGAGTATTACAGAGTGCACAACCATCCAAATTCAAAGGTATGTAGATCGAGCAACTGAACAAGCAGGGTGTGATTGGCTATATCACAGTACGTCAGCTCAAAATTTACAATGTGACTCCAAGTCAATCAATCAGTATTAGTAAAGCGCAGCACTGTCACCCCAGGGGTATCTGGGCACTGACGGTGCACTGTCTCTGTTGAAAAGCCAGGTCTTGAACTTCTTTCTGAAGAGCACCAGGGAGGGTGCTGTTCGGAGGTGGAGGGGCAGGCCATTTCAGGTGTTGGTGGTGATGTAGGACAAGGAGCGGCCCTGCTGTGGCTGTGTCATATGCAGTGGTGTGTTTGTGAGGGCGAGTGAGGCAGAGCACAGGTGTCCTGCGGGCAGATGGAAGTTCAGTCAGTGGTTGTTGTAGGATGGTCCTTGGTCATGGAGAGCTTTGTAGGCATGTTTGAGGATCTTGATCTGGCATTTTTTCTGGATGGGAAGCAATTGGAAGTTTCTGAGGTGTGAAGTGATGTGGGTCAGTTTGGAGGGGTCTAGGATGAGTCTGGTAGAAGTGTTCTGTATTGTCTGGAGTCTTCTGAGGAGTTGGGTGGGGATTCAGACGTAGAGAGTGTTGCCGTAGTAGAGGTGGCTGGTGACGAGGGCCTGTGTGATGGTCTTTCTGGTGTTGCTTGGGATCCATCTGAAGATTCAGCGGAACATGCGCAGGGAATGGAAGCAGGAGGAGGCAACTGCATAAACTTGTCGTTCCAATTAAATGGAGGCTAGGTTGTGTTTCCATACACACTGTGCACACCGTAAATTGTACTTCTGAATAATAAGCACACAGAACAAATTCCATGCTATTGCCCAATTGCCCGAATAGACCACCCATATTACCAAAATGGACACTAAAGGTATTTACTGTGTGCGTAAAATATACCGCAATATATGTCATGGGTTATAGTCTTCAACAATGAATGGACCTCAAAAGGTGCTACTGAAAACATGCAGTGATCAACATGAGCACCCCTCACCACACGAATCGCATGTCCACTAACCATCAGTGTGATCGAAAACCTGTGTGTGCTCGCAGGCTAAAGTGGTAAGTGCCAGAGGCTGAGCACAAGGCTGTAGTGCTTGTGGGTGACCACAGCTTAGAATCATGCCAGATCCTGGGATGTGTACATCCCGAGGGCAGGTTGAACGAGGCTTTGCAAAACCACAACAGCTCAAACAATTTAAAGTGAAAAGGACACTAATAGAAGTGGTCTGCACACCCAAAAGCATAGAACAATTACATGATATGTAAAAAAACACCTCACAAATACATAAAACATCTCCAAAAGTACCCACCATTTTAACTTCCCAGGAAGAACAAATCCCCCCAACAACCCAAGAATAGCCCAAAGAAACTTATCTAATTACTCAAACTGACTCCCTGTCTATTTCCTCTTGCCCCCACAGACTTCTTGATCATAATCATCTTTTTTTATAAATAATGTCTAATCTGTTCAGCAAGTCTTGAGCTGGATTAGCCTGCTTACGAGCGATTCAACACTCACAATATATATAATAATTTGCTCTTTATCCTACCAACCAGGAAAAAACCGAAACCAGGCATTTTCCTTTTTCCCTCCCTCCTCCCTCAAATGGAGTCCTACTGTTGAACAAAATCGAAAAAACAACCACAAAACCAACCCCATAAATTGTTCCCCGGTGTCTTCAAAGTTACCTCCCTGATCTCTAATAAATAATGTTCACTACCAAACAATGACAAATGGACACCATCTGTACAATTATCTTGCATCAGCCAACATATAATTCTCACAGAGAGCCAACATTGTAATATTAGATTACAAATGATTTTCATAAACCACATAGAATATACACATTATTATTATGTCATAAACCACATAATCTCTGGTGGGCATACAGTGGAAATTATTTTACTGTGGGGTTGGATAACTCTCATCTCCATGTACTTAAGAGTTCTTATTTGAAATTTTCCTTCACACCAGCTAACAAATGTACAATCCATGTCAAAAGGAGCTAAGGATTAAGCATGTTCAAAAGGTACTTAGTTTCAAGGAAATTACTCCCACCACAAGTTTAAAATAAAACCCTTTAACGGTTGAATCATTTGACCAGTCAGCAGCCTGCATGATGATATTCCACATCAAACAGCCTCTGTTTCTCCAGATGTCAATACTAATCATACATGCACTGCGATGTTCTATGAGACATTGCTCCAGATGGTTTCTTGATACAAATAAGGAGATGATCCATGTCCCATGCCCATTGTCATTTCCTGTAGTGCCTAATAGAATCAACCAAGCACAACATTGGTGTATCTGGCAAAGCCAGGTAATGCTCGTCCTGGTGTTTAACTTAGTTTTATTCACAAAGTTAAAGGTTTCCACATCCAGGGTAAAAACTCTGCCCAAGAAATCTGGCACCCATACACAAGACACTCTTCAGTATAAATCTATGCATAGCTACATGGCCAGCTTTCCTGGCAGTACTTTCCTAGAAAGGAACTCATTTGGTGCCCTTGTCAGCAACACATTCAGGGCAATGTTAATAACCCTAAGTTGGGAGTATTTTGTTTCTAGAGGTCAGGAGAGATGAATACTTCAAAATAACCTACAAACCATGGGGTGTTCATCAACAGGCTTACCACCCATGTGGACATGCCCAGATGACATTGCAAAACTGAATAAATGAATGGTCCTATTAGCCATTCTATCACCAGCAAGCTCTGATAAGAACTTTGAAATGTGAGCAATGTCAGTCTCCTTGGGATTCAGGCCTTGTACAATACACCAATGTAAGAAACCGTACCAGGCTGATCTAGAGTACCTTATCATCCGAGCCACCCAGGCTTTGAGGATACATTTCCCAGCTTGTGCTAAAAGCCCTCAAACTGTCCACCTACTACTAAAATCCTCCTAGCCATAAGATGGAGCGTCCCTTCTTTCATCAACTTGAGTACCTTGGATAAAGTCCCAACTAGTTCCAGGGGCATTGGGAACTACATCCGGGTCCTCTGTAGTTGGTTCATTAAAGCTAAGTGTGTTACTTGCCTCTGTACTTGAGCCTCCACCCTTGATATCATTGCAAATGGCAGGAAAGCATAATTATAACTTATTCTCCAGTTCTGCAGAAAAGCTTCCATCTCTACTGCTTCCAGATCTGGGCGCAAACTGAAAGATCAGGGAAGCTGATGATTGAGGTGAGAGGCAAATAGTATCAACTCATACTGGCCCCACCACTCCATAAAGGACAACAAAACCTCCTTTTGAAATCTTCAATCACTGCCATGCAACAAGATTCTTAAAATCAAGTCCGCTACTATACTCAGCTGGCCTGCTGAATTCCACTATTAGGCACATACGTTTACCCATACAGAAGTGCCAAAAGTCATTTGGCAATTCCTCTAGCATCTTGCAGTGAGTGCCTTCCACTCTATTCATGCACCTCACTGGTGAGATTTTGTCCACTTTACATTTGAAAACAAAGCACCCAGCCGTTAGCTCTGGGCGATTTACACATAGTCCCAATTCCTAATAGGCCCACCTTCCTCCTGTAGAGACCTCACTACACCTTGCTTCCCAACCTAGATGTTTCACAACCAATTGAATGGCAGAGTCTGCCAAAGCAAGGTCTGGGACCAAGCTTTATTAGATAAGCCATGTGGTTAGATAATGATGAAAAGCGATGATTAGGATTACAAAATGGTAGGGTTCTTAAATTTGACACTAGGATTGAGACAATGCCGTCCTGCATTACTAGCACTACAATTCTTGAATAGTGTATAAATAATTGCTGCTATTACGGCTTTTTAAAAAAATGTTTTTAAATTGCGGAAATCAATTGTGTTTTGATATGACCGTGTTATAAACCGTTCCGTTATTTTTCTTTCTTTCTTTTTAAATTGTATAAATTATATGTGCTTTTATGGTATGCTTATAAAGTATCTGAATAAAGTATTTTGCATTGAATTGAATTGACACAAAATCATTAGCTAAAACAATTTGTAAATTCTCTCGATTTGCATTCGTCTGGACCATAGAATAACCGGGCTGCTCAGATGTTAGGCGACACTTGTTTAATACCTGTTGTGAGTGCAGGCATACATGATTTTCAACCAAGCCTTTATGTTGAATTAGTGTATGGGCACTTTTACTAATTACCGGATGGATTTCTACTGTCGATCGACACAAGTTATGCCAAGACCTTTTATGCCAAACTCAAACTTACACATTAAATTAACAGTAAAAGGTGAATTACAGTCCCCTTTTGTTAACTTCCTCCCTTCTTCTGTTATAAAAAAAGCCCACAGCTTTCAATCCAACTTAACTGATGTCCCCGCAATCAAATGTTACTTCAAACAAATAGAGAAGCCTTGATGTGTTTAAAGGATGACGTTTTCTTTGCTTTTTCCCTTCAAGGATAAATAGAGAGTACAATGGCCATGCTCATTTAACTAATGTATAGAAGCTCTTTTAGAAATGTGGGTCCTTGTTAATTTGTCAACATTCATTCTTGCTTAAGGACTTTTGTTTCTAAACTTTGGTAAAGTTATTTTGTTTTACAAAAGACTGGCAGTTCTTATCTGATAACTCTTGCTTGAGAGCCTTCTTTCCAGATTTCCTAGCAATGTTAGATGGCGGTCCATCATTCTTTGCCCCACTTGGGGGGTGGGGGGAGGGCGGTGTTGATTGTAGTTGTTACTTTTGTTTATTTTTGTGTAAAGAGTTTCTTTTTTTACCTTTGAGGTCTGGGCAGTTGACACTTTCTTCTATTTTTGTGCTAACATAAACTGTTTCCTTTTCTGTCTCCTGGATGACAAGTTATAAATCATAGATAATTTTGTGTAATCACTATTTTAAAATCTACGTTTAATAATCACTGGGCAGTACAAAATATATATTCTGTTCCCTTGCATTCAACTATTTTTCAGCATGACTTAAGACTGAATTCCAATCAACAATACTTGTATCTTCATTTACAGATCTTATTAGTGAAGGTAGACAGATATTTTGTTTTTGGAGTGCACCCATTATTCTCTGCAGAGGATTGGAGTGAGTCTGTTGGTGTTTATCCACTGTTAACAATGCCTCTAGAATGTCTTAAAAGTACTCCTACATCAACAGTAATACATCTAGCAATAACAAAGAAGTTGTTGGATTTATATTTAGACTTGATGATGGTCACCTAGAAACGGTTATAAAAAAGTTTTCAATTTGTTGTAAAAGAGAATTCCAAAATCTCATCATGAATGATATGTTGTAAGCAAGGCAATGATGATAACCTAGGGCCCGTTTCTGGGCTGGTCGTACCAGGTGAGGAAAAAACATCCGAGCCTCCCAAATTTCTTAAATCTAGATTCTTAATATGTTCTAAATTACTAATCTCTGATATACATGTCTATCTAAAAGGATATGACGAAGTTTGTTTAGATTACGCCCCTTAGAAGAACATTTCTAAGAGAGCTTGAGAGAGGTGATCTAGCATCTGCTTCTCTCTTCACAAACAGCAGTAACTTTTTATCTGCTGAAGTATCAACTGTGATATCTATGGTGTCTGCATTATTTGAAAACTCCTGTCACCTTGTCTGTAAGTAATACAATATTCCCCCTTTTAGTATTACACAAAGTATGGACATTACCAGACTTAAGTGTGCGATTTGATGGTAGTTCTTTCTCCATTCTTCACAAGTCCAGCAGGTGCTCTTCTTGCCATACTCCTATTTTAATTATTAACTAGTTTGCTGCAGTAATTCCTCCTACTCTCACAACCACGTTTCCACATCCCGTCTCCAGAATCTCACTGGAGAGGGTAAACAATAAGAAAAGAAAACAAGCATTTACAATGCAATGGTCTCGGCATTGTTAAAGTTAGAGCTATTGTCATTGCTCATGACATTATTTTTGTTTATGTTTTTGTTTTTAAAACATTTTAAAAAACGGCATTGTTATTTACAATGTGAATAGCTTAATCACTCTCAAATGCGAGACCTATTGCATTTGCACCCACACACAGAGCCACACACATAGAGCAACCCACACAGAAATAGAGCCACCCACAGAGCCACCTACACACACACACGCAGTAGCCCACTGACCTATTTACATTATGTGCACTTTGTGATCTGCATGGTACATGTTCTTTGCTGCAGGCACATTAACCCTATGTGCTACCTTACAGTTTTACAGAGATATCATCTGAAGTGAAACGCTTCCACTGGTTAAAGAAGCACATTTTTTAACATTGAAGACACCATATCATATTCCAACATGATCTACATGTCAATTATTCTAAGGCTCGGCTCCTGCACTAGCTTAAAGCAGAGCCAGGCCCCTAGCTCTGCCCCCCATGTTAATTTGTTGGCTCGCCGTCTTTAATTCCCAGGAGTGACCAGAGGTGTATTCTTAAAAGTGCTCCAGGATTTTTCACCATTTTGCGATCTATATAGAGACATCATTCCTTGTAGTGAGGGGGGGGGGTCATTCACATGAGTAAGAGGAGAATCACATCTCAGCGGACATGAACAGCAGAACATCTTTCACATTTCCCAGAAGTAAGTGGCGAACATTCTCAGCAGTCCTACACCCTTCCAGGAAGTGTGTAAAGGAGCAGTTTTAGGACTGAGGAAAGAATTCTATGCTTTGCGCCTCGCAAATTGTATAAAAGCGCTAGAAGTGAACAAGGACACATTTACCACCAATACCAAAACTGAGCAGAGGAGCATTCCTCTCCGCATAATTCTTACACGTGGTAAAGAGCGGAGAAGCATTCTACAGAGAGGCAGAGGTGAGAGGCAAATAGTATCAACTCATACTGGCCCACCACTCCATAAAGGACAACAAAACCTCCTTTTGAAATCTCCAATCACTGCCATGCAACAAGATTCTTAAAATCAAGTCCGCTACTATACTCAGCTGGCCTGCTGAATTCCACTATTAGGCACATACGTTTACCCATACAGAAGTGCCAAAAGTCATTTGGCAATTCCTCTAGCATCTTGCAGTGAGTGCCTTCCACTCTATTCATGCACCTCACTGGTGAGATTTTGTCCACTTTACATTTGAAAACAAAGCACCCAGCCGTTAGCTCTGGGCGATTTACACATAGTCCCAATTCCTAATTGGCCCACCTTCCTCCTGTAGAGACCTCACTACACCTTGCTTCCCAACCTAGATGTTTCACAACCAATTGAATGGCAGAGTCTGCCAAAGCAAGGTCTGGGACCAAGCTTTATTAGATAAGCCATGTGGTTAGATAATGATGAAAAGTGATGATTAGGATTACAAAATGGTAGGGTTCTTAAATTTGACACTAGGATTGAGACAATGCCGTCCTGCATTACTAGCACTACAATTCTTGGATAGTGTATAAATAATTGCTGCTATTACGGCTTTTTTTAAAAATGTTTTTAAATTGCGGAAATCAATTGTGTTCTGATATGACCGTGTTATAAACCGTTCCGTTATTTTTCTTTCTTTCTTTTTAAATTGTATAAATTATATGTGCTTTTATGGTATGCTTATAAAGTATCCGAATAAAGTATTTTGCATTGAATTGAATTGACACAAAATCATTAGCTAAAACAATTTGTAAATTCTCTCGATTTGCATTCGTCTGGACCCTAGAATAACCGGGCTGCTCAGATGTTAGGCGACACTTGTTTAATACCTGTTGTGAGTGCAGGCATACATGATTGTCAACCAAGCCTTTATGTTGAATTAGTGTATGGGCACTTTTACTAATTACCGGATGGATTTCTACTGTCGATCGACACAAGTTATGCCAAGACCTTTTATGCCAAACTCAAACTTACACATTAAATTAACAGTAAAAGGTGAATTACAGTCCCCTTTTGTTAACTTCCTCCCTTCTTCTGTTATAAAAAAGCCCACAGCTTTCAATTCGACTTAACTGATGTCCCCGCAATCAAATGTTACTTCAAACAAATAGAGAAGCCTTGATGTGTTTAAAGGATGACGTTTTCTTTGCTTTTTCCCTTCAAGGATAAATAGAGAGTACAATGGCCATGCTAATTTAACTAATGTATAGAAGCTCTTTTAGAAATGTGGGTCCTTGTTAATTTGTCAACATTCATTCTTGCTTAAGGACTTTTGTTTCTAAACTTTGGTAAAGTTATTTTGTTTTACAAAAGACTGGCAGTTCTTATCTGATAACTCTTGCTTGAGAGCCTTCTTTCCAGATTTCCTAGCAATGTTAGATGGCGTTCCATCATTCTTTGCCCCACTTGGGGGGTGGGGGGAGGGCGGTGTTGATTGTAGTTGTTACTTTTGTTTATTTTTGTGTAAAGAGTTTCTTTTTTGACCTTTGAGGTCTGGGCAGTTGACACTTTCTTCCATTTTTGTGCTAACATAAACTGTTTCCTTTTCTGTCTCCAGAATGACAAGTTATAAATCATGGATAATTTTGTGTAATCACTATTTTAAAATCTACGTTTACTAATCACTGGGCAGTACAAAATATATATTCTGTTCCCTTGCATTCAACTATTTTTCAGCATTACTTAAGACTGAATTCCAATCAACAATACTTGGATCTTCATTTACAGATCTTATTAGTGAAGGTAGACAGATATTTTGTTTTTGGAGTGCACCCATTATTCTCTGCAGAGGATTGGAGTGAGTCTGTTGGCGTTTATCCACTGTTAACAATGCCTCTAGAATTTCTTAAAAGTACTCCTGCATCAACAGTAATACATCTAATAATAACAAAGAAGTTGTTGGATTTATATTTAGACTTGATGATGGTCACCTAGAAACAGTTATAAAAAAGTTTTCAATTTGTTGTAAAAGAGAATTCCAAAATCTCATCATGAATGATATGTTGTAAGCAAGGCAATGATGATAACCTAGGGCCCGTTTCTGGGCTGGTCGTACCAGGTGAGGAAAACACATCCGAGCATCCCAAGTTTCTTAAATCTATATTCTTAATATGTTCTAAATTACTAATCTCTGATATACATGTCTATCTAAAAGGATATGACGAAGTTTGTTTAGATTACGCCCCTTAGAAGAAAACATTTTGTTACAACATTTCTAAGAGAGCTTGAGAGAGGTGATCTAGCATCTGCTTCTCTCTTCACAAACAGCAGTAACTTTGTATCTGCTGAAGTATCAACTGTGATATCTATGGTGTCTGCATTATTTGAAAACTCCTGTCACCTTGTCTGTAAGTAATACAATATTCCCCCTTTTAGTATTACACAAAGTATGGACATTACCAGACTTAAGTGTGCGATTTGATGGTAGTTCTTTCTCCATTCTTCACAAGTCCAGCAGGTGCTCTTCTTGCCATACTCCTATTTTAATTATTAACTAGTTTGCTGCAGTAATTCCTCCTACTCTCACAACCACGTTTCCACATCCCGTCTCCAGAATCTCACTGGAGAGGGTAAACAATAAGAAAAGAAAACAAGCATTTACAATGCAATGGTCTCGGCATTGTTAAAGTTAGAGCTATTGTCATTGCTCATGACATTATTTTTGTTTATGTTTTTGTTTTTAAAACATTTTAAAAAACGGCATTGTTATTTACAATATGAATAGCTTAATCACTCTCAAATGCGAGACCTATTGCATTTGCACCCACACACAGAGCCACACACATAGAGCAACCCACACAGAAATAGAGCCACCCACAGAGCCACCTACACACACACACACACACACACGCAGTAGCCCACTGACCTATTTACATTATGTGCACTTTGTGATCTGCATGGTACATGTTCTTTGCTGCAGGCACATTAACCCTATGTGCTACCTTACAGTTTTACAGAGATATCATCTGAAGTGAAACGCTTCCACTGGTTAAAGAAGCACATTTTTTAACATTGAAGACACCATATCATATTCCAACATGATCTACATGTCAATTATTCTAAGGCTCGGCTCCTGCACTAGCTTAAAGCAGAGCCAGGCCCCTAGCTCTGCCCCCCATGTTAATTTGTTGGCTCGCCGCCTTTAATTCCCAGGAGTGACCTGAGGTGTATTCTTAAAAGTGCTCCAGGATTTTTCACCATTTTGCGATCTATATAGACACATCATTCCTTGTAGTGAGGGGGGGGGGGGGGTCATTCACATGAGTAAGAGGAGAATCACATCTCAGCGGACATGAACAGCAGAACATCTTTCACATTTCCCAGAAGTAAGTGGCGAACATTTTCAGCAGTCCTACACCCTTCCAGGAAGTGTGTAAAGGAGCAGTTTTAGGACTGAGGAAAGAATTCTATGCTTTGCGCCTCGCAAATTGTATAAAAGCGCTAGAAGTGAACAAGGACACATTCACCACCAATACCAAAACTGAGCAGAGGAGCATTCCTCTCCACATAATTCTTACACGTGGTAAAGAGCGGAGAAGCATTCTACAGAGAGGCAGAGGTGCCAGGGGTGACCACTTGCCAGCTGACGCAGATGGCTTTGAAGATGGTGTGGGCTTGCAAGGAGAGCCAGTGGAGTTCTGTATGTATGCAATTACCATACTCATGCATGCAATCAACTAGAACGAACTGTAACACTACTCTCGCATTTTCTCACATTATAGTGCCAAGTGAGATGACACACCAAGAATTAAATACCAGGAAAGGCTAAAGAACCATACTGCCTGGTGAGCTAAAAAAACGTGCGCACCTATTAAGAGCACAAAAGAGGCACAAGCTTACAGGGCTTTTATAGGTACCATAAAGTTTAATCTATGCAAGATTCACTTAGATAAAATCTCTGAATTATAGAAGGTCAACGACCTGAGGTGAATATGGTTCCTTCAAAAAACAATTCAGTGTACCGAGCAGAGGTAACACAGTGACACCTTTGCATGATAAAGGGGAAATTACCAAGTAAAAATCACCCTTTGGTCCTCCACCTGAAAATATAGGGCAGCAAATAAAGTATCACAAATGATGGCTTTCAAACATATACTGTACGTCACACATTGATGATGGCACACGTTCCACTGAAATCAAAAGCGCCATCAATCTCCAAATCTGCCGCTGAGAAATAACACTCTTAAAATCACAGCCCTAACTCAGGAATAACAATGAAAGCACAATGCACCCGTCACTGACAGAACCGTTGGGATATTACACAAGATGCATTCATCATCATATTCTTGGACCACAACACAGCATTCCTCTCCGCATAATTCTTACACGTGTGAAAGAGCGGAGAAGCATTCTACAGTACTCCATTCCAAGTGCTGCACTCTATTACACCCTGAACCAGCGCCAAGAGACGAAGCAATTTTGAAACTAGGCGCTATACAAAAATGGCGTAAAGCAGCTCAACACGGACCGCGAGGCTGAGCGGATTCTACCCTGTTACCAGGAGTGGGCGGAGGCGATGCGCGCGAGACCGAGCCGAGGAGGACGGGCACTGGGGAAGAGGGCGGGGGCATGTCTAGACTTTCTCATGCAAGCAAGGCATCTTTTTGCAGTTGTCGCACATGTCCTTCTTGAAAAAAAGCTACCACTCACATCACCAGCCAACCTTCACCACTTAATGTCAACCCTGCTTTCAATTTCTGAATCCGACGACTACTAATCACATACAATCTTCTGTGCCTTCATCATGCTGTTGTTATCGTTTGTTGTGCTTTTGATTTCAGCACTTCTATCCAGACTCTCTTGCACTAAAATTTCTCAAAGAAGGGGCAGATGGGCCCAGAAAGTATATACCGTGTCTAGGCTCCTAAGGGAAGAATCATCATACATGTAGGGTCTGATTACAGGGGTCAATTTCTGTTTGTTTATGCCCATTGGCAAAGCATGGTAAACTATGATTTATCCATGGTCATTCATAGATGACTGAATCTATCCGCTTCACATTCCACAACACATGTCCAGCACACGTTATATTTTATTTTCACAGACAGCCTGAGGTATTTGTGGGTGGCGGTTAAGTCCCAGACTTTAGTCATGTTAGATAGAAAACATAATGGAATAGCGTTGTCACAATTTAAGCATGGCAGGTTTACAAAACGTTTTATGGCCAAACTGGGGAGGCCTATAGCTGACAACTGCTACACCTATGGATCGCCGCCGGCCTGCTCCTCGGATACGGCTGCATCGCCTTTGCTCTTTGTCCTTTTCACCCTGCTCCACTCCACACCTGAAACTACTAAAGGTGACTTTCAGCTCTCTGAGGGGGTCAAAGGTTAACACTTGGTGCTCTACAAAACTCCTCAATATATAATTAGAAAGGAAAAACTCATTTTATTCACTTGTGTACCATACAGATCTCTCTAGCCCCTCTTCGAAGACTTTTTACCTAGAATCAAGGCACAAGCAGGTTCTGCGAGCATAGGTTTTGTTCACTGAGGATCACAAGAACACAGCCATTCAGCTGCATTTAATTTTTATTTTATTTAGTGCTGGTATGTCACCAGGAGTTCTTCAGGGTGCAGCTCCATGCACACCATACACGGTCTCTAAAAATTCTTTTGCTTGTCAGCCTGAAGTCTCCAGTGCTATGAATATTTGATCTGAGGTTCAGGGGACTTCAGACACCCTGGAGCTGGACCCATGGCAATGAAGCACTTCAACATGCCCCCACACACAAATAATCAGTGAAACAAGGCACTTCGAAGCTCACACTCCTTAGGTCTCACTGTGTCCGTCATGCAATGACAATCCATATGCGTGCATTCACTTTGTAATAGTTCAAAATATTGGTGAGATGTCCTAGCTAATTAAACGCTCGTCTATCACACCATCAAATCTTGACAGGGCCCATAGAGACATTTACCCTTCTGCGGTTGATAAATTGAGTATGATATACCCCATCGTGGCAGTATGTGTACCATCCCTGCTGCTGGCTCAACTTCACAGACTTAAGAACAGTCTACGTATTGAAATGTGTGCTACTTGGCATTTTGACTCACAGAATTCATCTGTCACGCAATAGTCGGTGCCAATATACAAACATTTTGAACCCGTTGCAAAAAGGTTTGTCTATCCATACGTGGGGTGTTTCCTACTACTTTAAATATGTCTAAAAAGTTGTGCAAGTGAGGCTACTCTTGCTGCCGCTCCCCATCCCATGCGTCAATTTCACCTTTACATTTCAGTCTTAAAGATATGTGATCTATATGCAGATTGTGCTAGTTGCAGGTAAACTGTTAATGCCATTACGGAGGAAATCGATATTTTGTTGGGTTTCTTAAACTGCCGCAATTACTCGAGGTCGAAACGCTTCCAAGTAATGCCGGATTAGCGGCCATTTATTCCTGGCTTATCCTGGGTAATGTTATGCGCCCCGAGTGCCTCCTAATGTCAGAGGACACAGGCGAGGCAAGCACAGCTGTTCTAGGTTACATACATGTGCTTTTGGCTTGTAATTTCAAGATCAGCTCTAGTTTAAATTGTACCCGCTGAGCGGCTAGAAGAGAAACTCGCCATGCTGCTCTCTTATGTTTATGTTCAGTGCGTCCATCAACTTCTGGAGATGCGTCTGTCCCTTGCAATGTATACACAGGGCGGCCTCTTCCCTTGCTTTCAGCCTGGTCATCCTCGACGTGTCCCCCTACTGATCCTACCTGTCCGCGCCTCCTGGGACACCATAGCAGTGCAGCCAGCAGACATGTCTAGCTGCAGTTTCTTCTCTTGGAGTTCATATGCAGATAGGAATCTGTATGTGGGGCTCACACATCCACACTTCAGGTGGGCCGTGGACATTTGCAATCCGTGCAAATGAAATGGTGTCCCATCAGTCATATCTGGCGCAGGGGGGTGAAATGCGAACACAGCTCAACACGGACCGTGAGGCTGAGCAGTTTCTACCCTGTTACCAGGAGTGGGCGGAGGCGATGCGCGCGAGACCGAGCCGAGGAGGACGGGCACTGGGGAAGAGGGCGGGGGCGGAGGGAGACGGAAGAAGGATGGAACAAGCAGAAACAACATTGTTACCTTAACGTTTGTACTCACCGGACTAGAAATGCTGATCTAGCAGCAAGGAAGAGGCGACCCCACGTCCGCTCTGACCGCGCACAAAATGGACGAATCTTCCGACACTAAAAAAACAAACAAACACGCCCACCACGTGTAAAAGGGGCGGAAAGGGGCGGGGCTTCAAAAAAGAGAAAGAATCGAAAAAACACGCCCACAAATCCGAAAAAGACGAGGCTTGTTTGGAGAGACAAAGCTATTCTCCAATGGCTGACCAGCATTTAAAAGGCCAGCCAATGGAGAAGAGGTAAAAAAAGGGGCGGGTTAAAGCCCCACTCCTAAAACGTTAAATCTCGTGAGCGAGACTGCGCAAGCGCAGCCTTCGCTAGCCGAGACCTAAAAAGGCTTTCTTCAGGACAAACCACCACACCTACCCAAGCAACCACCTGCTGCAAGTCCTAAGTAACTACATCTGCCTGTGGAATGGGGCTCCGTATGTCTGCACTTAGCATCTACGGGCCGATCCTGAACCCACAATAGTTACCTCAATGCTCTCATACTCCAGCTGTTTATTTTAAATTTTCCAAATTCGGTATGGCTTTAAATAGAGGATACTACACTGACTGCTTCAGGGGAATACAGTGGGTGGCATGAAAGAAGGGAGTTTTAGAAATAGGTGGAAAGCACAAGGGCGAAGCACAGACCAGTACCAACAAAGTCCAGTATTAGTCTGGCAATAATTTTAAGTCGTTTATATTCTTAACCCTAGCTATCCTAACAGGGATCTCCGAAACTGATTTATTTATTCTTCACACTGATCGATGGAGCCACTGCTTTTCTCCATGACTCATCTCAACTCAACCTCTCTTCAGCCACCTGGTGCCACTTAAAACCCTTTTGAGCCGCCTTCTTTCCACCTCAGAGTCAAGACCTTCAGGCTGTGTCTATGCAGCCTCTGACATGTATGCCCAAATGCAGCACCCCGTTGGATCAGTGCATCTGTGCCATCAGTGGTGTATCCTGTGTGGTGTCCGGAATAGAATACAATAGACCAACTGTCCTTACACCTATCCCCTGGCTGCGAAGGGTTCATTTTGGGGTACTTCACAAATTTAGCTAAAGCAGAGCCATTTTGCAATCAATTTCTAGTATACTTACAACAGGACCTTGCATGAAACCTATACTTTCGTGATGTTTAACAAGGCCAATCAGGCCTTCAGACCCCTACCCGGTTCTCATTCTTCATTTTTATTTTGCTATTTAATTTTATAATTTGTAGAGCGCATCATATGCGGGGAGGCGTCTTGGAGCTACCAATGACAGGTAAATAGATAACTAAACAATAGCTAGTTGTCACTGAACAGCCAGGTCCTCAGAACTTTCCTGAAACCTTATAAGAAGGTGGCTGTTTATAGCTCCAGAGGCAAACTATGCCAATATGGGCTGTACAGACGACAAAACTCCTGCCTCCCTACGTGGCCAATTTCCAGGTGGGAACTACCAAGTCACTAGGAACAAAGAGTCCTGCCAGGCTGATACCATCTGAACGTATCCCTAAGATGGGGGGGGGGGGCAAAAGCAGTGAAGTGCTTTGTATGCCATTCACAGGCCCTTGAAGACTATGCGCCTCTTTAAGGGTAGCCAGTGCAATCTGTTAATGGCTTCCGAGGCCGAACCAAATCTGAGAACCTTTATCATCATCCGAGCTGCTGAGTTTTGCAAAATATGCAGTTTATTCAAAGACTTTTTGGGCAGATTTTAATATAAACCATTGCAGTAGTCTACCCTAGCTTGAATAAGTGCAATGACAACAGTCTTTAACATGTCAAATGGAAGGAAATTAGCAATTTTCTTCACAATTTGCAGGGAGAAAAAAGATGCAGAGATACCTTTGTTAACTTGCTCTTTATACATCAATTTGTCGTCAACCAGGATGCCGAGATTCTGTGCCTTCTTAACCAGCATCAGAAGGGTGCCTAGTTCATCAGGCCACCAAACGGGGGACCAGAAAGTGGGGTTATTACCAAACAAGATGACTTCAGTCTTGGACAAATTTAAGCTTAAGACAGTTTTTGTCCATCCAGAGGCTCACTGCACTCATGCAGCTCCTAAAGGTGTTGCTGATGTCTGGACCCTTATGAGATAACAAAACCACAATCTGGGTGTCGTCAGCGTAAGACACCAGCAGCAACACACATGATTTGAATAAGGCTGCCAGAGGGATAACACAAAGATTGAACAACGTTGGGCTCCATGACGAGTTCTGTGGTACCCCACATAGCAGTGTATAGGGTTCCAATGTGAAGTCTTTAAAAGAAACAGATTGAAAACGATCGGTGAGGAATGATCGCAATAGGTTAAGAGCTGCACCCTGGATCCCCAGGCTCTGTAACCAGTCAATCAGAAGGTCATGATTGACTGTGTCACATGCCGCAGATTGGTCAAGCAGGATAAGGGTAGCATTGCCACCCTTATCCACTGAGGACCTGATCTCCTCCGTGGCTACAGTAAGTGCTGATTCCCTATTGTGGTCACTACGAAAAGCAAACTGTGAATCATCAAGCAGGCCCTTGTTCTCCAAAAAGCCAAATGAGTGTTCATGGTTTTTTCACCAGCTTTGCTGGGAAGGGAAGCCTAGATATGGGATGATAGTTGTTGGGTACTGCTCATTTAGGTTAGGTCCCTTCAACAGTGGAAGAACCGAAGCAGCCTTCCACTGCCTTGGAAACACATCCAAATTAAACATGGTATTGAAGATTTTTGTGAGACACTGGGCCTCTACATCAGGGACTAGGATAAAAATATTGGGTGGACAGGGATCCTGTGGAGATCCAGATTTTGTCTTGGGAATAGCCAGTGTGACTTGATCCTCCGTTAGCAGGCAAATTCGGGGAGGATAGTCTTATCTGAGATTCCTATATTGGCCTTGTTGCTTATCTGGTAAGTAAAACCACTGGAGGTAAATTTGTTAAAGACTTCCTCAAGTTTTTGTTGAAAAACATTTGCCAGAGAATTGCAGAAGGCCTGACTACCTCCTTCTGCATTGCGGATAGCTGGAGCAGAGAGTTTAGTGGCAGCTTGAAATAGTGCCTTAGTTGAATTACACATATGATTGCGAGCAGTCAGTGGCGCTTCCACTGAGAGGAATCTACTTTATGAAGAGCAGCAAATCCAATTAAAGTTTTGTACCAAGAAATATACAGGATTTTTTAGGGGTGATGCATACCTCATGCAGTAAATCCCAGCTGTGGTCCTTAGTATTTTGAAATTCATATTGATGTTGATATTTGACAGGATATGAGCTAACACAAGATCATAGGGTCGAAATGTCGACCGCACAGTTTAATGTCCTATTTCAGCTATTCTATGATATAAAAGGAAGAGATAAGAATAACCTGAACTTAAAAACTTTGGACATGGGACATTATATGTTTTCATTGTCTTAAATGTTTTGTGTATGAACACTGGGATTATTTCATTTTTCACTAATTACATGTGTTTGTAATTTATTGTATATATATTTTGTTTGTTATGACCACCAGCTAAATATCAAAAAAAGAAAACATGTTGGATATATGACAATGTATATATTTATTTAAACAAACAAAAAGGACACTGTTCCAAAAGGCTGGCTACCGGATGTCAACCAATAGTCCTCGCCAAGAAAAAGCAAAAGTGAAGGGAAAGACCTAGGTATAGAAGGGACCCCCTTAAAAAGAGAAAGAACAGGTCTTATCTCCTGTTGCCCTCACACACCCCGGAGGATTTCATGCTTCATCATCGGGCATTGGCTCCTCGTCGGGCCCGGCGGTGCAATGCCCAACGGGTCCCCCCGAAGGGTCACTTTGGCGGAGCTCTTTTAAAGTCAATGCCGGATGGTGCCTGAGGGTATGTGGGGTGTGGGTCCAAATGAAGAGGGCTACAAGGTGCGTGCAGGTAACAATAAAAATTTAAAAGGGGTTGCTAAGGCCAAAAAATTGACAACGGGAATAGTTCCCATAAAGTTCCCATTACAGTACGTTTGGGTGCGGGGGTCCACCGTCTCTGGCCTTAGAAGGGACTCCCCTGATAATGCTGGGTAAGGAATTTTTATTGGAATTGCTTCCCTTTTTGTAAGTCCTGTGACATTACGCTTACCATACGAAAACAGGTAGCCATACAGGACTGGTCCTATGCAGAATCACACTGTGGTCTAGGGTACTGTACATAATTTTGACACCCTGGTCCTCCACCTGACATTAAGGGTGTCTGCTAGACCGGCTTTGGTGTAGTATGGAATATTTATGGGCATGCACATTTTCGAGAGGTTCTCTTTCTTTAGAGTGAAAAATCCCGGTAAGGGATAAATGGTACTTGGGTAACTTTTGGGACGCCCCGAAGTTCTGGCTTGTGTGTCTTTTATGGTGGCAGGTTGTGCACACGATTGTGGCACATTTTGTGGCATCAAGTTGTACTGATACACATACTGCTTATAATGTATTCTGTGTTTCTACCCTAGGTATCCAACAGGAGGATAAGCAAATTACTGCCACCCTGTATGGGAAACAGGGTACTGGCTCACCCTGACTGATTATGAGGGTATATGCTTTTTATCACTCACTTCACGTGCACTTCACTGCTGATTGTTTTTGATCCTGAAGAAGCGCCTATGACCCTTGTGGCACCATTGGCGCGAAACATGTCGATCCATTACATGCATATCTATGCCTGTAAGGGTAACTGTTTACCCATGGGGTTCTAATGTGCCTTTATGGTAACTATTCCCGTTGTCAATTTTTTGGCCTTAGCAACCCCTTTTAAATTTTTATTGTTACCTGCACGCACCTTGTAGCCCTCTTCATTTGGACCCACACCCCACATACCCTCAGGCACCATCCGGCATTGACTTTAAAAGAGCTCCGCCAAAGTGACCCTTCGGGGGGATCCGTTGGGCATTGCACTGCCGGGCCCGACGAGGAGCCAATGCCCGATGATGAAGCATGACATCCTCCGGGGTGTGTGAGGGACACAGGAGATAAGACCTGTTCTTTCTCCTTTTAAGGGGGTCCCTTCTATACCTAGGTCTTTCCCTTCACTTTTGCTTTTTCTTGGCGAGGACTATTGGTTGACATCCGGTAGCCAGCCTTTTGGAACAGTGTCCTTTTTGTTTGTTTAAATACTATGAAAGAGGAGCATGGACACTGGACCGTAATTCGCTCCTCGGTCCCCCCTCTCTCTTTTTTGATTTAGCAGTAGCACGGCGGTTCAGCGGAGGGACCTATATCTTTTCTATCCCTTCTATTTTCTTTTTTCATTTCCTTTTCACACACAAGCCCGTACCACCCCATTTTACCGGGTTATTTCCCTGTGACCCTACTGTGATGCCTATGACAGGACTGGCACCCGATACCTCTAGTCTGTATTGTGACATGTTGATGGGTTTGGGGTATGACTTCCCAGAACCCCCATAGATCGTTTACCCGATGGGAGAGATGTCAGGACTGATTCATGAGGACTGTCTGGGCTGGCGTCACTTCATTATACAATTTCGGTACTATTCACGCATCGCTGTGATCATAACATTAACCCCCATATGCAGTACGATGCGCACGCGCGGGTGAGTAGTTCTCCCTGGGGGCGCATGCGCGGCGGGACCTCGCATCTGCGCAAGTGCCCTGTCACGCTGAGGGATCTACGTCCCGGATGTAGACGCCGCCCGGGCTTCTCTATTTGGACTATTTAGTCCGAGCATTGTCCCCTGGAAACTCGTGGGAGGAGACGTATGGACGGGGCAGGTACTCTGCAGCCCGCACCTGGACACCATTGTAAGTTAAGTAGGGGGGCGTTTTTGAGGAAGGGGCTTACCAAGCGATTAGAGCACGACTCGTGCACAGCCCTTGTAGTGTTTGGGCTCTGGGGTTTATGCTCCCCCTCATGATTGTTCTCTTTTAAATATCCCTCTTTATTACAGTACGTTTGGGTGCGGGGGTCCACCGTCTCTGGCCTTAGAAGGGACTCCCCTGATAATGCTGGGTAAGGAATTTTTATTGGAATTGCTTCCCTTTTTGTAAGTCCTGTGACATTACGCTTACCATACGAAAACAGGTAGCCATACATGACTGGTCCTATGCAGAATCACACTGTGGTCTAGGGTACTGTACATAATTTTGACACCCTGGTCCTCCACCTGACATTAAGGGTGTCTGCTAGACCGGCTTCGATGTAGTATGGAATATTTATGGGCACGCACATTTTCGAGAGGTTCTCTTTCTTTAGAGTGAAAAATCCCGGTAAGGGATAAATGGTACTTGGGTAACTTTTGGGACGCCCCGAAGTTCTGGCTTGTGTGTCTTTTATGGTGGCAGGTTGTGCACACGATTGTGGCACATTTTGTGGCATCAAGTTGTACTGAAACACATACTGCTTATAATGTATTCTGTGTTTCTACCCTAGGTATCCATCAGGAGGATAAGCAAATTACTGCCACCCTGTATGGGAAACAGGGTACTGGCTCACCCTGACTGATTATGAGGGTATATGCTTTTTATCACTCACTTCACGTGCACTTCACTGCTGATTATTTTTGATCCTGAAGAAGCGCCTATGACCCTTGTGGCACCATTGGCGCGAAACATGTCGATCCATTACATGCATATCTATGCCTGTAAGGGTAACTGTTTACCCATGGGGTTCTAATGTGCCTTTATGGGAACTATTCCCGTTGTCAATTTTTTGGCCTTAGCAACCCCTTTTAAAAATTTTTATTGTTACCTGCACGCACCTTGTAGCCCTCTTCATTTGGACCCACACCCCACATACCCTCAGGCACCATCCGGCATTGACTTTAAAAGAGCTCCGCCAAAGTGACCCTTCGGGGGGACCCGTTGGGCATTGCACCGCCGGGCCCGACGAGGAGCCAATGCCCGATGATGAAGCATGACATCCTCCGGGGTGTGTGAGGGCAACAGGAGATAAGACCTGTTCTTTCTCTTTTTAAGGGGGTCCCTTCTATACCTAGGTCTTTCCCTTCACTTTTGCTTTTTCTTGGCGAGGACTATTGGTTGACATCCGGTAGCCAGCCTTTTGGAACAGTGTCCTTTTTGTTTGTTTAAATACTATGAAAGAGGAGCATGGACACTGGACCGTAATTCGCTCCTCGGTCCCCCCTCTCTCTTTTTTGATTTAGCAGTAGCACGGCGGTTCAGCCGAGGGACCTATATCTTTTCTATCCCTTCTATTTTCTTTTTTCATTTCCTTTTCACACACAAGCCCGTACCACCCCATTTTACCGGTTATTTCCCTGTGACCCTACTGTGATGCCTATGACAGGACTGGCACCCGATACCTCTAGTCTGTATTGTGACATGTTGATGGGTTTGGGGTATGACTTCCCAGAACCCCCATAGATCGTTTACCCGATGGGAGAGATGTCAGGACTGATTCATGAGGACTGTCTGGGCTGGCGTCACTTCATTATACAATTTCGGTACTATTCACGCATCGCTGTGATCATAACATTAACCCCCATATGCAGTACGATGCGCACGCGCGGGTGAGTAGTTCTCCCCGGGGGCGCATGCGCGGCGGGACCTCGCATCTGCGCAAGTGCCCTGTCACGCTGAGGGATCTACGTCCCGGATGTAGACGCCGCCCGGGCTTCTCTATGTGGACTATTTAGTCCGAGCATTGTCCCCTGGAAACTCGTGGGAGGAGACGTATGGACGGGGCAGGTAGTCTGCAGCCCGCACCTGGACACCATTGTAAGTTAAGTAGGGGGGCGTTTTTGAGGAAGGGGCTTACCAAGCGATTAGAGCACGACTCGTGCACAGCCCTTGTAGTGTTTGGGCTCTGGGGTTTATGCTCCCCCTCATGATTGTTCTCTTTTAAATATCCCTCTTTATTACAGTACGTTTGGGTGCGGGGGTCCACCGTCTCTGGCCTTAGAAGGGACTCCCCTGATAATGCTGGGTAAGGAATTTTTATTGGAATTGCTTCCCTTTTTGTAAGTCCTGTGACATTACGCTTACCATACGAAAACAGGTAGCCATACATGACTGGTCCTATGCAGAATCACACTGTGGTCTAGGGTACTGTACATAATTTTGACACCCTGGTCCTCCACCTGACATTAAGGGTGTCTGCTAGACCGGCTTCGGTGTAGTATGGAATATTTATGGGCACGCACATTTTCGAGAGGTTCTCTTTCTTTAGAGTGAAAAATCCCGGTAAGGGATAAATGGTACTTGGGTAACTTTTGGGACGCCCCGAAGTTCTGGCTTGTGTGTCTTTTATGGTGGCAGGTTGTGCACACGATTGTGGCACATTTTGTGGCAACAAGTTGTACTGAAACACATACTGCTTATAATGTATTCTGTGTTTCTACCCTAGGTATCCATCAGGAGGATAAGCAAATTACTGCCACCCTGTATGGGAAACAGGGTACTGGCTCACCCTGACTGATTATGAGGGTATATGCTTTTTATCACTCACTTCACGTGCACTTCACTGCGGATTATTTTTGATCCTGAAGAAGCGCCTATGACCCTTGTGGCACCATTGGCGCGAAACATGTTGATCCATTACATGCATATGTATGCCTGTAAGGGTAACTGTTTACCCATGGGGTTCTAATGTGCCTTTATGGGAACTATTCCCGTTGTCAATTTTTTGGCCTTAGCAACCCCTTTTAAAAATGTTTTATTGTTACCTGCACGCACCTTGTAGCCCTCTTCATTTGGACCCACAGCCCACATACCCTCAGGCACCATCCGGCATTGACTTTAAAAGAGCTCCGCCAAAGTGACCCTTCGGGGGGACCCGTTGGGCATTGCACCGCCGGGCCCGACGAGGAGCCAATGCCCGATGATGAAGCATGACATCCTCCGGGGTGTGTGAGGGCAACAGGAGATAAGACCTGTTCTTTCTCTTTTTAAGGGGGTCCCTTCTATACCTAGGTCTTTCCCTTCACTTTTGCTTTTTCTTGGCGAGGACTATTGGTTGACATCCGGTAGCCAGCCTTTTGGAACAGTGTCCTTTTTGTTGTTTAAATACTATGAAAGAGGAGCATGGACACTGGACCGTAATTCGCTCCTCGGTCCCCCCTCTCTCTTTTTTGATTTAGCAGTAGCACGGCGGTTCAGCCGAGGGACCTATATCTTTTCTATCCCTTCTATTTTCTTTTTTCATTTCCTTTTCACACACAAGCCCGTACCACCCCATTTTACCGGGTTATTTCCCTGTGACCCTACTGTGATGCCTATGACAGGACTGGCACCCGATACATCTAGTCTGTATTGTGACATGTTGATGGGTTTGGGGTATGACTTCCCAGAACCCCCATAGATCGTTTACCCGATGGGAGAGATGTCAGGACTGATTCATGAGGACTGTCTGGGCTGGCGTCACTTCATTATACAATTTCGGTACTATTCACGTATCGCTGTGATCATAACATTAACCCCCATATGCAGTACGATGCGCATGCGTGGGTGAGTAGTTCTCCCCGGGGGCGCATGCGCGGCGGGACCTCGCATCTGCGCAAGTGCCCTGTCACGCTGAGGGATCTACGTCCCGGATGTAGACGCCGCCCGGGCTTCTCTATGTGGACTATTTAGTCCGAGCATTGTCCCCTGGAGACTCGTGGGAGGAGACGTATGGACGGGGCAGGTACTCTGCAGCCCGCACCTGGACACCATTGTAAGTTAAGTAGGGGGGCGTTTTTGAGGAAGGGGCTTACCAAGCGATTAGAGCACGACTCGTGCACAGCCCTTGTAGTGTTTGGGCTCTGGGGTTTATGCTCCCCCTCATGATTGTTCTCTTTTAAATATCCCTCTTTATTACAGTATGTTTGGGTGCGGGGGTCCACCGTCTCTGGCCTTAGAAGGGACTCCCCTGATAATGCTGGGTAAGGAATTTTTATTGGAATTGCTTCCCTTTTTGTAAGTCCTGTGACATTACGCTTACCATACGAAAACAGGTAGCCATACATGACTGGTCCTATGCAGAATCACACTGTGGTCTAGGGTACTGTACATAATTTTGACACCCTGGTCCTCCACCTGACATTAAGGGTGTCTGCTAGACCGGCTTCGGTGTAGTATGGAATATTTATGGGCACGCACATTTTCGAGAGGTTCTCTTTCTTTAGAGTGAAAAATCCCGGTAAGGGATAAATGGTACTTGGGTAACTTTTGGGACGCCCCGAAGTTCTGGCTTGTGTGTCTTCTATGGTGGCAGGTTGTGCACACGATTGTGGCACATTTTGTGGCATCAAGTTGTACTGATACACATACTGCTTATAATGTATTCTGTGTTTCTACCCTAGGTATCCATCAGGAGGATAAGCAAATTACTGCCACCCTGTATGGGAAACAGGGTACTGTCTCACCCTGACTGATTATGAGGGTATATGCTTTTTATCACTCACTTCACGTGCACTTCACTGCTGATTGTTTTTGATCCTGAAGAAGCGCCTATGACCCTTGTGGCACCATTGGCGCGAAACATGTCGATCCATTACATGCATATCTATGCCTGTAATGGTAACTGTTTACCCATGGGGTTCTAATGTGCCTTTATGGGAACTATTCCCGTTGTCAATTTTTTGGCCTTAACAACCCCTTTTAAATTTTTATTGTTACCTGCACGCACCTTGTAGCCCTCTTCATTTGGACCCACACCCCACATACCCTCAGGCACCATCCGGCATTGACTTTAAAAGAGCTCCGCCAAAGTGACCCTTCGGGGGGACCCGTTGGGCATTGCACCGCCGGGCCCGACGAGGAGCCAATGCCCGATGATGAAGCATGACATCCTCCGGGGTGTGTGAGGGCAACAGGAGATAAGACCTGTTCTTTCTCTTTTTAAGGGGGTCCCTTCTATACCTAGGTCTTTCCCTTCACTTTTGCTTTTTCTTGGCGAGGACTATTGGTTGACATCCGGTAGCCAGCCTTTTGGAACAGTGTCCTTTTTGTTTGTTTAAATACTATGAAAGAGGAGCATGGACACTGGACCGTAATTCGCTCCTCGGTCTCCCCTCTCTCTTTTTTGATTTAATGTATATATTTAACCAAAAATGCTGCTTTTTTGTCGTGCTTGAATTTTTATTTTTGTTTGATGCATCTTTCAGAAATAAGATTGTTTTCTTCCTCAAAGGGATCATTTTGTGACCCTTTGTTATTAATGTTGAGGAGTCAAAAAGTTTCAAAATTCCTGTTGAGGAATTGTGTCGCCCAACAGAACTCATTGTAGTTCATAAAATAAAATTACAAATTGTTGTATCACAGTCCAGCTTTTTTTGTTCAGTGAAGAAGGTAGATTTTTCAGCCAATAAAAGTTTCTTGTACAGCGCAATAGTTTCTTGTACTGCGCAAAACAAGATTTGTATTTTTCTCTCTTTAGGGTATTGTAGTCGCCTCCAATTTCTCTTGTCTGCGACACCCTTGTTTTGCCATCTTCAGAGTGTTGTTAAACCAAGGTGTGGTAGCTTTGCATCTTCTGATTATTTTCAGCTGAGCAGGAGCCAATTCAGTGACCACAGAATACAGTCATCCTAATACAGACATTGTGTTCACATTGTTAGTTTCTTCTGACTGGGAGCCAGCAAGAAGCGGGCTCAGCTCCAGCCATGCATGGGTGACAATAAAATTCTTGGCGTCTTTAGTAAGAGGGGATTTACCGGGAAGCTTTATTTCCCAGAGTACTGCATTATGGTCTGTCCAGGTTAAGGGAAGCCTGGTGGGGCAAGAGTAAAATTGATTGTTGGTAAACACTCCATCTAGTGAATGCCCTGCGAATGTGTAGGACCGGCTATTACTTGAACAAAGTAAAGCAGTTTATGGTGTCAACCAGCAGTTCTGTATCAGAGTCCAACTTGCTTTCAAGATGAAAGCTGAACTCTCCTAACAGAGTAAAATCTGATTTAGTAGTGGAGGATTTCAAAAATAACTCTATAACATGGGTGAAAGGGCTTCTGTGCCCAGGTGGGGGTGAATCACAAGTAAATTAAAGGAATGGGTTTTGGCTAGTTCAATATTGAACATAAGAGGTACGTACACATCTGACAAAGTTGTTGTAAATACTGCAGTGAAGGAGTCACGAAGAATAACTGCTATTTCTCCTCCTTTTTTGTGGGGTCTATCTAGCCTAAAATGGGCTAGCCTGTAGGTACTGCCACTGTAATCTCTGGCCCTGAGGTCTGGTTGGCCCAGGTTTTAGTGACAAAAACGAAGTTGTTTGATGCACATCAATAAACTCGGAAAATTCTGCGTGTGTTTAACCAACGACCTAACATTGATTAAAGCATAGCTGACTTTGGGACTCAGTACCTCATCTTTATTAGTCTCTCTCGCTATTCTGTTAGTCAGTATCTGTCCTCCCCTTGGAGTCCAAAGTCAATCATTCTTGTGCTACAAACATGGCAGCAAGATTGAATGGTTTCTGGTGCAGCGGGGCTCACAAACGCACAGTTCTGGTCGTTACCTGGAGGTTTGAATGCTCAGAGTGCTCCCAGCGGTCTCAAACGGCCAGGGGGGACAGACCCTAGGCCCGGTCCACGCACGGACGGGTGCAGACGGGCTTGCCTTAGGTCACGCTCTAAAATGCCCTAAATAGCACGGCATGGGGAAGGGCATGCCACGCACAAAGCTTATGCAGCGCGGACCGAGAAAAATGGTGTGGGAAATGAAAGGTAACTGCGGTACAGTAACCCCCTTCGCAAATCGCAGGCTACCCTGTGCAGCGTGAAATGCTGGTAACTACAAACACACATCTCAAAGGGGAGAAAGGATACATCATAAAATGAGCATAAAAAGGACTGCCCCTCTCTTAGATGGCGCCAGATTCAGATGGAGCCAGGTAACTTCCAAAGCAGCAACAACTTGCTTTCAAGGAGAAAGGATCAATCATAAAATGGGCTGCCTCTCTCTAAGATGGCGCCCAATTTAGACAGAGCCAGACAAATCTCAGGTGCCTACAAGGAAATTAAAACAACTGTTCAAACCTGCCATAGGCATTTTGGGCTGTTTGAATCCTTGGGCACTGAGATGTGTGATTTTTTTCCCACCACTCTCCTTACCCAGGGGAGAAAGTGAGGAAAATGCCAAAAATAACCCAGAACAAAATGAACATTGCAGGTGCAACGTGTTTGTGAGGGTTGGAAGTAGTCTGATACTCCTAGTCAGCAGAGTGGGAATCTATGGTACATGCTCGCTGCCAAAAAAGGAAGAACACCATAGCTCTTTGCACGTCAGCAGTACTTCTAGGCTGCCGCACAAAGTCACTGCAGAACACAGCCTCCACCCTCCACTGACCAGGACCCGCTGCACTGAGGAAGAAACCCTCATGGTTGTGCTATTGGGCCTCTGGCTATGCTCTGCTTGGGGTGCCAATGTGGTAAACCTGTAGCATGCTCAACCATTAAAGGGTCATGGAAAAGAACAGCAGGTTCCACAAAAAAACCTTTAACAGTAAATATGCAGAATGTTGTGTTTTTTACACCTCTATACCAACACATTGTTGTTCCCAGACAGACTTTTGAGTAAACAACAGTTGAGGGAGATTGTGGGACTGCAAGCTTCGTAACCAACCAAGAAAGGGCACAGACATTAGGTAAGTATTGAGAATGCCCTTAACTGGCTGCTGAGTAGCGAAGAAAGAAGAACATCAGTGCATCCTCAATTCTATGTCTGAAGTTTTATGGACTGCGATTTAGATCAGCTTGATGATTTGGGTGTCTTCTTGTGGAATCCTGGGAAATGTATTTTAATCCGATGTTTGTTAAACTTTGTGCAAGGCTGCTCAGCTAAATAAGTGAACAAAGAACACTTCTGGTCCTGACATAGAATTATACCAATTTCATGCTACAAAACCCATTCATCTCCCTATTAACCATTTTGCAAGCCCTCTAAATTGTCGTGTTTGCACACTGCCTGCCAAACCCTCCTCTGAACCATTTCAGTCCATACTATCTGAATGCCTGTCTCGAATCCGCCTTTATTGCCTTTAAATGCAAAATACAGTCCAACTGGGCCAGATCGTGCTCGCCTACTGGTTCAAAATTATTTGACTAGATATAAGATAAACTCAATAATTTCACATAAAATTTGGCTTTTTTAGGTCTGGCTTCAAAGTGCAGCAGTCACCTGGTGTCCAATCCAATCCAAACAGCTTTATTCGACAAAAGTCATAAAAGCGAGACAAAACAAGTACAGGTACAAAATACACAAATAATTTAACAAGAATCAGTGTAAAAGCGAAACTACTTAAAATATTTACAAGTTTTAAAAAGCATATAATAAAAAGATCATTGGGTAAAACATACCAGAGGTCTGACTTTACTATCTGATACTCTTAGCTCTTATAATCCATGCCCACCCCAGAAATTTGGCAACCCCCACAACAATTACCGGGTCAGTGCAAGTGCGAAGGAGCCTTCCTGCTTCAACACTCTGTCTAGTGCCCAATAATAGGCAAACGGGTTTCAACCACACACGCCTCGGGGCCGAGTAAGCAGGGCATACAAAAAACATATGGGCTAATGTTTCCACCTGGGATTTGCAAAAGGGACATAAATTACTTTTCTGGGGATCCCACTGGGCTACAAATGAATTTAAGGGCAACGCTCCCACCCGCATCTGGAAAAACAATTTCCTATCAAGAACTTTGGTTACAAGATCCCAAAAGTGTTCTAGCCTAGGGACGAGTTTGATGTTCATAAATTCGTCCGAAAGCGAAAAGGGTTTAGTGGTAGAGAGTACCTTTGTGTTTACCAGCTCCCAGTATTTCTCCTTCAAGAGAGCTTTAGATGGAAAAATAGCTGCTGTAGGGTTATCCCAAAGTTCGCTCAACCCCAAAGCCTCAAGGGATTTTCTAGTTTCATTAAGCCAAGCAATCTTCCGGGAGCCCACCATCGCCAATATGTCAAGAAAACCCTCTGCATACTCTGCCAACGCCGGAGTGGTCCATAGGCGACGCCAATAAAGGATAGGTCGAAGCCTGGCTACATCAGCTATAGAGTTCTTCCCGAGGTCATACCTTAGGGGGACTAAAGGTGTGCTCTGCGGGAGGGAGGTGATACTGCGCAAGAACTTGTTTTCCGAGATGGTTAAGGAAGACAGGTTCTCGTACCCCCACAGTTCCGCACCATAAAGTGCCGAGCTCACCTGGTGTAATATGATCAAACAAAAAAAGAGCTTTCAGGAGTACTACATAGAGGGGCTTTGGCTCCCTCCACATATTTGTAGACATGGGCACATGTTTTGTTTGGGGGAAACATTGTGAGCATCCACAGAAAAAAGGGCTTCCCCGCATTACACATATTTTAAACATATCCTGAGCCGCCAAAAATAAAATTAAGGCAAGGATTCTCAGAGGTATTTTTAACTGTAGAACTTCACATCACATTTACGCACCATCACCAGCTCCACTGTAATCAGGCGTCGTAGCACAACCGGGGAGCATTCGGCCACCCAGTTGTGACCCCAATGATGAAGCATGAAACCTACTAGGTTGGTGTGTGAGGGGTCTTTTAACAACACCCAACGGGTCCCAGCTCATGCCACAAACAGTGACTACAAGTAATTGCATGCACATAGTGGGCCCGTCCACATTGTTTAAGTCCTATACGCTTCTGGGGACAAGGACGCGCCCCCATAAACCCTTGCTCTCCCATTGATTTCTCTAGGATGTATTACAATACCAGCATCTTCTTCTTCTGTTGATAACTTAATACTTCAAATTACATCTTTGTGTTCATGAGTACTATTGTATGCCTACAGCTACACTAATGTACATAGATATTTAGATCTGCATTGACAGTGCAGCTGTTGCTTGACCACATGTGATCAAAAAGAATGAGATTTCAGAGTACTACTGAGAGAGGGGCATAGACTCCACCCAAGTGTTACTTCCCAAGTGTAGGACTTGAATGGGCCACATTTGTCTTACATCCACGAAAAAGATTGCTTGTAGTGCACACTTTGGTTTGTAGAAAAGCTTATACATGACACAGCAGGACTGAGTTGGCTATGGTTGCAAGCCAATGATCATGGCTACAGGCCTGATCTGTTTATTAGGAAGTGGTATCACAATGGCACTAGGCCTGATGTATTTATTGCGAAAAGCATAAGTTAAAGTCAATAGGCATTTAAGTGTAGTTTGTCATTACTCTATATTAAAGCTTACAGATAGGTATTTTGTTTAAATCACATACATCATTATAGTAGGCAACGGTTTTAGTGCTGGTTACACTGTTTGACAAATGATGGCTATAGAAGGTATAGTCCATGAGGATCCTTGGTAGGTACTCTTAGGAGGGATAGTGTTTTGCCTAGTCAACTATGATTCTGTATACTTTTCTAATTTTCTGACTGTGTACATGATGGTTGCCTTGTGCATACTCAATACTGTAGGCCTGAGTTGCTTATGGTGAAAAGCTATAGGCGTGAGTGGTGCACTGGGAAACGTTATGTCCGATGCCATGGATCTGGTCTGCTAATTACGAAACGTTATGACAAAGGCAATTGATGTGGCTTATTTATTGTGAAAAGCATTTATTAAAGCCAATAGGTCTTTAACAGTTGGTGTAGCACACTGTGTTACAGGCTACAGACAAGTATTATGTTACATGTAATCTCACAGATTACTGCAGTAGGCAAGGGTTTTGGTGCTGACCATCCTGTGTCAAACCCTGAGGGTTCTCAATGTGATGATTCTTGTTAGGCCCTGCTGATACGGGATAAATATTGATTTGCTTCTTCTACATATTTGTAATTCTATAACAATGTGCATGATGGCAGCTGTCAGTTTCCTCGCCCTAAGTGTGCCAGGTATGCCTAGACGTGGGTCCCGGGCTCACTGTGCCACTGGATTCAAGCTATCCTGGTTGAAGAGGGGTGAAACCCCGAAACCGGTCCTAGGACGCTTGTTTCTGGTCCAGGGAGGACCTGGCTTAGCAGTTCAGGCTGGACTCTTTCCATGAAGCACAGGGTCAAGACTGATTTGCATATGGCCAGGTTTAAACTGGGGTGGCATGGTGATCAAAAGAATGATGGATCTAACCCAGATCACTTGACTGGGGTGAATGTTTTGATTTGTTCAGCATTCCCTCCATCAATTGTGTGTCTTTTGCATCAGTTTATGTACAGCATAGTAAATGGTATAGGCTTCATCGGTTCATTGGGAAATGTCTGGCCAGATTTCATAGGTTAGATCTGTTTATTATGAAAAGTTACAACAAATCCAGTAGGCCTGCCCTACTTAATGCGAAAAGCATATGCTACACAACAGGCTTTTAAGAATGGATTATTACACGGTGCTAAAGCCAGTAGGCAGGTGTTTGTTTTCCATATCTTTATTGATTTCGAAAACATGAAAAGGGATACAATCACAACAAACAGTCCAGAACCTAAGCCTGGATCTAGAGCAAACACAGTGGAGTTACACAATTGAAGTTTTCTGCCACTTTCCAGTCAACAAACAGCCAAGATCAGCAGTATTATACAGATTAATAGCACAATATCATGAGGTGTCACCCATGCCCTCAATTCTACTTTGTCATGGCATCCGGGCGGGGGAGGATCACCAGCATGCTTCCCCTCAATCCACCACAAACCACTTGAACAAGGAGGGACCAGGGCACTCTGCGATAGGACAAAGGCATGCAACCATCTTAATGAGGGACCGGCAGGCAAGGGGCTCAGGCAGGCCACAGCTCCGACCGTGCTGCTCATAAACATCAGTCCCATGCAATACCGAGATTGACAACACCCAAACTAGGGCCTACCCTGGAGCCCGTTTTTCCAACATACTCAGGCCTCCATGCACACAACAGGGGAACACACGGATCAGGAGATAAATGCAGTGTTGGTCACACAAGTCATCTCCTGTTTCAAGTTTTCTGCTATAGATGTCCCAAATCAGCCCCCAGTCCCATTGCCACCCCATCTCTGGGTCTCCATTAAGATATCTGCCTTGGCACGAGCCCATTTCAATGTAGTGAGGCACCACCACAGCACCTGGGGGGGGCGATGCAAATTTCCAGGATATGGCAATTTGCTGTTTGAACAACAAGAACTCCAGGTCCACAAATCTATTTAAATATTTACCTACTTGGCCCTAAGGCAAATGGCCAACAGGCAGGATTCTGGCATAGATGGAACCACTCAGTCGACCAGTGCGGAGGTGATCCACACAATCTCCTCCCAAGTCTGTTCCAGCAGTGAGCACTCCCACACTATATGAAGGAGGCCCACATCCGATGATCCACACCTGGGGCTCGCTAAGGAGGCAGTGGAGTACATGTGTGCAATGAGTCACGGTGTGAGATATAATTGGTGTAAATAATTAAACTGCATGAAACAAATGCATGGATTGCAGGACACGCCTATTGCAGGGCTTGACACCATTGTTTGTCTAGGGCGTTTGCAAGTCTAGCGCCCAGTGCTCGCATATCTGAGTGTCGGGCATGCAGTGATAAATCAGCAGAGCAGTGTAGAGGGCGATATGAGTCTGCGCACTCCCTGTGGGATAAAGCCGTGTGTAGCGGCAGTGCCGTGGGCGGCACAGTATGTGCATGGCGACTGCCACATATACCGCATTGTACATCAGGAAGTGACCCACTGGAATGCTGTTGGTGTCCCTAAGCTCCTGGAAGGATAAGATTGTCCTTGCCCCAGAAGGTCCTCTGTGTGTTCTATTGCTACGTCTCGCCAGCTCTATATTTCATGATGCCGGGGAACCCCCCTCAAGCGCTGCTGCGTACTAAAGGGGAGCAGGGGATAGTACGGGGATTGGACCGCTTTACCAGATGAATCTTGATAGGCTCTGTTGAGATGGTTTGTATATTGTTTTGCCAACTGTAATGTTTGTACATATTTGTAATTTCAGAAACGTATGCCAGATGATTGCCAGTTTACGCACACTTCGGTAGGCCCGTGTTGTCTATAGTGTCAGGCCATTGGTAAAGGCTAGAGGCCTTATGGGTTCACTATGAAAAGTCATGCCAGATTCCTTAGATGTGATCTGTTTGTAATGAACAGCTATAAAAAAAAAGGCAAATAAGCCTTACTTTCCGATTGTGAAAACCATGTGTTTAAACAATAAACTTTTAGGAGTGGATTGTTATCAGTCTATATTAAAGCCTACAGACAGGTATTTTGTTACCTGGAATCTCACAGATAAGAATAGTAGGCAGTGAGTTTGATGATGTTTACCCACTCTATAAACAGTGGGTATAGAAGAGTTGCACTGTCAGAATCCGTGTTAGGCTCTCTTAGGAGAGATCATATTTTGCTTTACCCACTATAATTACGGGTGCTATGTAATGTTATGTGTGCCTGATGGATGCCTTGTGGGAAAACTTAAGCTCAGTACATGAAATGTCACAGATTACCTTTGCAGGAGAGGATTTTGGTGTTGGTTACTGCCTGTGACAAACCTAGGGTTAGAAGATTTGCACTGTAACAATTCTTGCTTGAATCTCTTTTTAGCTGTTTGTCAAGATCTTGAGATAAAAAATAATTAAAGATATGGAGAAGGCCTTTTATCAGCTCTCGTATGCCATTTGTCTGCCTGGATTTCATTTACACTCTGTTTTCATCCATGACAGTGTACTGCGTGGGATAATAGTTCGGTCCACATTAGTCATTTGCTCTCTTACCCTATGAATGATGGCACTTTCTGATCACGTGTGTATATCCACATAAAAAGAAGTGTGCTTCAGTGTCAGGACTAGTTGGTTAATCATTTAGTTTTCAATTTTCTCCTTTTATAGTTCCCTTTCATGCCTTAGTTTCTTCTCTTTATATTTTAATGTTTCTCAAAAGAATACTACAGCTCTCCAACAGTGCTAATGGGTCTGCTAATGGGTCGCTCCCTTCATCTGCAGTGCGCCACATCCCACGTGGCCACTTGTTCTAAACTAGGAGGTACAATATAGAATGTTGAGGTCCACAGTGTATCACTGTATACCATTCCATGATGGGCAACATATTGGTTCTAAATGTGAAGGCCATGGTGGAACTAAGAATAAAACAATGAACAACTTTTTACAATACCTCTGCAAGACAGACACCCAATGCGAAGTTTAGCTTCATTATTGTTTAGGCGGCAGCATGTTTTCTTTCTTCCACTTGTATTCTTTTATCTAGCATATGTTGTTGAATGTGTTTTAGTGTGGTTGAGTCAGGGAACAAATGCAGGAATGAGCCAGTGAATGGTTTAATGGATACACGAGAGCAAGGATGAGTGACACAGTACATGCACAATTACTTATTGAGTGCCTAAACCAATTAATGTCACAAAGGGAACTTTCATTCATAAGCCTGACCTATTGGAATTACCAGTGCTTGTTTAGTCTCCGTCTCTGCTTTAGTTCGCTATTTCGTTTTCTTTTTTTTTTTTGACTGAATCCTCTTATCTCTCTCTTATGCTTTTTTTTTGTTATACTTTTTGCATGACCGATGGTACGTTTTCATTATCAAATTGAAAATGAAATAAATATATTTTGTAGCAGGATGTTTAAAGTAATTTTCACACATACTATAAAAAACACTTTTTAGTTGTCAGCTATACATAAAGGAGGAGCAGAAGGGGTTGCAGAGCAGACACATAATTTTCCGAATACAGGCTGAGAAGGGAGCTGCCTAGTTTATCTTCATTCCAACCTGAATTACCACTTGCGCAAAGGTGCTCGGAGTAAAGGTGACATTTTACAGCTGGCATAATGGCGATGTTTGAAAGACAGTACAGAAAATGGGCGAGGCGATACCCTTCACTGTACTTGCTCAAATACAAGCAAACTCTCTTTTCTTGAAGGCGGCTGGCAAAATAATTAATGTTTGTCCGGGGGATGCCAATGAACAGGCAAAGAAGGGTCACTACATGCCTAAACAAAACGAAAACCCTCTCTGTTGTTTGGCATGTAATGCGAGTCGCGTTCACAGATGTTGTGAAACTGAGCCCGATTGGGTGAGAGCTATAAGAACAAAACAATAAAAAATCATCAAAGACGCCGCTCTGGCTCAAACCAAACAGCACATATAAGAGGAATGAAACGTTTTGCTTACCTAGGACAACGTCCCTCCTTTCAACTCACTGCGCTCACTCAGAGCTGCTCGTTTAAGCTTGGTTTTCTGTTTTCACTTTGACAGGAAGTGACAGTACTTCGCTTTCGATTTCTCTTCTTGTGCTTCCTTTTGCTGTGAAAAGTGCTAATCGGATGGCAGCTGAGATTGCACGCGCACCACGCAGACCGTACCGTGTCCCTCAAGCCTCTTCGCCTTCAGTTTGCACTCCGCTCCCCAGAGGCAGGCCGGGCACCAGCCAGCCGTTGCCGGCTGCTCGTAAACTCTAGGCTACAAACAAACATCAGAGTCTCCTAGCCTGTGGTCTCTCCTGCAGGCGCTGGGAAACCGGCAACTAAAATGCCCACATAGGATTTCGCGCACCATCGACGTTTGATTTAGTAAGCAGCAGCAGCTGTTGGGTTTCATATCCCTGAACAAGTTCCCCAAAATAAGACATTGCAAACATTTGGCACAGGGCTTTAGTGGAATGAAAAAACTAGGGGTCTCTCATAGGGGCGTGGCCGTTGTATTAAGGGTGCGGCACTTAAGCTAAAAATATGTGTTTAGCATAGTGTGAAGCTCCACTGGAGTTTTGCTGCCTTGTTCCTTGCACCCAGATATATAATACAACAAGTAACATCACACCTACTAGAAGCCAGGACTATTGACTTTGTCAATGGTTGTTAGTTGCATAAGATAAATAAGCAACAACTAACACTTTGTTGTATATAATAATGACAATGTTGCACTTTTTGTGGGAGAGGTTGTGGCTAAAGCTAGAACAGCCGACCTAGCAGCTGAGAAAACAGGTTCAAGCCTTACATCTGCTCCACATCCTGTGATTCTGAACAGGAATATGTCCTTGTGTAATGAAACTGGTGCTCATGTTTGCTCCAAGTTTGCACTATATAAAACTGAAAAATGATTCTCTTTAAAGTTACATCAAAAGCAGTGAAGGATGGTACTATTGCAGAGCTAAGCTTTTTTTTTCTCCTCCCTGAAGGTAAAAATGGAGAGCCCGATAGGGGCCCGTCTCGGCACCTGCTTTTAAGAACTGCAGGACCTGGCCCACTTAAAGCCCTGGTTTGGCATATTGTTATGATTTATAATGTACCCCAATATAGGCTTGGGTAGTCACCTAACCTTTCACCTACATTTACCGTGCCATCGTACTACATAACAGGTTTGTGCTGACCTGTTACCTAGTTAGGTGCTGCGTAAATGTCATGAGGTTTTCTCCTAAAACTAGCCTAATTTATTATGCATGAGGATTCTCAGAATCAGCAGGACTACCATCTTCTGCATAATAACCACTGCTGTAAATGGGCCAGTACTATCCGGTACTGGGTACCAACACTTTTTTATTTTGAGAGGGAGAGTACCGGCACTTTTCAAGAGAAATGTAATACTTTTAATTGGAGAGTACCAGCACTTCTCAGAAACAAGAGTACCTGTATTTCTATTTGTCCATTTCAAGCACTGATAATAACTATGTATACGGGTCATCACTTTCGTAATCCTCAGGAGACATGGCATAGCAAGGTAGAACCCCTGAGGGTACCTTTTGGGTATATAAACACCATATCTTTGCTGGGGCGGGCAGAGGAGAAAGACTTCCGAGCTGATGCATTGATGCGAGACGCTAAAGTTTCGACATGCGGATACTCAAGCACGCAGTGGTCTGACATCCCTTGTGGGGTGTTCATTCGAATCGAGACCAAGGTGGGGTCCTTTATTTTCTCACACCAGGTAATGGGATTGGTTCTATCCTAGGAGAATTCTTGGGGCTACACCTACATACATGCTAGGTACATTTATGTACATCTAGTTAGGGTTAGCATCATAGGAGTACACATTATTATTGTCATGCATCTATATACCTGTGTATATCCATTGTTTTAGCACTATGGTAGAAATATACCATCCATTTACTCTGTTGGTGCCTATAATCATTTTTATCTGTTTCTGTATTATGGTTGTTGTGGCACACATATTTTACACTAGTATGACGCTGGCTCAATAAATGCTTATTGAAAATGTCACTATCGTTTATTCTGTGTATCTCTCTGAGACAAAGTGAGCACAATGACTGAGCGAAAAGTTCTGTACTGTTTCCACGATCCCAGAGGGGCAGGGTTGTCATGTTTGATAGTTGCCAGAAACTATTCTCTCCTTGGTAAGAGAAGTTCATAGTGGCACTGTGAGCTAGCTGGTATACAGGCGAGCATATCCAGTGGGGGTGTCTGGAAACAGTTCGGACACCACTCCCACAGTTTATGTTGTGTAAACACGCAGATCCTATATAGATTAGGAACTACACGACATGGTGCCGCCAACGTTGGTTTGGTTTTTATTTAACTGTCAAATCTGTGTAGTTCATTCGTGCCTTTCTGAGAGACCCCTACTGACAGATACCCAGAGAAGTCTGTAGTAGGAAGGGAAAGTTCCGCAGCAGCTGAGAAGGCATATCCCATGCATTGGCTCTAGGTTTATTCAAGCTTGAAGGATTATAGATGTGTATAAACAGTATTTCAGTTACCTTGAAGCTCTTTCAGCAAAGTCTGAAGAAGACAACACTGTGCCAGCATTACATGCGAATGCAGCAGGGGAAAGGGAACAAAAAGATGCGAGGACTGTAACATTTGTGATTGAGGCACACAAGTCATTCAGGACAGAAGTATTTTATTCATGGATAAAATTCCCACCTGCAGATGCACGCACAAATAAATTTCATAGTTACACTCCAGATGAAACACCGGAAGAATATTGCCATACGATGACATTGAAGTTCCGCTCACCTATCAGGAGCATATAAACCGGTTTAAAGGCACTGTTAGATCTGGGGGTCTCTAGTTGGCAGGGTAGGTACCACTGTCCAAGTAGGGACCCTTGCTTCTAGTCAGGGAAAGGGGGATACACTGTTAAGATAACCCCTGCTCACCCTCTAGGTAGCTTGGCCTGAGCAGTCTAGGCTATCAAAGGCAATGTGTAAAGTATTTGTACCAACACTCACAGTAACACAGTGAAAACACCACAGATTTACTCCACACCAGTTTTAGAAAAATAAGGTATCTTTACTAAAAACTTCACAAGACCAAATACTACAGACAAACCAACATACAATTAAAAAGATTACTTCAAAGATAGTTCAAGAGTTTTCAGAAAGTACTCCAGGATGTAAAAGTCAGTGTCCTGCACAATGTGACTCTCAATGCACAAAATGCGGCACTCTCGTGCCCAACAGTACTTGTAGTTGCGATAAGGTTCCCAAAAGCTATCACAAGGAAGATGGCAAAGGCGATGCGATACTCCTGAGATCCTGGGGAGGCTTTGCAGCAGCCCTGCTTCACGCAGCAGAGGTGGATGCGCCGGCCCGATCTGTAGGGGGAGGATGCGATGACTTTGGCTTTCGTTGCGTAGGTTTCTTAGGGGGAAGCTTCACGCACAGGTACGATGCGACGATCTGCGGTGCGCGGCGCAGCGCGGACTTCGGGCGCCGCAACCCTCGATGCGTCACGGGACCAGACTTTGCGTCGACACACGCAGCGACTGGATACTTTCACGCACCGGCAGTGGTGCGGCTATCAACTGGTTCTGCGACGACCCTCGCGGCGTCAGGAATCTTCACGCACCGGGACGATGCTCAACGCACTCGGCGATGCGGGGACTCCGGGTGCTGCGATGACGCCGCAATGAAATTTTCCTCGCACTCTCGTTCTTGCGACACGCAATCTGATGATGCGTTGGGTACCAGTTACTCTTTTTCACGCTTCTGCTTCCCAGCTCCCAAACACAGCAAAAACGACCTCCTGAGGCCCCAAGACTGGGCAAGCACTCCAAGGCAGGTCAGAACTCCTTCAGCAGAGTTCCAGGGGAGCTGGTGGTGAAGTCCTTTTGTTCCTGGGACTTCTTAACAGGGAGCCAGCTCTTCTCAGGCCCTTGGAGATCAGAATCAAAAGAAGGGGACACAGCAAAGTCCTTCCCCTCTCCTTGGCAGCAAAGCAAAACAGCAAGCAGGCAGTCTTCTCCTCTTCAGTCCTTTTCAGCTTTCTCCTTGGCAGAGGTTTCTTCTTAGTTCCAAAGTGATCTAAAGTTTAGGTGTCTGGGGTCCTCTTCTTATACCCCTCCAAATCTTTGTCTCTCTTTGTTCCAGTGGGGGGATTCCCTTGCTCAAACCGGTTCCTGGGTGTGCTCTGCTCTGGAGCACCTGGTTCCTTTCAGAGTGAGGGGCAGGGTCGTTAGACGCTCAGCAGGAGGTGGAGCCTTCTTTGTGTCAGCAGAGGCAGAGTCCTCAGCCTGGCCAGCAGGGGGTGGAGCCAGCATTGTGCTGGCAGGGGCAGCCCTATTCAAACCCAGGGACTACTCCTCCCACCTATCTAAAGCAGATCTCCCTATTCACCCTGCTGCTGACTCATCCAGGCTCCTGGAGCCACCTAGCCCATCACATGACACCAGTCAGCCAACCAGCACACAGGCACACAGGAAGGTTAAACAGGAGAATAGCTACTTTCTAAAAAGTGCTATTCTCACACAGTGAATTTAAAAACCATCTTGCTAAAAAGATGTATAATTAAATTCTGAACACAAAGATACCAAACTTGGATTTTCTATCTTGCCCTTATGGGAAGATAGGCATGTAAACAGCCTTCCCCATTCTATCCTATGGGCAAGATAGCCTCTCAGCAGTGAAAAACGAAAATGGCTTTAATTCACTACCAGGGCATGTTACACAACTCAGTACATGCCCTACCTTTCAGATACACTGCACCCAGCCCAGGGGGGTACCTAGGGCCACCATAGGGATGCCTGACATGTACAGAAAGGGGAGGATAAGGCCTGGTCAATGGGTGCACTGGCCAGGTCGACATGACAGTCCTGGACTGCACATAGGCACCGCAAGCAGGCCTAAGACATCATTTTAGCGCTACTCCTGTGGGTGGCACAATCAGTGCTGCAGCCCACTAGTAGCATTTGAATCACCAGCCCTGGCACATGCAGTACACTTTACTAGGGGCTAACAGGTGAAACAAATATACCAATCATGGATAACCAATCAATATAACAACTTATACAGAGAGCATATGCACTTTAGCACTGGTCAGCAGTGGTAAAGTGCCCAGAGTCCTATTGCCAACAACCACGGGTCAGAAAAAATAAAGGAGGAAGAAGCAAAAAGTTTGGGGATAACCCTGCAAAAAGGGCCGTTTCCAACACAACCCCCTTCCAGCCTAAAGCCAGGGTAGACCAAGCGATACCTCGATGGGATTCCCTGCTTAGGGCGATAGAACACGGAAACTGGCCCAAACAGCAGGGCACTATTCCTGTTCTATGCCTTCCTGAACCCGGTTGGATCTCTCCATCCATACTCTCAGGGTCCACCAAGCCAACCCATGTGGAACCCTTCTCTTCACCTGTGGACACCACCTGTGCAGCACCTAGCCTTAACTTGCTCACAGGTGTGTCCCAACAGACAGACAGCCAGCCGCAGTGACCAGTGACAGTGGTCAGGGATGAGACCCAGGCCGTACGCCTCTCAGGGCCCTCAAAACCCTGTGGCGTCAGAAGGTGGGGGGCAGTAGCCCCAGGTGCTTGGCACCCTTTGTCCACTTCCTTTCCTGTCAGGTCAGGTCTGACAACCTGGCACTGACCCACCAGACCCGGGCCTGTATCCGGTGGCTGGACAGGAGGCTGGGGTGGGCTGTTCCATACCCGGTCCTCCTCTTCCTGGGGGCTCTGTACCCTCCCACCTGGAGCGGTACCCCCTTCTAGAATAGTCAGGGCACCTGTGGCAGGTGTCCTGCACCATTCGCCCACCAGTTCAGGGGTTCTATCCTGCAACTGGGATTCCAGGTCAGGGGGGACACCCCGAACCTGGCCCTCCAACCTAGGGTCTACACCCTCCAGGTGAACCGGGGTCAGAGGCGAGGACTCCCTCCCTCTGCACCCCCTTCCAGAATTCTGCACCCTCCCACTCGGAGTGGTACACCTCAAAGACAAACTGGTAGAGACACTGCTTACAGATGTCCCTCCCTCCAGTTCAGGACCTCTCTCCAGCAACTGGTCTCCCAACCTAGGGTCTAAACCCTCAGGTTGCACCGGGGTCAGAGGCGAGGACTCTCTCCCTCTGCACCCCCTTCCAGAGTGCTGCACCCTCCCCACTGGAATGGTACCCCTGGAAGCCAAACCGGTCAGGACACAGCTTACAGATGTCCTTCCCCCCAGGTCAGGCAGATCCTGAACCTGGCCTCCCAACCCAGGGACTAAACCCTGCGGTTGCACACCTGCCTGGCATGCCAGGACTTCTGGGGGCTCACACAGTATCTCCCCGAGGGTGACACATGACTCATGTGTCTCGTGACAGTCTGCCTGGCGCAGATCTCCCGGCCCCTGTCCACCTGACAGTGCGCGAAGATCCCCCAGGACAAAAGTGGTGTCACCATGGTCACTCCTAGGGGACTCAGCCCTTCTGGCTGGTCCCTGACCCACTGGTTCTCCCACTGGGGAACACATCCCCCTCTCACCCCTCAGTCTGGACTTCTGCACCCTCCCAACTGGAGCGGTACCGCCAGACACCAGAACCACTGGAGCTCTGTTTACAGAGGCTCCAGGTTCTCCTGACACTAGGAGATCCTCCTCAAATGGCCTACTAGCACTGTCTAGGCCCCCAACCTGGTGTTCCCTTAAGGAACCCACCAGGCCCTGAGACTGGGTTTCGGGCACCTTGGGACCCACAGTCCCACACTCACCCCTTCTCCACTGAGACAGGACGTGAGCCCCTACACCCCTCCCACTACACTGGGACCTAACCGGGCTACACTGAACCTCTTCCACCTCACAGGTCTGGAAGATATCTGGGCCACTCCTTTTGGGATCACTCCCCAATGCCTCTCCAGACCTTTTGGCATCCAACCAAAGGTCTGCCTCCAACGCAAGTTCTCTGGAACCAGAGAACTCACTCGCCACCGGGTGTTGGCATAGCTCTGGAAAACAGGGACTTAAAATATGCTCTCCAACAAATGAATCACACAGCCCCGCACAGTTGTTAACCAAGCTACCCTTTGCGTCACCCTCCAGTGCCTCACACAAGTACCCCACACCACTCTCCTGAGATTGGCAAGACAGTACCTGACTGTCTCTGTCACACAACTCACACTCTTCTGGGCGGTCTTCACACTCACACACCAAGGTTTCTACCATGGGGGAACCCCTCTCCCTGTACCTCTCATCTAGGGTCAGTAGAGTGTCCCTCCCACCACTAGGAATATGGCCCCCTGTGCCAGTTCCCCAATGTACTTCAGGGACACTGCACTCCACTGGAAGTACATCATAAACCTGAACCCCCTGGTGTATGTTAACCCCCTCCTTCAAGTCAGGTGCCACATCTCTGGGTGTTTGTACCTTTCTCTCAGCACTAGAAACTACAATATTGCTGCCACCATCTGAGCTGGACTCCATCTCCAAATTAGCAAAGCTCACTTCTTGAGCTACCCATTTTTCTTCTTCAGCTGAGACACTCATGGCCTCAAGCCTCTCGAGCTCCAAATCAAGCTCCCTCATCCTCAACTCATGAGCCAAAAGCAATTTTCTTTCCTCCAACGCCTTTTCTACTTCCAATTGCTTCATTTTCATTTTCATTATTTCTAATTCATGGTTTCTCACCCTTTGATTCTCCTCCAACTCCTCTGGAGTGAGCCCCCTACTGGAATGGGAGCTGCCAGCCCTAGAGACTGGTCTGCCCACGGGCATATCTTGGGGAACAAAACCATTCTCTTCATTTGCATCATCTTCCTCTTGGGCCTCCCACCAGGCCTTCAAGACTCTTTGTAGCACATCCTTTCTAGATCCGCTTTTCACAGGGCAACCAAGGTCTTTGCAGAATTGCTTGAGCTCCTCAACTTTGTACGAATACAGATCCTCAATGGAAATTTCCAATTCTGCCCTCTCACTTGTTGCCACCTGAGACATGATGCTCTTGAAGAGTTACTCAAAAATAGAATAAAAAATACAGTATGTGGTTGCGTATTGGTCTGCACTCAAACTAGTGATGTACACCAATTACTGTGGGTCAAGTACAAATACAAGTTCAATCCCACCGCTGACCACCAATGTTAGATCTGGAGGTCTCTAGTTGGCAGGGTAGGTACCACTGTCCAAGTAGGGACCCTTGCTTCTAGTCAGGGAACGGGGGATACACTGTTAAGATAACCCCTGCTCACCCTCTAGGTAGCTTGGCCTGAGCAGTCTAGGCTATCAAAGGCAATGTGTAAAGTATTTGTACCAACACTCACAGTAACACAGTGAAAACACCACAGATTTACTCCACACCAGTTTTAGAAAAATAAGGTATCTTTACTAAAAACTTCACAAGACCAAATACTACAGACAAACCAACATACAATTAAAAAGATTACTTCAAAGATAGTTCAAGAGTTTGCAGAAAGTACTCCAGGATGTAAAAGTCAGTGTCCTGCACAATGCGACTCTCAATGCACAAAATGCGACACTCTCGTGCCCAACAGTACCTGTAGTTGCGATAAGGTTCCCAAAAGCTATCACAACGAAGATGGCAAAGGCGATGCGATACTCCTGAGATCCTGGGGAGGCTTTGCAGCAGCCCTGCTTCACCCAGCAGAGGTGGATGCGCCGGCTCCGATCCGTAGGGGGAGGATGCGATGACTTTGGCTTTCGATGCGTAGGTTTCTTAGGGGAAAGCTTCACGCACAGGCACGATGCGACGATCTTCGGTGCGGCGCGGTGCGCGGCGCAGCGCGGACTTCGGACGCCGCAACCCTCGATGCGTCACGGGACGGGACTCTGCGTTGACACACGCAGCGACTGGACACTTTCACGCACCGGCAGTGGTGCGGCTCTCAACTGGTTCTGCGACGACCCTCGCGGCGTCAGGAATCTTCACGCACCGGGACGATGCTCGACGCACTCGGCGATGCGGGGACTCCGGGTGCTGCGATGACGCCGCGATGAAATTTTCCTCGCACTCTCGTTCTTGCGACACGCAATCGGATGATGCGTTGGGTACCAGTTACTCTTTTTCACGCTTCTGCTTCCCAGCTCCCAAACACAGCAAAAACGACCTCCTGAGGCCCCAAGACTGGGCAAGCACTCCAAGGCAGGTCAGAACTCCTTCAGCAGAGTTCCAGGGGAGCTGGTGGTGAAGTCCTTTTGTTCCTGGGACTTCTTAACAGGGAGCCAGCTCTTCTCAGGCCCTTGGAGATCAGAATCAAAAGAAGGGGACACAGCAAAGTCCTTCCCCTCTCCTTGGCAGCAAAGCAAAACAGCAAGCAGGCAGTCTTCTCCTCTTCAGTCCTTTTCAGCTTTCTCCTTGGCAGAGGTTTCTTCTTAGTTCCAAAGTTATCTAAAGTTTAGGTGTCTGGGGTCCTCTTCTTATTCCCCTCCAAGTATTTGTCTCTCTTTGTTCCAGTGGGGGGATTCCCTTGCTCAAACCGGTTCCTGGGTGTGCTCTGCTCTGGAGCACCTGGTTCCTTTCAGAGTGAGGGGCAGGGTCGTTAGACGCTCAGCAGGAGGTGGAGCCTTCTTTGTGTCAGCAGAGGCAGAGTCCTCAGCCTGGCCAGCAGGGGGTGGAGCCAGCATTGTGCTGGCAGGGGCAGCCCTATTCAAACCCAGGGACTACTCCTCCCACCCATCTAAAGCAGATCTCCCTATTCACCCTGCTGCTGACTCATCCAGGCTCCTGGAGCCACCTAGCCCATCACATGACACCAGTCAGCCAACCAGCACACAGGCACACAGGAAGGTTAAACAGGAGAATAGCTACTTTCTAAAAAGTGCTATTCTCACACAGTGAATTTAAAAACCATCTTGCTAAAAAGATGTATAATTAAATTCTGAACACAAAGATACCAAACTTGGATTTTCTATCTTGCCCTTATAGGAAGATAGGCATGTAAACAGCCTTCCCCATTCTATCCTATGGGCAAGATAGCCTCTCAGCAGTGAAAAACGAAAATGGCTGTAATTCACTACCAGGGCATGTTACACAACTCAGTACATGCCCTACCTTTCAGATACACTGCACCCAGCCCAGGGGGGTACCTAGGGCCACCATAGGGATGCCTGACATGTACAGAAAGGGGAGGATAAGGCCTGGTCAGTGGGTGCACTGGCCAGGTCGACATGGCAGTCCTGGACTGCACATAGGCACCGCAAGCAGGCCTAAGACATCATTTTAGCGCTACTCCTGTGGGTGGCACAATCAGTGCTGCAGCCCACTAGTAGCATTTGAATCACTAGCCCTGGCACACGCAGTGCACTTTACTAGGGGCTAACAGGTGAAACAAATATACCAATCATGGATAACCAATCAATATAACAATTTATACAGAGAGCATATGCACTTTAGCACTGGTCAGCAGTGGTAAAGTGCCCAGAGTCCTATTGCCAACAACCACGGGTCAGAAAAAATAAAGGAGGAAGAAGCAAAAAGTTTGGGGATAACCCTGCAAAAAGGGCCGTTTCCAACACAACCCCCTTCCAGCCTAAAGCCAGGGTAGACCAAGCGATACCTCGATGGGATTCCCTGCTTAGGGCGTTAGAACACGGAAACTGGCCCAAACAGCAGGGCACTATTCCTGTTCTATGCCTTCCTGAACCCGGTTGGATCTCTCCATCCATACTCTCAGGGTCCACCAAGCCAACCCATGTGGAACCCTTCTCTTCACCTGTGGACACCACCTGTGCAGCACCTAGCCTTAACTTGCTCACAGGTGTGTCCCAACAGACAGACAGCCAGCCGAAGTGACCAGTGATAGTGGTCAGGGATGAGACCCAGGCCGTACGCCTCTCAGGGCCCTCAAACCCCTGTGGCGTCAGAAGGTGGGGGGCAATAGCCCCAGGTGCTTGGCACCCTTTGTCCACTTCCTTTCCTGTCAGGTCGGGTCTGACAACCTGGCACTGACCCACCAACCCCGGGCCTGTATCCGGTGGCTGGACAGGAGGCTGGGGTGGGCTGTTTCATACCCGGTCCTCCTCTTCCTGGGGGCTCTGTACCCTCCCACCTGGAGCGGTACCCCCTTCTAGAATAGTCAGGGCACCTGTGGCAGGTGTCCTGCACCATTCGCCCACCAGTTCAGGGGTTCTATCCTGCAACTGGGATTCCAGGTCAGAGGGGACATCCCGGACCTGGCCCTCCAACCTAGGGTCTATACCCTCCAGGTGAACCGGGGTCAGAGGCGAGGACTCCCTCCCTCTGCACCCCCTTCCAGAATTCTGCACCCTCCCACTCGGAGTGGTACACCTCAAAGACAAACTGGTAGAGACACTGCTTACAGATGTCCCTCCCTCCAGTTCAGGACCTCTCTCCAGCAACTGGTCTCCCAACCTAGGGTCTAAACCCTCAGGTTGCACCGGGGTCAGAGGCGAGGACTCTCTCCCTCTGCACCCCCTTCCAAAGTGCTGCACCCTCCCCACTGGAATGGTACCCCTGGAAGCCAAACCGGTCAGGACACAGCTTACAGATGTCCTTCCCCCCAGGTCAGGCAGATCCTGAACCTGGCCTCCCAACCCAGGGACTAAACCCTGCGGTTGCACACCTGCCTGGCATGCCAGGACTTCTGGGGACTCACACAGTATCTCCCCGAGGGTGACACATGACTCATGTGTCTCGTGACAGTCTGCCTGGCGCAGATCTCCCGGCCCCTGTCCACCTGACAGTGCGCAAAGATCCCCCAGGACAGAAGTGGTGTCACCATGGTCACTCCTAGGGGACTCAGCCCTTCTGGCTGGTCCCTGACCCACTGGCTCTCCCACTGGGGAACACATCCCCCTCTCACCCCTCAGTCTGTACTTCTGCACCCTCCCAACTGGAGCAGTACCGCCAGACACCAGAACCACTGGAGCTCTGTTTACAGAGGCTCCAGGTTCTCCTGACACTAGGAGCTCCTCCTCAAATGGCCTACTAGCACTGTCTAGGCCCCCAACCTGGTGTTCCCTTAAGGAACCCACCAGGCCCTGAGACTGGGTTTCGGGCACCTTGGGACCCACAGTCCCACACTAACCCCTTCTCCACTGAGACAGGACGTGAGCCCCTACACCCCTCCCACTACACTGGGACCTAACCGGGCTACACTGAACCTCTTCCACCTCACAGGTCTGGAAGATATCTGGGCCACTCCTTTTGGGATCACTCCCCAATGCCTCTCCAGACCTTTTGGCATCCAACCAAAGGTCTGCCTCCAACGCAAGCTCTCTGGAACCAGAGAACTCACTCGCCACCGGGTGTTGGCATAGCTCTGGAAAACAGGGACTTAAAATATGCTCTCCAACAAATGAATCACACAGCCCCCCACAGTTGTTAACCAAGCTACCCTTTGCCTCACCCTCCAGTGCCTCACACAAGTACCCCACACCACTCTCCTGAGATTGGCAAGACAGTACCTGACTGTCTCTGTCACACAACTCACACTCTTCTGGGCGGTCTTCACACTCACACACCAAGGTTTCTACCATGGGGGAACCCCTCTCCCTGTACCTCTCATCTAGGGTCAGTAGAGTGTCCCTCCCACCACTAGGAATATGGCCCCCTGTGCCAGTTCCCCAATGTACTTCAGGGACACTGCACTCCACTGGAACTACATCATAAACCTGAACCCCCTGGTGTATGTTAACCCCCTCCTTCAAGTCAGGTGCCACATCTCTGGGTGTTTGTACCTTTCTCTCAGCACTAGAAACTACAATATTGCTGCCACCATCTGAGCTGGACTCCATCTCCAAATCAGCAAAGCTCACTTCTTGAGCTACCCATTTTTCTTCTTCAGCTGAGACACTCATGGCCTCAAGCCTCTCGAGCTCCAAATCAAGCTCCCTCATCCTCAACTCATGAGCCAAAAGCAATTTTCTTTCCTCCAACGCCTTTTCTACTTCCAATTGCTTCATTTTCATTTTCATTATTTCTAATTCATGGTTTCTCACCCTTTGATTCTCCTCCAACTCCTCTGGAGTGAGCCCCCTACTGGAATGGGAGCTGCCAGCCCTAGAGACTGGTCTGCCCACGGGCATATCTTGGGGAACAAAACCATTCTCTTCATTTGCATCATCTTCCTCTTGGGCCTCCCACCAGGCCTTCAAGACTCTTTGTAGCACATCCTTTCTAGACCCGCTTTTCACAGGGCAACCAAGGTCTTTGCAGAATTGCTTGAGCTCCTCAACTTTGTACGAATACAGATCCTCAATGGAAAACTCCAATTCTGCCCTCTCACTTGTTGCCACCTGAGACATGATGCTCTTGAAGAGTTACTCAAAAATAGAATCAAAAATACAGTATGTGGTTGCGTATTGGTCTGCACTCAAACTAGTGATGTACACCAATTACTGTGGGTCAAGTACAAATACAAGTTCAATCCCACCGCTGACCACCAATGTTAGATCTGGGGGTCTCTAGTTGGCAGGGTAGGTACCACTGTCCAAGTAGGGACCCTTGCTTCTAGTCAGGGAACGGGGGATACACTGTTAAGATAACCCCTGCTCACCCTCTAGGTAGCTTGGCCTGAGCAGTCTAGGCTATCAAAGGCAATGTGTAAAGTATTTGTACCAACACTCACAGTAACACAGTGAAAACACCACAGATTTACTCCACACCAGTTTTAGAAAAATAAGGTATCTTTACTAAAAACTTCACAAGACCAAATACTACAGACAAACCAACATACAATTAAAAAGATTACTTCAAAGATAGTTCAAGAGTTTGCAGAAAGTACTCCAGGATGTAAAAGTCAGTGTCCTGCACAATGCGACTCTCAATGCACAAAATGCGACACTCTCGTGCCCAACAGTACCTGTAGTTGCGATAAGGTTCCCAAAAGCTATCACAATGAAGATGGCAAAGGCGATGCGATACTCCTGAGATCCTGGGGAGGCTTTGCAGCAGCCCTGCTTCACGCAGCAGAGGTGGATGCGCCGGCTCCGATCTGTAGGGGGAGGATGCGATGACTTTGGCTTTCGTTGCGTAGGTTTCTTAGGGGGAAGCTTCACGCACAGGTACGATGCGACGATCTTCGGTGCGGCGCGGTGCGCGGCGCGGCGCAGCGCGGACTTTTGGCGCCGCAACCTTTGATGCATCACGGGACGGGACTCTGCGTCGACACACGCAGCGACTGGATACTTTCACGCACCTGCAGTGGTGCGGCTCTCAACTGGTTCTGCGACGACCCTCGCGGCGTCAGGAATCTTCACGCACCGGGACGATGCTCGACGCACTCGGCGATGCGGGGACTCCGGGTGCTGTGATGATGCCGCGATTAAATTTTCCTCGCACTCTCGTTCTTGCGACACGCAATCGGATGATGCGTTGGGTACCAGTTACTCTTTTTCACGCTTCTGCTTCCCAGCTCCCAAACACAGCAAAAACGACCTCCTCAGGCCCCAAGACTGGGCAAGCACTCCAAGGCAGGTCAGAACTCCTTCAGCAGAGTTCCAGGGGAGCTGGTGGTGAAGTCCTTTTGTTCCTGGGACTTCTTAACAGGGCGCCAGCTCTTCTCAGGCCCTTGGAGATCAGAATCAAAAGAAGGGGACACAGCAAAGTCCTTCCCCTCTCCTTGGCAGCAAAGCAAAACAGCAAGCAGGCAGTCTTCTCCTCTTCAGTCCTTTTCAGCTTTCTCCTTGGCAGAGGTTTCTTCTTAGTTCCAAAGTGATCTAAAGTTTAGGTGTCTGGGGTCCTCTTCTTATACCCCTCCAAGTCTTTGTCTCTCTTTGTTCCAGTGGGGGGATTCCCTTGCTCAAACCGGTTCCTGGGTGTGCTCTGCTCTGGAGCACCTGGTTCCTTTCAGAGTGAGGGGCAGGGTCGTTAGACGCTCAGCAGGAGGTGGAGCCTTCTTTGTGTCAGCAGAGTCAGAGTCCTCAGCCTGGCCAGCAGGGGGTGGAGCCAGCATTGTGCTGGCAGGGGCAGCCCTATTCAAACCCAGGGACTACTCCTCCCACCCATCTAAAGCAGATCTCCCTATTCACCCTGCTGCTGACTCATTCAGGCTCCTGGAGCCACCTAGCCCATCACATGACACCAGTCAGCCAACCAGCACACACAGGAAGGTTAAACAGGAGAATAGCTACTTTCTAAAAAGTGCTATTCTCACACAGTGAATATAAAAACCATCTTGCTAAAAAGATGTATAATTAAATTCTGAACACAAAGATACCAAACTTGGATTTTCTATCTTGCCCTTATGGGAAGATAGGCATGTAAACAGCCTTCCCCATTCTATCCTATGGGCAAGATAGCCTCTCAGCAGTGAAAAACGAAAATGGCTGTAATTCACTACCAGGGCATGTTACACAACTCAGTACATGCCCTACCTTTCAGATACACTGCACCCAGCCCAGGGGGGTACCTAGGGCCACCATAGGGATGCATGACATGTACAGAAAGGGGAGGATAAGGCCTGGTCAGTGGGTGCACTGGCCAGGTCGACATGGCAGTCCTGGACTGCACATAGGCACCGCAAGCAGGCCTAAGACATCATTTTAGCGCTACTCCTTTGGGTGGCACAATCAGTGCTGCAGCCCACTAGTAGCATTTGAATCACCAGCCCTGGCACACGCAGTGCACTTTACTAGGGGCTAACAGGTGAAACAAATATACCAATCATGGATAACCAATCAATATAACAATTTATACAGAGAACATATGCACTTTAGCACTGGTCAGCAGTGGTAAAGTGCCCAGAGTCCTATTGCCAACAACCACGGGTCAGAAAAAATAAAGGAGGAAGAAGCAAACAGTTTGGGGATAACCCTGCAAAAAGGGCCGTTTCCAACAGGCACCCTCCCACACACCACAGAAAAAGTAAGACTCGGTCCGCTCAGCAGAGACGGAGCGACTTGTCCGGTCCAAGCGACTTACACACTGCATCCAGACATTGACACAATGCCAGTAGCAGACTTATGTCCACTTCACAAAGAAATAATAAAACGTAACTGAAATCTTCCACAGTTTGTTATGAGAACACTGTGAGAAGCTGGCTTGGTATATGATGCACACTTATGTAAGTGGGCACCCTGCACCAATCCAGACAACACTTATGGTGATTTTAGTGGTCTTAGACAACCTTAGGCAGCTCTCTAAGTAGTAGCTGTGGAGAGCAGCCATCAGGCTTAGTTCAGAAGTAAGGTAAAGCAGCTTGTTTTACCAGAAGATAATCTTATAAGTATAGATTAGGTGAAAAAGAACCACACAGTGTAGTTATAAAAATATGTATTTATTGTATGACACTCATTAACACATACAGTATCTCCTACCCGGAGATATACACAATGCACACAATACTTTATGATAGAAACAGCTAAGTAGCACTTACTACACAGCGGTCACAAGGGGGGACCAAACCATGTGCTAAATTAGTGGCATGCGAACCACGACTCGAGTCAAGACTGTACCCAGAAGACATAGAAGTGTCGGGGACCCAAGGAACCACCCAAGGTAAGTAACTAGGAGCCCGACAACGGTCGTGTGCTACATGGGAACACCACTGGGTGATCTATACAAGCCAATTGGTAAGTAGCGGTTGCAATTTTAAAGAATAACGACCCTTCCCAGCAGACTCGAAGAAATCCTGTGGAAGACAGAAGGTTGGAGAGCCACCCCACCCGTTGATACCTTAGGAACCAGGGTACCTGTCCCAGGGAAGCCGGCTGCATAGGTGTTAAGAGGGAATCGGAAACCGCCGTCGATTCCAATGGAGAACTTCAGAAAGATGCTGCTGCTGGAGAAGGTGAAAGTGTCCTGTGGAACCCAAAGGTGGATTCAAGATGTGAAGAACCTGCAAGCAGCGGGGACAGAGTCTATGCCACTCAGGAATGACCAGGAGGTACGAAAGACGAATGCCCACCGATCTCGGGTGCCGCAGGGGAGCTGATGTTGACCTTAGATATACTGCTGTGTGGACCAGGCAATGCTGTAGAAGATCAAGAGCTGTACACGAACTGTCCCACATCGGATGTTGAGAGCTGAGGGGTCAGTGTCCAGCCAGTTTCAAGATGACACGGATAATGAAGCGGTGCTCCTTTATATGTCATATGGCTGTCTCACTCACAATCCAGGAGAATGGACTCAGTAGGTCGTAGGGGCATCCTGCTCATGCAGGAGCACTCACACATAGAACCAAGCACCCTGCCTTTAGGATTGAAAGGCCTGCTCTAGGGGTGACTTATAGGTTTAAGTGCAGTCACCTTAGATATACGGTAATGTTAGGAAATGGGGGTCTCTAGTTGGCAATGGTTTGTACCTTGTCCAAATAGGGACCTTTCCTTCTACTCAGGACAAGGGAGTTACACTCCTAAAATAACCCCTGCTCACATCCTAGGTAGCTTGGCACGAGCAGTCAGGCTTATCTTAGAGGCAGTGTGTAAAGCATTTGCACATAACCAATAGTAATATAGTGTAAGCACTACAAAAGGACACCACACCAGTTTAGAATAATATGCAATATTTTAATATACTTAAGACAAGACAAAAAATGATAAAAATCCACAATACAGTACTTAGAAATCTTCAGTTATCAAACTAACCTAGAAAAACAGTTCCTTGAAGTCGATAGCTCCCTCTGGGGCTATCACGGCATCGTGAACAATCAAATCCAAACTGTTCTGGCTGACCACGGTGTCGCGGGCCAGCTACGGTGTCGGGAAGACCTGCAAAACTTTACCTTTAGAAATGCAGGGCATTGGTGACCTCTTGTCGAGCTTCCGAAAGCACGGCGTCCACAGGCATCGGATCGGGAGGTCAGTGCTGGAGTCGTTGGGCCTTTGAAGTCACACGAGTTGCAGATTGAACTCCTCGCAGTTGAAGTCTGGAGCGTCGGCGGGCGTCGGGTGCTGCGGTGTGAAGTGCAGCGGTGTGGCGTGCGATGCCCTCAGGTCACAGTGCAAGCAGCGGCTCGATGTGGGCATCAGATGGTGTCATTGGTCAGACCAGGGCCGCGGTGCAAAGTAATGCAGTGATCATCGCGGTGCTGGCAGGCCGCAGTGCAAGCAGCAGCTGCGTCGTTGCTGAAGCGCTGTCGTCAGCTGACGAACTGGAGTCGACAGCATCAGCGTCGGTAGGCCAAGGCTGCAGTGCGAGATGAGGGCGGTGCGTCATGTTTACAATGGGTGCCCTCGAACCACGGTGCAAGCAGCGGTGTAGATATCGGCATGAAGCTGCATCATCGGGGATACCAAGGCGTTGTCGTGAAGTGAGGCGGTGCGTAGTGTGGTGCCCACAAGTCGCAGTACGAGCAGCAGCTCGGTGGCTTCGTCAGATGGCATCGTCAGTGAGAATAGGGTCGCGGTGCATCAGTGCCTTCTGCTGTGCTTTCAGGACACGGAGTCAGCAGCGGAGTCGGGTTGCTTTTCCTTCTGTTGCAGCACAAAATACACAGTTCCCAGTGCTGAGGGCAGAAGAACTTGAAGTCTTTGCTGTTCCTGAGACTTCTTGAACAGGGGGCAAGCTTTACCTCAAGCCCTTGGAGAAACTTACAAGAATAGATGGCAGAAAGTCCAGTCCTTTCACTGCCCAAGACAGAAGAAGCCACTGCAGGCCAACACAGCAAAGCACTAAGCAAAGTGGTAGTTCCTCCTCACAGCTACTCCAGCTGTCTTTCTTGGCAGTCTTCTTGGTCCAAAAGAGTTCTAAAGTTTAGGGGTTTGGGACCCAATTTTTATAGCCCAAAATTCTTTGTTCTCTCAACATTGTCAGAGGCAGACAGGGCCTATTCAGGTGCAAGGAAAATCTCCTCCCACCACTCTAAATGCAGACCGGGCCTATTTAGGTGCTAGTGAAAACTCCTCCCACTACTCTGAATGCAGCCCAGGTCTATTCAGCCCAGCCCTGACTCTTTCAGGAAAGGCAGCACACCCATCAACCCCCTGGTGGCCGTCTGAGAGAATGCACCTACCAAACTGCTGTCACTCCAAAGCCAGACAGTCAATACACATCCTAGCAGAGGCACACAGGATGGCTAAGCAAGAAAACACCTACTTTCTAAAAGTGCTATTTTCAAACACAGAATGTAAAAATCACCTTTACTAAAAGATGCATCTTTAGATTCTGAGTTCAGGCATACTAAACTTTATTTTTTATCGGTCCCAATGGTAAGTTATATTTATAAGATGTTATACATTAACTCCCATGCTTTCCTATGGGCCAGATGGCCTTTCCATAGTGAAAAAAAAATTGGCAGTATTTCACTATCAGGAAATGCCACACACATCAGGCCATGTCCTACGTTTCACAACATAATGTAAAGAGGGGGGATAGGTAGCTGATTGGAAAAGAAAAGGTCCAGTACTGATGCTCCCAAGGACTAACGTCATACTCACTGTGGGGTAACTGTTCCTAAAAGAGAGAAAGACAACCTATCCTGGTTGGGTAGTTGTGTCAGTGTGGTCTCTAAATGCAGTTGGGTCTAGATGAAGGTGGGGTAATTCCTTCTATTGGAAGTAGTGGACTCACACACCCTTGCGAGCGTCATGCTTCATTATCAGGCGTTGCTCCTCATAGTGGTGGCACTGCTGTCCCCCACGGGCCCCGTGAGAGATCTCTTTATCGGAGATCTTTTTAAGGAGACGCCCAGTTGTGCATGTGGGTGTGTGGGCCTAGGAAAGTGAGTGGGTGAGTTAAAATTACCTTCACAGTACCCAGAAACCAAGTTTTATTCAGGGGTCCGGAAGATAAGGTTAAAAAATAAGGGATGAGGAGCACCTCCTTCAAGCAAATGTAACGGAGGGAGGAGTGTCTTCCTGCTGCTCTCAAATCCGTGAAAGTGAGTGAAAGTGAAATTAGGTCAACATGTTTCACGCTTCGTGTTGGTCCCTAATGGATCCAAGAGCACTTCGTCAGGACCATGAGGTGAGATAAGAGAAAGTAAAACTAGGAATCAGGGAGGAGACAGCCTATATTCCTACAGTACCTATAATAAGGTGTGAGTGCGTCTAAGCACTTATTGGAATGTCTGAATCGCATTCGTTTTTTCAACCCCTCTATTTGGAATGGTTGGCCTCGCCAGCAATCACTGCGGTAATGAAGAGGAATCTAGTCACCCTCCTCTGTAACAGCCCATTACCTCCCCCTCCGCTCATGTCCTACCTTTCACATACTCTTAACCTTGTCCACAGGGGTACCTTGGGCCTACCTTAGGGGTGACTTACATGAAAGAAAAGGGAAGAGCAGGGACTGGCAAGTGGGTGCACTTGCCAAGTCGACATGGCAGTTACAAACTGTGCGCAGACTCTGCAGTGGCAGGTCTAAGTTACCTTTTCAGTGCTACTCATGTGGGTGGCACAATCAGTGCTGCAGGCCCACTAGTAACATTTGATTTACAGACCCTGGCACACTCAGTGCACTTTACTAGGGACTGACAAGTAAATCAAATATGCCAATAATGGAAACACCAATTCATAACACAATTTACCCTCAGAGAATATGCATTTTAGCACTGATCAGCAGTGATAAAGTGCCCAGAGTCCTAAAAAAACAACAGCAGGATAGGAAAAAATAGGAGGAAGCCTAAAAAGGGCCATCTCCAACAGGTAACCTATATCTTTCGTAAGTGGTGCTAGCACCAACTTACACAGGCTGCAATGGCATGTCTGTAGTTGCGAATTGAGTGGTTTTAAACGAATTGGTTGGGTTGATGATGGGATCTGACTGCTTTTTTAGCCCATATTTATTACATATTTGATTTTATTGTTAAATTGACTGTTAAAATTAAATTGATGCTCTTTGCCCAGACACTTTACATGCACTATATTTCTCTACAGACCTAGGTCTTTTAGAAGGAATCTTGGTCAAAGCCTCACGGAGCTCCTTCGCTCGGCCGCCGAGCGAAGGAGCTCCGTGAGGCTTTGGTTGATTGGCATTACGGCTGAATGTTCAATCATCACGAGGACTCACATAAGGAGCCTTTGGGTGACCCCCATGTATGAGCCGGTACGAGAGACCTAGGCTCCATAAGGTCCCCTGATGAAACTCTAAGAAGTGTCCTTGACGTGTGCCTAGCGACTATTGTTGCCCTGATGAAATCGCCACCAATACTCATGGCGATGAAACATGTTGGCACATGATAATGGTATGCATGATTAGCTACCTGTTTTAAGCTTTGGATTGGGTGCACTTCTAAGGAAGAATAAAGTTGGAACCTATAGAGGGTGCATTTTTTCCATTTTTTAATTTGCACTACTTAGTCGCACCACTTACCTGCAACAGTTTCTTTTGGGTTTAAAGTGTGGACACTTTATATTTATTTTTATATTTATTTTTATTTTTATTTTGGAGCGTGATGGCTACCAATGATGAGAAGAGTGGGCAAAGCTGATGAGTACCAGTCAGCAGGCTCAATTGGTGTTGCGCACGTGAGGTGCCATCTCGTCTCTCTTCACATTTTTTCTTTACGTTTCTTGCATTAACCAAATGATTAGAGAAACTTTCGGTGTACTTTACACAAGCTTTTACACCACGAGGCTCATTGGGGAGACTGCTTTAAGTAAAGTTTGTTCAAATTGAAATTGAAGGTGGCGAACCTTTTGGTGACTACCCCAAGCTTTGATAATATGGGGAGCATAGAATAACCTAATTGATAGGGTTTTGAACCACATTGTGTTTGACCAAGATTCCTTCTCAAAGACCTAGGTCTGTAGAGAAATATATTGATTGAGAGGAGGGCGACCTAGGTTTTGTACCCTCTACAGCTCCTTATTGTTGTACACTTTACATGCACTGCCACTTTAAGCCGCGAATGAAATTATTGTGATCATTCTTGTCTGTGTTGAATTTTATAATGATGGAACTTCTATGTGACGTTTTACCATGTATTTTTATCTGTATCTTTTATGACCTGTCTACGGAAGGCCGAATAAAGAAAAGTTTTAAGTTTTGAGTGGTTTCCCATGTGTGGCATAATGCGTGCTTCAGCCCATGGGGGACCCCTGGTGTACCTATGCCCCGGGTACCTTTAGTACCATATACTAGGGACTTATAAGTGTACACAGGTGTCAAATCTGGGATGTACCTAAGTATTTACCAAACCAATTTGGGGGCGAAAGCACTGATTCTGGGATCCTGATTAGCAGGATCGCAGTCAGACTAGTCAGAAACAGCATTACATCAAGCAAAAAGTAGTGGTAACCATAAAAGAAGATCCTACTTTCCTGCACACACTCACACTTCAGTCTACAAGGGCTACACCAGCAGGTCAACTACAAGGGACAGCAACTAAAATCACCCCACAAACACTGAACACAGTTATTGTTAGAATGCCCACCAAACGCAAGCAAATGCCTTTCTGGATAGCTCAGAAAATCACATAGTTAGAGGCAGTGTTCCCACACACAGGCGCTCAAGAAAAACACAGGATGCTAACAGTCTACTTGCCAATGGGGATAGCTCCTCTGATAGAGGATTGTACCACTTGGGGTACAGTTTTTGCTGCCATCTATACTAGAACTCATGGTATCCCTTTAAAAGCAGTGATACGAGATGTATTTAGACAGATACAGAATGAGTATGGAGCAGAACCTTCTCTGAACTTATGTATGAAATTGTTAGGAAATGTTGTCCCGGTATCCACAATTATGTTGGCAAACATAAAAGGGGAGGCAGCAGCTGTGGTGATACGCCAATGCTTGAGGGATATCACTCCTGTACAACAAGAGCGTGAATTACCTAAAATTATCGAAGATACATATGCCGAATTAGGTAGTGATAATTTAGGAGCTAGAGCAACTTAACCTCAACTCATGGGTGGTACCGAAAAGGATAACACCAAACAAGCACTTGATTCTTCCAAAAAGAAATGGGATAACAAAAAACTAAAGAATAGAGATAATAGATCACAATCAAGGGGTGGGTCTCCTCAGCAGGAGCCCTCCGAAAGGATGTAGAACCTTAGGAATCATGATAACATAAAAAAACTGACAGGTATCAGGATACTGATACACATTTCCCTCGTTCCTTTGAGGGTTCATCAAAAAACTCTGAAAGGGAAGGACGGTCAGAACACAGATCAGAAAAACGTACAAAGTCCTGAGATACACATCGTACTTCGGACTATAATATCAAAAAAGGAGATAAACTAAAATCAAAACCTCAATTTAAAAGAAGAAAGTAGCTGGCCTTAAAATAAGAAATGCCCAGGCTGCTGAGGACTCAACTTCTGAATGGGGAATGGGCTCTGACGATGCTAGACAGCACAGCAGAAGTAGCAATAGCTTGACAGAACATGATGGAATTTCTGGTGACAGCGAGGTTGAATGAACATATTATGGTGGAAACACCTGATACAAGGGTAAGTGTCCCACATCAGTTACATGAAATAACTCTTCAAATGTAGGGGGACAAACATAGAAAAATAAAAAGGTCTCTTTTGGGAGAACCTGACTTATGGCTATGACATCCTTTTGGCTGAAAAAGATTGGCCACCTGAGTTCGTTATGGATTGCCCAAAAGGGGTATCGGTAATTTTACCAGCTTTCTCTGACCCCATTTCAAAATCACTAAAATATTCATATGTGCAGGAGTGGGCGGTAGAATTGGCTCCTGCATTATACCCCAATCATGTAAGGTGGGATGCTGAGTCATCTCACCATGTAATCCCAGTAAAAACTACTCCAACTCCACAGAGACAGAACCAATAAGACAAGAAGCGGAGAAAATAGTCAGGGAGATCTTTGATCAACTTGAATACCAGGTGGGCATAGCAAATTGTACCTCTCCAATGAATAATCCTTTGTTTCCTGTAATGAAGCCTGACAATTCATACCGTCTAGTTTTAGACTACAGCCATTTGAATACATGAACAAAGGCATTTGCAGTACAGAATGCACATAGTACTGCATTAATGAATAACATTGTGCAGAAAAAAATACAAAACAGCACTAGATATCTCAAATGGATTCTTCTTCCAAAATATAGCGCCTTAAAGCAGGTATTTGACAGCAGTCTCAGCCTTAGGTTCCCAGTGTCAATTTTGTAGACTTCCCCAAGGGTATGAGCATAGCCCTGGGTTGTTCTCAGCTAGGGTAACAGAGTTACTTCAAAATTTTGATGAGGAGGCATTGTCCTATATAGAAGATATTTATCTGATGGATGATGATTTAATGGATCATTTAACCAGGGTGAGCAACATAATTATGGGATTCGCCTCTGAGGGCTAAAAAAATTAAAGAAATTCAAAAATAGCCCACCTCAATGTCCTTATTTTGCGATACGAGTTATCGAATGAAGGAAAAAGCCAAGCATCTAACTTTTCAGAAAAGTGCGTGCTGCTTCATCCTCCAAAACTCTGAAAACCTTACAATCCATTTTGGGATTCCTAAATTTTGGCAGAACATAAAATCCATTTTGGGATTCCTAAATTTCGGCAGAACATACATTTTGGACTACGCAGAATTTTTTTTTACGATGTAATTGGACCTGATTTTTCAATTTGACATTGGACACAGGAACACACAGATATTCTTATTTCCTTACAAGCTGACATGATAACTTCCAAACACCTACACACACGTGTAAATACCACAAATCTGGTGATTCATGCAATCGCTGGTGAATCTGGGTCACTTTTCTAGCCTTCAATGAAGGCGAAACAGTACCGATAGCATACAAATCACACTTGTACACAAAACGCTGAAATGCGTTTTGCATCTACAGTAAAAAGTCTGACAGCAGTACAGACTGTCATAGTGAGAGAAAGAGCACTAGCTCAGGGGAAACAAATAATTGTGGTAACTCCAGTACCGGCCTTAGAAGCTGTTACAAAGACAAACGTTCCAAATACAAAAGCTTTACATCCGCAATGAATAAAATGGGCTAATTCTTTCACGGCAACAGATGTAGACTAAAAAATTGATTCTACATTAAAAACACAAGCATTTCTACAGTACGAACACGAATATCTTCTCCCAAATAAAATAAAAATATCTGGATCAGTATGAATACATTATTTACACGGATGGTCCTGCTCTGCCTGCCATAGCAAGTAAACAGCAATACAGTGCAGCATGTGCAATTTTAAAAGGACGTATGCAGTAAGGCAAGTTCTATCCTAGTAGTACGAAGATGCAGTCTCTGGGAGATTGCTCAGCACAGCTGGCAGAATTAAAAGACCTGTTACTGGCACTGATAAAGATGGATCGGGAATTCCCCATACTTATAGTGTGGGAATCATTTTACTGTGTCCAGTCTTACAATGAATATCTATACTAATGGGGTCAGAATGGGTTTAAAAACTGAAAAGGTTGCACAATAAAGAACAAATTGCTTTGGGAACCAGTGGCAGAACTGAAAAAAGACTTGCCAAGAGCTCACTTAAAACACACGCTGAGCCATCAACGTGATGGCTTTCACGTTGAAGGGAATTAATTGGCTTATGAAGCCGCCAAGGTGACAGTGCAAACTGCTGCCGTAGCTGCAATCACTCGTTCTAGCACGAGAATAGACAGACAGATAATGGTAGCTGTCATTGCTTCACGCAAAAAAACAGCTCAGCTGTACCAAAAGACTTTCCACTCAAGTACTCCTACAAGTCAGATGCGTAAACTATTCCGTCTGCTCAAATTCCATCAGTAGGGATAGAGTAATACCAAACATGGATCGCAGATTAGGTTTAATTCTAGCTGCACACGAGGGTCTGGGTTCAGTACACGCAGGGATTACTGTGACAGTTTCACTATTGAAAGAACGCTATTGGTGGCCAGGATTAACAAAACAGACAAAAGTCTTTGTCCTTAAGTACGACATCTGTCAGCAGATGAAGGATTCCACCATAGCACGTCCACCACAAACACCTCTACTAATATCAGACAGACCACTCTCTTGAGTCTATTTGGACCACTACCGTCCCTTACAATATGACGGGGCTTACAAGTATATCTTGGGGGCAGTGGATTAATTCTCTAGATTCCTGTGGGTGTGGCCTCAGCGCTCGGCTGACGCCTGAACTTTTATAAAGGATTTGCGAGTCTTCATAGGGACATACGCAATTGGCACATTACATTCAACCATTAACAGCAGGGTTATAAGGTTCAGGTGTCCGTTGGGTCAATCAAATCACCTATGTGGGGTCCAGAGGGAATTTAATAACATGCCAAGAAGTGCTATTTGGTACAAGAATGTGGGTAACTGACCTCGATTGTGGTAGCACAGTGGCAGTTGAAAAACCATTTGATATCGATAACTGTTTGGCTGCCTTACAGGAACTAAATGAATTCCGGGCACTAGAAAGCAACGCCCAAGTAAAATGCAGCACCACTGGGGAAGTAAAATCAGTAATGGCAAGACCTGCCTGGATCCCAAATGACGGGGATTTGGTCAGAGAAAAGATTGTGGACAAGAAAGAATTTGGGCCATCATACAGAATGGCTGTACCTGTCCTGGCTGCTGAAGGTAATACCAAACAAAGCAAAGGAGTACTCCCAATCGACAGAAAACTGTCTTTGGGGTATTGGAACGTAGAGCAGAGGAAAGAGATTATCTTTCTTAAGAAGACCCCTCACTCACCAACCTGGTTGGTGACATGCTTCATCATCGGGGTCCCACCTGGACAGCCGAGTGCCATCCAGGTGTGCTGCGACACCTGACTACAGTGGAGCTGGTTTTTGTGTGAAGGTGAGTAGAAAATTTAGGTAAAAAATTGGCCAAATTTAACCCAATCCAAATAATTTATTCTAGGGCAATTTGGACAATGTTAAAAAATGATATAGATACCGTGATAGGTTAGATTGACCTATAGTATCTTCAAGTGAATAAAAAGTGAAAAAAGGTCTACATGTTTCAACCATCCGTTGTTATTACCGGGTTTTCGTCAGGACCAAGAGCAGTACTTCTTCCACCTCTTGCCGGTGAAAAGAAAACAGATTTGTCTTTATTGATCTGATCAAACCACACTATGGGGCTGATACTGAATAGCAGACACCTTGCGGCCTTCAGCGTTCATTGGATATTTTCGAGACCTTTTGTGTTGATCGAGGCCTTGAGGTGAACATTAAAAAAACCAAGCTTATGGTATTCAGGCCTCATAAACTTTTTAAAAATAGTTTTGTTTTATCTAAAAATCCACTTGAACAAGTACAGGCTTTTAACTACTTAGGTGTTAACATCCAAAATAACTTTTCGTGGAAACTACAGCGTGATATGTCTACCTTAAAACACAGGCAAATTGCTGGAGCTCTTGTTGGCGAATTTAAAAAGTCCCCCTCGAAGCATATCCGTCCTGTGCTCCAGGTGTATAGTGCAAAAGCGGTGAGCTCGGCTCTCTATGGAGCTGAGCTGTGGGGTTATGAGAACCTGTCTCCTTTAGTTACCTCGGAAAACAGGTTCCTGCGTAGCATCACTTCCCTCCCCCAGAGCACGCCCATTGTTCCTCTAAGATATGACCTTGGGAAAAATTCAATAGCCGATATAGCCAGGCTTCGTCCTATCTTATATTGGCGTCGCCTGTGGTCTACCCCGGAGTTAGCCCATTATGCGGAGGGTTTTCTGGATATAATGTCTTTGGTGGGCTCCCGGAAGATTGCTTGGCTCAATGAGACTAGAAAATCTCTTGTGGCACTTGGGATGAGTGATCTCTGGGAAAACCCCTTGGCTGCTACCTTTCCATCTAAAGCACTCATGAAAGAAAAATTTTGGGAGTTGGTAAATGCCAAGGTTTTCCATGATACTAAATCCCTCTCATTAACTGATGATTTTTTGAGTATCAAACCAATTCCAAGGTTAGAACACTTTTGGGATCTTGTCACCAAAGTGCTCGATAGGAAATTATTTTTCCAGATGCGGGTGGGAGCGTTGCCTTTAAAATGCTTCTCAGCTAGATGGAAGCCTATAAGTACCAACCTATGTTCTTACTGTGAATCTCAGGTAGAAACCCTTGCACATATGTTTTTTGCCTGCCCTGCTTATGCGGCCCCGAGGCGTGTATGGCTGAGACCCGTTTGTAAATTACTGGGCGTAAGACGGAGTGTAGACGCTTTAAGACTCCTTCGCACCTCCACAGACCCGGTCATTGTTGTGGCCTTGGCCAAATTCCTGGGGTGGGCATGGGTAATCAGACTTAAGCACTTTAGCTAGCAGCATTAGACACTTTGGATGTTACCCTTAATGATTTCTGTGTATATTAATTGCTTTTTAACAAAATATGTATATATTTTAAATAGTAACATTTTTAGTCTGTTTTATTGTATATTGTGTACCTGTGCTGTTTTGTATCGCTTTTATGACTTTTGTCGAATAAAGCTGTTGGATTGAATAGCAGACCACGTGGGCTCCTGGGTAGTCTTCTATACGTAGTAATGGAGTTACCAACAATGAAATGGAACTTGTTCTCGTTGAAATTGTACATCAAAGCACAAATGAAACATAGATATCATTTTGGTCTACCACCGACATCTACATCAATATGCCTTTACAGGAGACATCTGTAATTTCAACAAAACCTGCTGAGCTACCAAAGATAGATCAAACTACATCTGGCTACCTCATCGATTTCGAATTTTTTTCACTGAATCTAAGTGAACCTGAGTCACCGCCAGCTCTAGTTTCCCACAAAGAACAACTTTGTGATCTCTACCTTTGGCTGAAAAAGACATACCTAGTCTCACGATGGCTACAGCTCTGGATAGCAACAGGCATACTGTTCCTACTCTTCTGGATAGGTTTAGTGACTGACTTTTTATTGCTCATGAATGGACACTATCATTCAGAACACTCCGCAGTATCACATGTGAACTTGGTACTGAAATGTCATACGTCATCTCATCGTGAACAGAGAGACCTGTCCTATGTGAACATTACATCAGTTCTAGTTTCTGATCGAAATAGTCTGGGACAGGGTTTCATATGATATATTTGGTCCCATTGAACTTTTAAAAATACCACATGTATTTAAAATTTCTTTAAATTATATCATCACCTCCAGTACATAGTCTGATGATTGGGATTTTGAAACTGTAAATAGGATATTGTCTGATTTAGAACTGTCTGCAGCATTTTTGAAAAATGAAATGTTTGATGATTCATCTGATTTTGACCCATGTATTGTAACCAACACTATGGTCACCATTTTCTTCAGAAAACAAGTGCACCACGCAATGTTTTCACATATCACCAAAGGGAACGTTGCCCAACGCCACCGAAAGGCAGTTCACAAACATTTGCACAAAGGTTTGCTTATTTTTCTGGGTTTAATACATCACATCCACACTCATATTTTTACAAGCTTGTACCTACATCTGCAAAGAAAAATATTCTTACTAATACAAAACAGATATACTCTGCATCCTTTATTGCCCAACTGTCTGAACAGGGTTTCAACTTATGAAAAGGCACCATAGACATAAAATCAGTCTGGGTACTAAGGAATGCAGGTTCAGGGAACTGAGGCACTATTTAAAGCATGCCTCATACCACAACAAATTATCTTCCTGAAAGACACTATGCAACAGACTTCATGTCTTGCGTTTGCCAAGATTAAGGATTTGAACACACCTCATATTACCTCGCTTTCACACTTTCAGGGATGGCATAACTATACAGCAAATGGTGAAGGTGCACTAGGTGACATCATGCATGGTGTTTCATAGAATTCAACAGACCCCCATTGGAAGGGAAGGTTGGTTTGGCCTATTGACACAAATAGGTGTCAGTCAAGATTCAAGGGTAACACCGAAGGGTTTAGTATCCATAGGCCTGACTGACGCTATGTAAAACGAGAAAGCCTACAGTGTTGGGAAGGTATGCCTAGATTGGCTAAGAACCTCAATACTGTCCCATGTGAAACAACACTTGTCCTTACTCTCAGATGACATGGATTTACGGGATTTTTTGCTTGGTCCCCAGAAACCACCTCATAAACGCTTCTTATACACTATCTATAATGAAATTTGGAAAATCTCTTAACAGGAAGCTGCCGCGACATTGCATGAGATTGACAGAGTTGACTTAGAAAAGGCTTCGGCTGTGGTTGACACTGGTATGCCCACACTGACAGCCAGGATTTATTCACTGGGAAACATTGTATCTTCTGCTATAGATATAATGGAACAGGATCTGTCCATCTTACAACACAGGCGGTCACAGTTATGATCCATTGTATTATTAAGCTGGGCGCTATAATAATTGCGCTCTGGTCATGTGCCATGGCAATATATTAACAGTACGTCTCTATTCTCCACATATAAGAGATGCAAAATATAACAATGCTGCACATTGAGAAATGAGACCAATTACCTTTCACTGTGGCAGAGTCAACTTCCAGAGAATGGTTAATTCACAGCCATACAACATTGCCAGTAACAACTTTCCAATATCAATATTGCCTAGACCACTACCAGGTAGGCAGATATGAAGCAATGGGTAAAGACTTCATTTACGAGTCTTGGGAATTACCGTATAGATTTAGATGTAGGAATGGGGACACTGAAGTGTTTCTCATCGGTACAGACTGCGAAAATTCATTGAGTGGATCAGTCATTTGCCAGGATATTATGTTTCATGGGGCCTATAATGGTTCAGTTGCAAACTTATCCTGTCATTTAAAAGGGTCCCCAGCTGCGGTGATGAATCCGGTGTTCAGGCTGTGCTCAAATGGGAGTTACTTAATGCTGAATGATCAAGGTTGTTGTGGGATGCTTTCAGGCATTGCATATCTAGTCACAATACGTTTTAGGGTTACTTGCTGTATGCAAGTATTGTTTCCACTGACCCACACAGTCAGGGAGGCACTGTTATAGCCTTCGTTGAATGTTTCCTTTATACGGTTTGATACTCTGAGCCGAATGAAAGCCGCGCTTTTATAGAATGATGTGCCCCTAACCTCAGCCTGAGAGATTTTTGATCTTCAGGTGGCAAGGTACTCAGCTGAGATACAGGCACTGGTTCGAACTTACTGCCCTTTCTATTTTGGAGAAATGGTACAGCGTATCTTTAACATGTTTGATACAAAGGGTATAGTACACCTATATAAGACCATAGGTTCTGGACTGTTCAGAACCTTTCAGACAGTCTTCGGAGTGATTCCAGCTTTTATATACTCCGTATTTGAAAGCATTTTTGGAAGGCTTCCGCTAATCCTGCTACTGGTAGTGGGAATGCTGATTTAAAATTTTCTGCTGCGCAATAGACATCCCAGTCACCAAGGAGATAGAAAAAACCCTCTTGGAGCGACGTTACCATGACCGCATGGTACTCCATCTGGGCACACCTCGACTTCGGGAGCTAAGCGAGTCTTGGTTCCTATCATACCGGCCAGTCTGGATTGATTGTGTTTTGCCTGTTCTCCGCTGGTTGCTCTGCAGACAAGAATGCGTGTTGGCTCTCTGTCTAACACTTTCATGGGTTACCCTACCGGACGTGGATGTATTGCTGGACCGGTTAAAGGCCCACGTAGTGCAATGTCCTCTGCGTATTCCCATGTTGATGTCAGCATTCTTAGAGCCACCAGGGGATGCTTCAGCTCCTGTTGGATTGGATACCTGCTTTACTACAGGCACACAGGCTTTGGATGTTTCAAATACTTCCCCAGCATCGGCTGTGGGAACTGAAGAAGATCATCTGTGCTCGTTTGACCTGATCTGTGAGGTGTTACAGGGACCGTCGTCTGCAAAGGCAAGCAGCAGTGGTGGTGTGTCTACCACACATAACACATAAATATTTGTCTCTCCGTGCGCTGGGAAGAATGAAGCCTTTTTTCCAAAACAACAAAAATTTAGAATTTTAAAGAAATTTATTTTCCCCCTTCTCTTATTCTTTACTCTTACTGAGCACCATGGTTTTCAGACTCACTCAGTTTCTCAAACTATATATATGAACACATTTTAAAGGACTTATAGGGCTTTTAACATTTATAAAGTATTTATAGAGTTTTCTAGGCACTTTTTATAAACTTTTAGAAAAATGTTTCTGCACATTTTTACAATGTTTTATGATTGATCAGAGGAACATTCCCTTTTATAGTATTTCGTCCGGTCGCATGAGTGGGTGTTATGATTTATAATGTACCCCAATATAGGCTTGGGTAGTTACCTAATCATTCACCTACATTTATCGTGCAATCGTACAACATAACAGGTTTGTGCTGACCTTTTACCCAGTTAGGTGCGGCATAAAGGTTGTGTGGTTTTCTCGTGAAAACAAGCCTAATTAATTATGCATGAGGATTCTCAGAATCACAGCAGGACTACCATGTCCTGCATCTTCTGCATAATAACTATGTATAAGGGTCATCCCTTTTGTCATTCTCGGCCGACATGACACAGCAAGGTAGAACCCCTGAGGGTACCTTTCGGGTATATAAATACAATATCTTTGCTGGGGCGGGCAGAGGAGAAAGACTTTCATGTTGACACACTGATGCGAGACGCTCAGGTACCCGCAAGCAGATCCCTTGCGGGGTGTTTGTTCGAGATCAAGACGGGGTCCTTCATTCTCTCACACCAGGTAATGGGGAATGGTTCTATCCTAGGGGGATTCTTGGCTCTACACCTACATGCATGCTAGTTACATTTAGGTACATCTAGTTAGGGTTAGCACAATAGAAGTGCGCATTATTATTGTCATGCATCTATATATCTGCGTGTATCCATTGTTTTAGCACTATGGTAGCAATCTACCATCCATTTACTCTGTTGATGCTTGTAATCGTTTATATCTCGTTCTGTCTTTTGGCCGTTGCAGCACCAATATTTTATATTAGGATGACGCTGGCTCAATAAATGCTTATTGAAAATGTCCCCATTGTTTATTCTGTGTATCACTCTGAGACAAAGTGAGCACGAGTGACTGAGCAAAACGTACTGTACTGTTTCCACAATCCCTGAGGGGACAGGGTTGTCATGTTCGATAATTGCCGGAAGATATTCTCTCCTTGGTAAGAGGAGTTCATAGTGGCACTGTGAGCTAGCTGGTATACAGGCGAGCATATCCCGTGGGGGTGTCTGGAAACAGTCTGGACACCACTCCCACAGTTTATGTTGTCCAAATGTGCAGATCCTATACAGATTTATAGGAACTACATGACAATATATATGTTTGGTAGATCATGGAGTGTATTCACTCTAAATGTTGGTTTTCATGTTCAGAGGTGTGGGTTTGTCTATAATATTGGGGGTAAAGGGGACAGGTGAGTCTGAGGTTTCCCCACAAGCACTAAGGCGTACCCAACCCAGAAGAAGAAAGCTTAGGAGCAGCCCTGATTTTGGTTGCATCAGCCAGTGGTGCTGGACCAATTTTCAGAGTGGGGGTTCTGCCATCAGTGTTGCATGCTCAAGTCAGTAGGATTGTGAAAAATCCAAGCCTCACACGAAGAACAAGTAAAACAAATGAGACAAACCCGTTCAGCAGGAGAGTAGGAGGGGTGTGGTGCATGTCGTAAACATGTGACTGCAGCACAGTGTGATAGTGCACTGTAATTTATAGACAGTAAGCAGATCTTCTTGTAGTGGCCATTTAATTCACACTGCCGTAGTTTTACTAATGTGATTCATGATAATGTGTGGAAATTGGGGTTCAGTAAATATTTATCATTTGCACATCACCAAATAAATTTTCTTGAATTGTTTTGATCTTATTAAAATCTATTTACGTCACTCGTCAGAATAACAAAAAATATAAATGTGCTTCAATAGTGCTTTACCAACTGCTATGCTCTGAAATATTTCTGCAGTTCATTTACAGATGTATAATTTTTTTTGTGTGTTGTTGTGTGTTAAAGAATAACATCCTACAGCCTCTCTTTTCACACTCCCTGTATCTCAGATAGATTATCAGATAGCTTACTTTACAAAATCCTCTACCTTTTCAGTACGATATAAAATTATACACCAATCTACTAATTTAAAGAATAAGCATTACATTTGACCTCTATCTTTGAAAACAAAATGTAAAGGCATCTTTCTTGCTCATTTACATTCTGAACACCAACATGTTTATTTCGGGGTGCTGCAGCACGCCTGCACCCCTACTTCTAGCACCTATGGCCTAAGCTGTTTTTTGAGCTGGATCAGGTTTGGCTACAGCAACATACATGTCAACACCTTAGAACAGGAAAGTGGGATATTTTGAAAGGAAAATCTGGGGAATGTATTGTCCCCGTTCACTTCTATTGAAGCAGAGACAATTTTAGACAGGAGACAGCTTAAATATAGCCATATTTGGGCTATAAAACGGTGAGACTCCCGTCTGAACCGGGTCTGTTGATATGTATGCAGAAAATCCTTCAATGTTCTGGTGGAAAGTATGGACACAAAGATGCATGCACTGACACCCACATGTTCAATGGTGTGTGAGTGTTTAGTGTGGAAGAGTAGCCTGCAGGGCTCAGAAAGACCATATTTCCCTCTCAGTCATAATCTGGTTGAAAATACTCGACTTCATGGGCAATCACAGTTCTCATTATCGAAGGTATTCCTGGTCTGGTGGCAGGTGTCAGAGATTAAATGGAGCCAAGTGGAACTTCACAATTCCTGCAGGAGAGCAGACTGACTATCAGGGGAGTAAAGACACACTGTGTCATGGTATACATTGCAAAGAGACAATTTTTTCAAAAACGATTACACACTTGTGTTTCAAAGTACTGTAAATAAGAGTTGTCATTTTTATCCTATCTATAGACTAACAGTAGCACCATTAATCCAGGTAATAGTAACGCCTGGTTACATTGCATATTTTATGGAGTTGTTTGCAGAGAGTATAAAGCTCCCTAAACTGTTTTACCACAATTGTAACTTGTCAACTGCAAGTTGCACAAGGATCACTGCAACAGCCACATAAACCCACTGACCTATTGTATGTAGTATAAATATGTGACCTAAAAGTTGAATGCAGTGCTCTGCGTAGACGTAATATCCCTTTAAACTATTCTGCGATTCACACCTAGATCTCACCTTAAAGTGCATGAAACATCTTTTTTCTTTTTTTGCAATTTTATAAAGCGCGAACTCGACCCAAAGGTATTGAAGAGCTTTACATGAGCACCAGTTACTTTACACAAAGTCTCATTCATTTCTTTATTATGTAAGCCCTGGTGAGATTTAGGGCCAGATGTAGGTAATCCTGAAATACCGAGTCCTTAATAGCGATTTTTACCGAATCGCTATTAAGAATTCGGTATTACAGATGTATGTAAAAAGTCGGTAAAAATTACCGAATCAGTAATAAGCGGTAAAAATTTGCGATTCGGAAAGAATCTGTAAAATTAAATACCAATTCCCCATTACCGAATCGTTATCACCGATTCCTTAATACCGATTCGGTAATTTAAAAAATCGGTAATTATCGAATCAGCCAATCATGTGCATCCTCATTACCTCCCAAACAGGTGGCCACACCCATGCAGCTGCACTGATCCTGAAGCTGTTTGTGAGGCAGGGAGCACAGCAAACAAGCCAGGACCAACTCTACAAACTATTTGCTGACAACACTGAGCAACTATGGACAACCAGGAGAGGGAGAAGGATGCAGCTGAAAGAAAGAGGAAGCACAAATTCAGCGAGAGGGAGTTGGAGGTCCTTATTGAGGATGTCACTAAGGACCATGACAACATTTTTGGGAAACAGTCTCTGCATGTGCCTGAATCCCAGAAAAGGCAGATTTGGCTGGTCATACAAGAAAAAATCAATGCCATTGGAGTAACCCAGCGCTCCATTGAGGAACTCAAAAAACGCTGGTATGACCTGAGGAAGCGTGCTAAGGAGAGACTGGCAGAGAAGAAGAAGCAAGCCAACCATACAGGTGGAGGGAGAAACACAGCACCTGCACCAACTGCCCTGGATCTCCTGGTCGAGTCCACCCTCCAGCCGGAGAGTGTGAGTGGGATTGGGGATGCAGACAGCTCAGCCAGAGCTGGCAACAAACAAGGTAAGATGCATGCACTGCTTGCTGTGCCCCCCACTCCCTTACCCCAATCCCAATGAGGCATTGTGAATCCCACTCCAGTACATGTTTTACTAAAAAACAGCAATGCATTATGGGAGATGTAGTCAGAAGTAACACATGTCAGAACAGTCAGTCCACTTAACCCAAAGGCATGTGACACACATCAGCAATTAGCAAGCAGAGGACAGTCAGTTTGATTGTCAGGCATGAAATGTATTATTACACAAATGCTGCCAGATAAGTGAGCAAATGTACATTCTGTCTTCACAGGTGAGCCATCGCGCAGGGCTGCAGAGGGGAGCAAAGGAAAGTTACCCAGGACAGAGAGGACACAAGAGGAAGAGGTCCTGTCGCCCGCAGGGCACACCACCCCACCACCACCACCACCATCACCACCACCACCACCACCACCATCACCACCATCATCACCATCACCACCACCACCACCATCACCACCACCACCACCATCACCATCACCACCGCCACCATCAACACCACCAGCACCGAGAGCCAGGAGGCATGCAGTGGCCAGCCTCCAGCAGATGGAGGTGTCTGAGGAGGACAGCATAGGAGGACAACAGTCCACGGTGGCCGAGGATGCCAATGGTGCAGGCCCACAGTCCCCCACAGAGCGCACCCACACACGTGCCAGACGCTGCAGGGCAAGGGCAGCCAGTCCAGCTTCACAGGGCGATGATGAGAGTGCGTTCGCCGGTCTTGAGGGGAACATGCTAAAGGTGCAGCACCTGCAAGTCAAAGCCATAAGGTCAGTCCAGAGGCAGATGGTACAGATGAATGGGCACATGCTGCAAATAGAGAAGGGCATCTGTTCCATGATCAATACTGTGGCTGAGGGCATGAGGGACATGTCCGAGGCAGTGCAGCAAATTGGGTGAGGACCGCTTGGCAAGGCGCAGGGAGAGGCAGAAACTTGACAACTACACCAAGGCGGTGAACTGCCTCTCCACTGCCACCTCTCTGCTCTGCAGGTGCTCGGTGGCCATGCAGGAGGAGATGGTCCACTGCAGCTGTGATGTGGCAAGGGGGCTGGTCACAGTGACCAGTGCACTAGAAGTGCTACAGACCAACCAGGTAGCCACTACAGGTAATGGGGGGATAGTGAACAGGCTACTAGCTGCAGTAGCATCACGCCACCTATCACAGAGTCCAGGAGGTGCACCGAATGGCACAACGCTGCCACAGGACAGACTGGCAGTGAGGACAGTGTGCCCAAGGAACGCAGCAGTGCAGCGTGTGGGAACAGGAAGTAATGCCAGTCATCACATGGTTTATCGAAATGGGTGGTGAAACCCATTTTGGTTTTGGAAACTGCATTTATATTAGGCCTGGCATGTGACGCCCTTCATGTTGTGGTGGTGTGCTATGATAATTAAACACCGTCACTCACTTACAGTAACTGGCTGTGTATCCTTACTTACTCAGAAATAGTTGCGTGTTATCTCAGCCCATCTGTGTCTCCCATCTGGTGCTGCTGCCACACCTGCTGCGCTGTGCTCTGGCTGTGGACAGTCCTCACCCTCGTCCTCAGAGTCAGTTAGTTCCACTGCTGTTCCTTTCTTTGTGGCAAGGTTATGCAGCATGGCACGTTACTATTATTTTGCAGCAGGTGATGGGGCGGTACTGACGTACACCTCCACTTTTGTGAAGGCAACGGAACCTGCTTTTTAGAAGTCCAATGGTGCGCTCCACAACGTTGCGCGTGCTTTTATGTGCCACATTGTATCTTCTCTAACTTGGGGTGGAAGGGTTGAGGTATGGAGTTAGGATAAATGCCCGCACGGCAGATGCGCTGTCACCTAAATGGAAAAGGAAGTGCCATTAATAAGAGTCACCAACACATTAATTCAAGGTATACATCAGGGTGTAAAAACAATATTATCCCCGTGCACTCAAGTTTATATTTGAAATTCAAAAGTTCCTGTTGGCGCCACCTGTGTCACACGGAGTCCAACCGTGTCTTTGAATATGAAGAATGTCGTGGAGAGTATCACCTACCCTCCAAACAAGTGCGCGCTGTACTCAATGAAACACTAAGGTTTCTTCACATATTTCGATTTATGATTTTTGAAAATAATTTCTCCATCGATTAAACTTCAAGTATTATTAGATCAGTTACATGTTGTATACACACTCATCTTCTGATGAAAGGATTCACGTTTGAATTTTCAACTTTATACATCCAACCAATGCATTTCTGGATCAAAAAATTGGACTGTTCCCATCCCATTGGGCTAAATGACCGCATTGAATATTCATGCTTTTTATAATGCGTTTCAGACTACCGCATTGGCTGACGGTATCCTCTGATCCATGTTAATTCAATTCGTTGTTAGATCAACATTCATTTTGATTTTTACTCATTTTCATTTTCACTTGTGTTTATTAGTATTTAATTGTGCATATATATGAACACTTAATATCTTGAGTCCTGCGCATCTTATGAGTTAACATCAGTTCTGCGAATTGAACATATTGAGCCATACGCATTTTATGAGCTAACATCAGTCTTGTGTATATTCTTGGGAGTTTTTTCCATATAATTTAACTTTATTAACTCAGCAAAGTTCACTACATCGTGCACCCGTAGTCGTATCCATCGTCTCCCCGATCACGTGAGACAGACGTTGCTAAGTGAAGTGTAGGATTGGTTACCCTGAGAATACGTCACCGTACGCAGTTTACTTTCATCACGTGGTAAGAGCCACAACATATTAGTGGCTATAGACTGCTCGTTTTTTTAAACTGACACCTGAATGGGCGCGTAAACAGAATTCCGCCAGTAGAGGTTGAACCAACGGTAACTGAGACCCACTGGTACCACGTAAGTCATTTCGATTGAATACGTCTTTTACACGTTTGTTCACAACAGAATTCAATCGAGGGTGTATGCTCAATGTTTTTTGCACACAGATGCGCTCCATGAATGTTTGTAAGGCTTCACATCTACAATACCTAGGTTGTTGAAATGTCAACATGTTCTCTTTTGCGCATGTCATAGCGTGTTTATCATGAAAAAAACTCTCAAGTTAACTTGATGTTGATTCTTTATGATATGGATTAACTTTGCCAATCCATTTTTATTTCACGTTTCATTTTGAGTTTTTGGCTGCATATCATGTTTTTGTAGATTGCATATTATGTTTATCGAACTATATAGTGAACCTAATGGTCCTGTTTAATTTCATTTCTTATAGACCCCTGAAGAAGGGTCAGAGTTTATATACCCGAAATGCATTGGGTGGATGTATAAAGTTGAAAATTCAAACGTGAATCATTTCATCAGAAGATGAGTGTGTATACAACATGTAACTGTTCTAATAATACTTGAAGTTTAATCGATGGAGAAATTATTTTCAAAAATAATAAATCGAAATATGTGAAGAAACCTTAGTGTTTCATTGAGTACAGCGCGCACTTGTTTGGAGGGTAGGTGATACTCTCCACGACATTCTTCATATACATCAGGGTGTGTCACATTGATTTACCTAGCAGGTATCCTTCTCCAAACTTACCCCCAGCCAGATGTCCAGCCAGACGTGTGTAGATCCCACTGTTCCTGAATATGTAGGAGTCATGGGTACTCCCTGGAAATTTGGCCACGATGTCAGTGATGATGTTGTCCGCATCGCATATCACCTGCATGTTGATGGAATGCGTAGATTTGCGGTTCCGGTATATGTATTCTGTGGCTGCAGGTGGGCAGATTGATATGTGGGTCCCATCAATGCACCCTATTACATGTGGAACTGTGCCTTTTGGTAGAAATCAAGCTTTGTCTTCTGCAGTTCCGCCTGTGTGCTGGGGAAGCGTATGTAGTGATGCATTCTCTGCATCATGGCATCCAAGAAGGAGTTGAAGAAACGGGACAGGCAACTCTGTGACACACCACCTGCCACAGCTTTCACCCCCTGGTAACTTCCTGATGCAAGTAGGTGCAGGCTACAGAGCACCTGTACATGTGTTGGTATGGCGTGCGCCCTTGGTGTCTGATGCTCCAGGAGTGGGTGCAGGTCCTGTATCAGGTCTAGGATGGTTTGGGGGTGTAGCCTGTACCTCTCATGTATTTGAGCCGCAGTGATTTGGAACAGTGTAACACGCAGTCTGTACACGCGCTCCTCCTGTCTCCAGATCCTCAGTCCTGCTGCTCGCAAACGTAGCCGCCTTGCTATCACGTAGAAGACCGCCATTGTGTTCACACTGTTGCATTTTGGGGCTGTTTATATGCAGTGCACCTGATTACCACCTGCTTTGAGTCAGTGGTAATTAGCGACTCTTAAATACCGAAAATTCGAAAAATTTGATATTACCGATTTTTGGTACATCGCATTTGAGATTATTTAAGGATCTCTTATTTACCGATTCGGTATTTAGGGGTTTCGGTGTCTGCTAATCGCTAAATAAGGAATCGGTAACTGGTTTCCCTTATTTGTACCGATTCCTTATTTGCGATGGCGTTCGGTAGTCCCTACATCGCACATGGCTAAATACCGGTTGGTAACGCAGATATTTAACGAATTTCGGCGTTACCGACCGATATTTAGCCACCTCCATCTGGCCGTAAGTGATCTGCCCAGACTCACAGGATGTTGAGCCGATGTAGAGATTCAAACCTGGTCCCCCAGTTCCAAAGTCAGAAGCTCTGACCCTACTGCCCCATCCTCCAAACCTGAGCTATTTTACCTATATTATATGCAGAAACTTGTTAGGCTACACATAGGCCTTTTCAGAAAGTTCCTTACCTAACTGAAGTATCTTAAAATGCAGTTTATTAGTAAAAAATTGAGTAAGGCAAAACTGTTTTACTCGCACATTTTCCTTGTCAATTTACTTGAGGGTAGAGCTTTTACAATTAATGCATATGTCCTGACAGAAAAAGAGCTGACTGTCATTGATTCTGCTTCTCATCATCCCATTCCCTCTTGACTCTACCCCCTTTCTGACACTACCCCTCCCTAATCAAAGAGACCCCTAGTGCAATAAGCCACTTACCTGGATCCCAGGTGATTCCAATGGGGGATCTGAGAATATTGTGACTGTATGTTTAGCCCCCTGTAAGTAATGCCTCCATTCAGTGAACACCAGTTTTATGGCCAGAAGTTCTCTTTCAGTCACCGTATAGTTTTGCTCTGCTGGTAGAAGTTTTTTTTTAAAAATAAATGGCTATGGGATGCATGTGGCCAGTTCTTGGGTCCTTTTGAGATAAAATTCCTCCTACAACTATCTGTGAAGCATCGGCTTCAACGTAATAGGGCTAGTCTGGATTGGGATGCTGAAGAAGGGGTGCAGGGGCAAATTTAGTTTTCAACAGTTGCAACTCATGATTGGCTTCTGGAGAACATGCAAATGATTGCCCCTTTTTTAGCAGCTGTGTTATGGGCGCCACTATCTCTTAAAAGTGTGAGGTGCAATGATGATATAAATTGGTTAAGCCAACTATCTGTTGAATATCCTTAACATTTGTTGGAGTTGGCCAATTGGTAATGGCTTCTACCTTTTTGGGGTCCATAGTGATGCCTGTCGGAGATAAGTGATACCCCAGAAACTCCACTGATTTTTGTCTGATTTAGCAAAGAGAGTGTTTTGCAAAGGCACTGCAAGATAGTGCGTAATGCTGTACATGTTCTTGTTCTGAGTTTGAGTAAATCATAATGTTGTCTATGTAGACGATTGCACAAACATCTAAAACTCCCTAACAGCACAACTAAAGCAAAACGGTTTTGCATCACCATAGCTCTTATCAACACCATCTCTCCATCTACAAGCAACAAAGACTGAGCTGTATTGCTGACAACTTATCCACAATAGTTGATAACCTTCTAATCTTTATGTCGTTCAAAACAACTCCCAAACATGATATCATTGCTCCAAATACATCTCCAACAATCTCTCCAGCACTCGTACCACGTTTCTCTCTGTGAGATGGCTTCCCTTCTAAAGGTCCCAAATCCTCTTATTGGGAAACACAACAGCCATGTAGCGCGTACCATACCAATTCAACATATGCTTTACTTCCACACACAAAATACACATTTGGCACCACTTGTACTGCATCTTGCAAGAACGTCTTTGCAGTGGCTTCAATTGTGAAAATGTGATCACACTCACTCTGTCCCACAAAAATCTTATCATAATATGTTTGTACCTGTCTGTTACAAAGTTTTCCTTGCCGCTCTAAATCAACAGCTATTGGACCATAACTCCCTCTTGCCTTGTGTGCTAAGTGTTCCTTGGTCCACTCAAACTTCCCTTCTCTATTGTTAAATTCAACTGTTAATGGCCTATGTCTATCTTCTACTTGGTCTTCAAACTTCTTCTCTATATATGTCAACATACAGGTTAGGTTGTGTCGGTGTGCATAAGCCGTGTCTAATGTTACAGTAGGTATGAAGTACTTCCCTATCCTCTTTTCCTGCTTATAATAGTCATACTTATTTAGGTGTTTGTAAGCTGGAACTTCTAAAAGCACAATATCATAATTGGAAAAGTAGTACTCATAATGGCCCTTACCATAAAACATGCTAAACAATAAGCATACCAATTATACCATACGTCAGAGGCAGGTATTGAATCCCCTCCTCAACTGACGCAGGTAACTGCATGCACACCTAACAATCTCTCACATCCATCGTATTCACATACCCATACAACAATTTCACATAAGCATTTAGCGTATAATCACCTTTAGACAGATCGACATGCAACAAGGGACTAGTTAGATCAATCATAGCATTATCAGCCCCTAATGTACCCTCTTTTGTGCTAGAAGTGGTAGGTGTGGATGTCCCTTGTACTCCCACCCCCTCAAAGTCTGCTTCGTGTGAACATTTAATAGACATTATTGTGAGAAGGTGGCCTGATATACGCTGTCCACTAGTTCTAGTGGGCAACCTGTATCAGTCCACACAACCCCTTATGGTGATAGGTTAAAGACAACCTTTATTGAAAGCTATCCTAGTGGTAGCTATGGAGAGCAGCCTTCAGGCTAAGTCTTGAAGGAATGTAAAGCAGCTTGTTTTACCAGTCTATAATCTCTTGAATGATCAAATTAAAGGACAACCACACCAGGTATATATTTAAAATATATGTATTTAGGTTAACACACACCCCTCTAGTCTCTTTATTAGACTGGAGTTCGAAGTACTTAAGTTACAAGATAGCAATCATCAGTAAGTAAGTCAGGGCACATCTGAAGCAACCAGGAAAGCCAAAGCAGAAGAGGAGTCGCCTTCATGGGGACCTGCTAGCCAACGGGCTAGTGATCGCGAAGGAGCCTCAAGCGGTCGCACTTGAAGCTGGCCCACGGGTCACTCATGGAGTGGAGGCCAACAATCTTCGGTGCAGGAGGTGCACAAGGCTGGGGCTACTCGGAGCCCAAAGCACAACTCCAAGGAGGACCAGGAAGATAGTGTTGCTGCAAAAGTTCACGGTGTCCAGGGGTCACGGTTCCACATCACCCACGATAGCCATGGGCCTCAGCTTTGCTGTGGACTCAGGGTAGCCTCAGGGAAGTCTGGAAATCCACCTCTGGGTATGACTTCGGCGTCCGGTGGGAGCTTCAGAATTGCAGACTGGTCAGTTGCTTCTTTGTTGCCTGCCAAGCAGGGGAGTCACTCCTTGACACCAAGGGAGATCTCTTCAGTCTTCTAGTCAGGATAGAACGTCGAAGGTCCAGGATGTACATTGCAGAGTTTTGTCCAGGGTAATCTAAAGTCCTAGGGACTGGATTCCTATACTTATAGTAAGTTTAGGGGATGGACTAACTCTAAGGCCCCACCTATGGGTGGGCCAGGAAAGAGGGGTGGTTACACCCATTTCCTTTGCCCAGTTTCGCGCTAGAGCAGGGGAAGGTAGCCTCTGCAACCGGTTTGAACTGGAGTGTGCACAGGGACACCAAGTGTGCCCCCAGTGCAGGACTTCAAAGCACCAGAGAGTGCTCCCGCCCAGCCCCAATACACAACAGCCTGACTGGGGAGGTGGGGACACCTCCCCTCGACAGGAAACCTATTGTCCAGGCCTCCCCTGCCGGAGTTTCGGTCAGCAGCAGGAGGCCAGACCCGTGTCTGTGGCAGAGGCATCCATTTTGTGATGCCAGGGCTCAGGAAAGTCCTACCGGGTTTAGCCAGTGTGAACATGTCTCTCCCTCTAGAAGGGTGGAATACTACCCCCGCCACCAGAATTGGCGCGGGGTAGTATTCCAGAGCTTTTGACACTAAACACAACATGTTTTGATGCAGCCATCCCAAAGTTAGCATTTACCGCGAGGTTATAATGCACTTAAGAGTATATGGTATGGCTGTATCACAGTACAGCCATAAGGAAGTATTTCCGAAAGCTGCAAAGGGGCTCAGCTCATGCTTGGGCACCCTCTCACACACAACCAAGCACTCTGCCTTCAGGATTGTCAAGGCCTGCCATAGGAGTGGCTTATAGGTTCATATGTGTCTGTATAGGGTAGTGATATAGGTAGCCTATACCACAGTAAGGGGTGCAAGCACACCCTTACCCAGGCTGCAGTAGCAGACTTGTGGTGCCATTTTGGAGTGCTTCCAAGGGGTGGCATAATACATGCTTCAGCTCCTGGTAGGCCTCTGAGGTACCTATGCCCTAGGTACATAGTATACCATATACTAGTGGCTTATAAGGCACTCCAGAATCCAATTAGATATGTACCTAATGTACATGGAAACCATTTTAGAGAGGAAGCAGCTAGGCTGAGGTCCTGATTAGCAGGGCCACAGCCAGACTAAGGTCGAAAAACAGTGAAACACCAGCAAAAAGTGGGGGTACCCTTGTGAAGCAGATCCTACTCTCCTACACATATAACTACTGTTATAACTACAATCACTCCTACTATAAGTGTGCCTATTACACACTTTGATCTACAGTTTTAATTTCCAGACTCTATCTTCATCTGAGTTTATTTTGTCACAGCATGAGGGTCAACAAAAAGTCTCTTTCTCTGCCTCTCACTCCTGGTCAACAAAGTTCATACCCAGTTCCTTGAAGTCACAGAAACAGTTCACAGTTCATTGCACAATTATTCACACAGTCCAAAAGACTCCCTAGCCCTTCTCTCTTCTGTGGAAAGATCCCTAAATGTGTTCCTCTTCTACTCGGGCCTAGGTTATCTTCCTTATCTTTTAAAACATTTATATACAATTTACAGTTCAGTTGATGTCCCTTATAAGGTCAGTGCCAATTTCATCAATGACATGCTGTAAAGGTTCAAGACGAATTGCTGCAATCTCCTGAGCTGGTGGCTGATACCCAAAAGTTAGCAATGAAAAATCTTGCAGAATCAGATTTCTCAAGTCACTCAATATCGTAGGGTTTGGTACAGTCAATGTCAGCACTCCATTAGCTTCTACCGCAGGGACCAACAGTTCAATCTTAATTTTCAGTTCTGAAGCTCTGCGCGTCACTCGTCCAGCTCTCTGCCTGCCGGGCTTCACTGTTCCCAGCATCTGTAATCAGATAGGTCCACTCCGGTGTAGCAAATCTCTGGCACAGTACTCTTACTCTCCTCGACCTCCTCAAGCCCCCTTGTGCTTGCTCTGTGTCACTCAGTTCTGATTCAGACGTCTCAGAGCCAGGGGCAAGATCTCATTCAGGTGCAAGTCTCAAGTTTCGACTCTTCTGTCTTGCAGGCCAAGATTCTTTGGTGACTTCTGTTCCCCTTCTTTGCACATGACAACTTCCCACACCAATGACTTCAGCTGAGTCTGACTCTATATCACTCGCAACATTGCCATCACCCTCAGAGTCAATACCTGAGTCTTGTGTATCGTGACCCCCCTCAGCTCATCCTGCTGGGTAATCAGCCTCGTCAGGAAGCCCCACAGCTTGGCGTACCCTCTCCAGTGGCCTCACAACCACGGCTGGATTTCTTTCAGGGTGAGGTCGGTTTCTTCCAAGGATCCTGAAACTCTGCGTGTATAGGAGGCATGAATCCATTTTGGCAAACCTCCGCACTTTAGCTGTATTCGTCCCCAAGATCACCTGGTATGGAGCATGCCAACGGGCATCAAGACAATTCTTCCTCACATGCTTCCGGACAATTATCCTGTCACCTGGACACAGGTCATGGAAGAGGTCTTTCGTTGACAGTGCCATCACAGCTTCAACCTGGAGAGACACAGAACGGACCACGTCAGCCAGTCCCTTGCAATAATCAAGGATCAAATCATCAGTGAAGTTTATCAGTGCTGTGGATGGCACTGCTGGCAGCACATCCCCCTCCCCATCAATATGTTATGTGACAAGAGTCCTGTTCACCTATCTGGAATGCCACGCACACTCATTAGCACTAAAGGCAATGCGTCAGGCCACTTCAAAGAAATCGAGGAGCACACCTTTGCCATTCTCATCTTTAAAGTTCCATTGACCTGCTGCACAATACCAGACACCTCCGGCCTGTAACTACCGTGCAATCTCTGTTTGACTTGTAAGGCAGTACACAACAGCCTCATAATCTCACTGTGGGAATGGGTTCCTCTATCTGACTCCAATGAGGTTGGAAATTCAAAGTGCAAAATAAGTTCCCTAAGCAATAGCTTTCCTACTGTGAGACTATCAAACCTACCCATCGTGAAAAGACACATGCCACAACCAGAATGTGCCTCAGCCCATTGCACCTATGCATTTCAATGAAATCAAGTTGCATTCTGTTGAAAGGACCCCCGACCTTTCAATGTGACTCAGCACAACCACAGTGTTCTTTCCAGAATTAATCTGTTGACACGTAACACATCTGTGACACACTGCTTCAGCAAAGACACAAAATCTCGGGTTAAACCAGGTTTGTCTGAACACTCGCACCATGGCATCTTTCCCGATGTGAACTGCTCCATGAATCTGCCTCACCATAGGGCTCAGTAGACCATCTGGCAACACTGCTTGACCATCTGTTGAAACCAAAATGCCATCATCCCTTTTCTCACAACCTGCTTTAATCTAATCAGCTTCTTCTTGGTCTGATACCTCTCTCTGTAGGCGTTTGACCTCATCTCAAGTCTCGGCTATGGCTAGCATCATGCTGAGCTCGGTTCTCTGTGTGCTCTCTCCTGAATAATCCCCATTGAAAATGTTACCTTGTTTGGCACAAAAGCGTGCAACTTCATCTGCGTACCTATTGCCCAGGGTGACAAAACCTTTCCCCTTCCCATAGGCAACACACTTTACCACAGCTACTTACTTTGGTCATTGTAAAGGTTCCAACAGTTGTCTCACATACTCCCCATTCCTGATGGGATATCCTGATGATGTTAAGAACCCCTTCTGTGACCATAGCTGTCCAAAGTCATGAACCACACAGAACCCACATTGGCTATCGGTGTAGATGGTGACTCAGATTTTATCAGAAACAAGGCATGTATGTGTCAAAGCAATGATTGCAGCTACTTGTGCGGAATGTACTCCCTGTAAACAAGCAGCTTCCACAACCCCAGAGATAGTACCGACAGCAAAAGCTGCTCTGCAGCATTGTGTCTTACACATGAGCCATCAACAAAAAGGACTTGGTCTGACTCAGGCAGAGGCTTATTAACAATGCCGGGTCTTGGTTTGGTGCAAAGTTCAGTTGCATCCAGACAGTCAGGGTCCTCACAAGCTTCAACTTTAATATTTGGAATATGCATCAATGTAGCAGGATTAAACACAGAAAATCTTTTCACAGTAACGTTTTCAGATGCCAAAATAACCTGCTTATAACGTTTGAGCCTGTTATTGATCAAATGCTGTGTTTTGGTTCTCACTGCGGAGTGACCCGCAGGACGAGAGACATGCGGGTAGATAAAGAAGAAAGTTCTGGTCATATAGAATCACCTTCGCTAGAACAGACCCCCTGAGGAGGCGGCCGGTGCCCTAACTCATGCAGGACTCCATATCAAAACAGTTGGATGGTCTCACACAGGACCCCACGTCAAAACAGGAGTCTGCATCAAGAAACCAGTCTGACACTTCTCTTAAAGCATTCACGTAGCAGCTGGTCCAATGTGTCCATAAAGCTAATAGCCCTGAAGAAGACCTTCCCCCGAAATACACCACAGGCCCAACCTGAAGGTCAAAACACATTGGCACAATCATAAAGGGGGCCAAGAACTACCATAAACTGGTTCATTCTGCACACAAAGCTGTGCTCTATGATAGAAGGAATCTAGGATCTTATCCTGTTATTAACTCATGCTCTGACCCCTACCACAATAGGGCCAAGTAGTATTGTCTAAGAGGACTGAAGCTCCAAAGGTCCCAATGATAATATAATGTGGGACAATATATATGCAACTGTTGTTTTGTTGTATGCTTGTGGATTCATTCTTTACAAGTATTTAAGAAGTGTTGTAATGTAAGTTTTGCTTTGTATAAGTCTTGTCCCTGATTAATCCTTTGCATGTATTCAAGTTTTGTCCCTTGTCATTATGTCCGTAAGTGTATACTATATTTTCCTAAAAAATCTTTTATAAAAATAGCAAAGAAGAAAATGCTATGATTTAAGAAAGAGGATTACTATTCCAAGGAAAATTTGTAAAAACAAAGGTTTCTTCTCCTAAAGAGAAATTTGATCGATGGTCTGGTAGGCACACTTTTTTGATTCTCTGTGTTTTGGTTCTCGTCATCAGGCGTTTAACTGAGTTTGGAACATATACAGTAAGAGGATGACCCATTACACTACTTTCACATCTTTCAATGCTGACACCAGTTGCAGCAACGGATCTGAGATATCCGGGCAACGCTGAATGTGTAGGATCTAATGTAGCTGAGAAGTAGGCCACTGGTCTACGGACACCCCCATGTGTCTGGGTGAGTACAGACAGTGCACAACCCTCCCGCTCGCAGCAATTTAGAGAAAATGCTTTGTTGTAATAAGGCATTCCTCGGGCGGAGTGCTACACAGGCTTTCCCTTAGCTCTAGGAAGGCAACCAAACAATCATTATCCCATGGTACCGGATCACTCACATCCTTGTGTGTATACCTCTGTAAAGGTTTTACCTTTAATGAAAAGTTGGGAAACCACAGGCGACAGTAACCAACCATTCCCAAGAACATCTTGACTTCCTTCTGTGTGGGAGGCCCATTCATTTTCATGATCGCCTCAATGCGGTCTGGTGACACCTTCTGCTTGCCTTTCTCAATGCAATGACCCAAATATTGGACTTCAGGGAAACAGTACTGGAGTTTGCTTGGGGACGTTACAACTATCCTGGCTGATGGCGGCTGATAGCCAGAGACCGGTCCTGGGATGCTTGATTCTGGTCCAGTGAAGACATGGCTTGGCAGTTCGGGCTGGACTGTTCCCATGAGGCACAGGGTCAAGACTGATTTGCATATGGCCATGTCTGAACTGGGGTGGCGTAGTGGGCAAAAGAACGATGGATTTAACCCAGATCTCTTGACTGGGGGAGAATGTCTGCATTGTCAGCATTCCGTCCATCATTTGTTTGTTGTTTGCTTGGGGACACCTTGTTTCCGTTTTCTGCCAGGTGATTTAACAAAGCAACAGCATCAACTCTACAAGCCTCCTCAGTCTCTGAGGCAATCAGAAGGTCATCAATATACTCCACAAGTACTGAACCATGTGGCAGTACTAGACTCTCAAGGTTCTTCTTTAGTGTCTAATTAAAGATCGATGGACTCACAGTATACCCTTGTGGGATGCGATACCACATTAATACATGGTTTTCCAGAAGGAAATCAGAACTGGCTTTACTCGTGGAGGGGTATTGAGGAGAATGCTTGACACAAATCAAACACAGTAAACCAATCAGCCTCACAAGGGATCTGGAATAGAATCACAGATGGATTTGGTACCACAGGACAACATGGGACTAGGATTGTGTTGACCTTTCACAGGTCTTGCATAATCCTGTACTTTGCATCAGGCTTCTGCAACCCCATTAAAGGTGAATTGCATGGGCTTCCTAAGATCTCCATCAGAATGCCCTGGTCAATCATTTTTAATTTTTTTATTTTTTTTCATAAAACCTTTATTGACAAAGTTACAGAGACAGATTACATTCTTGCACTAGAATCAATGCACCATACACACGAGCACAATTGAAAAGCGCAAAGGGGACCATAGCTCATAACATCAAAAAGCAACAACATGTGAGCACAATGGAAAATCGCAAAGGGGACTATAGCTCAGAACATCATAAAGCGACAACATATCAAACAGTATACAGGCACGTTGGGGCAATAAACAGTCATTGGTATTAGGCGAACAAGTCACGGAGGGGAAAGCGGGCCCTGCTGAGAAGGAGAAGGAACAGGGGGGGAAAGCCGATTACTATCCCACACCGGCGGCCGCTGCGGACGGAGTGCCAGCTGGAGAGGAAACAATGCGCTGGGGGAACGAGCAAGAAGGTATGACACAAGGCGGCCCCATATGTCATGTGGGCGAGGTCTGGTTGGCATAAGGTCCCAGAATTCAGATAATAGGGTCTGGCAGCGCGAAGCATCCTTGAGCCACTGAGCGAATTTAGGGGCAGGTTTGCGACCCCAGCACTTGGAAACCCTGCGCCGTGCAAGAACATGCAACGTGGCAATGAGGTGGCGGGAAGTGTCAGGGCCGAATTTAACAAAGCCAAGGAGGCAGAGTGGGGGGTCGGGTTGAACCGACGAGGAAGTGATCTCTGAAATAGCATAACAGACCTCGCGCCAGTAAGCGGAGACCTTGGGACACAGCCAGGCAAGATGAGAGATGTCCACTGCAGGAGCAGAACAGCGCAGACATCTGTCAGTGGGAATAAGTCCCAACTTGTACAGCTGAACAGGGGTGCGGTAGAGCCTATGCAGATATTTAAAGTGAATAAGGAGCAGGCGATAATTAGGGGACAGGCACCAAGTCTGTTTACAGCAATAGAGCCAATCAGCTTGGGAAATCTCAATACCAAGGTCCACGCCCCATGCTACGTGGGCACGATCAGTGGAGATAGAGGTGGCAGCCAGCGTGTGGGCGTAAAGCCCGATTACCAATTTCCGGGGAGAGGAAGAAGAATATAGGAACTCAAGAGAGACCATCGAGGGAGGAGGCAGAGGGAACGTAGAATGTAGTTTCCTGCAGAGAGCCCGTAGCTGATAAAAGAGCAAAGTGTCCATGGGGCCGGAGTCATCAGCAAGGGAGTAAAGGTGTTTCCCGGATAGAGATCTGCTACCGTGTTCAGCCCCAGGCGGGTGGCATGTTTAACCATACCGGAGGGTGTGAGAGGGGGAAAAGCTGGGTGGAGAACAACCAACATTGAATTTGCCGAAAGCATAGGAACACCAGAGGAGCGGCGAAGTCCCTCCTAGGCCCATTGCAAGGTCTCGACCGTGTTGATTTCAGTACGTGGGAGTTTAGCCAAGGCAAACAGGGCAGTAGTGAGCGGCCACAGGGCAGCAAGATCCACCTCAACCGCCACGTGCAGCTGAATAGGAGTGGGATGAAGCCAAAAGTGCAAAAAACTGGCCTACGCACACATTGCATAGAGTTCGAAGTCAGGGGCGCCGAGGCCACCACACGTCTTCTGAAGAGTGAGAATGTCGTACACTATCCCGGGTTTCCTACCGGCCCAGATAAGAGAGATGATCAACGAGCGGACCCTGTGAAAAAAAAGGGGGGTGAGGGGAACAGGTACATTTAGGAACAAATATAGGAACTTGGGTAGGACCACCATCTTGGCTATTGCTATTCGACCGGCTAACGATAGGGGCAGCCGGCTCCAGAGCGAACCCTGGATTCGAGCCAGTCCACTGCGCGCCCGAAGTTGGCCCTCCAAAGCCCGTCCACGTCCGTACTCAACCAGATACCTAAATAGCGAGTAGGACCCGGCGCCCACACGAACGGGTAGTCCGAAGCAAAGGGGGTGGTGGTGTCCATGAGGGGGAAAAGGATTGACTTGTTCCAGTTGACCTGTATGCCAGAATAGCCAGAAAACTGTATAATCTCACGCACCAGAGGAGTAAGATTTTCCTTGGGGTGGCGAACATATAACGTGATAAAGTCCGCATACATGGAGACCAGGAGGGCGCGTGCCACAAACCCAATGCACCTCTGGGTGCGGTGTTGTTGGAGTCTAGCCCCCAGCAGTTCCAGTTCGATAGCGAATAGCATAGGCAAAAGCGGGCATCCCTCGTGGGTGCCACATCCGATAGGGATGGGATCCGACACCAGGCCATTGATCCGGAGGCGAGCGGTAGGAAGAGTGTACATGAATAAGACCTTGCATATAAAAACTGGACTGAAGCGAAAAGACACGGGAGAAGCGAGAATAAAAAGGGCCACTCCAAAGTATCGAATGCCTTGGTGGCATCCAGCAGTGTGGCCACTGCAGGGAGAGCTGGATTGATTTGGTGAAGGACAGAGAAGATTGTGCGGAGATTGTGGGAGGTTGCCGGACTGATCTGGGTGAGCAATGTGCGGCATGAGAGGGAGAAGACGTGAGGCAAGCAATTTAGTAAAAATGTTGTTATCAGTATTAATGAGGGATAGTGGGCGGTAGGAATCACGCAATTCAGGGGGTTTGTCTTGTTGTAGGAGAAGAGTCAGCATGGACTCTCAGGGCGAAGGTGGAAATTAACCTCTCTCGAAGGATTCGTTGTACATGGCGGCGAGATGTGGCACCAAAAGAGGAGTGAAAGTTTTGTATAAGGAAACGGGCAAACCGTCTAGACCAGGGGCCTTGTCACCAGGTATGCCATTGATGGCGGCCAGTATTTCCTCTTTAGAGAAGGGCTCGTCAAGGTATTCTCGATGGTATTTTTCGAGCCATAAGAGCTTGAGGGTATCAAAGTACTGGTCAATGACCTCACTCGGGGGGGGGGCGGATCCTGCAGTGTAAAGGAGCGTGTAAAACTGCATGAAGCGCGTCTTAATTTCTTCGGGGGAGGTGGTCCAAGCCGGTCCACCATCCTGAAGCGCTGTAATATAGGATGCAGCGCGGGGCGGATGGAGGAGGTTGGCCAGGGTTTTACCGGGTTGGTTGCCCTCACCGAAGGGGTGTGCCCGGGCCTCTCTGCCGAGGAACGAGAGCTCGCTATCGGCCTCCTTGGTAAATTCGGTGCGCTTCTCACGAAGATGGGCAAGTGTGATGGGGCTAGGATCAAGAGCATGGGAGGAGTCCAACGATTTAATTTCGGATTCCAGTTTGTTTAGAGCATTTTGGATGGAGCTCAAGACCCTGGACTGTCTAAAGATACATTCGCCGCGAATGATGACTTTTAATCCCTCCCAGAGAGTGGAGGGTGAGTCCCCAGAGCCCACATTGAGCTCAAAATAGTTAGTGATCGCGGTCTGGATCTCGTTGCAAAAGACGGAATCGCGCAGCGGGTTGGAAGGGTGCCGCCAGGAGAAAGCGCGCCGAGGGGACTGAGGCGGACGGAGACATAGTTGAACAGGCGCGTGGTCTGAAAGAGTGCTTGCCTGATGAACAACAGATGTGAACCAGGAAAGGATATCTGGAGAAGAGATCCAAAGATCTAGCCGGGACCAACAACCACTGGTGCCAGAGACGCAGGTGCCCTCACGAGCATCAGGGCGCGTGTGACGTCAAACATCGTACAAGGAGTTCTCAGCGAGGATGGAAGTTAAAAGCGTAGAAGCACGTGGGTGGGAGGCTTGGGGGCCAGAACGGTCCAGGACAGTGGATAATGTGACATTAAAATCCCCCCCCCCCAAGAGGAGCGCAGCGGGGCCAAAGGAGGAGATGTGTTGCCAAACCTGTGCAAAAAAGTCATGGTCATCATTATTAGGGCCGTAGATAGCAGCTATCGTAAAGGGTTGGGCCTGTAGGGAGCCGTGGAGGATAACGAAGCGCCCTGCGGGGTCAGTAATTATGCAGGAGGTTTGCCAAGGGAGTCCCCTTTGGATTAGGATGGAGACCCCATGAGAGTAGTTGGAGTAAAAAGAGGAGTGCGATTCTCACCAGTGCCGGGAGTTCAGTCTGGCAGCAGAGGCAGGGAGCAGGTGGGTCTCCTGTAACAGACAAATATCTACCTTGTGTCAGAGGAGATGCATGTGAACTAGTCATGCTTTGCGGTGGTCATTTAGACCATGAATGTTCCATGTCCAGAGAATAGTATCTGTCATACCGTCAAAGTGTGGGGGGTTATCAGGAGGAGCATAGTGTGACTGGCCAATGTCCTCGTGCAGGTGCGTATGAAAGTGCAATCCAACGGTGAAGTAAAAAAGCAGTGCAACAACAAAGGAAATAGGTGAGGACGACCAAGAATTCGCTGCGACAGAGAGCCGGGCGGTAAGTGGGGACCACAAGCATCAAGCCCAGGGGGTAGGATGCTGATGAGGGTTGTGCCAAGGAACAAAAACTTGAGGCAGTACACAGAGCAGCATGGCACATCATAACAAAGCAAGTGCAGACTGGTGTTGCAAGGCAAACTGAAGAACAAAACAATACACATTGACAAAAATAAACACGCCTCGGAAGGAGGCAGTAAATCCCAAATAACCACCCACCCCCCCACCCACACCAACCCCCCAAACAGGTTGAGAGACCACCCGCAACCACCCCAGGAAACCCCAACTTGGAAGGGAAAAGTCAGTGTCCGAAGTGGGAGTTATCCCTGGGGGCATGGCGAAGCTCGGCGTACACCCCTGCCAACAAAGCAGGGTGACCAAGCAAAGAGTTGTGGCAGACAACAGAGTGATAAAGGTCTAACAAACATCCAGTGGTGGCTAGCCCCGGAGCATTATAATGAGGGGGCAGAGCAGCCTGGAACCGAGCCTAGTAAATTTAAGCAAAAGAAGGGTAGCGAGCAGGAAGCCAGAGGAGTGAAGATATATCAGTAGTACAACTACAGGGAATCAAGTCAGTCGTTATCACTCAGGGCGTCAGGGGCTGATTCTTGATACGTTACAGGGGTGGCGCGGTGAGTGCGATCAAGCTTCTTGGCGAAGACGAGAGCAGCCTTTGGATCCAGGAAGATGAGAGTCTTGGAACCCTGCTGGACTCATAGCTTGGCTGGATATGCCAAAGAGTAGGAGATCTCATGCTTTTGAAGAATGCGTTTCGCTGGCAGGAATTTGCGGCGGGCAGCCTGTTCCGCTAGGGTGTAGTCCGGGTAGAAGGACAATGGAATTTCCCTGATGACGAATCTCGCCCTTGTCCCAAGCTGCACGAAGTATTGCGTCCCGGTCCCGCAAGTTGATGATTGTAGCAATTATTGGGCGAGCCGGCAAGCCGGGGCCTGGGCGAGGGCCAAGGGAACGGTGGGCTCTCTCCACATTAAACACTGGAGACAGCACCTCGCCGAAAAGTTCACGTATTAGAGTCTCCACAAAATCTTCCATATGCGTAATGTTGGTGGACTCAGGCACCCCTGAAATGCGTAGGTTGCTCCTACGGGAGCGCGCCTCCAAATCCTCATTTTTGGTGCGTATTAAGTTTAGGATTTTGTCCATTTGAAGAAGTTTCTGACGATCCTGTGTGGCGGCGTCTTCCGCGTCCGAGACCCGCGATTCGACATGAAGCAGGCGGTTGTCGTGTGAGTCCACACGCGACTTGACAACATCCAGGCGCAAAGTCACTGTTCCAGTTGAGCAGCAATACCTGAGACGGCGGACCTGACCTCCAGCATGATGGACTTTAGGTCGTCCTACCGGGAGGTGGCCATCCCCTGCTCGATCATTGACTCAATCGCAGGTGTAATTCCTGCCACCATTTCCGGGGTCAGGTTGTACTGAGGCATTCTTGGAAACTCAGCAATGGGCTTGATATGTATCTTTACTGGCTCAACTCCTCAAATTAATCCTATCTCTTCTCCCGTGAGGTCACTCACCACTGGAGAGACAGAGTCCCTCAAGTCATATGGCAGGTCATCCACCATTAACACGGGAAACATCTCTACACAGAGATTCTGATTGGCCGATTTGAATGCTATGTCATCGTCACTGGCCTGCAATTCTACTCCTTTGGGCGGACAATAGATGGTACAATTCAGCTTACACAGAAGAGCCCGACCTAACATGTAGACTGGATTCGAATTGCACACCACAAACTGGTGTTGATCGTGGAATGTTCCCATTCTTACAGGTATTTAATCTGTGAATGGATTCGTCATTCTTTTATTAGTAACTTTTACAACTTGGATCGATTGTCCCGAGAGGGTTAGGTTTGGGACTACTGCGGACCTCAAAGTAGAACGGGTAGCACCAGTGTCAATCAAAAATGTGATGGGATGACTGTCCACATCTGCCTCCATATACCGTCCTCTCTGGTCTACCTCCAAGACTACTCCAAGGGTACAGTCTTCCTCCCCCTCAGGCACCGTCATTGCGATCTGGATCAAACACATCTGTAGTTTTGATGAAGGACATCTGCTGGTACACTTGATTCCCCTGTGAAATTCTCAGAGTTGCTAATTCAGACCTCCTCCATTAACAGATCTAGGTCTTGTCACAGTATTTATAACCTCAGGGGCACACACTATCACTTCTTCTTGGAACATATTTGCTGGGTTTGATTGACACTTGGGCTTCCAATTCTCGATTTTGTACCAATAATGGCAAGCAGTGGTCTTTTTTAGGGTACCAACATCTACTTCTGTCTTGGGATCTATTCCAATCCAGTATCTGGCATACGGCAGAATTGCATCTACAGATTTATTTAACCTGCAGATCAAATGCTGCTGGATCCTGAAGCTAACCTCTGGTCTCAGTCCCAATACAAACTTGGAAACAAACTGTCCCATATCCTTAGAGTTTAGAGTATCCAATCCACTGTACTTCTTAAAGGCTTGCAAGAGCCTTTCATAATAAGCATGTACTGATGCTTTGGGCTCTTGGGTGGTTCGATCTATCTTAAGCCAGTCAATATCTTGTGGCACGATCTTGGACTGTAACCATGTGATTACCTGCTCATACTTTTTCATGACCAAAGGTGAAGGACCATGTGTTATGTGGTCTCTATCTGGTTCAGCAGATGGTAAATCAACTGTAATTTTGCAAGTGGACCACAAATCACTAGGAACCACAATATCAAACAACGTGTTCAAATCTATCAACAACAATTTTGAGATCCTTACAAAGTGTTCAACTTGCTTGTACCATTCAGCAGGTTTCTCCCTCAGCCGAGGAAAGTCTGCCAAATCACCTGTGCTCCAAGGCACATGTACATACCCTCCGTTCGGTACCTCTTGCAATCGGTAAGCTTCTACTCCTGTTGTCCCCCCACCCGGAGGTGACGTATCTCCTATCCCCTTCTTGACACTCTTTTTCTTTGACCATCTTTCTTCCCACTTATCAAGCATGCTTCATATGCATATCCCTACATCCATTTCTGAAATGTGTGTTTTCAACCCTAAGACTCTTTTCTCTTCCAATTCCTGATCACTGTAATTCAGCCTATGATTTCCCTGCAACATTTTTGTTTTGGAGAAAATCCACATCATACTTCTCAGCCAATTCTGGTAATTTCTCATGTGCCTGCCTTGCCTTACAAGTAACATCAGCTCCTCCTGCTCAAAAAGTTCTATCCATTCCAAAGGCAGACTCCAGCTGATTATCTCATCTGCTTTCAACCTTACTATGTCTTGCACTTTGGCCTTTATTGCAGTCTTGATTGTTCCCTGACTTGACACGTTACTCTGTCCTTCTCTTTCACTGCTCTGATTATTCTGGCGATTTCCTACTACTGTCGTCTGCGACCAATGTGGATCTGCAGAAACTCCCTGATCTGTACCTGATTCTGGTCTCTTTCCCATGGGTCCCCTAATTGGAACTTCCATATCCTTAAATCTGACTGTGAGTCTGCCAGTGATGCTGATCGTACTGTACTAGACCCAACGCTCACCCTTGAGGGGTCCACGGTTGCTGTTGATAGAGTACTAGCTTCCACAGGCACCAAAAATGAACCATTTTTGTTCATTGTCACATCCCCTCCTGACTTGAACTTCTCTCCCAATTCCGACTGTGGCAGACTACTGCTTTCCCCTAAACTTGGGTCATACACTGACAGGACAGGTCCAATGGTAACTGGTACAATAAGGGCTTCTGGTAACCACATAGCAATGTTAACTCCACTTGGTTCTGTACTTCCTGGTGCTGGCATCCCTATCTCTTCTGTCCTTGTTGAAATCTTTCCCACTACTCTTGCATTAGGTTCTGTCTGTGGTACTATCATTCTCTCCATGCGTGCGGCATTTGCCAATTCTCGTTTCCCTTCTTCTGAATTCGGATTGTATGGTGGAGGACGCTCTTCTAATAATCTGTCTAGCAAACTGTCATCAGTGTCACTCCACTCACCTTCGTTCCTGTTTCATGTGTCTCCCTCTTCCACTACAAATGGGTGCAATCTTTCTCCCTCAATTGTGTCCACTCTCCACCTCTTTAATTGTGCGTCCCTTCGTGCATCTTGGTATGCCTTCATCGCCTTTCTCATCCTTCCCTGACATTTTTCCTTGCTCTTTGTCTGAGCTGCTCGCATCCAAGCATCTAATGTCTCAAACTGTCTTGATCTAGGCGGGGGCCATAATGAAGATATCACTCCCCTCAACCGATATAGTACCTCCATTCGAAATGACCCATATCAATCAATCAATCAGGGATTTGTAAGCATGCTAGCGCTACTCACCTGTGAGGGTCTCAAGGCATGGGGGGTCAGCAGTGCTGTTCATCCGAAGAGCCAGGTCTTGGGGGTCTTCCTAAATAAAGGTGTTAAGGGAGGGGGCGCGTTTGATGTCTGTTGGGAGCTGCTTCCAGGTCTTGGCCATGATGTAGGAGAAGGATCTTCCTCCTGCTCTGGCTCTGTGGATGCGAGGGGTTTCGGCGAGGGCGAGGTTGGCTGATCGGAGGTTTCTATTGGGTACGTGTAGGGTGACTCTGTCGTTGAGGTATTTGGGTCCAGTGTTGTGTAGGCACTCGTAGGCGTGGGTGAGGATCTTGAAAGTGATTCTCTACTCTACGGGGAGCCAGTGGAGTTTCCGTAGGTGTTGGCTGATGTGCTTGTGTAGGGGGATGCTGAGGACGAGTCTTGCTTTGTATCGTCTGGAGTTTGGGGAGTAGGGACTTGTTTATACCGGCGTAGAGTGCGTTTCTATAGTCCAGCCTGCTGGTGATGAGTGCGTGGGTGACTGTCTTCTTTGACTCGGGGGGATCCATTTGAACGTCTCACAGAGGATGCAGAAGGTTTTGAAGCAGCTGGAGGTGACAGCGTTGACCCGTCAGTTCATGGAGAGGGAACACTCGAGAACGATGCCGAGGTTTCTGGCATGGTCCGTGGAGGTCGGTGGGCTGCAGAGGGCAGTGGGCCACCAGGTGTTGTCCAATGCTGAAGGGGTGGTTCCGAGGACGAGGACTTCTGTCTTCTTGGAGTTGAGCTTTAGGCAGCTGTTGGTCATCCAGGCTGCGACGTCCTGCATTCTTTCTGGAAATTGAGTCTGGCTGTGGTGAGGTCCTCGGTGAGGGAGAGGATGAGCTGGGTGTCGTCGGCGTAGCATACAATGTTGAGGCCATGTTGTCGGACGATGGTGGTGAGGGGGCCAAGTTGATGTTGAATAGGGTCGGGCTGAGAGATGAGGGCGGTTCCTTGTATGCGGGCATCATGTGGTCTTTCTGCGAGTCTGCGATGGGAGACGGTGTTGAAAGCTGCTGATAGGTCGAGTAGGATCAGGGCTGCAGTGTGGCCTTGGTCAAGGAGGGTGTGGATGTACTCTGTGGCAGCGAGTAGAGCATTCTTGGTGCTGTGGTTGCTCCAGAATCCAGATTGAGATGGGTCGAGGATGTCTTTACCTTCGATGAATGTCGTCACTTCCACGCTGTCAGTTTTCTCTGCAACTTTCACTGTAAAGGGGAGGAGCGAGATGGGCCAGTAGTTCTTGAGGTCCGTGGGATCGGCTGAGGGCTTCTTGAGCAGGGGCCTGACTTCTGCGCATTTCCAGTCATCTGGGAAGGTGCCGTTTCAAAGATGGTATTGATGGTGCGTTGTAGTTCAGGTGTGATGGCAGTGGCGGCTCTGTGGTAGATGTGTGGTCGGCAGGGGTTCTCAGGGGCCCCCGAGTGGATGCTTTTCATGGTCGAGGAGGTTTCTTAGGCCGTGATGGGTGTCCAGGAGGAGATGGTGGGCAGGCTGGTGTGACTGGATGGTGGGCTGGCTGCTGAGTCTGGTGTCTGGTCGACAAAGTGGTCGTAGAGGTTCAGGTGGAGGTAGGATCCGAGCTTGTCGCAGAGGTCTTGGGACAGGGTGATATCAGTGGCTTCGCTCGGGGATTGGTGAATTCCTGGATGACACTGAAGAGTTCCTTGGAGTTGCTGGCGTTGGTGAGGATTTTGTTGTGGATGAAACCCGTTTTGGTGGTTCTGATTTTTCAGTGGTAGTCCGTCATGGTGTCCTTGTAGGTGGTGTAGTTTTCAGGTGTCTTACTGTTTCTCCAGTTCTTCTCCAGGCATCTGCAGGTGCTTCTGGCTTCATGGATATCAGGTGGTGAACCAAGCGGCTTTCCTGGGGCACTGTTTGTCGGGGTTGCGTAGCGGGGTGAGCTTGTCTACGCAGTTGTAGACCCAAGTGTGGAATTCCCTGGCTGCGACATTTGCGTTGGATGCCGTGGTGTGGTTGTCTCGGGTGAGGGTGGAGTTGAGTTGTTCGTCTGGGGCTGGTGTGAGTGCCTTGGGTTTGTCGACAATGAAGTGTGAAATGTGGGAAAGCCAAATCTCCCTTCTTTTCAGTAATCTTATGCCAATTTTGAAGCCAAACTATGTATGGATGCCTACATTCATTGCCATTTAATGTACTGGGGTATCCTCGGGTGGTGCGGCCTCACCCACCCAAGTTACCACTTCTCTATCTCCTCTACAAAGATCTCGTAGTACTTTAAAGCATTGCATGATTAAACTAAATTATTTTACCAACAAGATTTCCTTGTTCAACTTTCTGATGACAACCAACCAATTCCACCAACTGACCTATTGCACCGCGGCACACTCTGACGTCACTTCTTCCTCCTCACAGTGGCTCACCCTCCTTCACAATCTCCCCTTACGCATTCACACTCGCACTCCTGGAAACAAGTCACTATCTGCCTTCCAAATCACCGAACAGTCCCACCAGAAGTTACATTTTGCCTGATTTAACTAAATCATGTTATTAGAGCCAAGACTAAAAGAAGAAAATTCAAACTGTATGTAGGTCTTGTATTTTAGTCCCTTGCAATTGAAATATCGTTTTAAATGTCCGTATTAGTTGGATGAATATTTCAATGTGTACAAAGATTTGTTTTGTAACGCTTTGATGATTCCTTGAATCGAATAAAGAATTTTTGATTGATTCAAACTCTCAATTGTATCATTCCTCATGTTGAATAATCACTTTTTTATGGCCCCACAGTGACCAGAATTGCCATTTTTAAAGACTTTTCCCCCTACTTAAAAGCTTCTATTTTACCTGATTTCGAGCATGAAAATGACTCTAAACACACTTATTTTAGTTCGAAGAATGATGATTCACAACTGACAGTCATTTACAGTCAAAATATTAAACATTCACAAAATCCCCATTACTGACCATTTGGAGAAAGTTCCCCAGGACGGAGTCATCATTTTCCATCTGAAAATAGATTTTTTGATTTGTACAGAAATATGATTCAAAATGTAAATTGTATCACACCTAATGTTGAATAACCACCTTTTTGAGGCCTCACACTAACCAAAATTGCCATTTTTATAGATTTTTCCACCTACTAAGAAGTTGAATTTGCCATGATTTCGACCATAAAAATGACTATAAGCACACTTATTTTAGTTCCAAGAGTGATTATTCACATCTGACAGTCAGTTACAGTCAAAAGATTAAACATTCACAAAAAATCACCATTACTGACCATTTGGAGAAAGTTTCTCAGGACGGAGTCATAATTTTCCATCTGAAAATGGATTTTTTGATTTGTACAGAAAAATTACTCAAAATGTCAACTGAATCACTCCTAATGTTGAAAAAACACCTTTTTGAGGCCTCACACTAACCAAAATAGCCATTTTTATAGACTTTTCCGCCTACTAAGAAGTTGTATTTGCCATGATTTCGAGCATGAAAATGACTATAAGTACACTTATTTTAGTTCCAAGAGTGATTATTCACATCTGACAATCATTTACAGTCAAAAGATTAAACATTCACAAAACAAATCACCATTACTGACCATTTGGAGAAAGTTCCTCTGGACGGGGTCATAGTTTTTCATCCAAAAATAGATTTTTTGACCAGTACAAAAATTATCCGAAATGTCATTTGTATCGCGCCTCATGTTAAATAACCACTTTTTTGAGGCCTCACACTGACCAAAATTGCCAGTTTTATAGACTTTTTCACCTACTCAGAAGTTGTATTTTGTCTGATTTCAAACATAAAAATGACCCTAAAGACACATTTTAATTCCAAGAGTCATGATTCACATATGACAGTCATTTACAGTCACAAGATTCAACATTAAAAAAATCAATATTACTGTCTATTTGGAGAAAGTTCTTCAGTTCGTGGGTCATCATTTTTCATTAGAAAATAGATTTTTTGGACTGTACAAAAAATGATTCAAATGTCAATTGTATCATGCCTCATGTTGAATAGCCACGTTTTTAGGCCGCACCGTGACCTTAATTGCCATTTTATAGACTATTCAAAGTACTCAGAAGCTGCTATTTTGCCTGATTTTGACATAAAAATTACTCTAAACACACTTAATTTAGTTACAAGAGTGATGATTCACATCTATCAGTCAGTTACAGTCAAATGATTAAATATTCAAAAAATCACTTCTACTGACTATTTGGAGAAAGTTCCTCAGGTCCGGAGTCATTGTTTTTCATCAGAAAATGTATTTTGTGGATTGTACAAAAAAATTATTCAAAAGGTCTTATGTTGAATACACACTTTTTAAGGCTTTACAATGACCAAAATTGCCATTTCTATAGAGTTTTCCTGCTACTCAGAAGGTTTTATTTTGCCTGATTTTCAAAATGAAAATGACTCTAAACACACTTATCTTAGTTCCAAGACCGTTGATTCACACCTGACAGTCATTGACAGTTAAAAGATTAAACATTCAAAAAATCGCCATTACTCACTATTTGGAGAAAGTTCTACAGGTCTGGGGTCATTGTTTTTCATCAGAAAATAGATTTTTTGGACTATAGAAAACATGATTTATATGTCACTTGTATCTCTCCTAATGTTTAATATCCACTTTTTAAGGCCTCACAGGGACCACATTGCCATTTTTATAGAGTTTTCCTACTACCCAGAAGGTTTTATTTTGCCTGATTTTGAGAACGAAATGACTCTAAACACATTTATTTTAGATCGTAGACTGATGATTCACACCTGTCTGTCATTTACAGTCAGACGATTAAACATTCAAAAAATCACCTTTACTGACCATTCAGAGAAAGTTCCTCAGGTCCGGGGTCATCGTTTTTCATCAGAAAATGGATTTTAGGCGCTGTATATAAAATTAATTAAAATGTTATGTGTATCTCTCCTCATGTTTAATGTCTACTTTTTTAAAGGCCTCACAGTGACCAAAATTGCCAGTTTTATAGTCTTTTCCACCTAATCAGAAGTTGTATTTTATCTGATTTCGAGCATGAAAATGACTCTTAACACACTTAATTTAGTTATAAGAGTGATTATTGACATCTGTCAGTTAATTACAGTCAAATGATTAAACATTCAAAAAATCACCTTTACTGAATATTTGGATAAAGTTCCTCAGGTCCGGAGTTATTGTTTTTCCATCAGAAAATGAATTTTTTAGACTGTACAAAAAAAATTATTCAAAATGTCAATTGTTTGGCGTCTCATGTTGAATAACCACTTTTTCAAGGCTGCACAGTGACCTAAATTGCCATTTTTATAGAGTTATGTACTACTCAGAAGGTTCCATTTTGCTCAATTTTGAGAAAGAAAATGACTCTTAACACACTTATTTTAGTTGCAAAAGTGATTATTCACATCTGACTGTCATTTACAGTCATAAGATTAAACATTAAAAAAAATCACTATTACAGACTCTTAGATCTGGGGGTCTCTAGTTGGCAGAGGTAAGTACCTTTGTCCAAAGAGGGACCCTTTCCTCTAGTCAGAGTAAGGGGGATACACACCGTTGATAACCTCTGATCACCCCCTTGGTAGCTTGGCACGAGCAGACAGGCTTATTCCCAAGGCAATGTGTAAAGTATTTGTACCAACACTCACAGTAATATAGTAAAACACCACAAATGGACACTACATAAGTTGCTTATAAAAATAAAGTTATCTTTATATAGATTAGGCAGATCAAAACGACAAATATCACATACACTGTTTATCTTGTCTTAGCAGTGTTCTCTTATAGCAAAAGTTCACTTTGGTAATGTTCTCCTATGGCAAAAATTCACTTAGTCAATGTTCTCTTATGGCAAAAGTTCACTTAGGCAATGTTCTCTTATTGCAAAAATTCACTTAGGCAATAATACTGTGCCCCTCAATGATGACGCTCCCAGCGTAGGGAGTATCACTGCACAGACGCCATTCTAGGCGCTAAAATGCCCCCAGTGCAGCGCGAAAGGTACTGTACTTATGTCCTCAAAAATAATTCACCCCTTTCACACGGCGCGAAGCGCACCAGTCAATTACTTCCCACAGCGCGGGCTCCGGTTACCTGAGAGACAGAGGGTGCGGTAGTCTGTGCTGCTCCTTCAGTGAAGCAGCTTCCTTTTCGGCGGTGCTCTCCTGCCCTGGGCGCACTCTGATCTTCTTTGCCGAGCGCAGGGAAGCCCCCCGGTCGCTAGAACACACTGGGTGCTTCCTCGGGACTCAACCCGGCTCCGTCCGGAGGAGCCTCCCTGCTGCCTGGCAACCCGCGATGCTGGGGCCTATCCCAGGTGGCTTGCTTGTGACATAAGCGGGTGAAGGGGAACAATGCTGATGAGGCCTCTGGGCTGGCGGCAGTGATTTTACTCGACACAGCACTTCTCACCTCCTTCCTCGGACTGGGCCTGCGGTGGTGATTTCAGCCCCTTTGATTACGGCCTCGGGTAATGCACGGGCACGCACTCTCGAGCGCCGAGGCAGCTCTTCAGGGTATTCGCGGTGGAGGCATAGCAGGGCCCCGCTGTGTGCCAACAAGCACACCAAGTACACACCACACGGGCAGGCAGGGCAAAGGTTAGGAGGCCACTGTCAGTGCGCAGCCAGACGCAATCGGCGCTAGAAAGATGGTTTCTTCTGCAAACTTTTGTGTCCCTGAGTTTGATAACAGGAGACCATCTCTTCACAGGCCCTTGGAGATAGGTGGACTTCAGAGGGGGCAAAGCACACAGCACAGCTCCTTTTCAAATAAGGGGGACACAGCAGACAGCAGATAGTCCCTTGGTCCTCTTCCTCAGCAATCACAGCAACTGCAGGTCAGCTCCCAGACACTCAGCAATGGCAGCACTTTTCCTCAGTCTTCCTGGCTGTTCTTCTTTGGCAGGGATTCCTTCTTGAACACGAAGTACCCTAATCTAATTTTACAGGGGTCTCAGCTCTACTTTTATACCCCAAAAGTATTTGTTCTTCCTGTGTGAGGGGTCCTGGACCCAGTCCAAACCAGTTCTGAGTGCACTCTGCCAGTGCACATCTTCTTCCTTTGTGAATGTGGGCCAGGGCCATCAGACGCACCGCAGGAGGTGGAGCCAGCATTGTGGAAGGCAGGAACAGCCCTCTTCAGACCCAGGTGCTACTCCTTCCCACCACTCTACATGCAGATGGGTCTATTCAGCCTAATGCTGACTCACCCAGTCTCCTGGAGCCACCCCAGCCCCTGTCACTCACAAACCAGACAGTCAATCCACAAACAGGCAGAGGCACACAGAAAGGCTGAATAAGATAATAGCCACATTCTAAAAGTGCTATTTCCAAACTCAGAATTTAAAAATCATCTTCACTAAAAGATGTGTTATTAAATTCTGAGTTCAGGGATACCAGATTCCATATGTCTATCTTGCCGTTATGGGAAGAGATGCAGGTAAACATGTTACACAGCATTCCCCATGTTATCCTATGGACAAAATAGCCTTTCAATAGTGAAAAACGAAATTGGCAGTATTTCACTATCAGTACATGTTACCCACACTAGAACATGTCCTACCTTTCACATACACTGCACCCTGCCCAGGGGGGTACCTTTCGGCCTACCATAGGGGTGTCCAATGTGTAAGGAAAGGGAAGAGTCAGGCCTCGCAAGTGTGTACACTGGCCAGGACAACATGGCAGTTCAAAGACTGCGCACAGGCACTGCAGTGGCAGGCCTGAGACACCATTTTAGGGCTACTCATATGGGTGGCACAATCAGTGCTGAAGGCCCACTAGTAGCATTTGAATCACAAGCCCTGGCACACTCAGTGCACTTTACTCGGGACCTTCTGATAAAACAAATATGCTAATCATGGATAACCAATCACAGTAATAATTTAATCAGGGAGCACTTGCACTTTGGCACTGATCAGCAGTGGCAAAGTGCCCAAAGCATCTAAACCAGCAAAACAAAATCCATCACAGTGTCAAAAAAAATGAATGAGGTGTGGGAGAGTAGGATCTGCTTCATATGTTTACCCCCACTTTTTGCTGGTGTTTCACTGTTTTTCGACTTTAGTCTGGCTGGGTCACTGCTATTCAGGGCCCCAGCCTAGCTGCTTCCTCTCCAAATTGATTGCATGTACTTTAGGTACACCACAGATTGGATCCTGAGGTACCCTTGTGAGTCCCTAGTATATGGTACACTATATACCCAGGGCATAGGTACCCCACAGAGGCCTACCAGAGGCTGAAGCATGTATTATGCCACCCCTGGAAAGCCACCCAAAATGACACCTGGGTAAGGTGGTGCATGCACCCCTTACTGAGGTATAGGTTCACTACAACTCACCTATCACTGCACATACAAACCTATCAGTCACTCCTATGGTAGGCCTTAACAAATCCTGAAAGCAGAGTGCTTGGTTATATGTTAGAGGGTGCCCAGGCATGAGCTGAGCCCTTCTACAGCCTTTGGAATCTCTTCTCCGGGGTTGTCAGTGGTGCAGCCTGACCATATACTCTTAAGTGCATTATAACCAAACGGTAAATGTTAACTTTGGATTGGCTGCACGGAAACATGTCGTGTTTGGTGTCAACCACCTTGGAATCATACCCCACACCAGTAACTGGTGTGGGAGTATGATCTCACCCTTCTAGAGGGAAAGACATGGCAGCACTGGTATACCCGGTAGAAACTTAATAGAGCCCTGGCATCACAAAATGGATGCTGCAGCCACAGACACGGGTCTGGCCTCCTGCTGCTGACCAAAACTCTGGCAGGGGAGGCCTGGACAATAGGTTTCCTGTCATAGGGAGGTGTAACCACCTCCCAGACAGGCTGATGTGTATCGGGGCTGGGTGGGAGCACTCTTAGAGTGCTTTGAAGTCCTGCACTGGGGGCACATTTGGTGTCCCTGTGCATAGTCCAGCTCAAACCGGTTCAGGGGCTTCCAGCCCCAGCTCTGGCATGAAACTGGACAAAGGAAATGGATGTAGTCATCTCTCTTTCCAAACCCTCCCATAGGTGGGTCCCCAGAGCTAGTCCAACCCCTTCCTTAGGTATAAGTAAGGAACCTCTGTAACCAGAACTTTAGATCTCCCTGGATGAAACTCTGAAGCTGAATCCTGGATCTTCGATGCTCTACTAAAGACTAGAGGACTAAAGAAATCTCCCTTGGGGTCAAGGAGTGACTCCCCTGCTTGCCAGGCACTAATGAAGCAATTTGCCAGTCTGCATTTCTGAAGCTTCCACCGGGCTCTGAAGTATTTGCAGCTCAGGAAGATGATTTCCAGACATCTCAGAGGCCGACCCAAGTCCCCAGCAAAGCTGAGACCCGCAGCCCTTACAAGTAGCGTGAAACCAGAACTCCTGGTCACCGGGCACTTTTGCAATTGCATTGACTTCTCGACATCTCTTGACATCGTGCTTGGGGTTACTTGTAGCCCCCACCTCGAGCAGCAGATCCACTGAAGATTGTTGGCCTAGTCACCCCGAGTGACCCGTGGGCTGCCATTTTGTGTTTCCTCTCGAGGTCCCTTTGCGATCCCTGGTCTGTTAACTGGTGGGTCCCTGAGGGGGTAACTTTGCTTTTCCTTGGGCTTCTCTGGTTGCTCCAGATGTGCCCTGACTCCCAATCAATTGGTGAGTCCCACAGACCTTGCTGGTCTGCACCGAAGCATCTTTCTCGTTTCTGCATGGGTTGCTGTTGCCAAGGCTTGTTGTGTCCAATCCAGGCACTGATGCTGCAGCACTCGACATCCTTTGTGGTACAGCTTGAATCCAGCTCCTGGTTGTCCTTGACACCTCCTGGTCCTCTTGGCTGAAGAGTCAAGCTTCATCTTCTTCACCTGAAATCACCCGACATCGGTGGGCATCTGCCTATCGCCTTCCTGGTCACTGGCTATTGACCCAGACTCTGTCCCCTCTGCTTTCAGGTTCTTCTCATCTTCGATCCAGACTTGGATCTCTTCGGACACTTCTCATCTTCCCGGCAGCAGCACTTCTTTGCCAGCTCCCATTGAAATCGACGACGCGACCCGACACCATTTGACGCCTATGCACCAGGCTTCCCTGGGTGAGGTAACACGAGTACTCCGGGGCTCCTGAGGGTGTTGGCCTTAGAACTTCATAAGTCCCAAAGGGTTTGGTCCTAGTTCGATTCTAAGTGTCCCTAATCTATTAAAAATCTAACCGCGACTTTCCCCATAGAAGCTAACGGGAGCTCGCAGCTCTGTTCTCACACTGCACATGGCCCCCGTGGGTCCCCTGTGTCACTATCTTGGGGGTCCCAGCGATTCTACATGCTCTAGGCCTTGTGTCTAGTCAAGCCGTGGTTCTTATACCACTATTTTAGTATATGGTTTGGCTCGCCCCTAGGGCCTGACGTGTATTTGTGCTTTTTACTGTCATATTTTGAAGTGTAACTTATGTGTTTTGACCTCTAGCCTCATAAAGAGACTAGGAGGGTGTGTTTAGAAATAAATAAATATATTTTATATATATACCTGGTGTGATTGTCTTTCATTTAGCCATTCAAGAGATTATAGACTGGTAAAACAAGCTGCTTTACATTCCTTCAACACTTAGCCTGAAGGCTGCTCTCCATAGTTACCACTAGGATAGTGTTGTAACTTCTCCTTTAAGCCCTGGGTTCTGGGTTGGAATGTGATGACATGGGCCAGAGGGAGAAGGGACTGAAGGGACAGTTGGATCTGAAGCCGTTTGGTCATCGCTGCATATTTGGTGGGTGTCGTGTATAATTTTGCGAGTGTTATGCAACCTTTAAGAGTTCTGCTTAAAAAAGGAGTGGAATTTAATTGGTCTGAGGAGTGTGAAAATGCATTTAGAAAAGTAAAAAAGGAAATTGTGAGCATGCCTACTTTAGGACACTTTGATGTCCAAAGAAAAACTATTTTAACCACTGATGCCAGTGTGCGAGGATTGGGTGCGGTGCTATCACAAGTGGTGGATGGCAGTGAGAAGGCGATTGGTTTTGCTTCTCGTTCATTGAAGGGTGCGGAGGAGCGCTATTCGGTGATAGAGCGTGAAGCTTTAGCTTGCTACTGGGCTATCAACCCTTTCAGATTTTACTTATGGGGTATACCTTGTCTTGTGAGAACAGATCACAAACCACTTGTACACATGTTTTCCTGTAGGAATGTCGAAAGCACCACACCAAGGATTAAAAGGTGGGTTGAGGGACTATGGGAGTACAACTTTACTGTGGAATATTTACCTGGATTAAGAAATATTCCAGCAGATTTCCTTTCTAGGATGCCTTTAGAGAAAGGTTCAATTAATAATCTTGACAGCACTGTTTGTTGGGTGAAAGAGTCAGCTATTGATAAGAAGGAATGGGAAGATGCTTGTGAGGGTGATGAGGGAAGAAGTATCATCATGAATTTTGTTGTCAATGGTTGGCCTTCTTTGAATATGGTTCCAAATTGTGGAAGAGGTTTCTGGAATGTACGTGAAGAATTGAATATTCTTCAAAGTGAACTCTTGCGGGGGGATAGGTTGATACCTCCTGTTGGGATGAGAGAGAAAGTTGTCAATCTCGCTCATGAGGGGCATCTTGGGCGTAGTTTAACCAAAGCGAGAGTTAGAGAGTCTTATTGGTGGCCTGAATTAGATCGCCAAGTGGAAGAAGTGGTCAAGGATTGTGTCATGTGTGCGGGAAATGACAAGTCAAGGAAAGCCAGGACTGCTCCTCTTTCCCCCGTTGCGATACCTGAGCGTCCTTGGTCAAAGCTTGCGATTGACATTGTAGGCCCTTTTGACACCTTGTCTCCCTCGGAAAGGTTTGTTGTAGTTCTAGTTGACTATACATCCAAGTGGGTGTCTGCTTCCTGTATGAGTTCAGTGGTAACTAAGAACATTATTGAATTTCTTAAAGACGCTTTCACTTGTGAAGGTATACCAGATGTTCTTGTTTCAGATAATGGGGTGCAGTTCACTTCTCAAGAAATGGCAGATTTTTTGAAAGAACTTTCTATTACACATCACAAAACTGCTCTCTATGCTCCACAGGCAAATGGGCTAGTTGAGAGTATGAATAGATTGGTGAGAGCTTCTGCTCAGAATGCCCTGGAGAGAAGTGCCCCACTCAAGCCCATCCTGAGAGAGAAATTGTGGGCACATAGGAATGCACCAAATAGTGTGTTTGGGTGTTCTCCGTTCGAAAAACTTAAAGGGAGGATAGCTGGTTCAAAGTTAAATCCTCTTTGGTTGAGTGTGAAAGATAGGGGTTGTGTTGTGCAGAATTGGAGACTGAACAAATATCAAGAGGATTACAAACGTAGGTTTGATATAAAAAATGGTGTGTGTCAACCTACTTGGAAAGTTGGTGACTTTGTGTTTGTTAAGAAAGCAGTTTGGTCTCCCAAAGGTGAAACAAAGTATTTTGGTCCGAGACGCATTGTTAAAGTCATGAGGAATGTAGTTATGCTTGATAAGGGGGATGTGTGGAGTATGTCCCGGTTGTCAAAATGTGTCCATCCGGCAAATGGTTACAGAGATTCGTTGTATCAGCCCAAGGCTCCAAAATGTAATCAAGATGGTACTCGTACTGATTTGTCCATTCATGGGTCCAGAATCAGGAGACCACCAATGTATCTTCAAGATTATTGTGTTAAGTACAAATAGTATTTGTAAGTCTTATCTTTGTATCTGCAAGTTAACTGAAAATGTGATTGACTGTTTCTCTAAATTTTGTGATTTACTTATGTATCTGCTCAATCTGTTTTATTGCATCTTTCTTCTATTCTTTTCTTTCTGTTGAGTTCTTTCACATTATTGTAAAGGGAAGATGTGTTGTAACTTCTCCTTTAAGCCCTGGGTTCTGGGTTGGAATGTGATGACATGGGCCAGAGGGAGAAGGGACTGAAGGGACAGTTGGATCTGAAGCCGTTTGGTCATCGCTGCATATTTGGTGGGTGTTGAGATTAAACACATGAAAGAGACATCAGACTGCGTGTACTCTGTTATTACAATAGATAGCTTTCAATAAAGGTTGTCTTTAACCTATAACCAAAAAGGGGTTGTTTGGACTGGTACAAGGTGCCCACTATAACTAGTGGACAGCATATACCAGGCCAACTTCTCACAGGAGGTAGAGGTAAAATTTCAGGGGAAACCACGCCAAGGATGCCAGGTCTAATGTGTCCCCTCCAGCTGAAGAGTGGGGAGAACTACCCACCCTGTTGGGAGTTCTCATCACTAAGGCGGAAAAACCTGGACAGAACATCAGCATTGGCGTGTTCTATACCAGGGCGGTGTTCTACCGTGAAGTCCATTCCCTGTAGGGAGATGGACCACCTCAACAGTTTTGGGTTCTCACCCCTCATCTGCATTAACCATCTGACGGGCCTGTGGTCTGTCTGAACCCAGAAGTGAGTCCCAAACAAGTAGGGCCTTAGCTTCTTCAGTGCCCAGACCACTGCAAAAGCCTCCCTTTCAATTGCACTCCACCTCTGTTCCCTGGGAAGTAGCTTCCTACTAATGAAAGCTACGGGTTGGTCCAAGCCCTCGTCGTTCACCTGTGAGAGTACTGCTTCCACTCCATGCTCTGAAGCATCGGTCTGCACCACAAACTCTTTGGAGAAATCAGGCACCTTGAGCACGGGTGCCGTGCATATGGTAGCTTTCAGGGCATCAAACGCGGTCTGGTAGGCATCGGTCCAGATCACCTTCCTGGGCTGCTTCCTTGAAGTCAGCTCTGTCAAGGGGGCAAAAATGGTGCCATAGCCCTTGACAAATCGGTGATAATACCTGGTGAGTCCTAAAAAGGCTCTCACCTCTGTCTGGGTCTTGGGGGGCTCCCAAGTCACAATGGTATCAATCTTTGCTTGGAGAGGCACCATCTGGCTGCTCTCTCCCTGGTGTCCCACGTACACCACAGATCCCTGCCCTACCTGGCACTTACTGGCCTTGATAGTGAGGCCTGCCCTTTGCAGAGCCTTCAGCACTAACCAGAGGTGTTGCAAATGTTCTTCTCAGCTGGAACTGAACACAGCAATGTCATCCAGGTATGCGGTGCTGAATTCCTCCAGCCCTGACAGTACCCGGCTGACCAGTCTCTGGAAGGTGGCAGGGGCGTTCTTCAACCCAAAGGGCACGACACGGAACTGGAAGTGCCCCTCTGGCATTGAGAATGCTGACCTCTCCTTGGCCCCCTCAGTTAAGGCAATCTGCCAGTACCCAGATGATAAATCAAACACGCTGAGGTACTGGGCAGTGCCCAACTGATCCACGAGCTCATCAGCTCTGGGGATGGGGTGAGCGTCAGTTTTGGTGACCGCATTGAGCCCATGGTAGCCCACCCAAAACCTGAGTTCTGGAGTGGCACAGGGTGTAGCAGCTCTTGGTACTAAGACCACTGGGCTGGCCCATGGGCTGCTTCAGGGTTCAATTACCCCTAGCGCCAACATCTTGGAAACTTCTTCCTTGATGCTGGTCCTGACCTTGTCAGCTACCCTGTAAAATGTCTGCTTCACAGGTAGGCTGTCCCCAGTGTCCACATGATGGATGCACCAATTGGTGACTCCTGGTGTCAGGGGGAACAGGGAGGCGAACCTACCCAACACATGGTGACAGTCCTTCTGCTGTTCTGGGGTCAGTGTGGGAGAGAGATTTACCCCATCTACCAACCCATCCTGTTCCTTGACTGACAGGAGGTCAGGAAGAGGGTCACTTTCCTCTTCCATTCCATCATCCGTAGCAAGGAGCATTGTCACATCAGACCTCTCAAAGTGGGGGTTGAGGCGGTTCACATGTAGGAAAATCAAAAGGTTCCTGGGAGACTGCAAGTCAACCAGATAGGTTACATCGCTCTTGCGCTCCATCAGCTCATATGGCCCAGACCACTTGTCTTGGAGCACGCAAGGCTCCACTGGCGCCATCACCCACACCTTCTGCCCAGGTTGAAATTCGACCAGAGTGGCATTCTGGCCATGCCATCTTTTCATTTCGTCCTGGCTAGCTTCCAGGTTCGCCTGAGCGAGGTTACTGAAGTGCTGAGTATGGTTGAGGAAGGCCAGCACATAGCTGAACACATCCTGGGGGATCTTACCAGGGGATTTCTCCCAACCCTCCTTTACCAGACTGAGAGGTCCTCTAACAGGGTGGCCATTCAGGAGTTCAAAGGGACTGAACCCTAAGGACTTCTGAGGCACCTCCCTGTAGGCAAACAACATGCATGGTAAGGAAACGTCCCACTTCCGTCTCATGAGCTCTGCAAGGCCCATTATCATGCCTTTCAGGGTTCGGTTGAATCTCTCAACCAACCCATTCCCTTGAGGATGGTAAGGAGTGGTAAACTTGTAAGATACCCCACACTCCTCCCACAAAGACTTCATGTACTTCGAGATGAAGTTGGCACCCCGGTCGGAGACCACCTCTCTGGGAAACCCCACACGGGAAAAGATCCCCATCAATACACGGCCCACCACAAGGGCTGTGATTGTCAGGAGAGGGACAGCTTCTGGGTACCTGGTGGCATGGTCCACCAAGACCAAGATAAACTTGTTGCCTAAGGCTGTCTTGGGTTCCAGAGGCCCCACAATGTCGATGCCTACCTGCTCGAAAGGGGTGCTTACCACGGGAAAGGGTTGGAGGGGAGCCTTACACTTCTCTCCACTCTTGCCACTTGCCTGGCAAGTCTGGCAAGTTCTGCAATGGGTACCGAAGTGCGAGAGGCACGTCATGAGCCAGACCCAGTAGGAAGGTCCTGAAGCGCTCGGGTACCACCAGCACACGGGCTGAACCGGGCTCAGTGACCTTAGGCTCACTATAGAATAACCGATCCTCCCAGTAAATGAGATGATTCTTGGATTCGCTACCTGCTGCCTTGTCTGCAGCCTGTTTCCACATACCAATGAGAGAAGGGCATTCTCTCTGCGCCTTGCAGAACTCCTCCCTGGAGGGACCTACTTCTTGCTGCCAATGGGTCAGCTCAGGCAGGTCTCCCAGTTTGGCTATCTGTTCCCCTGTAGGTTCCAGGGCACCCCCCTCAGGTTCTGCCTCCTCCTGGACCGTGGAAATTGTGGGGGCTGGTTTCCCATGCCCCCTGCCCTTCCTCTTCCTGGCAGGTACCTGGGCCACTGTTTCAGGCTCCAGGTCCGTTTGGTTACCCCTACTGGCTGCCATTGACCGAGTGGTCACACAAACCCACTCAGGCAGACCCAACATCTCCAAATGAGCCTGGCGTTCCACCTCCCTCCATGGGGAACTCTCCAGGTCATTTCCTAGCAGACAGTCTACAGGCATGGATGGACCTTCAAGGAACCTGAGACCCCCCCCACTCAAAGGGAACTTGCGCCACTCTGCAGAGGCGCACAGAGTTGTGTGCTGCAACTACAGGGTGAAGTGCATTGGCAATGACGTGCCCTTCAGACACCCACTGACACCTCACGGATGTCACGCTGGCTCCTGTGTCTCTTAGAGCCTCCATCCTCCTCCCATTGATGGTCACCCACTGCCTGTATTTTGTAGTATTCTCAGGCAGGTAGGTCTCCTGGACCATCTCTCTGTCATCTAAAGAGACAAGGGTCATCACTGCTTGCTCCTCCTTCCCACTGGAAACTAATTCCTCTCCCAAAGCTACACTCACTAAACCCGGTGTCTGACCACTAGTGGGTGCTTGGGATTTCTTGGGGCACCTAGGGGAAATGTGGCCTTTCTGACCACAGTGGTAACACCTGGGGGGACCCTGGAAGTTACGCCCACCCTAAGGGGCCTGCGACATCTTAGGCTGGGGGGCTGGGACTCCTTTCCCTCTGAACTGTTTTTTGGGCCCTTTAGAGAACTCCTTTTGATTACCTTTGTCCCCCCCACTCTTCTGCTGAGGACCCTGCCCACCTTTGGCTGTGGTACCCACAATCCCCTTGTGGACCCAGGTGCTGGTCCAGTGGTCCGCATCCTTAGCAAGCTCACGGGGATCAGTTACCTTACTGTCCAAAAGGTGCTGGCGCAGCTCTGGAACACATAGACTGCTCAAGTGCTCCCAACTAATTAGATGGTACAACCCCTCATAATCAGTAACTTTGCTGCCCTTCACCCAACCTTCCAGTGTGCGGGTGTACACTCTCACACATTCAACCCAAGTGTCTGAATCAAGCTTCTTGTAGTTCCTGAACCTCACTCTGTACTGTTCTGGGGTGAGCCCATACTTGAGGCATAAAGCCTCCTTCATCTTGGCATAAGTAAGGGAACCCTCCTTCTCTAGAGGTGGTAAAACCGCCCTCCCAAATGCATCGAAGTGTTTCCACAGGCCCGCCCCCAGCTCTTTTCAGGCACCTCATTCATTCTACAAGCAAGCTCATATGATTCAAACCATGCATAAATATCCTCTCCCTTCTGGAAATTTGGCACTATATCCTTGGGTATGTATACTTTACCCCTTTGCACTTGCTGTGTGCTGCCACCATTTGAACTGGACTCCAACTGCTTGGCCATAATATCCAGCTCCCTCATGCTCAATTCATGAGCCAAAAGCAATTTATTTTCTTCCAGGGTTAAAGCGTGCTTGCTCTCCTCTGTCCTCTTTTCACTCTCCAAAAGCAATCGCTTTTGGTTCTGAAGTTTCAAAACTTCTAGCTCATGTTCCCTGATCCTCTGGTTCTCTACCCGCTCTTCCCAGGAGAGACTCCCTGCGGAATGGATGCTGGCGACCCTGCCGGTTGCTCTTGGCACAGGCATATCCTGTGGCCTAAACCCATTCCCCTGGTCATCCACATCCTCATCTGCATCATTTCCTCCTGCAGCTCCTTTGGCCTCCCAACAGGCTTTCAAGGCCTTTTGTAGCTCATCCTTCATAGCGCTACTCCTTGTGGGGCAACCCAAATCTTTGCAGAATTGTTTAAGCTGGTCTACCTTGTAGGAATACAAATCCTCAATGTGGAACTCCAATTCTGCCTTTTCACTTGCTGCTCCTCCCTTTTGAGACATGATGCTTTGGATGACTTCAGCACCAGATCAAAAATAGAACCAAAAATAAAAATACAGTCTGTGGCGGCGTAGTGGTCTGCACTAATCTAGTGATGTGCACCAATTACTGTGGGTCAAGCACAAATACAAGTTCAAATCCTCACCGCTGACCACCAATGTTAGATCTGGGGGTCTCTAGTTGGCAGAGGTAAGTACCTTTGTCCAAATAGGGACCCTTGCTTCTAGTCAGAGTAAGGGGATACACACTGTTGATAACCCCTGCTCACCCCCTTGGTAGCTTGGCACGAGCAGAAAGGTTTATCCCCAAGGCAATGTGTAAAGTATTTGTACCAACACTCACAGTAATATAGTGAAACACCACAAATGGACACTACACAAGTTGCTTATAAAAATAAAGTTATCTTTATATAGATTCGGCAGTTCAAAACAAAATAAACTCACATACGCTATTAATCTTGTCTTAGCAGTGTTCTCTTATATGAAAAGTTCACTCTGGTAATGTTCTCCTAAGGCAAAAATTCACTTAGGCAATGTTTTCTTATGGCAAAAGTTCACTTAGGAAATGTTCTCTTATGGCAAATATTCACTTAGTGAATGTTCTCTTATGGCAAAAATTCACTTAGGCAATAATACTGTGCCCCTCAATGATGACGCTCCCATCGTAGGGAGTATCACTGCACAGACGCCGCTCTTTGCGCTAAAATGCCCCCGGTGTAGCGCGAAGGGTACTGTACTTATGTGCTCAAAAAGAATTCACCCCTTTCACGCGGCGCGATTCGCATCAGTCAATTACTTCCCACAACGCGGGCTCCGGTTACCTGAGAGACAGAGGGTTCGGTAGTCGGTGCTGCTTTTTCAGTGAAGCAGCTTCCTTTTCGGCGGCGCTCTCCTGCCCTGGGCGCACTCTGATCTTCTTTGCGGAGCGTAGGGAAGCCCCGGTCGCTAGAACACACTGGGCAGTTCCTCGGGACTCAAAGTGGCTCCGTCCGGATGGGCCTCCCTGTTGCCTGGCAACCCGCGAAGCTGGTGCCCATTCCAGGTGGCTTGTTCGTGACGTAAGTGGGTGAAGGGGAACAATGCTGACGAGGCTCCTGGGCCAGCTGCGGTGATTTTACTCGACACAGCGCTTCTCTCCTCCTTCCTCGGACCGGGCTTGGGGCGGCCCTTTTGATTACGGCCTCGGGTAGTGCACGGGCACGCACTCTCGAGCGCCGAGGCAGCTCTTCAGGGGATTTGCGGTGGAGGCATGGCAGACCCCATGCAGAGCCCCGCTGTGTGCCGACAAGCACACCGAGTACACACCACATGGGCAGGCAGGGCAAAGGTTAGGAGGTCACCATCAGTGCATAGCCACACGCAATCAGAGCTAGAAAGATGATTTCTCCTGCAAACTTTTGTGTCCCTGAGTTTGATAACAGGAGGCCAGCTCTTCCCAGACCCTTGGAGATAGGTGCACTTCATAGGGGGGCAAAGCACACAGCACAGCTCCTCTTCAAGTAAGGGGGACACAGCACACAGCAGAAAATCCCTTGTTCCTCTTCCTCAGCAATCACAGCAACTGCAGGTCAGCTCCCAGACACTCAGCAATGGCAGCACTTTTCCTCAGTCTTCCTGGCTGCTCTTCTTTGGCAGGGATTCCTTCTTCATCACAAAGTTTCCTAATCTAATTTTACCGATGTCTCAGCTCAATTTTTATACCCCAATAGTCTTTGTTCTTCCTGTGTGAGGGGTCCTGGATCCAGTCCAAACCAGTTCTGAGTGCACTCTGCCAGTGCACATCTTCTTCCTTTGTGAGTGTGGGCCAGGGCCATCAGACGCACTGCAGGAGGTGGAGCCAGCATTGTGGAAGGCAGGCACAGCCCTATTCAGACCCAGGTGCTACTCCTCCCCATCACTCTAAATGCAGATTGGTCTATTCAGCCTAGTGCTGACTCACCCAGTCTTCTGGAGCCACCCCAGCCCCTGTCGCTCACAAACCAGACAGACAATCCACAATCAGGCAGAGGCACACAGAATGGCTGAATAAGAAAATAGCCACTTTCTAAAAGTGCTATTTACAAACTCAGATTTTAAAAACCATCTTCACTATAAGATATGTTATTAAATTCTGATTTCAGGGATACCAGATTCCATATGTCTATCTTGCCGTTATAAGAAGATATGCAGGTAAACATGTTACACAGCATTCCCCATGTTATCCTATGGGCAAGATAGCCTTTCAATAGCGAAAAACAAAATCGGCAGTATTTCACTATCAGGACATGTTACCCGCACTAGAACATGTCCTACCTTTCACATACACTGTACCCTGCCCAGGGGGGTACCTTGGGCCTACCATAGGGGTGTCCAATGTGTAAGGAAAGGGAAGGGTCAGGCCTGGCAAGTATGTACACTGACCAGGACAACATGGCACTTCACACACTGCACACAGGCACTGCAGTGGCAGGCCTGAGACACCATTTTAGGACTACTCATGTGGGTGGCACAATCAGTGCTGCAGGCCCACTAGTAGCAGTTGAATCACCAGCCCTGGCACTTTACTAGGGACCTACTGGTAAAACAAATATGCCAATCATGGATAAACAATCACAGTAATAATTTAACCGGGGACCACTTGCACTTTGGCACTGATCAGCAGTGGCAAAGTGCCCAAAGCATCTAAATCAGCAAAACGAAATCCATCACAGTGTCAAAAAAAATGTAGGAGGTAGAGGTAAAAAGTCAGGGGAAACCACACCAAGGATGCCAGGTCTAACACTGACCATTTTGAGAAAGTTCCTCAGGTCCGGGGTCATTGTTTTTTATCAGACAATGGATTTTTTTGACTGTACAAAAAGTGATTCAAAAGTCAATTATATCGAAGCTAATGTTGAATATCCAGTTTTTAAGGCCTCACAGTGACGAAAACTGCCATTTTTATAGACTATTCCAACTACTGAGTAGCTTTAATTTTGGCTGATTTCAAGCATGAAAATGACTCTAAACACACTTATTTTAATTCCAAAAGTGATGATTCACATCTGACAGTCATTTACAGTCAAAAGGTTAAACAATCAAAAAATAACTATTACTGACCATCTGGAGAAAGTTCCTTAGGACCAGGGTCATCATTTTTATCAGGAAATGGATTTTGGAGCTGTGGAAAAAGTGACTCAAAATTTTAATTATATCGATGCTCATGATGAATAACCAGTTTTTATGGCCTCACAGTGACCAAAATTGCCAATTTTATAGACTTTTCCTCCTACTCAGAAGTTCTATTTTGCCTGATTTCGAGCATGAAAATAACTCTAAACACACTTATTTTAATTCCAAGAGTGATGATTCACATCTGACAGTCATTTTTTTTTTAACAAACTTTATTGGGTATTCATTTGCCACATTTCAACACGAATGTCATTGAATCAGGATGTAAAGTCCACCATTCCTCACGGACCTCATATATCGGAGAGATGTCCCAACAATGGAAGACATTCTTCTCTCGTACCCCTGCAATTTAATAATAACATACAGGTCTGAACTTCCGTAGTGCTGCCCAATTAGTTCTTAACCTCATTACTCTATGTTACCCTACCCTGGTTGCCGCCATCCAACCCTCCCTCCAGGCATGCCAATTTCCATTGAGCGGCTGCTTTGATGCAGGTGGGTAGTCCCCCCGTTTGTCATATATTTCGAACCAGGTGCATCAGGTATAGTTCCGCAGCTGGGATGACCGTGCATTATATCGGTTGTCTAAGAACCCACTCTGTCGCATGCTCTGTCATGTATGTTTTACCCCTCTTCCTTCAGGGTCCTTCTCTAGTTGATCATCAACTCTCATATCATCTAGGTTCCTTAGTAATACCACCAGTGTTTCCCATGCCCTCGCTGTCTCACCCATTGTTCTTTTCGCTGCTTGCATTCTGATTCTCCCCTCACATTCTGCCCATTTAACAAGTTCCATCTGCCATCTGGTTACACTTGGGCCCTTTTTTGCCTTCCAGTGCATAGTGATGTCCCTTTTAGCTAGTAAGAACCCCAGATGTAAAAACTTGCTCATTACTTTGCTGTATGGGGGAACCAGTGCAAAAGACAGGATCTCGGGGTTGCCTCTATTTCCCTATCAGTTACATCAGCCAATACGGCAGTTACTTCTTCCCAGAAATTCTCCATCTGTGGGCAGCCCCAGAACATATGGGAAGAATCTGCACTCTCCCTACAGCAGCGCGGGCAGACTGCCATCTGGATCCCAAAGAATTTGTCAATCTTAGCTGGGGTAAGATACGCTATATGCAAATTATAAAAAAATACTAGCTGGAATCTAGCATTCCTGGTGCTCTTTCATACTCTTTCCACTAGCTCCCCCAAGTTTTTTCTGATGTGACCTCTTCTAGGTCCGCCTCCCACTTTTGCCGTAGTTCAGTCAGAGGTACCAATGTTTCCTACTTCACACGCCTATTTAAGCATGTGACCGCTTTAATGGTCCCCGCTGCTGTCACCACATATTGGCACCCCATTGACGTCTGCGGTTCAGTCAACCCCTTCACCCAGTGCTTTCGTATGGCCGCAGTGAGTGCGGAGTGCAATAAAAAATCTTCTCTGGGCAAGTTATATTTGTCCTGAAGATCATTTAATGGGATCATGGCACTTTCCTCATAGAAGTGTCCTAGTGTTTCTAGACCCCTCTCTCTCCAGGTCTCCAGCCCCCGCCAGTTTCCTCCATGAGGTAAAGCCTCGCAGATTAGTAACGGTATTTCAGGGGCATATGGGTGTTTGATCTGTGCTCTCTTCTCAGGCTCCTCTTCCAGCACATACGTGCCGTTCTCAATTCCAAGGAAAGAGTATTAGCTTGCATGGGGAGCCTTAGTGCAATTTGGGATAGCCGTCTCAGTGCTTGGGAAACCGTCGCCATCTCTTCTGTCCCCCTAAGCTGACCCGCCACCTATCTCGTGAGCCATTGTAGTTGTGCCGTCAAGTAGTAGGCCTCAAAATCAGGCACAGCCAGTCAACCTTGTGATCTTGGCCTCATAAGCACTCCAAGAGCTACTCTCCTCCTTCCAATCCCCCATAGAAAGCCTGAGATCAGTGATTTGAGCTGGGCAAAGATTTTCGCTGGAATCCACACCGGCAACATCCCAAAATAATACAGTAGCCTTGGGAGTGTAATCATTTTAATAAGAGCAACTCGACAAGTCACCGACATCAGGAGGGTCCCCCAAAAGTCAAAGCTGCTTTTCGCTCCCCTTATGACTCTCCCAATATTGCCCTCCAATAAGTCTTCCTGGGTGTGATAAATTTGCCTACCTAGGTACGTAAGGCAACGGTCTTCCCATCTCACTCCATCTGTCACTTGTGGTCCCACTCTGTTCATCTTCGTAGGAAAAAGGCAAGACTTCGCCCAGTTTACTCTGACCCCGCAGCCCTGCCGAGATCCTGCAGCAATCCCTTAGCTTCGTAAAGTGCTGCTCTTGAGTCTGCCAGAAACATCAGTAAGTCATCTGCATTAAGCGCGATGTGATAGACTCGCCCGGCTACATTGAGGCCTTGATAGTGCTGACCCATTCTGGCTCGAGCCGCTAGTGGCTCCATGACCAAGGCAAACAAATGGGGGGAGAGCTGGCACCCCTGTCTCGTCCCTCGGCCAACCCTACAGGCATCAGAAATTAATGCCCCAGTTTTTACCCTGGCAGTGGAATCTGTGTACAAGAGAGCCATCCATTTCACAAATTCAGCCTCTATCCCAATTTCCGCATCACACGGAACAAATAAGGCCTTTCAAGGCTGTCAAATCCGTTTTCAATATCCACCGAAAAGACAACTGCTTCTTCTTTCTTGTGATAATCTGCCTCCAGGACTTGGAGGAGCTGCTGAACATTTAAGGCCGTGTTTCTGGTGGGGATAAACCACGCCTGATCTTTGTGTATTAAGGTTGTCATATAGGGGAGGAGACGGCTAGAATACTGCTCAGAATCTTGTAGTCTAAATAAGCATGGAGAGTGGCCAGTAAGCCACTGTGTCCCAGGCTGGTTTCCCTGGCTTAAGGACTGGGATGATAATTGCTTCCCACGTCGTGTCAGGGAGGTGCCCCACTTGTTTTGCTTCATTATAAAGCTTCACGAGCTTTGGTGCTAAAAGTTCAATATATGCTAAATAGAATTCTGATGGTAACCCATCTGTTCCCGGAGTTTTATTTCTGGCCATGTGTTTAATAGCCCCTCTCACCTCGCCTATAACCAGTTTGCGACCTAGGTTGTCGCTATTTCCTCATCCAAATCTAGCAATTCCACAGCTCTCAGGAACGCATCTAGAGCTTCAGTCTCTGGGTCTAACCTACTCCTATACAGTTCTGTGTAGTAATCATGGAAACCAATTATTGATACCTTGCTAACCATAACAAACGTCTCCATTCTGTCCTCTGAGTTCTAGAATCACTGACCCTCTGCTGGCCGGGTTAGCTAGCCAGGCCAGTATGGCTCCAGACTTGTCTCTCTCAGAATGAGCTCGAGTTATATATTGTTTGTAATCAAAGCAGCGAAGACACTCTAGATCTTCTGCCACTGCTTCCCTGGCCTCCAATAGCTCCCCCTGCTTGTCTGCTCCCTCAGGTCTTTCCCGTTCTAACTCACGTAGTCGTTGATCCGCTCTTTGCATATCCTGCAAAAGCACCTTGTGCCTACCCACCATCTCTGAGACGCACCTGCCCCGGATGACCGATTTAAACGCATCCCACTCCACTAGTGAGTTTGTTGCTGTATTAGCATTGTCCTGAAATCATTGAGCAATAGCTGTGCCCACTGCCTCGTGGAATACCTAATCATCTAGTACGTCAGGTCACAAAAGCCCTGTGGGTATTTTGGGCCTCAATCGTGACCACCGGATCCCTAATAGTATTGGATTATGGTCTGAAATTGTTCTATTGAGATATTCACTGGTGTACACCACCTCATGTGCATCAGGGGAGCACAGTATAGTATCCAGACGGACGTGTAAGTCATGTAGGGCAGAAAAAAAAGAATAATCTCTATCCACAGGGTGCTGGGCTCTCCATGCATTCACATATTTTACAATAGGATGACAACGGCTCAATAAATGCTTATTGAAAACGTCCCCATTGTTTATTCTGTGTCTCACTCTGAGACAAAGTGAGGACGAGTGATTGAGCGAAAAGTACTGTACTGTTTCCACGAGCCTTGAGGGGACAGGGTTGTCATGTTCGATAGTTGCTTTGTGAGCTAGCTGGTATACAGGTGACCATATCCGGTGGGGGTGTCTGGAAACAGTCCGGACACCACTCCTACAGTTTATGTTGTCTAAATGTGCAGATCCTATGCAGATTTATAGGAACTACATGACAATATATATGTTTGGCAGATCATGGAGTGTATTCTCTCTAAATGTTGGTTTTCATGTTCACAGGTGTGGGTCAGTCTATAATATTGGGGGTAAATGGAACAGGGGAGTCTGAGGTTTCCCCACGAGCAGTAAGGCATACCCAACCCAGAAGAACAACGCTTAGGAGCAGCCCTGATTCTGGTTGCATCAGCCAGTGGTGCTGGACCAACTTTCAGAGTGGGGGTTCTGCCATCAGTGTTGCATGCTTAAGTCATTAGTATTGTGATAAATCCAAGGCTCACACGAAGAACAAATAAAACAAATGAGCCACACCCGTTCAGCAGGAGAGTAGGAAGGGTGTGGTACATGTAAAATAAAATGCAGCACAGTGTGATAGTGCACTGTCATTTACAGATAGTAAGCAGATCTTCCATTGTAGTGGCCATTTAATTCGCACTGCCGTCGCTTTACTGATATAATACATGATAATGTGTGGAAATATTTGCACGTCACCAAATGAAGTGTCTTGAATTGCTTTGATCTTATTAAAGTCTATTTACATCACTCGTCAGAATAACAAAAAATATAAATGTGCTTCAATAGTGCTTTACCAACTGCTATGCTCTGAAATATTTCTGCAGTTCATTGACAGATGTATATTGTTTTGTGTGTTTTGTTGTGTGTTAAAGAATGACACCCTACAGCCTCTCTTTTCACACTCCCTGTACCCTAGATAGATTATCAGATAGTTTACTTTACAAAATCCTCTAACTTTGTAGTAAGAAAGAAAAGTATACACCAGTCTACAAATTTAAAGAATAAGCATGACATTTTACCTCTATCTTTGAAAACAAAATGTAAAGGCATCTTTCTTCCTCATTTACCTTCTGAACACCAACATGTTTATTTCAGGGTGCTGCAGCACCCCTACGCCCCTAATTCTAGCACCTATGGCCTCAGCTGTTTTTTGAGTTGGATCCGGTTTGGCAACATACATGCCAACATCTTAGAACAGGAAAGTGGGATATTTTGAAAAGAAAACCTGAGGAATGCATTGTCTCCGTTCACTTCTATTGAAGCACAGACAATTTTAGACAGGAGACAGCTTAAATAGAGCCATATTTGGCCTATAATACTGTGAGTCTCCCATCTGAACCGGGTCTGTTGATATGTATGCAGAAAATCCTTCAATGTACTGGTGGAGAGTATGGACACAAAGATGCATGCAGTGGCACCCACATGTTCAATTGTGTGTGAGTGTGTAGTGTGGAAGAGTAGCCTGCAGGGGTCAGAAAGACCACCTTTCCCTCTCAGTCATAATCTGGCAAAAAATACTCGACTTCATGGGCAATCACAGTTCTCATTATAAAAGGTATTCCTGGGCTGGTGGCAGGTGTCAGAGATTAAACTGAGCCAAGTGGAACTTCACAAATCCTCCAGGCGAGGAGACTATCAGGGGAGCAAAGACACACTGTGTCATGGTATACATTGCAAAGAGACAATTCTTTTAAGAACTATTACGCCCTTGTGTTTCATTTTTATCCTATCTATAGATTAATAGTAGCACCATTAATCCAGGTAATAGTAACGCCTGGTTACACTGCATGTTTTATGGAGTTGTTTGCAGTGAGGGTAAAACTCCTGAAACTGTTTTACCACAATTGTATCTTGTCACCTACAAGTTGCTCAAGGATCTCTGCAACAGCCACATAAACCCACTGACCTATTGTATGTAGTATAAATATGTGATCTACAAGTTAATGCAGTGCTCTGCGTATACATAATAGCCCTTTAAACTATTCTGTGATTCACACCTAGATCTCACCTTAAAGTGCATGAAACATCTTATTTTTCTTTTTTTGCAATTTTATGAAGCGAAAACTCGACCCAAAGGTATGGGAGCTCTTTAAATGAGCACAAGTTACTTTACACAAGGTCTCATTAATTTCTTATTTTTTTTGTAAGCCCCGGGGAGATTACGTGATTTGCCCAGACTCACAGGATGTTGAGCCGATGCAGAGATTCAAACCTGGTACCCCATTTCCAAAGTCAGAAGCTCTGACCCTACTTCCCCATCCTCCACACCTGAGCTATGTTACCTATATTATATGCAGAAACGTGCTACAATACACATAGGCCTTTGCAGAAAGTTCCTTACCTATCTGAAGTATCTTAAAATCCAGTTTATTAGTAACAAATTGAGTAAGGCAAAACTTTTTTACTAGCACATTTTCCATGTCAATTTACTTGAGGTTTTACAATGAATGCATATGTCATGACCGAAAAAGAGCTGAAAGTCATTGATTCTGCTTCTCATCATCCCACTCCCTCTTGACTCTACCCCCTTTCTGACACCAGCCCTCCCTGATCAAAGAGACCCCTCGTGCCATAAGCCACTTACCTGGATCACAGGTGATTCCAATGCTTGATCTGAGAATATTGTGACTGTATGTTTAGCCCCCTGTAGGTAATGCCTCCATTCAGTGAACACCAGTTTTATGGCCAGACTTTCTCTTTCAGTCTCCGTATTGTTTTGCTCAGCTGGTAGAAGTTTTTGGGAATAAATGACTATGGGATGCCTGTGGCCAGTTCTTGGGTTCTTTTGAGATACAAGTCCTCCTATAGCTACCTGTGAAGCATCGGCTTAGACGTAAAAGGACTAGTCTGGATTGGGATGCCAAAGAATGGGTACAGGGGTGGATTTGGTTTTCAACAGTTGCAACGCGTGATTGGCTTCTGGAGAACTTGCAAATGATTGCCCCTTTTTGAGCAACTGTGTTATGGGCGCCACTATCTCTGAAAAGTGTGGGGTGAAACAATGATATAAATTGGTGAAGCCAACTAACTGTTCAATTTCCTTGACATTTGTTGGAGATGGCCAAATAGTAATGGCTTCTACCTTTTTGGGGTCCATAGTGATGCCTGTCGGAGATAAGTGATACCCCAGAAACTCCACTGACATTTGTCTGATTTAGCAGAGAGAGCATTTTGCAGAGGCACTACAAGATGGTGCGTAATGCTGTACATGTTCTTGTTCTGAGTTTGAGTAAATCAGAATGTCGTCTATGTAGACGATTGCAAAAAACTTCTAAAACTCCCTAACAACACAACTAAAGCAAAACGGTTTAGCATCACCATAGCTCTTATCATCACCATCTCTCCATCTACAAGCAACAAAGACTGAGCTGTATTTGCTGACAACTTATCCACAATAGTTGATAACCGTCTAATTTTTATGTCGTTCAAAACAACTCCTAAACATGATATCATTGCTCCAAATACATCTCCAACAATCTCTCCAGCACTCGTACCACGTTTCTCTCTATGAGGTGGCTTCCCTTCTAAAGGTCCCAAATCTTCTTCATGATATATCTTGGGACACACAACAGCCACTTAGCACGTACCATACCAATTGAGTGGCAATTGAACGTATGCATTTCTTCCTCACACAAAAAACACATTTGGCACCACTTATACTGCATCTTGCAAGAATGTCTTTGCAGTGGCTTCAATTGTGAAAATGTGATCACACTGACTCCGTCCCACAAAAATCTTATCATAATATGTTTGTACCTGTCCGATACAAAGTTTTCATCGCCGCTCTAAATCTAAAGCTATTGGACCATAACTTGCCTTGTGTGCTAACTGTTCCTTGGTCCACTCAAACTTCCCTTCTCTATTGTAAATTTAACTGCTAATTGCCTATGTCAATCTTCTACTTGGTCTTCAAACTTCTTCTCTATATCATTCCACATACAGGTTAGGTTGTATCGGTGTGCATAAGCCATGTCTAATGTTACAGTAGGTATGAAGTACTTCCCTATCCTCTCTTCCTGCTTATAATACTCATACTTATATAGGTGCATCTAAGCTGGAACTTCTGAAAGCGCAACATTATAATTGGAAAAGTAGTACTCATAATGGCCCTTACCATAAAACATGCTAAACAATAAGCATACCAATGATACCAGTCATCAGAGGCAGGTGATGGTATTGAATTCCCTCCTCAACTGACGCAGGTAACTGCATGCACACCTAACAATCTCTCACATCCATCGTATTCACATACCCATACAACAGTTTCACATAAACATTCAGTGTATAATCACCTTTAGACAGATCGACATGCAACGAGTGACTAGTTTGATCAATAATAGCATTATGAGCTCTTAATGTACCCTCTTTTGCGCTAAAAGGGGTAGGTGTGGATATCCCTTGTACTCCCACCCTCTCAACTTCTGCTTTGTGTAAACTTTTAATAGACATTATAACTACTGCTATAACTGTAATCACTCCTACTATAAGTGTGCATATTACACACTTTGCTCTACAGTTCTAATTTCCATACACTATCTTCATCTGAGTTTATTTTGTCACAGCATGAGGATCAACAAAAGGTCTCTTTCTCTGCCTCTCACTGCTGGTCAACAAAGTTTATACCCAGTTCCTTGAAGTCACATAAACAGTTCACAGTTCATTGCACAATTATTCACACAGTCCAAAAGACTTCCCTGACACTTCTCTCTCCTGCAGAAAGATCCATAAATTTGTTCTTCTTCCACTTGGGCCTAGGTTATCTTCCTTTTTAAAAAAAAATCTTTATATACAATTTACAGTTCAGTTGATGACCGTTATAAGTTCAGAGCCAAATTCATCAATGACACGCTGTAAAGGTTCAAGACAAATTGCTGCAATTTCCTGAGCTGGTGGCTGATACCAAAACGTCAGGAACGAAAAATCTTGCAGAATCAAACTTCTCAAGCCACTCAATATCGGAGGGTTTGGTACAGTCAATGTCAACTCTCTATTAGCTTTTACCTCAGGGACCAACAGTTCGATCTAAATTTTCAGTTCTGAAGCTCTGTGCGTCACTCGTCCAGATCTCAGCCTGCCTGACCTCACTGTTCCCAGCATCTGAAATCAGATAGAATCTCTGGCACAGTACTCTTACACTCCTCGACCTCCTAAGCCCCCTTGTGTTTGCTCAGTGTCACTCAGTTCTGATTCAGACGTCTCAGATACAGGGGCAAGTTCTCTTTCTAGTGGAAGTCTCAGGTTTTGACTCTTCTGTCTCGCAGGCCAAGATTCTTTTGTGACTTCTGTTCCCCTTCTTTGCACACAACCACTTCCCACATCACTGACTTCAGCTAAGTCTGACTCTATGTCACTCGCAACGTTACAATTTCCCTCAGACTCAATACGTGGGGCTTGTGTAGCGAGACCCCCCTTAGCTCGTCCTGGTGGGTAATCAGCCTCGTCAGGAACCTCCACAGCTTGGCTTGCCCTCTTCAGTGGCCTCACAACCACGTTTGGATTTCCTTCAGGGAGAGGAGCTGTTTCTTCCAAGTATCCTGAAACTCTGTGGGTGTAGGAGGCGTGAATCCAGTTTGGCAAATCTCCGCACTTTACAGCTGTGTTCATCCCCAAGATCACCTGGTATGGACCATGCCAACGGGCATCAAGACAGTTCTACCTCACATTCTTCTGGACAATTATCCAGTCACCTGGACACAGGTCATGGCAGAGGTCTTTCGAGGACAGTGCCGTCACAGCTTCAACCCGGTGAGACACAGAACGGACCACGTCAGCCAGCTCCTTGCAATAATCAAGAATCAAATCATAGGTGAAGTTTATCAGTGCTGTGGATGGCACTGCTGGCAGCACATCTCCCTCCCCATCAATATCTCATGTGACGAGAGTCCTGTTCGCCTATCTGGAATGCCACGCACACTCATTGGCACTAAAGGCAATGCGTCAGGCCACTTCAAAGACGTTGAGGAGCACACTTTTGCCATTCTCATCTTTAAAGTTCCATTGACCTGCTCCACAATACCAGACACCTCCGGCCTGTAACTACAGTGCAATCTCTGATTGACTTGTAAGGCAGTACAAAACAGATTCATAATCTCACAGTGGAAATGGGTTCCTCTATCTGATTTCAATGAGGTTGGAAATTCAAAACGCAGAATAAGTTCCCTAAGCAATAACTTTGCTACTGTGAGACTATCACACCTCCTAGTTGAACATGCCTCTAACCATTGTGAAAAGACACATACCACAACCAGAATGTACCTCAGCCTATTGCACCTATGCATTTCTATGAAATCAAGTTGCATTCTGTTGAAAGGACCCCGTGACCTTCCAATGTGACTCAGCACAACCACAGTTTCCTTTCCAGAATTAATCTGTTGACACATAAAACATCTGTGACACTCTGCTTCAGCAAAGACACAAAATCTCGGGTCAAACCAGGTTGGTCTGAACACTCGCACCATGGCATCTCTCCCGATGTGAACTGCTCCATGAATCTGCCTCGCCATAGTGCTCAGTAGACAATCTGACAACACTGCTTGACCATCTGTTGAAACCCAAATGCCATCATCCCTTTTCTCACAACCTGCTTTAATCTAACCAGCTTCTTCTTGGTCTGATACCTCTCTCTGCAGGTGCTTGACCTCATCCCAAGTGTCCGCTATGGCTAGCATCATGCTGAGCTCGGTTCTCTCTTTGCTCTCTCCTGAATAATCCCCTTTGAAAGTGTTACCTTGTTTGGCACAAAAGCGTGCAACTTCATCTGCGTACCTATTGCCCTGGGTGACAAAACCTTTCCCCTTCCCATAGGCAGCACATTTCACCACAGCTACTAACTTTGGTCTTTGTAAAGCTTCCAACAGTTGTCTCACATACTCCCCATTCCTGATGGGAGATCCTGATGACGTTAAGAACCCCATCTGTGACCATAGCTGTCCGAAGTCATGAACCACACCGAACCCATATTGGCTATTGGTGTTAATGTTGACTCAGATTTTATCAGAAACGCTGCTCTCAAATAACCCGCATTGTGTCTTAGACATGAGCCATCAACAAAAAGGACTTGGTCTGACTCAGGCAGAGGCTTATTAACAATGTCGGGTCTCGGTTTGGTGCAAAGTTCAGTCGAATCCAGACAGTCATGGTCCTCACAATCTTCAACTTCAACATTTGGAATATGCATCAAGTTAGCAGGATTTAACACAGAAAACCTTTTCACAGTAAGGTTTTCAGAGGACAAAATAACCTGCTCATAACGTTTGAGCCTGTTATTGGTCAAATGCTGTGTTTTGGTTCTCACTGCGGAATGCCCCGCAGGATGAGGAAAACGCGAGTAGATAAAGAAGAAAGTTCCGGCCATATAGAATCACCTTCGCTAGAACAGACACCCTGAGGAGGAGGCCAGTGCCCTGATTCAAGCACGACTCTAGATCAAAACAGTTGGATAGTCTCACACAGGACCCCACATCAAAACAGGAGTCTGCAACAAGAAACCAGTCAGACACTTCTCATAAGGCATTCACGTAGCAGCTGGTCTAATGTGTCCATGAAGCTAATAGCCCTGAAGAAGACCGTCCCCTGAAATACACCACAGGCCCAACCTGAAGGTCAAAACATATTGGCACAATCATAAAGGAGGCCAAGAACTACCATAAACAGGTACATTCTGCACACAAAGCTGTGTACTATGAGAGATGGAATCTAGGATCTTGTTGCAATGTAATTTTTGCTTTGTATAAGTCTTGTCCCGGATTAATCCTTTGCATGTATTCAAGAATTGTCCCTTGTCATTATGTCCGTAAGTGTATACTATATTTCCTTTAAAAATCTTTTATAAAAAAAACACAGAAAAAAATGCTATGATTTAAGAAAGAGGATTACTGATTTATTCCAAAAGAAATTACTAAAAACAACATACATCGGAATGATATACCTGAGCGTACACCCTTGCTGAAAAATCAAACAACAACAGGTCAAATCAAAGACAACAGAAGGAACAATACTTTGGTTTCTTCCCCTAAAGATAAATGTGATTGATGGTCTGGTAGGCACCCTTTTTTGATTCTCTGTGTTTTGGTTCTCTTCATCAGGAGCTCAATTGAGTGTGGGACATATATAGTAGGAGGATGACCCATCACAATACTTTCACATCTTTCAATGCTGACACCAGTTGCAGCAACAGATCTGAGATATCCGGGCAACGCTGAAGCTATAGGATCTAATGTAGCTGAGAAGTAGGCCACTGGTCTACGGACACCCCCATGTGTCTGGGTGAGTGCACAACCCCACCGCTCACAGCAATATAGCAAAACTGCTTTGTTGTAATCAGGCATTCCCAGAGCCAGAGTGCTACACAGGCTCTCCCTCATCTCTCAGAAGGCAACCAAACAGTCAATATCCCATGGTACCCGATCACTCACATCCTTGAGTGTCAACCTCTGTAAAGGTTTTGCCTTTAATGAAAAGTTGGGAAACCACTGGCGACAGTAACCAACCATTCCCAAGAACATCTGGACTTCCTTCTGTGTGGGAGGCACATTTATTTTCATGGTCACCTTAATGCGGTCTGGTGACACCTTCCGCTTGCCTTTCTCAATGCAATGACCCAAATATTGGACTTCAGGCAAACAGTACTGGAGTTTGCTTGGGAACACGTTGTGCCCGTTTTCTGCTAGGTGATTTAACAGAGCAACAGCATCAACCCTACAAACCTCCTCAGGCTCTGAGGCAACCAGGAGGTCATCAATATCCTGCACAAGTACTGAAATCTGTGGCAGTACTCGACTCTCAAGGTTCTTCTTCAGTATCTAATTAAAGATCGATTGACTCTCAGTATACCTTTGTGGGATAAGACACCACATTAATACACGGTTTTCCAGAAGGAAAGCAAATAAGCACTGGCTTTCCTTGTGGAGGGGTATTGAGAAGAATGCTTGACACAAATCAATAACAGTAAACCATTCAGCCTCACCAAGGGATCTGGAATAGAATTACAGATGGATTTGGTACCACAGGACAACATGGACTACGATTGTGTTGACATTTCACAGGTCTTGCACGAACCTTTACTTACCATTAGGCTTCTGCAATCCTATTATAGGTGAATTGAATGGGCTTCCTAAGATCTCCTTCAGAATGCCTTGCTCGATCATTGACTCAATTGCAGGTGTAATTCCTGCCACCGTTTCCGGGGTCAGGTTGTACTGAGGTGTTCTTGGAAACTCAGCATAGGGCTAGATATGTATTTTTACTGGCTCAACTCCTCAAATTAATCCTATCTCTTCTCCCGTGAAGTCCCACACCACTGGAGAGACAGAGTCCCTCAAGTCATATGGCAGGTCATCCACCATTAACACAGATATTCTGATTCGCCAGTTTGAATGCAATGTCATCATCATTGGCCTGTAATTCTACTCCTTTGGGCGAACAATAGATGGTACAATTCAGCTTACACAGAAGATCACGACCTAACAAGCAGACTAGATTCGAATTCCACACTACAAACTGGTGTCGATCAGGGAATGTTCCTATTCTTACAGGTATTTCATCTGTGAATGGATTCGTCATTCTTTTGTTAGCAACTCATACAACTTGGATCGATTGTCTATAGAGGGGTAGGTTTAGGACTACTGCGGACCTCACAGTAGAACGGGTAGCACCAGTGTCAATCAAAAATGTGATGGGATGACTGTCCACATCTGCCTCCACATACCGCCCTCACTGGTCTACCTCCAAGACTGCTCCAAGGGCACAGTCTCCCTCCCCCTCAGGCACCGTCATAGCAACGGATCTGGATCGAACTCATCTGTAGTTTTGATAAAGGGCATCGGCTGGTACACTTAATTCCCCTATGAAATTCTCAGAGGTTGGGGTACCTGCACTTGCTGATTCAGACCCCCTCCATTGACAGATCTAGGTCTCGTCACAGTATTTATAACTTCAGGGGCATGCACTATCTCTTCAATTGGGAACCGATTTGCTGGGTTTGATTGACACTTGTGCTTCCAATTCCTGATTTTTTTTACAATAATAGCAAGCAGTGGTCTTTTTTAGGGTACAAACATCTACTCCTGTCTTGGGATGTATTCTAATCCCTCTTCCCTGTCCTGTGTGTGTTGACACGTTCTGGGTCCCTCCATGATTATTTCCCTGCTTCCAACCCAATGTTTCTCCGCTCATCTGTGCTTGTTTTACTCTATCTGCATTTCTCATCTGGACCATCATCAGTGTTTCCTTTATCTTCCTGTGTTTGGAATCCACCTCATCACTACAGTGTCTGGCATACCGCAGGATTGCATCTACAGATTTATTTGCCAGTAGATCAAACGCTGTTGGATCATGAAGCTAATCTCTGGTCTCAGTCCCAGCACAAATTTGGAAAGAAACTGCCCCATATCCTTAAAGTCTAGATTATCCAATCCACTTTACTTCTCAAAGGCATGCAAGAGCCTTTCATAATAAGCATGTACTGGTTCTTTGGGCTCTTGGGTGGTTCGATCTATCTTAACCCAGTCAATATCTTGTGGCGCGATCTTGGACTGTAACCATGTGATTACCTGCTCATACTTTTTCAAGACTAAAGGTGAAGGACCATGTGTTATGGGGTCTCTATCTGGTTCAGTAGATGGCCAATCAACAGTTATCTTGCAAGAGGACCACAAATCACTAGGAACCACAATATCAAACAGCGTGTTCAAATCTATCGACAACACTTTTGAGATCCTTACAAAGCGATCAACTTGCTTGTACCATTCAGCAGGTTTCTCCCTCAGCTGAGGAAAGTCATTTGGAAATGCTGCCAAATCACCTCTGCTCCAAGGCACATGTACATATTCTCTGCTTGGTACCTCTTGCAATGGGTAAGCTTCTAGTCTTATTGCCCCCCCTCCTCCCGGAGGTGGTGTATCTGCTATCCCCTTCTTAACACTCTTTTTCTTTGACCATCTTTCTTCCCACTTGTCAAGCATGCTTCATACGCATATCCCTACAACCAATTCTCAAATGTGTGTTTTCAACCCTATGACTCTTTTCTCTTCCAATTCCTGATCACTGTAATTCAGCCTATGATTTCCCTGCAACATTTTTGTTTTGGAGAAAATCCATATCATACTTCTGGGCCAATTCTGTTAGTTTCTCAAGTGCCCGCCTTGTCTTACGAGTAACATCCTTCGCAATGAACAGCAGCTCCTCCTGCTCAAAAAGTTCTATCCTTTCCAAAGGCTGACTCCTGCTGATTATCTCATCTGCTTTCAACCTTACTATGTCTTGCACTTTGGCCTTTATTGCAGCCTTGATTGTTCCCTGACTTGACACGTTACTCTGTCCTTCTCTTTCACTGCTCTGATTATTCTGGCGATTTTCTACTACTGTCGTCTGCAACCAATGTAGATCTGCAGAAACTACCTGATCTGTACCTAATTCTGGTCTACTACCCATGGGTCCCCTAACTGGAACTTCCACATCCTTAAATCTGACTGTGAATCTGCCAGTGATGCTGATCCTACTGTACTAGACCCAACACGCACCCTTGAGGGGTCCACGGTTGCTGGTAATAGAGTACTAGCTTCCACAGACACCAAAAATGAACCATTTCCGTTCATTGTCACATCCCCTCTTGACTTGACCTTCTCTCCCAATTCTGACTGCGGCTGACTAATGCTTTTCCCTAAACTTGGGTCATACACTGACACAACAGGTCCAATGGTGACTGGTACAATAAGGGCTTCTAGTAACCACATAGCAATGTTAACTCCACTTGGTTCTGTACTTCCCGGTGCTGGCATACCTATCCCTTCTGTACTTGTTGAAATCTTTGCCTCTACTCTCGCTCTAGGTTCTGTCTGTGGTACTATCATTCCCTCCATTGTTGTGGGGATTCTGCTCATGCACAGAACTATGCGCAGGAAACCAGGACCTCAGTGAATTGTGGTGTACCAAAAAACTCACCTCAGTACCCAGAACCACTATCCGGCTAGCATCAGTGTCTCATTCATTCTCCGTACTACAGCGAAGCTATCAATGATTAGACAACCCAGAACAAGTGACTTAGGTTACTCTCAGGAATGGTGGGAATCAAGAACACTCTTTCGTTTTTAATCTCATACAAGTCCACAACGTGAGTAATCAAAGACACGGAAAAGTTTAAAATGTTTATTTTTAACTACGTGCTCTAAGATGCAGTATTTTGGCTAACATAAGCAGGCAAATGATTAGAAATAAAACAATCAGCATTGTTACAATTCCATAAAACAAAAAGGGAGAAATCATATTATAATGATAGTGAAAACAGGTCCTATAGTGCCTTGTGTACCACCCTCTGCTGGCTAGAAGCTAGTTTTCTAATAATAGAAGGTCTCTAGGTTTGAATGGGGAACCCCATATCTCCAAGATCAGCTTAGGTGAATCACATCACAGGATCAGCAATGCTCTCTGTAGATGGAAAGGTTTTCTCCAAGTGCCAGCATCATGCATGCAATGCAATAATAAGGGCACCCGAGTTTCAGATATTTGCAGCTGTGCGCTTGTTGTGTCTAGAGCGTGGGCCGATCAACCTGAATTCAACAGCATACATTGTTATTTGACCTTGAAGGCTTCTGCACACAGTGTTCAGACTAAGGTCGCGGTGTAAGTCTAGGGATGTGAAAAACAGACCGTTCTCATGTGAAGAAGAAGCAAGCAAGCAGTTTTACTTATAATAACAGTTGCGTGTAGTGTTGTGTGCAAAAGCGGCAAAGTGCCAAGATGGCGATTAAACTTCTAAAATGCTTATGCTAACATAGCAATGTGTGCAAGCAGAACCCTGTCTTCACTACACCATGCTTGCTGCATTTGCAAATTCTCGTTTCACTTCTTCTGAATTCGGATTGTATGGTGGAGGACGCTCTGCTAATAATCTGTCTAATAAACTGTCATCAGTGTCACTCCAATCACCTCCGTTCCTGTTTCGAGTGTCTCCCTCTTCCACAAAAAATTGGTGCAATCTTTCTACCTCAATTGTGTCCACTTTCCACCTCTTTAATTGTGAGTCCCTTCGTGCATCTTGATATGCCTTCATCGCCTTTTTCATCCTTCCCTGACATCTTTCCCTGCTCTTTGTCTGAGCTGCTCGCATCCAAGCATCTAATGTCTCAAACTGTGTTGAACTAGGCGGGGGTCGTAATGAAGACATCACTCTCCTCAACTGATATAGTACCTCCAATCGAAACAACCAATATCAACCAATCAATCAAGGAACTGTAAGCCCGCTACTCACCAGGGAGGGTCTCAATGCGATGGGGGGGGGGGGGGGGTCAGCAGTGGTGTTCAGCCAAAGAGCCAGGTCTTGAGGGTCTTCCTAAAGGTGTTAAGGGAGGGGGCATGTCTCATGTCTGTTGGGAGCTTGTTCCAGGTCTTGGCCACAATGTAGGAGAAGGCTCTGGCTCTGTGGACGCGAGTGGTTTCGGCGAGGGCGAGGTTGGCTGATAGGAGGTTTCTATTGGGTATGTGGAGGGTAACTCTGTTGTTGAGGTATTTGGGTCCAGTGTTGTGTAGGCACTTTTAGGCATGGTTGAGGACCTTGAAAGTGACTCTCTTCTCTATGGGGAGACTGTGGAGTTTTTGTAGGTGTTGGCTGATGTGCTCATGTCGGGGGATGCTGAGGACGAGTCTGGTGGTGGTGTTCTGTATAGTCTGGAGTTTGCAGAATAGGGACTTGTTTATGCCAGCATAGAGTATGTTTCCATAGTCCAGTCCTGACTGTATTCCTTGACTCGGGGTGATCCATTTGAACATCTTACAGAGGATGCGGAGGGTGTTGAAGCAGCTGGAGGCGACGGCGTTGACCTGTCAGTTCATGGAGAGAGAAGAGTCAAGAACGATGCCGAGGTTTCTGGCATGGTCCGTGGGTGTCGGTGGGCTGCTGAGTGTGGTGGGCCACCAGGTGTTGTCCCATGCTGAAGGGGTGCTTCCGAGCAAGAGAACTTCTGTCTTTTCTGAGTTGAGCTTTAGGCAGCTGTTGGTCGTCCAGGCTGCGACGTCCTGCATTCCTTTATGGAAATTGAGTCTGGTGGTGTTGGGGTCCTTGGTGAGGGAGAGGATGAGCTGGGTGTCGTCGGTGTAGGATACAATATTGAGGCTGTGATGTCGGACAATGGTGGCGAGGGGGGCCATGTAGATGTTGAAGAGGGTCGGAGAGATGACCCCTGTGGGACTCTGCAGTTGATTTCCGTGGGGTCAGAAAGTAAGGGCAGCAGTCTGATGCTTTGGCTTCTGTTGGTGAGGATTGATCAGATCCAGATGAGGGCAGTTCCTTGCATGCCAGTGTCGGGTAGTCTGGCTGCGAGTGTGCGATGGGAGACAGTGTCAAAAGCTGCTGATAGGTCAAGTAGGATCAGGGCTGCGATGTGGCCTTGGTTGAGGAGGGTACGGATGTCATCTGTGACAGCAAGAAGAGCAATCTAGGTGCTGTGGTTGCTTCGGAATCCTATTGAGATGGGTCGAGGTTGTCGTCTTTGATGAATGTCGGCAGTTCCACGTTGACAGTTTTCCCCTTGACTTTTACTGCAAAGGGTAGGAGTGAGTTGGGCTGGAAGTTCTTGAAGCTGCGACCTGACTTCTGCGTGTTTCCAGTTGTCTGGGAAGGTGCCAGTTTCAAAGGTGGTGTTAATGGTGTGTTGTAGTTTGGGTGCGATGATGGTCGCGGCTCTGTGGTAGATGTGTGGTGGGCAGGGGTCACTGGGGGCACCAGAGTGGATGCTTTTCATGGTTGAGGTGGGTTTTTTAGGCCGTGATGGGTGTCCAGGAGGAGATGGTGGGCAGGCTGGTGAGGCTGGAGGGTGGGCTGGCTTTGGAGTCCGGCGTCTGGTCGATGAATTTTTCATAGACGTTTCTGAATTTCAGGTGGAAGTAGGATCTGAGCTTGTGGCAGAGGTTTTGGGACGGGGTGATGTCAGTGGCTTCGCTGCGGGGATTGGTGAATACCTGGGTAAGAGTTCCTTGGAGTTGCTGGAGTTGGCGAGGATTTTGTTGTGGATGAAAGCCCTTTTGGTGATTCTGATTTGTTGGTGTTAGTCTGTCATAGCATCCTTGTAGGTGGTGTAGTTTTCAGGTGTCTTACTGTTTCTCCAGTTCTTCTCCAGGCGTGTGCAGGTGCGTCTGCCTTCACGGAGATCGGTGGTGAGCAAAGCGGTTTTCCTGGGGTGCTGTTTGTTGGGTTGCATAGCAGGGCCAGCTTGTCCGTGCAGTTGGAGACCCACGTGTGCAATTGCCAGGCTGCGATGTTTGCATCGGATGCCGCCTTGTGGTTGCCTCGGGTGAGGGTGGAGTTGAGTTATTCGTCAGTGACTTTCTTCCAGTTCCTTCGTGTTGGACGTGGGGCTAGTGTGGGTACCTTGGGTTTGTCGATGATGAAGTGGGAAATGTGGGAAAGCCAAATCTCCCTTATTTTCAATCATCTTATGCCAATTTTGAAGCCAAACTATGGTATGGAGACATACATTCGTTGCCTTGTAATGTGCTGGGGTATCCTCAGCTGGTGCTTCCTCACCCACTCGAGTTACCACTTCTCTATTTCCCCTACAAAGATCTCGTAGTACTTTAAAGCATTGCATGATTAAACCAAATTATTTTACCAACAAGATTTCCTTGTTCAACTTCCTGATGACAACTAACTAATTCCAGCGCGGCTGTACACCAACCGACCTATTGCATTGCAGCACACTCTGACGTCACGTCTTCCACCTCACAGTGGCTCACTCTCCTTCACAATCTCCCCTTATGCATTCACACTCGCACTCATAGAAACAAGTAACTGTCTGCCTTCCAAATGACCGGACAGTCCCACCTACTCAGAAGTTATATTTTGCCTGATTTCGAGAATGAAAATTACTCTAAACACACTTATTTGCTTACAAGAGTGATGATTCACATCTGAGAGACATTTACAGTCAAAAGATTAAACATGCAAAAAATCACCATTACTGACCATTTGGAGGAAGCTCCTCAGGTTTTTCATCAGAAAATTGATTTTTTGGATTGTACAAAAAATGATTCAATATGTCAACTGTATCTTGCCTCATGTTGAATAACCACTTTTTAAGGCCTCACGGTGACCAAAATTGCCAGTTTTCTTGGCTTTTCCACATTCTCAGAAGATTTATTTTCCATGATTTCGAGTATGAAAGTTACTCTAAACACACTTATTTTTGTTCCAAGAGTGATAATTCACACCTGTCAGTTATTTACAGTCAAAAGATTAAACATTAAAAAAATCATTATTGACCCCTTGAAGAAAGTTCATCAGGTCCGGGGTCATCATTTTTTTTATCAGAAAATGGATTTTTAGGAATGTACAAAAAATGATTCAAAATGTCAATTGTATCATTCCTCATGTTGAATAACCCCTTTTTATGGCCTCACAGTGACCAAATTTGCCATTTTTAAAGACGTTCCTCATACTTAGAAGTTTCTATTTTGCCTGATTACAATCATGAAAATGACTCTAAACACACTTATTTTAGTTCCAAGAATGATTATTCACTTCTGAAAGTAATTTACAGTCAAAAGAATAAACATTCAAAAAATCACTATTACTGACCATTTGGCAAAAGTTCCTCAGGACGGAGTCCTAGTTTTCCATCAGAAAATTGATTTTATGACTTGTACAAAAAAGTGATTCATAATGACAATTATATCGCGCTTTATATTGAATAACCACTTTTTTGAGGCTTCACCCTGACAAAAATTGCCAGTTTCATAGACTTTTCCACATACTCAGAAGTTGTACTTGGTCTGATTTCTAACATAAAAATGGCCCTAAAGACTCTAAATTCACATTTTAATTCCAAGAGTTATGATTCACATCTGACAGTCATATGCAGTCAAAAGATTAAACATTAAAAAAATCAATATTACTGACCATTTGGAGAAAGTTCTTCAGGTCCTGGGTCATCGTTTTTCATCAGAAAATTGATTTTATAGACTGTACAAAAAATGATTCAAAATGTCAATTTTATCATGGCTCATGTTGAATAACCACTTTTTTAGGCCGCACAGAGACCTAAATTGACATTTTTATAGACTATTCTAACTACTCAGAAGCTGCTATTTTGCCTGATTTTGACATAAAAATTACTCTAAACACAGTTATTTTAGTTCCAAAAGTGATGATTCACATCTGACAGTCATTTACAGTCAAAAGACTAAATATTCAAAAAATCACCATTACTGACCTTTTGGAAAAAGTTCCTCAGGTCCGGGGTCATCGTTTGTCATCAGAAAATGGATTTTATTGGTCTGTACAAAAAACTAAATCAAAATGTCACTTCTATCGTGCCTCATGTTGAATAACCACTTTTAAAGGCTTCATAGTGACTAAAATTGCCTTACTTATACACTTTTCAAGTTATTCTGAAGCTTTTATTTTGCCTAAATTTGAGAATGAAAATGATTCTAAACTCACTTATTTAAGTTCCAAAAGTGATGATTCACATCTGACAATCATTTACCTACAAAAGATTAAACATTCAAAAAATGACCATTACTGACCATTTGGTTGAAATTCCTCAGGTCCATTGTCATCGTTTTTCATCAAAAATGTAAATGTTAATTGGATCATGCCTCGTGTTGAATAACCACTTTTTAATGCCTAACAGTGACCAAAATTGCCATTTTTACAGGCTTTTCCTCCTACTACGAAGCTTCTATTTTGACCGACTACGGGCAGGAAAATGAGTCTAAACACACCTCTTTTAGTTCCAAAAGTGATAATTCACATGCAATAGCCATTTACAGTCAAAACATTAAACATTCAAAAATCAGAATTACTGATCATCTGGAGAAAGTTTGACTGATCTGGGTTCATCGTTTTTCATCAGAATATAGATTTTTTAGACTGTACAAAAAATTATTAAAAATGTCAATTGGACTGTGCCTCATGTTGAATAACCTCTTTTTAAAGCCTCACACTGACCAAAATTGTCATTTTTACAGACTTTTCCTCCTACTCAGAAGCTTCTATTTGACCAATTTCTGGTAGGAAAATGACTAAACACACATATTTTAGTTCCAAACGTGATAATTCACATGCAATAGTCATTTACAGTCAAAAGATTAAACATTTAAGATCCACGTAGCTGACCATCTGGAGAAAGGTTGACAGGTCCGGGTTCATTGTTTTTTTTATCAGAAAATGTATTTTTTTAGCTGTGAAAAAAATGGTTGAAATGTCAATTAGATCATGCCTCATGTTGAATAGCCACTTTTTAAAGCCTCACAGTGACCAAAATTGCCATTTTTACAGACTTTTCCTCCGACTCCGAAGCTTCTATTTTGACTGATTTCGGGCAGGAAAATGACTCTAAACACACTTATCTTATTTCCAAAAGTTATAATTCAAATGCAATAGTTATTTACTGTCAAAAGATTAAACATTCAAAAATCACCATTACTGACCATCAGGAGAAAGTTTGACAGGTCTGGTATCATCGTTTTTCATCAGAAAATTAATTTTTTGGACTGTACAAAAAATTATTTAAAAAGTCAATTGGCTCATGTCTCATGTTGAATAACCTCTTTTAAAGACTGTCTGTGACCAAAATTGCCATTTTTACAGTCTTTTCCTCCTACTCAGAAGCTTCTATTTTGACTGATTTCGGGCAGGAAAACAATGTTAAACACACTTACTTTAGTTCCAAAAGTGATAATTCACATGCAATAGTCATTTACAGTCAAAAGATTAAACATTAAAAACTCACCATTACTGACCATCTGGAGAAAGTTTGACAGGTCCGGGGTCATCGTTTTTCATCAGAAAATTGATTTTTTGGACTGTAGAAAAATTGATTCAAAATGTCATTTGGATTGTGCCTCATGTTGAATAACTACTTTTTAAAGCCTCAATGTGACCAAAATTGCCATTTTTACAGACTTTTTCTCCTACTCAGAAGCTTCTATTTCGACCAATTTCAGGCATTAAAATGACTCTAAACACACTTATTTTAGTTCCAAAAGTGATAATTCACATGCAATAGTCATTTACAGTCTTAAAATGAAACATTAAAAAATTACCATTACTGCCTATCTCGAGAAAGTTACACAGCTCCGGGGTCATTCTGTTTCATCAGGAAATTGATTTTTTGGATTGTACAAAAAATGATTTAAAATGTCAATTGGATTGTGCTTCATGTTGAATGGACACTCTTTAATGCCTCACAGTGACCAAAATTGCCATTTTTACAGACTTTTCCTACTACTCTGGAGCTTCTATTTTGTCTTGATTTCGGGCCGGAAAATGACTCTAAACACACTTATTTGAGTTTCAAAAGTGATAATTCACATGCAATAGTCATTTACAGTCAAAAAATGAAACATTAAAAAATTACCATTACTGCCTATCTCGAGAAAGTTACACAGCTCCGGGGTCATTGTTTTTCATCAGGAAATTGATATTTTGGATTGTACAAAAAATGATTTAACATGTCAATTGGATTGTGCCTCATGTTGAATGGACACTCTTTAATGCCTCACAGTGACCAAAATTGCCATTTTTACAGACTTTTCCTCCTACTCTGGAGCTTCTATTTTGTCTTGATTTGGGGAAGGAAAATGACTCTAAACACACTTATTTGAGTTCCAAAATTGATAATTCACATCCAACAGTCATTTACAGTCAGAAGATTAAACATTTACAAATCACCATTACCGACCATCTGGAGAAAGTTTGACAGGTCCAGGGTCATCGTTTTTCATCACAAAATAGATTTTTTTTGGACTGTAGCAAAAATAATTCCAAATGTCAATTGGATCATGTCTCATGTTGAATAACCACTTTTAAAGCCTCACAGTGACCAAAATTGCCATTTTTACAGGCTTTTCCCCCTACTCGGATTCTTCTATTTTGACCTATTTCGGGCAGGAATATTACTCTAAACACACTACTTTTAGTTCCAAAAGTGATAATTCACCTCTAACAGTCATCTACAGTCAATAGATTAAACATTAAAAAATCAACATTACTGACCATCTGGAGAAAGTTCAACAGGCCGGGGTCATTGTTTTTCATCAGAAAATTGATTTTTTGGACAGTACAAAAAATGATTCAAAATGTCAATTGGATTGGTGCTCATATTGAATAACCACTTTTTTAAAGCCTCGCTGGGACCAAAATTGCCATTTTTAGAGACTTTTCCTCCTACTCAGAAGCTTCAATTTTGACCTTATTTGAACAGGAAAATAACTCTCAACACACTTAATTTAGTTCCAAAATTAATAACTCACATCCAATATTCATTTACATTTAAAAGATTAAACATTAAAAAATCACTCTTACTGATCATCTGTAGAAAGTCCGACAGTACCAAGGTTATTGTTTTTCATCAGAAAATTGATTTTTTGGACTGTACAAAAAATGATTCAAAATGTCAATTAGATCTTACCTCATGTTGAATAACCACTTTTTAAAGCCTCACAGGGACCAAAATTGCCATTTATACAGTCTTTTCCACCTACACAGAGGCTTCTATTTTGACCAATCTCGGGCAGGAAAATTACTATAAAACACTTATTTTATTTCCATAAGTGATGATTCACACCCAACAGTCATGTACAGTCAAAAGATTAAATATTAAAAATTCACCATTACTGACCATCTGGAGAAAGTTCGACAGGTCCGGGGTCATCATTTTTCATCAGAAAATTGATTTTTTGGACTGTACAAAAAATGACTCAAAATGTCAAATGGATCATGCCTCGGTTTGAATAACCACTATTTAAAGCCTCACAGGGACAAAAATTGCCATTTTTACAGACTTTTCCTAGTACTCAGAAGCTTCTATTTTGACTGTTTTCGAGCAGGAAAATAACTCTAAACACACTTATTTAGTTCCAAAAGTGATAATTTACATGCAATAGTCTTTAGAGTCAATAGATTACACATTCAAAAATCACTATTACTGACCATCTGGAGAAAGGTCGACAGGTCCTGGGTCATTTTATTTATCAGAAAATTGATTTTTTGGACTGTTAAAAAACTGAATCAAAATGTCAATTGGATCCTCCCTCATGTTGAATAACCACCTTTTAAAGCCTCACAGTGTCCAAAATTGCAGTTTTTACAGACTTTCCTCCTACTCAGAAGCTTATATTTTGACCGTTTCGGGCAGGAAAAAGATTCTAAACACACTAATTTTGCTTCCAAAAGTGATAATTCACACCCAACATCATTTACAGTCAAAAGATTAAATATTAAAAATTCACCATTACTGACCATCTGGAGAAAGTTCGACATGTCCGGGGTCATAATTTTTCATCAGAAAACTGATTTTTTTGGACTGTACAAAAAATGATTCAAAACGTCAATTGGATCATGCCTCATGCTGAATTACCACTTTTTTAAAGCCTCACAGTGACTGAAATTGCCATTTTTACAGACTTTTCCTCCTACTCATATGTAGGCCTGGGCGGTAAATTCCGTCCCGCTCAAGCAATTTGCGGAATTTAAGTAATTTCACATTCCGAGGAGAACGCGGAATTACCCAAAAATCTACGAGCCGCGGCTTTGCGGAAGTTTCTGCTTGTTCACGTTCTCAAAATGCGTGTTCGCAAGATATTTCCCCCCGAGCAGGCAAACAGCGATCGCGAACAGGAAAAAAGCATTGCGAACAAGCAATTCTGCGTGTTCGTTCAATTTCTGCATGTTCGCAGAGATTTTTTACCGTTTTGCAGAGCTTTGCGTAGCGCGACTACGCAAATTCCGCCCACCCCCTACTCATAAGCTTCTATTTTGACCGTTTTAGGGCAGGAAAAAGACTCTAAACACACTTATATCAGTTCCAAAAGTGATAATTCAGATCACACTCCCATTTACAGTCAAAAGATTAAACATTAAAAAATCTCGATTACTGACCATCTGGAGAAAGTTCGACTTGTCGAAGGTCATCGTTTTTCTTCAGAAAATTAATATTTTGGACTGTACTTAAATGATTCAAAATGTCAATTGGGTTGTGCCTCATATTGAATAACCTCTTTCTAAAACCTCGCAGTGACCAAAAATTCCATTAATAAAAACTTTTCCTCCTACTCAGAAGCTTCTATTTTGACAAATTTCAGGAAAGAATATGACTCTAAACACACTTATTTTAGTTCCACAAGTAATAATTCACATCCAACAGTCATTTACAGTCAACAGTTTAAACATTCAAAAATCACTATTACTGACCATCTGGAGAAAGTTCGACAGTTCATTGTTTTTCAATCGAAAATTGATTTTTTGGACAGTACATAAAATTATTCAAAATGTCAATTGAATGTTGCCTCATGTTGAATAACCACTTTTTAAAGCCTAACAGGGACCAAAATTGCCATTTTTACAGTCTTTTTCTCCTACTCAGAAGCTTCTATTGTGACCAATTTCAGGCCGGAAAATGACTCTAAACACTCTTATTTTAGTTGCAAAAGTGATAATTTACATCTAACAGTCATTTACAGTCAAAAGATTAAACATTCAAAAATCACTATTATTGACCATCTGGAGAAAGTTCGACAGGTCCGGGGTCATTGTTTTTCATCCGAAAATTATTATTTGGACTGTAAAAAAAAATGATTCAAAATATCAGGTGGATCGTGCCTCATGTTGAATTACCACCTTTTAAAGCCTTACATTGACCAAAATTAACATTTTAACAGACTTTTCCTACCACTCAGAAGCTTCTATTTTAAACGTTTTCATGCAGGAAAATGTCTCTAAACACACAAATTTAAGTTCCAAAACTGATAACTCACATCCATTAGTCATTCACACCCAACAGTCATTTACAGTAAAAAGATAAAATATTAAAAATTCACCATTACTGACCATCTGGAGAAAGTTTGACAGGTCCGGGGTCATCGTTTTCCATCAGAAAATAGATTTTTTAGACTGTACACAAAATGATTCAAAATGTCAATAGGATCATGCTTCATGTTGAATAACCACTTTTTAAAGCCTCAAATTAACCAAGTTTGCAATTTTTACAGACTTTTCCTCCTACTCGAGAGCTTCAATTTTGACCTTATTTGAACAGGAAAATGAATCTAAACACACTTATTATAGTTTCAAAAGTAATAACTCACATCCAATATTCATTTACATTAAAAAGATTAAACATTAAGAAATCACTATTACTGACCATCTGGATAAAGTTAGACAGTACCAAGGTTCATCGTTTTTCATCAGAAAATTAAGTTTTTGGACTGTATTAAAATGATTCAAAATGTCAATTGTATCATGCCGCATGTTGAATAACCACTTTTTAAAGCGTCACAGTGACCAAAATTGCCATTTTTGCAGACTTTTACTCTACTATTGCATGTGAATTATCACTTTTGGAACTAAAATAATTGTTTTTAGAGTCATTTTCCTGCCTGAAATTGGTCGAGATAGAAGTTTCTGAGTAGGAGGAAAAGTCTGTAAAAATGGTAATTTTGGTCACTCTGAGGTTTTAAAAAGGGGTTATTCAACATGAGGCACAATCCAATTGACATTTTGAATTATTTTTTCTACAGTCCAAAAAATCAATTTTCTGATGAAAACGATGACCCCGGACCTGTCGAACTTTCTCCAGATGGTCAGAAATGGTCATTTATTAATGTTTAAACTTTTCACTGTAAATGACTATTGCATGTGAATTATCACTTTTGGAACTAAAATTAGTGTGTTTAGAGTCATTTTCCTGAGCGAAATTTGTCGAAACAGAAGCATCTGAGTAGGAGGAAAAGTTTGTAAAAATTGATATTTTGGTCACTCTGAGGCCTTAAAAAGTGGTTATTCAACATGAGGCACAATGAATTTGACATTTTGAATATTTTTTTCTACAGTCCAAAAAAATCAATCTTCTGATGAAAAACGAGAACTTTCTCCAGATGGTCAGAAAAGGTCATTTTTTAATGTTAACTCTTTTGACTGTAAATGACTATTGCATGTGAATTATCACTTTTGGATCTAAAATAAGTGTGTTTAGAGTCATTTTCCTTCACAAAATTGGTCGAAATAGAAGTTTCTGAGTAGGAGGAAAAGTCTGTAAAAATGGTAATTTTGGTCACTCTGAGGCTTTAAAAAGTGGTTATTTAACATGAGGCACACTCCAATTGACATTTTGAATTATTTTTTCTACAGTCCAAAAAATCAATTTTCTGATGAAAACGATGACCCCGGACCTGTCGAACTATCTCCAGATGGCCAGAAATGGACATTTTTTAATGGTGAATCTTTTGGTGGCATATGACTATTGCGTGTGAATTCTCACTTTTGGAACTAAAATAAATGTGTTTAGAGTCATTTTCCTACCCAAAATTGGTCAAAATAGAAGCTTCTGAGTAGGAGGAAAAGTCTGTAAAAATGGCAATTTTGGTCACTGTGAGGCTTTGAAAAGTGATTATTCAACATGAGACACAATCCAATTGACATTTTGAATCATTTTTTTACAGCCCCAAAAATCAATTTTTTGATGAAAAACGATGACCCTGGACCTGTTGAACGTTTTCCAGATGGTCAGAAATGGTCATTATTAATGTTTAATCTTTTAACTGTAAATGACTATTGCATGTGAATTATCACTTTTGTAACTAAAAAACATATTTTTTACATTCATTTTCCTGCCCGAAATTGGTCGAAATAGAAGCTTCTGAGTATGAGGAAAAGTCTGTAAAAATGGAAATTTTGGTCACTGTGAGGCTTTAAACAGTGGTTATTTTACACGAGGCACAATCCAATTGACATTTTGAATCATTTTGTGTACAGTCTAAAAAATCAATTTTCTGATGAATAACGTTGAGACCGGACCTGTAGAACTTTCTCCAGATCGTCAGAAATGGTCATTTTTTAATGTTTAATTTTTTAACTGTAAATGAATATTGCATGTGGATTATCACTTTTGAAACTAAAATAATTGTTTTTACAGTTATTTTCCTGCCCGAAATTGGTCGAGATAGAAGTTTCTGAGTAGGAGGAAAAGTCTGTAAATATGGTAATTTTGGTCACTCTGAGGCTTTAAAAAGTGGTTATTCAACATTAGGCACAATCCAATTGACATTTTGAATCATTTTCTGTACAGTCTAAAAAAATGAATTTTCTGATGAAAAACGATGAGACCAGACCTGTAAAACTTTCTCCAGAACGTCAGAAATGGTCATTTTTTAATATTTAATCTTTTGACTGTAAATGACTATTGCATGTGAATTATCACGTTTGGAACTAAATAAGTGTGATTATTGTCATTTTCCAGATGAAATTCGTCGAAATAAAAGCTTCTGAGGAGGAGGATAAGTCTTTAAATGGAAATTTTGGTCACTGTGAGGCTTTGAAAAGTGATTTTTCAACATGAGGCACAATCAAATTGACATTTTGAATCATTTTTTCTACAGTCCAAAAAATCAATTTTCTGATGAAAATGATGACCCTGGACCTGTCCAACTTTCTCTAGATGGTCAGAAATGGTAATTTTTTAATGTTGAATCTTTTGATGGCATATGGCTATTGCGTGTGAATTGTCACTTTTGGAAATAAAATAAGTGTGTTTAGAGTCATTTTTCGGCCCGAAATTGGTCGAAATCAAATTTTCTGAGTAGGAGAAAAAGTCTGTAAAAACTGGAAATTTTGGTCACTGTGAGGCTATAAACAGTGGTTATTTAACATAAGGCACAATCTAATTGACATTTTGAATAATTTTTTCTACAGTCCAAAAAATCAATTTTCTGATGAAAACAATAACCCCGGAGCTGTCGAACTTTCTCCAGATGGTCAGAAATGGTCATTTTTTAATGTTTAATTTTTTAACTGTAAATGACTTTTGCATGTGACTCATCCTTTTGGAAATTGAAAGAAGTCTGTTTAGAATCATTTTCCTGCCCGAAATTGGTCGAAAGAGAAGCTTCTGAGTAGGAGGAAAAGTCTGTAGAAATTTTAATTTTGGTCACTCTGAGGCTTTAAAAAGTGGTTATTCAACATGAGGCACAATCCAATTGACATTTTGAATACTTTTTTCTACAGTCCAAAAAATCTATTTTCTGATGAAAAACGATGACCCCAGACCTGTTGAACTTTCTCCAGATGGTCAGAAATGGCAATTTTTTTTTTTTTTAAATTTTTTTTTTAAAAACCTTTATTTACACATCGAATATTGACAGTCATGGGCCTACAACCGCCCGGGCCGGCCGCTAATGTAGAGAAAACAACAATACAGCAGTTAGAAGAGCCGAAGCGAACCGCACACCTAACGGCTGCAGCCACCCACAACTGAACATAGTATTTCAGAAAGGTTTCTTATTAACTTTTTACAAATAAAACACAAAAAGAAACTTACACCAGGCAAAAGAACTCCATTAACAGGGACTTGCTCTCTCATGGGCGGGGGACAACAGCGACAACGAAGCCAATTACACATTTATTTGCGTGAAAAAGGGCACGGGGGGCAGGAAGAGGCTCGGTCATCCCTCCCGCAAAGCGACCAGGAACATCAAAGTCAAGGGGACATCGTTACGTCTGGTGCGACCACCAAGGGGGGGGGCGCAGATATCCCCCCGATAGGAATTCCAGGGACCCCACATCTTACTCCATGCCCTAGGCTTGCCTCTGGCCACGTAAACCGTCTTCTCTCGGAACATGCACCAATCCATGTTTACTTTCCATTTCATAACTGTGGGGGGCCGGCCGGACCCCCAGAGCTGCGCAATGTCCCTTTTAGCGATCATATTGCCCAAAGTCACCCAACGATCTTGTGCCACATCGCAGTCAGTTGGTTCCCACACATTCAACACACATCGCCGAGCCTCAGGGAGCAGCGCCACACCCGTAACCTCCTCCATCACTGCATGTACACCAGTCCAGAAACGTATCACCTTCGGGCACTCCCACAGAATATGAAGAAAAGTACCAAGCAAGTCACAACCGCGCCGACATAAACCATCACTTGTGTAACCCATGTGAAGCAAGCGGGGACCGGTGACATATACCCTATGTAGTATCTTCAACTGCACAAATCGAAGGCGAGCCGGTATAGCAACCTCCCTCGGTGAGGCTACGGCCGCGACCCAGTCCTCGTCATCCAACTCTAGGCCATCAGCGACCCAGACCTCTCGCAAATGTGTGAGAAGGTCCGCTCGAGTATTAATCAGTTTTTTGTAGATCAGGGAAATAGTACTATCTGGCAGGTAACCATCAAGCAGACGATCTTCCAATGGGGAGGCCTCGGGGATAACTGCAGGATTCAGGAAAGCTGAGAGTAACGCATGGCGCATCTGCGCATAACGAAAGAACTCCCTATCGCTCAGCTTATATTCCATCTGAAGAGCTTCAAACGATTTAAAAGCGCCTTTCGTCCAAAGATGATCCCCCACACGACTAATTCCGATCAAGTCCCACTTCTCAAAGCCTTTTGAACGCCATAAACCTCCCAACGCGTCCGACACATACAGTGGAGTCGCACGAGACAGACCGCCCGTCCATCCCGTAGCAGCGGTGGCACGACGCCAGGCGCGCACCGCATTTTTCGTAGGACCGGTCAATTTAGTACTGCCCTTCGTAGAATAAAGCGCCCTATTGAAATCTCTGCCCGGCAACAGTAGCTTATCCATCTCGTACGCGGGGTTCACCGCAGGGCCGTATGTCCCATGATTCACCGCCACCAACTGGGACGCCCAATAATATCGTCTAATATCAGGGAGAGCTATGCCACCGTCGTACCACGGTAGGGTCAATTTAGTGAGAGCAATGCGCGGTCTCCCATCCCAAACTAACTGCCTCTGTAAGCTCTCTACCTCACTAAAATATCGGGCGGGCACCACGTCCAGCGTATTCTGCAATGCATACAGAAAGCGTGGAAGAGACATCATTTTGAATAAGGCTGCCCGGCCAAGCGGTGATAGCGGGAGCTTACGCCAACGAGCTACATCGGCCCGCAGCCGCTGGAGCGGGGGCAACAGATTCAGAGCATAACTGACTGCCGGATCGAGGGATACGTGGATACCTAGATATTTGAATCCAGACTGTGAAATCTGAATTGGACAGCCACGCGGGAGGAGAGGGGGGCCGCCAACCAGCACATAGACACAGGATTTCACCCAATTAATGACAAGCCCTGAATTGCGACCAAAAAAGTTCAATACATCAAATAAGACTATCAACGATTTCCGCGGAGAGGTGAGATAGAGCAAAATATCATCTGCTTAGAGTGACACGCGATCCTCAAACGTCAGTGTCCACCGAATACCCGTCATGGAGGGTTCCCACCGGAGCCACGCCGCCATGGGCTCCAACCCAAGAGCAAAAAGAAGCGGGGACAGGGGGCAACCCTGCCGCGTGCCCCTGCCAAAGAAATGGTCATTTTTAATGTTTAATCTTTTAACTGTAAACGACTATTGCATGTGAATTATCACTTTTGTAACTAAAAAAAAGATTTTTTAGATTCATTTTCCTGCCCAAAATTGGTCGAAAAAGAAGCGTCTGAGTATGAGGAAAAGTCTGTAAAAATAGCAATTTTGTTCACTGTGTGGCTTTAATAAGTGGTTATTCAACATGAGGCACAATCCAATTGACATTTTGAATAATTTTTTCTCCAAATTGTCAGAAATGGTCATTTTTTAATGTTTAATTTGTAAAACTGTAAATGACTATTGCACGTAAATTATCACTTTTGGAACTAAAATAATTGTTTTTACAGTCATTTTCCTGCCCGAAATTGGTCGAAATAGAAGCTTCTGAGTATGAGGAAAAGTATGTAAAAATGGAAATTTTGGTCACTGTGAGGCTTTAAACAGTGGTTATTTTACATGAGGCACAATCCAATTGACATTTTGAATACTTTTTTCTACAGTCCAAAAAATCTATTTTCTGATGAAAAACGATGAACCCAGACCTGTTGAACTTTCTCCAGATGGTCAGAAATGGTCATTTTTAATGTTTAATCTTTTAACTGTAAACGACTATTGCATGTGAATTATCACTTTTGTAACTAAAAAAAAATTTTTTAGATTCATTTTCCTGCCCAAAATTGGTCGGAAACGAAGCTTCTGAGTTTCAGGAAAAGTCTGTAAAAATAGCAATTTTGGTCACTCTGAGGCTTTAAAAAGTGGTTATTCAACATGAGGCACAATGAATTTGACATTTTGAATATTTTTTTCTACAGTCCAAAAAAATCAATTTTCTGATGAAAAACGAGAACTTTCTCTAGATGGTCAGAAAAGGTCATTTTTTAATGTTAAATCTTTTGACTGTAAATGACTATTGCATGTGAATTATCACTTTTGGATCTAAAATAAGTGTGTTTAGAGTCATTTTCCTTCACGAAATTGGTCGAAATAGAAGTTTCTGAGTAGGAGGAAAAGACTGTAAAAATGGTAATTTTGGTCACTCTGAGGCTTTAAAAAGTGGTTATTCAACATGAGGCACACTCCAATTGACATTTTGAATTATTTTTTCTACAGTCCAAAAAATCAATTTTCTGATGAAAACGATGACCCCGGACCTGTCGAACTATCTCCAGATGGTCAGAAATTGACATTTTTTAATGGTGAATCTTTTGGTGGCATATGACTATTGCGTGTGAATTATCACTTTTGGAACTAAAATAAATGTGTTTAGAGTCATTTTCCTACCCAAAATTGGTCAAAATAGAAGCTTCTGAGTAGGAGGAAAAGTCTGTAAAAATGATAATTTTGGTCACTGTGAGGCTTTGAAAAGTGATTACTCAACATGAGACACAATCCAATTGACATTTTGAATCATTTTTTTTACAGCCCCAAAAATCAATTTTTTGATGAAAAACGATGACCCTGGACCTGTTGAACGTTTTCCAGATGGTCAGAAATGGTCATTATTAATGTTTAATCTTTTAACTGTAAATGACTATTGCATGTGAATTATCACTTTTGTAACTAAAAAACATATTTTTTACATTCATTTTCCTGCCCGAAATTGGTCGAAATAGAAGCTTCTGAGTATGAGGAAAAGTCTGTAAAAATGGAAATTTTGGTCACTGTGAGGCTTTAAACAGTGGTTATTTTACACGAGGCACAATCCAATTGACATTTTGAATCATTTTGTGTACAGTCTAAAAAAATCAATTTTCTGATGAATAACGTTGAGACCGGAAATGTAGAACTTTCTCCAGATCGTCAGAAAAGGTCATTTTTTAATGTTTACTTTTTTAACTGTAAATGACTATTGCATGTGGATTATCACTTTTGAAACTAAAATAATTGTTTTTACAGTTATTTTCCTGCCCAAAATTGGTCGAGATAGAAGTTTCTGAGTAGGAGGAAAAGTCTGTAAATGTGGTAATTTTGGTCACTCTGAGGCTTTAAAAAGTGGTTATTCAACATTAGGCACAATCCAATTGACATTTTGAATCATTTTCTGTACAGTCTAAAAAAATGAATTTTCTGATGAAAAACGATGAGACCAGACCTGTAGAACTTTCTCCAGAACGTCAGAAATGGTCATTTTTTAATGTTTAATCTTTTGACTGTAAATGACTATTGCATGTGAATTATCACGTTTGGAACTAAAATAAGTGTGATTATTGTCATTTTCCAGATGAAATTCGTCGAAATAGAAGCTTCTGAGGAGGAGGATAAGTCTTTAAATGGAAATTTTGGTCACTGTGAGGCTTTGAAAAGTGATTATTCAACATGAGGCACAATCAAATTGACATTTTGAATCATTTTTTCTACAGTCCAGAAAATCAATTTTCTGATGAAAACGATGACCCTGGACCTGTCGAACTTTCTCTAGATGGTCAGAAATGGTCATTTTTTAATGTTGAATCTTTTGATGGCATATGGCTATTGCGTGTGAATTGTCACTTTTGGAAATAAAATAAGTGTGTTTAGAGTCATTTTTCGGCCCGAAATTGGTCGAAATCAAATTTTCTGAGTAGGAGAAAAAGTCTGTAAAAACTGGAAATTTTGGTCACTGTGAGGCTATAAACAGTGGTTATTTAACATAAGGCACAATCTAATTGACATTTTGAATAATTTTTTCTACAGTCCAAAAAATCAATTTTCTGATGAAAAACGATGACCCCAGACCTGTTGAACTTTCTCCAGATGGTCAGAAATGGTCATTTTTAATGTTTAATCTTTTAACTGTAAACGACTATTGCATGTGAATTATCACTTTTGTAACTAAAAAAAAGATTTTTTAGATTCATTTTCCTGCCCAAAATTGGTCGAAAAAGAAGCGTCTGAGTATGAGGAAAAGTCTGTAAAAATAGCAATTTTGTTCACTGTGTGGCTTTAATAATTGGTTATTTAACATGAGGCACAATCCAATTGACATTTTAAATAATTGTTTCTCCAAATTGTCAGAAATGGTCATTTTTTAATGTTTAATTTGTAAATGACTATTGCACGTAAATTATCACTTTTGGAACTAAAATAATTGTTTTTACAGTCATTTTCCTGCCCGAAATTGGTCGAAATAGAAGCTTCTGAGTAGGAGGAAAAGTCTGTAAAAATGATAATTTTGGACACTGTGAGGCTTTGAAAAGTGATTACTCAACATGAGACACAATCCAATTGACATTTTGAATCATTTTTTTTACAGCCCCAAAAATCAATTTTTTGATGAAAAACGATGACCCTGGACCTGTTGAACGTTTTCCAGATGGTCAGAAATGGTCATTATTAATGTTTAATCTTTTAACTGTAAATGACTATTGCATGTGAATTATCACTTTTGTAACTAAAAAACATATTTTTTACATTCATTTTCCTGCCCGAAATTGGTCGAAATAGAAGCTTCTGAGTATGAGGAAAAGTCTGTAAAAATGGAAATTTTGGTCACTGTGAGGCTTTAAACAGTGGTTATTTTACACGAGGCACAATCCAATTGACATTTTGAATCATTTTGTGTACAGTCTAAAAAAATCAATTTTCTGATGAATAACGTTGAGACCGGAAATGTAGAACTTTCTCCAGATCGTCAGAAAAGGTCATTTTTTAATGTTTACTTTTTTAACTGTAAATGACTATTGCATGTGGATTATCACTTTTGAAACTAAAATAATTGTTTTTACAGTTATTTTCCTGCCCAAAATTGGTCGAGATAGAAGTTTCTGAGTAGGAGGAAAAGTCTGTAAATGTGGTAATTTTGGTCACTCTGAGGCTTTAAAAAGTGGTTATTCAACATTAGGCACAATCCAATTGACATTTTGAATCATTTTCTGTACAGTCTAAAAAAATGAATTTTCTGATGAAAAACGATGAGACCAGACCTGTAGAACTTTCTCCAGAACGTCAGAAATGGTCATTTTTTAATGTTTAATCTTTTGACTGTAAATGACTATTGCATGTGAATTATCACGTTTGGAACTAAAATAAGTGTGATTATTGTCATTTTCCAGATGAAATTCGTCGAAATAGAAGCTTCTGAGGAGGAGGATAAGTCTTTAAATGGAAATTTTGGTCACTGTGAGGCTTTGAAAAGTGATTATTCAACATGAGGCACAATCAAATTGACATTTTGAATCATTTTTTCTACAGTCCAGAAAATCAATTTTCTGATGAAAACGATGACCCTGGACCTGTCGAACTTTCTCTAGATGGTCAGAAATGGTCATTTTTTAATGTTGAATCTTTTGATGGCATATGGCTATTGCGTGTGAATTGTCACTTTTGGAAATAAAATAAGTGTGTTTAGAGTCATTTTTCGGCCCGAAATTGGTCGAAATCAAATTTTCTGAGTAGGAGAAAAAGTCTGTAAAAACTGGAAATTTTGGTCACTGTGAGGCTATAAACAGTGGTTATTTAACATAAGGCACAATCTAATTGACATTTTGAATAATTTTTTCTACAGTCCAAAAAATCAATTTTCTGATGAAAAACGATGACCCCAGACCTGTTGAACTTTCTCCAGATGGTCAGAAATGGTCATTTTTAATGTTTAATCTTTTAACTGTAAACGACTATTGCATGTGAATTATCACTTTTGTAACTAAAAAAAAGATTTTTTAGATTCATTTTCCTGCCCAAAATTGGTCGAAAAAGAAGCGTCTGAGTATGAGGAAAAGTCTGTAAAAATAGCAATTTTGTTCACTGTGTGGCTTTAATAATTGGTTATTTAACATGAGGCACAATCCAATTGACATTTTGAATAATTGTTTCTCCAAATTGTCAGAAATGGTCATTTTTTAATGTTTAATTTGTAAATGACTATTGCACGTAAATTATCACTTTTGGAACTAAAATAATTGTTTTTACAGTCATTTTCCTGCCCGAAATTGGTCGAAATAGAAGCTTCTGAGTATGAGGAAAAGTATGTAAAAATTGAAATTTTGGTCACTGTGAGGCTTTAAACGGTGGTTATTTTACACGAGGCACAATCCAATTGACATTTTGAATACTTTTTTCTACAGTCCAAAAAATCTATTTTCTGATGAAAAACGATGACCCCAGACCTGTTGAACTTTCTCCAGATGGTCAGAAATGGTCATTTTTAATGTTTAATCTATTAACTGTAAACGACTATTGCATGTGAATTATCACTTTTGTAACTAAAAAAAATTTTTTTAGATTCATTTTCCTGCCCAAAATTGGTCGGAAACGAAGCTTCTGAGTTTCAGGAAAAGTCTGTAAAAATAGCAATTTTGGTCACTGTGTGGCTTTAATAAGTGGTTATTCAACATGAGGCACAATCATATTGACATTTTGAATCATTTTTTCTTCAGATTGTCAGAAATGGTCATTTTTTAATGTTTAATTTTCAAAACTGTAAGTGACTGTTGCATGTGAATTATCACTTTTGGAACTAAAATAATTGTTTTTACAGTCATTTTCCTGCCCGAAATTGGTTAAAATAGTAGAAGCTTCTGAGTATGAGGAAAAGTATGTAAAAATCGAAATTTTGGTCACTGTGAGGCTTTAAACAGTGGTTATTTTACACGAGGCACAATCCAATTGACATTTTGAATCATTTTGTGTACAGTCTAAAAAATCTATTTTCTGATGAAATACGATAACCCGGACCTGTCGAACTTTCTCCAGATGGTCAGAAATGGTCATTTTTAATGTTTAATCTTTTAACTGTAAATGACTATTGCATGTGAATTATCACTTTAGTAACTATAAAACATTTTTTTGATTCATTTTCCTGCCCGAAATTGGTCGAAAAAGAAGCTTATGAGTATGAGGAAAAGTCTGTAAAAATTGCAATTTTGGTCACTGTGTGGCTTTAATAAGTGGTTATTCAACATGAGGCACAATCCAATTGACATTTTGAATCATTTTTTCTCAAGATTGTCAGAAATGGTCAGTTTTAATGTTTAATCTTTTAACTGTAAATGACTATTGCATGTGAATTATTACTTTGGAACTAAAATAAGTGTATTTAGAGTCATTTTCCTGCCCAAAATTGGTCGAAATAGAAGGTTCTGAGTATGAGGAAAAGTCTGTAAAAATGGAAATTTTGGTCACTGTGAGGCTTTAAACAGTGGTTATTTTACATGAGGCACAATCCAATTGACATTTTGAATAATTTTGTGTACAGTCTAAAAAATCAATTTTCTGATGAATAACGATGAGACCGGACCTGTAGAACTTTCTCCAGATCGTCAGAAATGGTCATTTTTTAATGTTTAATTTTTTAACTGCAAATGACTATTGCATGTGAATTATCACTATTGGAACTAAAATGACTGTTTTTAGAGTCATTTTCCTGCCCGAAATTGGTCGAGATAGAAGTTTCTGAGTAGGAGGAAAAGTCTGTAAAAATGATAATTTTGGTCACTCTGAGGCTTTAAAAAGTGGTTATTCAACATGAGGCAAAATCCAATTCACATTTTGAATTATTTTTTCTACAGTCCAAAAAATCAATTTTCTGATGAAAACGATGACCCCGGACCTGTCGAACTTTCTCCAGATGGTCAGAAATGGTCATTTATTAATGTTTAATCTTTTCACTGTAAATGACTATTGCATGTGAATTATCACTTTTGGAACTAAAATTAGTGTGTTTAGAGTAATTTTCCTGACCGAAATTCGTCGAAAGAGAAGCATCTGAGTAGGAGGAAAAGTTTGTAAAAATTGAAATTTTGGTCACTCTGAGGCTTTAAAAAGTGGTTATTCAACATGAGGCACAATGAATTTGACATTTTGAATATTTTTTTCTACAGTCCAAAAAAATCAATTTTCTGATGAAAAACGAGAACTTTCTCTAGATGGTCAGAAAAGGTCATTTTTTAATGTTAAATCTTTTGACTGTAAATGACTATTGCATGTGAATTATCACTTTTGGATCTAAAATAAGTGTGTTTAGAGTCATTTTCCTTCACGAAATTGGTCGAAATAGAAGTTTCTGAGTAGGAGGAAAAGACTGTAAAAATGGTAATTTTGGTCACTCTGAGGCTTTAAAAAGTGGTTATTCAACATGAGGCACACTCCAATTGACATTTTGAATTATTTTTTCTACAGTCCAAAAAATCAATTTTTTGATGAAAAACGATGACCCTGGACCTGTTGAACTTTTCCAGATGGTCAGAAATGGTCATTATGAATGTTTAATCTTTTAACTGTAAATGACTATTGCATGTGAATTATCACTTTTGTAACTAAAAAACATATTTTTTACATTCATTTTCCTGCCCGAAATTGGTCGAAATAGAAGCTTCTGAGTATGAGGAAAAGTATGTAAAAATTGAAATTTTGGTCACTGTGAGGTTTTAAACCGTGGTTATTTTACACGAGGCACAATCCAATTGACATTTTGAATAATTTTGTGTACAGTCTAAAAAATCAATTTTCTGATGAATAACGATGAGACCGGACCTGTAGAACTTTCTCCAGATCGTCAGAAATGGTCATTTTTTAATGTTTAACTTTTTCACTGCAAATGACTATTGCATGTGAATTATCACTTTTGGAACTAAAATAATTGTTTTTAGAGTCATTTTCCTGCCCGAAATTGGTCGAGATAGAAGTTTCTGAGTAGGAGGAAAAGTCTGTAAAAATGGTAATTTTGGTCACTCTGAGGCTTCAAAAAGTGGTTATTCAACATGAGGCACAATCTAATTGACATTTTGAATACTTTTTTCTACAGTCCAAAAAATCTATTTTCTGATGAAAAACGATGACCCCAGACCTGTTGAACTTTCTCCAGATGGTCAGAAATGGCAATTTTTTTTTTTTTAAATTTTTTTTTTTAAAAACCTTTATTTACACATCGAATATTGACAGTCATGGGCCTACAACCGCCCGGGCCGGCCGCTAATGTAGAGAAAACAACAATACAGCAGTTAGAAGAGCCGAAGCGAACCGCACACCTAACGGCTGCAGCCACCCACAACTGAACATAGTATTTCAGAAAGGTTTCTTATTAACTTTTTACAAATAAAACACAAAAAGAAACTTACACCAGGCAAAAGAACTCCATTAACAGGGACTTGCTCTCTCATGGGCGGGGGACAACAGCGACAACGAAGCCAATTACACATTTATTTGCGTGAAAAAGGGCACGGGGGGCAGGAAGAGGCTCGGTCATCCCTCCCGCAAAGCGACCAGGAACATCAAAGTCAAGGGGACATCGTTACGTCTGGTGCGACCACCAAGGGGGGGGGCGCAGATATCCCCCCGATAGGAATTCCAGGGACCCCACATCTTACTCCATGCCCTAGGCTTGCCTCTGGCCACGTAAACCGTCTTCTCTCGGAACATGCACCAATCCATGTTTACTTTCCATTTCATAACTGTGGGGGGCCGGCCGGACCCCCAGAGCTGCGCAATGTCCCTTTTAGCGATCATATTGCCCAAAGTCACCCAACGATCTTGTGCCACATCGCAGTCAGTTGGTTCCCACACATTCAACACACATCGCCGAGCCTCAGGGAGCAGCGCCACACCCGTAACCTCCTCCATCACTGCATGTACACCAGTCCAGAAACGTATCACCTTCGGGCACTCCCACAGAATATGAAGAAAAGTACCAAGCAAGTCACAACCGCGCCGACATAAACCATCACTTGTGTAACCCATGTGAAGCAAGCGGGGACCGGTGACATATACCCTATGTAGTATCTTCAACTGCACAAATCGAAGGCGAGCCGGTATAGCAACCTCCCTCGGTGAGGCTACGGCCGCGACCCAGTCCTCGTCATCCAACTCTAGGCCATCAGCGACCCAGACCTCTCGCAAATGTGTGAGAAGGTCCGCTCGAGTATTAATCAGTTTTTTGTAGATCAGGGAAATAGTACTATCTGGCAGGTAACCATCAAGCAGACGATCTTCCAATGGGGAGGCCTCGGGGATAACTGCAGGATTCAGGAAAGCTGAGAGTAACGCATGGCGCATCTGCGCATAACGAAAGAACTCCCTATCGCTCAGCTTATATTCCATCTGAAGAGCTTCAAACGATTTAAAAGCGCCTTTCGTCCAAAGATGATCCCCCACACGACTAATTCCGATCAAGTCCCACTTCTCAAAGCCTTTTGAACGCCATAAACCTCCCAACGCGTCCGACACATACAGTGGAGTCGCACGAGACAGACCGCCCGTCCATCCCGTAGCAGCGGTGGCACGACGCCAGGCGCGCACCGCATTTTTCGTAGGACCGGTCAATTTAGTACTGCCCTTCGTAGAATAAAGCGCCCTATTGAAATCTCTGCCCGGCAACAGTAGCTTATCCATCTCGTACGCGGGGTTCACCGCAGGGCCGTATGTCCCATGATTCACCGCCACCAACTGGGACGCCCAATAATATCGTCTAATATCAGGGAGAGCTATGCCACCGTCGTACCACGGTAGGGTCAATTTAGTGAGAGCAATGCGCGGTCTCCCATCCCAAACTAACTGCCTCTGTAAGCTCTCTACCTCACTAAAATATCGGGCGGGCACCACGTCCAGCGTATTCTGCAATGCATACAGAAAGCGTGGAAGAGACATCATTTTGAATAAGGCTGCCCGGCCAAGCGGTGATAGCGGGAGCTTACGCCAACGAGCTACATCGGCCCGCAGCCGCTGGAGCGGGGGCAACAGATTCAGAGCATAACTGACTGCCGGATCGAGGGATACGTGGATACCTAGATATTTGAATCCAGACTGTGAAATCTGAATTGGACAGCCACGCGGGAGGAGAGGGGGGCCGCCAACCAGCACATAGACACAGGATTTCACCCAATTAATGACAAGCCCTGAATTGCGACCAAAAAAGTTCAATACATCAAATAAGACTATCAACGATTTCCGCGGAGAGGTGAGATAGAGCAAAATATCATCTGCTTAGAGTGACACGCGATCCTCAAACGTCAGTGTCCACCGAATACCCGTCATGGAGGGTTCCCACCGGAGCCACGCCGCCATGGGCTCCAACCCAAGAGCAAAAAGAAGCGGGGACAGGGGGCAACCCTGCCGCGTGCCCCTGCCAAAGAAATGGTCATTTTTAATGTTTAATCTTTTAACTGTAAACGACTATTGCATGTGAATTATCACTTTTGTAACTAAAAAAAAGATTTTTTAGATTCATTTTCCTGCCCAAAATTGGTCGAAAAAGAAGCGTCTGAGTATGAGGAAAAGTCTGTAAAAATAGCAATTTTGTTCACTGTGTGGCTTTAATAAGTGGTTATTCAACATGAGGCACAATCCAATTGACATTTTGAATAATTTTTTCTCCAAATTGTCAGAAATGGTCATTTTTTAATGTTTAATTTGTAAAACTGTAAATGACTATTGCACGTAAATTATCACTTTTGGAACTAAAATAATTGTTTTTACAGTCATTTTCCTGCCCGAAATTGGTCGAAATAGAAGCTTCTGAGTATGAGGAAAAGTATGTAAAAATGGAAATTTTGGTCACTGTGAGGCTTTAAACAGTGGTTATTTTACATGAGGCACAATCCAATTGACATTTTGAATACTTTTTTCTACAGTCCAAAAAATCTATTTTCTGATGAAAAACGATGAACCCAGACCTGTTGAACTTTCTCCAGATGGTCAGAAATGGTCATTTTTAATGTTTAATCTTTTAACTGTAAACGACTATTGCATGTGAATTATCACTTTTGTAACTAAAAAAAAATTTTTTAGATTCATTTTCCTGCCCAAAATTGGTCGGAAACGAAGCTTCTGAGTTTCAGGAAAAGTCTGTAAAAATAGCAATTTTGGTCACTCTGAGGCTTTAAAAAGTGGTTATTCAACATGAGGCACAATGAATTTGACATTTTGAATATTTTTTTCTACAGTCCAAAAAAATCAATTTTCTGATGAAAAACGAGAACTTTCTCTAGATGGTCAGAAAAGGTCATTTTTTAATGTTAAATCTTTTGACTGTAAATGACTATTGCATGTGAATTATCACTTTTGGATCTAAAATAAGTGTGTTTAGAGTCATTTTCCTTCACGAAATTGGTCGAAATAGAAGTTTCTGAGTAGGAGGAAAAGACTGTAAAAATGGTAATTTTGGTCACTCTGAGGCTTTAAAAAGTGGTTATTCAACATGAGGCACACTCCAATTGACATTTTGAATTATTTTTTCTACAGTCCAAAAAATCAATTTTCTGATGAAAACGATGACCCCGGACCTGTCGAACTATCTCCAGATGGTCAGAAATTGACATTTTTTAATGGTGAATCTTTTGGTGGCATATGACTATTGCGTGTGAATTATCACTTTTGGAACTAAAATAAATGTGTTTAGAGTCATTTTCCTACCCAAAATTGGTCAAAATAGAAGCTTCTGAGTAGGAGGAAAAGTCTGTAAAAATGATAATTTTGGTCACTGTGAGGCTTTGAAAAGTGATTACTCAACATGAGACACAATCCAATTGACATTTTGAATCATTTTTTTTACAGCCCCAAAAATCAATTTTTTGATGAAAAACGATGACCCTGGACCTGTTGAACGTTTTCCAGATGGTCAGAAATGGTCATTATTAATGTTTAATCTTTTAACTGTAAATGACTATTGCATGTGAATTATCACTTTTGTAACTAAAAAACATATTTTTTACATTCATTTTCCTGCCCGAAATTGGTCGAAATAGAAGCTTCTGAGTATGAGGAAAAGTCTGTAAAAATGGAAATTTTGGTCACTGTGAGGCTTTAAACAGTGGTTATTTTACACGAGGCACAATCCAATTGACATTTTGAATCATTTTGTGTACAGTCTAAAAAAATCAATTTTCTGATGAATAACGTTGAGACCGGAAATGTAGAACTTTCTCCAGATCGTCAGAAAAGGTCATTTTTTAATGTTTACTTTTTTAACTGTAAATGACTATTGCATGTGGATTATCACTTTTGAAACTAAAATAATTGTTTTTACAGTTATTTTCCTGCCCAAAATTGGTCGAGATAGAAGTTTCTGAGTAGGAGGAAAAGTCTGTAAATGTGGTAATTTTGGTCACTCTGAGGCTTTAAAAAGTGGTTATTCAACATTAGGCACAATCCAATTGACATTTTGAATCATTTTCTGTACAGTCTAAAAAAATGAATTTTCTGATGAAAAACGATGAGACCAGACCTGTAGAACTTTCTCCAGAACGTCAGAAATGGTCATTTTTTAATGTTTAATCTTTTGACTGTAAATGACTATTGCATGTGAATTATCACGTTTGGAACTAAAATAAGTGTGATTATTGTCATTTTCCAGATGAAATTCGTCGAAATAGAAGCTTCTGAGGAGGAGGATAAGTCTTTAAATGGAAATTTTGGTCACTGTGAGGCTTTGAAAAGTGATTATTCAACATGAGGCACAATCAAATTGACATTTTGAATCATTTTTTCTACAGTCCAGAAAATCAATTTTCTGATGAAAACGATGACCCTGGACCTGTCGAACTTTCTCTAGATGGTCAGAAATGGTCATTTTTTAATGTTGAATCTTTTGATGGCATATGGCTATTGCGTGTGAATTGTCACTTTTGGAAATAAAATAAGTGTGTTTAGAGTCATTTTTCGGCCCGAAATTGGTCGAAATCAAATTTTCTGAGTAGGAGAAAAAGTCTGTAAAAACTGGAAATTTTGGTCACTGTGAGGCTATAAACAGTGGTTATTTAACATAAGGCACAATCTAATTGACATTTTGAATAATTTTTTCTACAGTCCAAAAAATCAATTTTCTGATGAAAAACGATGACCCCAGACCTGTTGAACTTTCTCCAGATGGTCAGAAATGGTCATTTTTAATGTTTAATCTTTTAACTGTAAACGACTATTGCATGTGAATTATCACTTTTGTAACTAAAAAAAAGATTTTTTAGATTCATTTTCCTGCCCAAAATTGGTCGAAAAAGAAGCGTCTGAGTATGAGGAAAAGTCTGTAAAAATAGCAATTTTGTTCACTGTGTGGCTTTAATAATTGGTTATTTAACATGAGGCACAATCCAATTGACATTTTGAATAATTGTTTCTCCAAATTGTCAGAAATGGTCATTTTTTAATGTTTAATTTGTAAATGACTATTGCACGTAAATTATCACTTTTGGAACTAAAATAATTGTTTTTACAGTCATTTTCCTGCCCGAAATTGGTCGAAATAGAAGCTTCTGAGTAGGAGGAAAAGTCTGTAAAAATGATAATTTTGGTCACTGTGAGGCTTTGAAAAGTGATTACTCAACATGAGACACAATCCAATTGACATTTTGAATCATTTTTTTTACAGCCCCAAAAATCAATTTTTTGATGAAAAACGATGACCCTGGACCTGTTGAACGTTTTCCAGATGGTCAGAAATGGTCATTATTAATGTTTAATCTTTTAACTGTAAATGACTATTGCATGTGAATTATCACTTTTGTAACTAAAAAACATATTTTTTACATTCATTTTCCTGCCCGAAATTGGTCGAAATAGAAGCTTCTGAGTATGAGGAAAAGTCTGTAAAAATGGAAATTTTGGTCACTGTGAGGCTTTAAACAGTGGTTATTTTACACGAGGCACAATCCAATTGACATTTTGAATCATTTTGTGTACAGTCTAAAAAAATCAATTTTCTGATGAATAACGTTGAGACCGGAAATGTAGAACTTTCTCCAGATCGTCAGAAAAGGTCATTTTTTAATGTTTACTTTTTTAACTGTAAATGACTATTGCATGTGGATTATCACTTTTGAAACTAAAATAATTGTTTTTACAGTTATTTTCCTGCCCAAAATTGGTCGAGATAGAAGTTTCTGAGTAGGAGGAAAAGTCTGTAAATGTGGTAATTTTGGTCACTCTGAGGCTTTAAAAAGTGGTTATTCAACATTAGGCACAATCCAATTGACATTTTGAATCATTTTCTGTACAGTCTAAAAAAATGAATTTTCTGATGAAAAACGATGAGACCAGACCTGTAGAACTTTCTCCAGAACGTCAGAAATGGTCATTTTTTAATGTTTAATCTTTTGACTGTAAATGACTATTGCATGTGAATTATCACGTTTGGAACTAAAATAAGTGTGATTATTGTCATTTTCCAGATGAAATTCGTCGAAATAGAAGCTTCTGAGGAGGAGGATAAGTCTTTAAATGGAAATTTTGGTCACTGTGAGGCTTTGAAAAGTGATTATTCAACATGAGGCACAATCAAATTGACATTTTGAATCATTTTTTCTACAGTCCAGAAAATCAATTTTCTGATGAAAACGATGACCCTGGACCTGTCGAACTTTCTCTAGATGGTCAGAAATGGTCATTTTTTAATGTTGAATCTTTTGATGGCATATGGCTATTGCGTGTGAATTGTCACTTTTGGAAATAAAATAAGTGTGTTTAGAGTCATTTTTCGGCCCGAAATTGGTCGAAATCAAATTTTCTGAGTAGGAGAAAAAGTCTGTAAAAACTGGAAATTTTGGTCACTGTGAGGCTATAAACAGTGGTTATTTAACATAAGGCACAATCTAATTGACATTTTGAATAATTTTTTCTACAGTCCAAAAAATCAATTTTCTGATGAAAAACGATGACCCCAGACCTGTTGAACTTTCTCCAGATGGTCAGAAATGGTCATTTTTAATGTTTAATCTTTTAACTGTAAACGACTATTGCATGTGAATTATCACTTTTGTAACTAAAAAAAAGATTTTTTAGATTCATTTTCCTGCCCAAAATTGGTCGAAAAAGAAGCGTCTGAGTATGAGGAAAAGTCTGTAAAAATAGCAATTTTGTTCACTGTGTGGCTTTAATAATTGGTTATTTAACATGAGGCACAATCCAATTGACATTTTGAATAATTGTTTCTCCAAATTGTCAGAAATGGTCATTTTTTAATGTTTAATTTGTAAATGACTATTGCACGTAAATTATCACTTTTGGAACTAAAATAATTGTTTTTACAGTCATTTTCCTGCCCGAAATTGGTCGAAATAGAAGCTTCTGAGTATGAGGAAAAGTATGTAAAAATTGAAATTTTGGTCACTGTGAGGCTTTAAACGGTGGTTATTTTACACGAGGCACAATCCAATTGACATTTTGAATACTTTTTTCTACAGTCCAAAAAATCTATTTTCTGATGAAAAACGATGACCCCAGACCTGTTGAACTTTCTCCAGATGGTCAGAAATGGTCATTTTTAATGTTTAATCTATTAACTGTAAACGACTATTGCATGTGAATTATCACTTTTGTAACTAAAAAAAATTTTTTTAGATTCATTTTCCTGCCCAAAATTGGTCGGAAACGAAGCTTCTGAGTTTCAGGAAAAGTCTGTAAAAATAGCAATTTTGGTCACTGTGTGGCTTTAATAAGTGGTTATTCAACATGAGGCACAATCATATTGACATTTTGAATCATTTTTTCTTCAGATTGTCAGAAATGGTCATTTTTTAATGTTTAATTTTCAAAACTGTAAGTGACTGTTGCATGTGAATTATCACTTTTGGAACTAAAATAATTGTTTTTACAGTCATTTTCCTGCCCGAAATTGGTTAAAATAGTAGAAGCTTCTGAGTATGAGGAAAAGTATGTAAAAATCGAAATTTTGGTCACTGTGAGGCTTTAAACAGTGATTATTTTACACGAGGCACAATCCAATTGACATTTTGAATCATTTTGTGTACAGTCTAAAAAATTTTCTGATGAAATACGATAACCCGGACCTGTCGAACTTTCTCCAGATGGTCAGAAATGGTCATTTTTAATGTTTAATCTTTTAACTGTAAATGACTATTGCATGTGAATTATCACTTTAGTAACTATAAAACATTTTTTTGATTCATTTTCCTGCCCGAAATTGGTCGAAAAAGAAGCTTATGAGTATGAGGAAAAGTCTGTAAAAATTGCAATTTTGGTCACTGTGTGGCTTTAATAAGTGGTTATTCAACATGAGGCACAATCCAATTGACATTTTGAATCATTTTTTCTCAAGATTGTCAGAAATGGTCAGTTTTAATGTTTAATCTTTTAACTGTAAATGACTATTGCATGTGAATTATCACTTTGGAACTAAAATAAGTGTATTTAGAGTCATTTTCCTGCCCAAAATTGGTCGAAATAGAAGGTTCTGAGTATGAGGAAAAGTCTGTAAAAATGGAAATTTTGGTCACTGTGAGGCTTTAAACAGTGGTTATTTTACATGAGGCACAATCCAATTGACATTTTGAATAATTTTGTGTACAGTCTAAAAAATCAATTTTCTGATGAATAACGATGAGACCGGACCTGTAGAACTTTCTCCAGATCGTCAGAAATGGTCATTTTTTAATGTTTAATTTTTTAACTGCAAATGACTATTGCATGTGAATTATCACTATTGGAACTAAAATGACTGTTTTTAGAGTCATTTTCCTGCCCGAAATTGGTCGAGATAGAAGTTTCTGAGTAGGAGGAAAAGTCTGTAAAAATGATAATTTTGGTCACTCTGAGGCTTTAAAAAGTGGTTATTCAACATGAGGCAAAATCCAATTCACATTTTGAATTATTTTTTCTACAGTCCAAAAAATCAATTTTCTGATGAAAACGATGACCCCGGACCTGTCGAACTTTCTCCAGATGGTCAGAAATGGTCATTTATTAATGTTTAATCTTTTCACTGTAAATGATTATTGCATGTGAATTATCACTTTTGGAACTAAAATTAGTGTGTTTAGAGTAATTTTCCTGACCGAAATTCGTCGAAAGAGAAGCATCTGAGTAGGAGGAAAAGTTTGTAAAAATTGAAATTTTGGTCACTCTGAGGCTTTAAAAAGTGGTTATTCAACATGAGGCACAATGAATTTGACATTTTGAATATTTTTTTCTACAGTCCAAAAAAATCAATTTTCTGATGAAAAACGAGAACTTTCTCTAGATGGTCAGAAAAGGTCATTTTTTAATGTTAAATCTTTTGACTGTAAATGACTATTGCATGTGAATTATCACTTTTGGATCTAAAATAAGTGTGTTTAGAGTCATTTTCCTTCACGAAATTGGTCGAAATAGAAGTTTCTGAGTAGGAGGAAAAGACTGTAAAAATGGTAATTTTGGTCACTCTGAGGCTTTAAAAAGTGGTTATTCAACATGAGGCACACTCCAATTGACATTTTGAATTATTTTTTCTACAGTCCAAAAAATCAATTTTTTGATGAAAAACGATGACCCTGGACCTGTTGAACTTTTCCAGATGGTCAGAAATGGTCATTATTAATGTTTAATCTTTTAACTGTAAATGACTATTGCATGTGAATTATCACTTTTGTAACTAAAAAACATATTTTTTACATTCATTTTCCTGCCCGAAATTGGTCGAAATAGAAGCTTCTGAGTATGAGGAAAAGTATGTAAAAATTGAAATTTTGGTCACTGTGAGGTTTTAAACAGTGGTTATTTTACACGAGGCACAATCCAATTGACATTTTGAATAATTTTGTGTACAGTCTAAAAAATCAATTTTCTGATGAATAACGATGAGACCGGACCTGTAGAACTTTCTCCAGATCGTCAGAAAGGGTCATTTTTTAATGTTTAACTTTTTCACTGCAAATGACTATTGCATGTGAATTATCACTTTTGGAACTAAAATAATTGTTTTTAGAGTCATTTTCCTGCCCGAAATTGGTCGAGATAGAAGTTTCTGAGTAGGAGGAAAAGTCTGTAAAAATGGTAATTTTGGTCACTCTGAGGCTTCAAAAAGTGGTTATTCAACATGAGGCACAATCTAATTGACATTTTGAATTATTTTTTCTACAGTCCAAAAAATCAATTTTCTGATGAAAACGATGACCCCGGACCTGTCGAACTTTCTCCAGATGGTCAGAAATGGTCATTTATTAATGTTTATTCTTTTCACTGTAAATGACTATTGCATGTGAATTATCACTTTTGGAACTAAAATTAGTGAGTTTAGAGTAATTTTCCTGACCGATATTCGTCGAAAGAGAAGCATCTGAGTAGGAGGAAAAGTTTTTAAAAATTGAAATTTTGGTCACTCTGAGGCTTTAAAAAGTGGTTATTCAACATGAGGCACAATGAATTTGACATTTTGAATATTTTTTTCTACAGTTCAAAAAAATCAATCTTCTGATGAAAAACGAGAACTTTCTCCAGATGGTCAGAAAAGGTCATTTTTTAATGTTAAATCTTTTGACTGTAAATGACTATTGCATGTGAATTATCACTTTTGGATCTAAAATAAGTGTGTTTAGAGTCATTTTCCTTCACAAAATTGGTCGAAATAGAAGTTTCTGAGTAGGAGGAAAAGTCTGTAAAAATGGTAATTTTGGTCACTCTGAGGCTTTAAAAAGTGGTTATTCAACATGAGGCACACTCCAATTGACATTTTGAATTATTTTTTCTACAGTCCAAAAAATCAATTTTCTGATGAAAACGATGACCCCGGCCGGACCTGTCGAACTTTCTCCAGATGGTCAGAAATGGTCATTTATTAATGTTTATTCTTTTCACTGTAAATGACTATTGCATGTGAATTATCACTTTTGGAACTAAAATTAGTGTGTTTAGAGTAATTTTCCTGACCGATATTCGTCGAAAGAGAAGCATCTGAGTAGGAGGAAAAGTTTTTAAAAATTGAAATTTTGGTCACTCTGAGGCTTTAAAAAGTGGTTATTCAACATGAGGCACAATGAATTTGACATTTTGAATATTTTTTTCTACAGTCCAAAAAAATCAATTTTCTGATGAAAAACGAGAACTTTCTCCAGATGGTCAGAAAAGGTCATTTTTTAATGTTAAATCTTTTGACTGTAAATGACTATTGCATGTGAATTATCACTTTTGGATCTAAAATAAGTGTGTTTAGAGTCATTTTCCTTCACAAAATTGGTCGAAATAGAAGTTTCTGAGTAGGAGGAAAAGTCTGTAAAAATGGTAATTTCGGTCACTCTGAGGCTTTAAAAAGTGGTTATTCAACATGAGGCACAATCCAATTGACATTTTGAATTATTTTTTCTACAGTCCAAAAAATCAATTTTCTGATGAAAACGATGACCCCGGACCTGTCGAACTTTCTCCAGATGGTCAGAAATGGTCATTTATTAATGTTTATTCTTTTCACTGTAAATGACTATTGCATGTGAATTATCACTTTTGGAACTAAAATTAGTGTGTTTAGAGTAATTTTCCTGACCGATATTCGTCGAAAGAGAAGCATCTGAGTAGGAGGAAAAGTTTTTAAAAATTGAAATTTTGGTCACTCTGAGGCTTTAAAAAGTGGTTATTCAACATGAGGCACAATGAATTTGACATTTTGAATATTTTTTTCTACAGTCCAAAAAAATCAATTTTCTGATGAAAAACGAGAACTTTCTCCAGATGGTCAGAAAAGGTCATTTTTTAATGTTAAATCTTTTGACTGTAAATGACTATTGCATGTGAAATATCACTTTTGGATCTAAAATAAGTGTGTTTAGAGTCATTTTCCTTCACAAAATTGGTCGAAATAGAAGTTTCTGAGTAGGAGGAAAAGTCTGTAAAAATGGTAATTTTGGTCACTCTAAGGCTTTAAAAAGTGGTTATTCAACATGAGGCACAATCCAATTGACATTTTGAATTTTTTTTCTACAGTCCAAAAAATCAATTTTCTGATGAAAACGATGACCCCGGACCTGTCGAACTTTCTCCAGATGGTCAGAAATGGTCATTTATTAATGTTTATTCTTTTCACTGTAAATGACTATTGCATGTGAATTATCACTTTTGGAACTAAAATTAGTGTGTTTAGAGTAATTTTCCTGACCGATATTCGTCGAAAGAGAAGCATCTGAGTAGGAGGAAAAGTTTTTAAAAATTGAAATTTTGGTCACTCTGAGGCTTTAAAAAGTGGTCATTCAACATGAGGCACAATGAATTTGACATTTTGAATATTTTTTTCTACAGTCCAAAAAAATCAATCTTCTGATGAAAAACGAGAACTTTCTCCAGATGGTCAGAAAAGGTCATTTTTTAATGTTAAATCTTTTGACTGTAAATGACTATTGCATGTGAATTATCACTTTTGGATCTAAAATAAGTGTGTTTAGAGTCATTTTCCTTCACAAGATTGGTTGAAATAGAAGTTTCTGAGTAGGAGGAAAAGTCTGTAAAAATGGTAATTTTGGTCACTCTGAGGCTTTAAAAAGTGGTTATTCAACATGAGGCACACTCCAATTGACATTTTGAATTTTTTTTCTACAGTCCAAAAAATCAATTTTCTGATGAAAACGATGACCCCGGACCTGTCGAACTATCTCCAGATGGTCAGAAATGGACATTTTTTAATGGTGAATCTTTTGGTGGCATATGACTATTGCGTGTGAATTATCACTTTTGGAACTAAAATAAATGTGTTTTGAGTCATTTTCCTACCCGAAATTGGTCAAAATAGAAGCTTCTGAGTAGGAGGAAAACTCTGTAAAAATGGCAATTTTGGTCACTGTGAGGCTTTGAAAAGTGATTATTCAACATGAGACACAATCCAATTGACATTTTGAATACTTTTTTCTACAGTCCAAAAAATCTATTTTCTGATGAAAAACGATGACCCCAGACCTGTTGAACTTTCTCCAGATGGTCAGAAATGGTCATTATTAATGTTTAATCTTTTAACTGTAAAAGACTATTGCATGTAAATTATCACTTTTGTAACTAAAAAACATATTTTATAAATTCATTTTCCTGCCCGAAATTGGTCGAAAAAGAAGCTTCTGAGTATGAGGAAAAGTCTTTAAAAATAGCAATTTTGGTCACTGTGTGGCTTTAAAAAGTGGGTATTCAACATGAGGCACAATCCAATTGACATTTTGAATCATTTTTTCTACAGCCCCAAAAATCAATTTTTTGATGAAAAACGATGACCCTGGACCTGTTGAACTTTTTGCAGATGGTCAGAAATGGTCATTATTAATGTTTAATCTTTTAACTGTACCTGACTATTGCATGTGAATTATGACTTTTGTAACTAAAAAACATATTTTTTACATTCATTTTCCTGCCCGAAATTGGTCGAAATAGAAGCTTCTGAGTATGAGGAAAAGTCTGTAAAAATGGAAATTTTGGTCACTGTGAGGCTTTAAACAGTGGTTATTTTACACGAGGCACAATCCAATTGACATTTTGAATCATTTACTGTACAGTCTAAAAAAATGAATTTTCTGATGAAAAACGATGAGACCAGACCTGTAGAACTTTCTCCAGAACGTCAGAAATGGTCATTTTTTAATGTTTAATCTTTTGACTGTAAATGACTATTGCATGTGAATTATCACGCTTGGAACTAAAATAAGTGTGATTGTTGTCATTTTCCAGATGAAATTCGTCGAAATAGAAGCTTCTAAGGAGGAGGATAAGTCTTTAAATGGAAATTTTGGTCACTGTGAGGCTTTGAAAAGTGATTATTCAACATGAGGCGCAATCAAATTGACATTTTGAATCATTTTTTCTACAGTCCAAAAAATCAATTTTATGATGAAAACGATGACCCTGGACCTGTCGAACTTTCTCTAGATGGTCAGAAATGGTCATTTTTTAATGTTGAATCTTTTGATTGCATATGGCTATTGCGTGTTAATTGTCACTTTTGGAAATAAAATAAGTGTGTTTAGAGTCATTTTTCGGCCCGAAATTGGTCGAAATCAAATTTTCTGAGTAGGAGAAAAAGTCTGTAAAAACTGGAAATTTTGGTCACTGTGAGGCTATAAACAGTGGTTATTTAACATAAGGCACAATCTAATTGACATTTTGAATAATTTTTTCTACAGTCCAAAAAATCAATTTTCTGATGAAAACAATAACCCCGGAGCTGTCGAACTTTCTCCAGATGGTCAGAAATGGTCATTTTTTAATGTTTAATTTTTTAACTGTAAATGACTTTTGCATGTGACTCATCCTTTTGGAAATTGAAAGAAGTCTGTTTAGAATCATTTTCCTGCCCGAAATTGGTCGAAAGAGAAGCTTCTGAGTAGGAGGAAAAGTCTGTAAAAATATTAATTTTGGTCACTCTGAGGCTTTAAAAAGTGGTTATTCAACATGAGGCACAATCCAATTGACATTTTGAATACTTTTTTCTACAGTCCAAAAAATCTATTTTCTGATGAAAAACGATGACCCCAGACCTGTTGAACTTTCTCCAGATGGTCAGAAATGGCCATTTTTAATGTTTAATCTTTTAACTGTAAACGACTATTGCATGTTTTTAGATTCATTTTCCTGTCCAAAATTGGTCGAAAAAGAAGCTTCTGAGTTTGAGAAAAAGTCTGTAAAAATAGCAATTTTGGTCACTGTGTGGCTTTAATAAGTGGTTATTCAACATGAGGCACAATCATAGTGACATTTTGAATCATTTTTTCTCCAGATTGTCAGAAATTGTCATTTTTTAATGTTTAATTTTTAAAACTGTAAATGACTATTGCATGTGAATTATCACTTTTGGAACTAAAATAATTGTTTTTACAGTCATTTTCCTGCCCGAAATTGGTCGAAATAGTAGAAGCTTCTGAGTATGAGGAAAAGTATGTAAAAATGGAAATTTTGGTCACTGTGAGGCTTTAAACAGTGGTTATTTTACATGAGGCACAATCCAATTGACATTTTGAATCATTTTGTGTAGTCTAAAAAATCTATTTTCTGATGAAAAACGATAACCGGGACCTGTCGAACTTTCTCCAGATGGTCAGAAATGGTCATTTTTAATGTTTAATCGTTTAACTGTAAATGACTATTGCATGTGAATTATCACTTTAGTAACTAAAAAAAAATTTTGGATTCATTTTCCTGCCCTAAATTGGTCAAAAAAGAAGCTTATGAGTATGAGGAAAAGTCTGTAAAAATAGCAATTTTGGTCACTGTGTGGCTTTAAACAGTGGTTATTTTACACGAGGCACAATCCAATTGACATTTTGAATACTTTTTTTCTACAGTCCAAAAAATCTATTTTCTGATGAAAAACGATGAACCCAGACCTGTTGAACTTTCTCCAGATGGTCAGAATTGTTCATTTTTAATGTATAATCTTTTAACTGTAAATGACTATTGCATGTGAATTATAACTTTTGTAACTAAAAAAAATTTTTTAGATTCATTTTCCTGCCCAAAATTGGTCGGAAACGAAGCTTCTGAGTTTCAGGAAAAGTCTGTAAAAATAGCAATTTTGGCCACTGTGTGGCTTTAATAAGTGGTTATTCAACATGAGGCACAATCATATTGACTTTTTAAATAATTTTTTCTCCAGATTGTCAGAAATGGTCATTTTTTATTGTTTAATCTTCAAAACTGTAAATGACTGTTGCATGTGAATTATCACTTTTGGAACTAAAATAATTGTTTTTATAGTCATTTTCCTGCCCGAAATTGGTTAAAATAGTAGAAGCTTCTGAGTATGAGGAAAAGTATGTAAAAATGGAAATTTTGGTCACTGTGAGGCTTTAAACAGTGGTTATTTTACACGAGGCACAATCCAATTGACATTTTGAATCATTTTGTGTACAGTCTAAAAAATCTATTTTCTGATGAAATACGATAACCCGGACCTGTCGAACTTTCTCCAGATCATCAGAAATGGTCATTTTTAATGTTTAATTTTTTAACTGTAAATGACTATTGCATGTGAATTATCACTTTAGTAACTAAAAAAAAATTTTTTGATTCATTTTCCTGCCTGAAATTGGTCGAAAAAGAAGCTTATGAGTATGAGGAAAAGTCTGTAAAAATAGCAATTTTGTTCACTGTGTGGCTTTAATAATTGGTTATTCAACATGAGGCACAATGCAATTGTCATTTTGAATAATTTTTTCTCCAAATTGTCAGACATGGTCATTTTTTAATGTTTAATTTGTAAAACTGTAAATGACTATTGCACGTAAATTATCACTTTTGGAACTAAAATAATTGTTTTTACAGTCATTTTCCTGCCCGAAATTGGTCGAAATAGAAGCTTCTGAGTATGAGGAAAAGTATGTAAAAATTGAAATTTTGGTCACTGTGAGGCTTTAAACGGTGGTTATTTTACACGAGGCACAATCCAATTGACATTTTGAATACTTTTTTCTACAGTCCAAAAAATCTATTTTCTGATGAAAAACGATGACCCCAGACCTGTTGAACTTTCTCCAGATGGTCAGAAATGGTCATTTTTAATGTTTAATCTTTTAACTGTAAACGGCTATTGCATGTGAATTATCACTTTTGTAACTAAAAAAATTTTTTTTAGATTCATTTTCCTGCCCAAAATTGGTCGGAAACGAAGCTTCTGAGTTTCAGGAAAAGTCTGTAAAAATAGCAATTTTGGTCACTGTGTGGCTTTAATAAGTGGTTATTCAACATGAGGCACAATCATATTGACATTTTGAATCATTTTTTCTTCAGATTGTCAGAAATGGTCATTTTTTAATGTTTAATTTTCAAAACTGTAAATGACTGTTGCATGTGAATTCTCACTTTTGGAACTAAAATAATTGTTTTTACAGTCATTTTCCTGCCCGAAATTGGTTAAAATAGTAGAAGCTTCTGAGTATGAGGAAAAGTATGTAAAAATCGAAATTTTGGTCACTGTGAGGCTTTAAACAGTGGTTATTTTACACGAGGCACAATCCAATTGACATTTTGAATCATTTTGTGTACAGTCTAAAAAATATATTTTCTGATGAAATACGATAACCCGGACCTGTCGAACTTTCTCCAGATGGTCAGAAATGGTCATTTTTAATATTTAATCTTTTAACTGTAAATGACTATTGCATGTGAATTATCACTTTAGTAACTATAAAACATTTTTTTGATTCATTTTCCTGCCCGAAATTGGTCGAAAAAGAAGCTTATGAGTATGAGGAAAAGTCTGTAAAAATAGCAATTTTGGTCACTGTGTGGCTTTAATAAGTGGTTATTCAACATGAGGCACAATCCAATTGACATTTTGAATCATTTTTTCTCAAGATTGTCAGAAATGGTCAGTTTTAATGTTTAATCTTTTAACTGTAAATGACTATTGCATGTGAATTATCACTTTTGGAACTAAAATAAGTGTATTTAGAGTCATTTTCCTGCCCAAAATTGGTCGAAATAGAAGCTTCTGAGTATGAGGAAAAGTCTGTAAAAATGGAAATTTTGGTCACTGTGAGGCTTTAAACAGTGGTTATTTTACATGAGGCACAATCCAATTGACATTTTGAATAATTTTGTGTACAGTCTAACAAATCAATTTTCTGATGAATAACGATGAGACCGGACGTGTAGAACTTTCTCCAGATCGTCAGAAATGGTCATTTTTTAATGTTTAATTTTTTAACTGCAAATGACTATTGCATGTGAATTATCTCTTTTGGAACTAAAATGATTGTTTTTAGAGTCATTTTCCTGCCCGAAATTGGTCGAGATAGAAGTTTCTGAGTAGGAGGAAAAGTCTGTAAAAATTATAATTTTGGTCACTCTGAGGCTTTAAAAAGTGGTTATTCAACATGAGGCACAATCCAATTGACATTTTGAATTATTTTTTCTACAGTCCAAAAAATCAATTTTCTGATGAAAACGATGTCCCCGGACCTGTCGAACTTTCTCCAGATGGTCAGAAATGGTCATTTATTAATGTTTAATCTTTTCACTGTAAATGACTATTGCATGTGAATTATCACTTTTGGAACTAAAATTAGTGTGTTTAGAGTAATTTTCCTGACCGAAATTCGTCGAAAGAGAAGCATCTGAGTAGGAGGAAAAGTTTGTAAAAATTGAAATTTTGGTCACTCTGAGGCTTTAAAAAGTGGTTATTCAACATGAGGCACAATGAATTTGACCTTTTGAATATTTTTTTCTACAGTCCAAAAAAATCAATTTTCTGATGAAAAACGAGAACTTTCTCTAGATGGTCAGAAAAGGTCATTTTTTAATGTTAAATCTTTTGACTGTAAATGACTATTGCATGTGAATTATCACTTTTGGATCTAAAATAAGTGTGTTTAGAGTCATTTTCCTTCACGAAATTGGTCGAAATAGAAGTTTCTGAGTAGGAGGAAAAGACTGTAAAAATGGTAATTTTGGTCACTCTGAGGCTTTAAAAAGTGGTTATTCAACATGAGGCACACTCCAATTGACATTTTGAATTATTTTTTCTACAGTCCAAAAAATCAAATTTTTGATGAAAAACGATGACCCTGGACCTGTTGAACTTTTCCAGATGGTCAGAAATGGTCATTATTAATGTTTAATCTTTTAACTGTAAATGACTATTGCATGTGAATTATCACTTTTGTAACTAAAAAACATATTTTTTACATTCATTTTCCTGCCCGAAATTGGTCGAAATAGAAGCTTCTGAGTATGAGGAAAAGTCTGTAAAAATTGAAATTTTGGTCACTGTGAGGTTTTAAACAGTGGTTATTTTACATGAGGCACAATCCAATTGACATTTTGAATAATTTTGTGTACAGTCTAAAAGATCAATTTTCTGATGAATAACGATGAGACCGGACCTGTAGAACTTTCTCCAGATCGTCAGAAATGGTCATTTTTTAATGTTTAACTTTTTCACTGCAAATGACTATTGCATGTGAATTATCACTTTTGGAACTAAAATAATTGTTTTTAGAGTCATTTTCCTGCCCGAAATTGGTCGAGATAGAAGTTTCTGAGTAGGAGGAAAAGTCTGTAAAAATTGAAATTTTGGTCACTGTGAGGTTTTAAACAGTGGTTATTTTACATGAGGCACAATCCAATTGACATTTTGAATAATTTTGTGTACAGTCTAAAAAATCAATTTTCTGATGAATAACGATGAGACCGGACCTGTAGAACTTTCTCCAGATCGTCAGAAATGGTCATTTTTTAATGTTTAACTTTTTCACTGCAAATGACTATTGCATGTGAATTATCACTTTTGGAACTAAAATAATTGTTTTTAGAGTCATTTTCCTGCCCGAAATTGGTCGAGATAGAAGTTTCTGAGTAGGAGGAAAAGTCTGTAAAAATGGTAATTTTGGTCACTCTGAGGCTTCAAAAAGTGGTTATTCAACATGAGGCACAATCTAATTGACATTTTGAATTATTTTTTCTACAGTCCAAAAAATCAATTTTCTGATGAAAACGATGACCCCGGACCTGTCGAACTTTCTCCAGATGGTCAGAAATGGTCATTTATTAATGTTTATTCTTTTCACTGTAAATGACTATTGCATGTGAATTATCACTTTTGGAACTAAAATTAGTGTGTTTAGAGTAATTTTCCTGACCGATATTCGTCGAAAGAGAAGCATCTGAGAAGGAGGAAAAGTTTTTAAAAATTGAAATTTTGGTCACTCTGAGGCTTTAAAAAGTGGTTATTCAACATGAGGCACAATGAATTTGACATTTTGAATATTTTTTTCTACAGTCCAAAAAAATCAATTTTCTGATGAAAAACGAGAACTTTCTCCAGATGGTCAGAAAAGGTCATTTTTTAATGTTAAATCTTTTGACTGTAAATGACTATTGCATGTGAATTATCACTTTTGGATCTAAAATAAGTGTGTTTAGAGTCATTTTCCTTCACGAAATTGGTCGAAATAGAAGTTTCTGAGTAGGAGGAAAAGTCTGTAAAAATGGTAGTTTTGGTCACTCTGAGGCTTTAAAAAGTGGTTATTCAACATGAGGCACAATCCAATTGACATTTTGAATTATTTTTTCTACAGTCCAAAAAATCAATTTTCTGATGAAAACGATGACCCCGGCCGGACCTGTCGAACTTTCTCCAGATGGTCAGAAATGGTCATTTATTAATGTTTATTCTTTTCACTGTAAATGACTATTGCATGTGAATTATCACTTTTGGAACTAAAATTAGTGTGTTTAGAGTAATTTTCCCGACCGATATTCGTCGAAAGAGAAGCATCTGAGTAGGAGGAAAAGTTTTTAAAAATTGAAATTTTGGTCACTCTGAGGCTTTAAAAAGTGGTTATTCAACATGAGGCACAATGAATTTGACATTTTGAATATTTTTTTCTACAGTCCAAAAAAATCAATTTTCTGATGAAAAACGAGAACTTTCTCCAGATGGTCAGAAAAGGTCATTTTTTAATGTTAAATCTTTTGACTGTAAATGACTATTGCATGTGAATTATCACTTTTGGATCTAAAATAAGTGTGTTTAGAGTCATTTTCCTTCACAAAATTGGTCGAAATAGAAGTTTCTGAGTAGGAGGAAAAGTCTGTAAAAATGGTAATTTTGGTCACTCTGAGGCTTTAAAAAGTGGTTATTCAACAGGAGGCACAATCCAATTGACATTTTGAATTATTTTTTCTACAGTCCAAAAAATCAATTTTCTTATGAAAACGATGACCCCGGACCTGTCGAACTTTCTCCAGATGGTCAGAAATGGTCATTTATTAACCCCTTCGGTGCTCATGACGGAACGGTTCCGTCATGAGCCACGGTTGAGCTGTGCTCATGACGGAACCGTTCCGTCATGACCACGCCCGCGCAAGATTCCGTCAGCACAGCGGCGGAATCTGCGCAGCATGGAAGGGGTTAATGTTTATTCTTTTCACTGTAAATGACTATTGCATGTGAATTATCACTTTTGGAACTAAAATTAGTGTGTTTAGAGTAATTTTCCTGACCGATATTCGTCGAAAGAGAAGCATCTGAGTAGGAGGAAAAGTGTTTAAAAATTGAAATTTTGGTCACTCTGAGGCTTTAAAAAGTGGTTATTCAACATGAAGCACAATGAATTTGACATTTTGAATATTTCTTTCTACAGTCCAAAAAAATCAATCTTCTGATGAAAAACGAGAACTTTCTCCAGATGGTCAGAAAAGGTCATTTTTTACTGTTAAATCTTTTGACTGTAAATGACTATTGCATGTGAATTATCACTTTTGGATCTAAAATAAGTGTGTTTAGAGTCATTTTCCTTCACAAAATTGGTTGAAATAGAAGTTTCTGAGTAGGAGGAAAAGTCTGTAAAAATGGTAATTTTGGTCACTCTGAGGCTTTAAAAAGTGGTTATTCAACATGAGGCACACTCTAATTGACATTTTGAATTTTTTTTCTACAGTCCAAAAAATCAATTTTCTGATGAAAACGATGACCCCAGACCTGTTGAACTTTCTCCAGATGGTCAGAAATGGTCATTATTAATGTTTAATCTTTTAACTGTAAAAGACTATTGCATGTAAATTATCACTTTTGTAACTAAAAAACATATTTTATAAATTCATTTTCCTGCCCGAAATTGGTCGAAAAAGAAGCTTCTGAGTATGAGGAAAAGTCTTTAAAAATAGCAATTTTGGTCACTGTGTGGCTTTAAAAAGTGGGTATTCAACATGAGGCACAATCCAATTGACATTTTGAATCATTTTTTCTACAGCCCCAAAAATCAATTTTTTGATGAAAAACGATGACCCTGGACCTGTTGAACTTTTTGCAGATGGTCAGAAATGGTCATTATTAATGTTTAATCTTTTAACTGTAAATGACTATTGCATGTGAATTATCACTTTTGTAACTAAAAAACATATTTTTTACATTCATTTTCCTGCCCGAAATTGGTCGAAATAGAAGCTTCTGAGTATGAGGAAAAGTCTGTAAAAATGGAAATTTTGGTCACTGTGAGGCTTTAAACAGTGGTTATTTTACACGAGGCACAATCCAATTGACATTTTGAATCATTTTCTGTACAGTCTAAAAAAATGAATTTTCTGATGAAAAACGATGAGACCAGACCTGTAGAACTTTCTCCGGGACGTCAGAAATGGTCATTTTTTAATGTTTAATCTTTTGACTGTAAATGACTATTGCATGTGAATTATCACGTTTGGAACTAAAATGAGTGTGATTATTGTCATTTTCCAGATGAAATTCGTCGAAATAGAAGCTTCTAAGGAGGAGGATAAGTCTTTAAATGGAAATGTTGGTCACTGTGAGGCTTTAAAAAGTGATTATTCAACATGAGGCGCAATCAAATTGACATTTTGAATCATTTTTTCTACAGTCCAAAAAATCAATTTTCTGATGAAAACGATGACCCTGGACCTGTCGAACTTTCTCTAGATGGTCAGAAATGGTCATTTTTTAATGTTGAATCTTTTGATTGCATATGGCTATTGCGTGTTAATTGTCACTTTTGGAAATAAAATAAGTGTGTTTAGAGTCATTTTTCGGCCCGAAATTGGTCGAAATCAAATTTTCTGAGTAGGAGAAAAAGTCTGTAAAAACTGGAAATTTTGGTCACTGTGAGGCTATAAACAGTGGTAATTTAACATAAGGCACAATCTAATTGACATTTTGAATAATTTTTTCTACAGTCCAAAAAATCAATTTTCTGATGAAAACAATAACCCCGGAGCTGTCGAACTTTCTCCAGATGGTCAGAAATGGTCATTTTTTAATGTTTAATTTTTTAACTGTAAATGACTTTTGCATGTGACTCATCCTTTTGGAAATTGAAAGAAGTCTGTTTAGAATCATTTTCCTGCCCGAAATTGGTCGAAAGAGAAGCTTCTGAGTAGGAGGAAAAGTCTGTAAAAATATTAATTTTGGTCACTCTAAGGCTTTAAAAAGTGGTTATTCAACATGAGGCACAATCCAATTGACATTTTGAATACTTTTTTCTACATTCCAAAAAAATCTATTTTCTGATGAAAAACGATGACCCCAGACCTGTGGAACTTTCTCCAGATGGTCAGAAATGGTCATTTTTAATGTTTAATCTTTTAACTGTAAACGACTATTGCATGTGAATTATCACTTTAGTAAGTAAAAAAAAATTTTTTAGATTCATTTTCCTGCCCAAAATTGGTCGAAAAAGAAGCTTCTGAGTTTGAGGAAAAGTCTGTAAAAATAGCAATTTTGGTCACTGTGTGGCTTTAATAAGTGGTTATTCAACATGAGGCACAATCATATTGACATTTTGAATCATTTTTTCTCCAGATTGTCAGAAATGGTCATTTTTTAATGTTTAATTTTTAAAACTGTAAATGACTATTGCATGTGAATTATCACTTTTGGATCTAAAAAATTTGTTTTTACAGTCATTTTCCTGCCCGAAATTGGTCGAAATAGTAGAAGCTTCTGAGTATGAGGAAAAGTATGTAAAAATGGAAATTTTGGTCACTGTGAGGCTTTAAACAGTGGTTATTTTACATGAGGCACAATCCAATTGACATTTTGAATCATTTTGTGTAGTCTAAAAAATCTATTTTCTGATGAAAAACGATAACCGGGACCTGTCGAACTTTCTCCAGATGGTCAGAAATGGTCATTTTTAATGTTTAATCTTTTAACTGTAAATGACTATTGCATGTGAATTATCACTTTAGTAACTAAAAACAATTTTTTTGATTCATTTTCCTGCCCGAAATTGGTCGAAAAAGAAGCTTATGAGTATGAGGAAAAGTCTGTAAAAATAGCAATTTTGGCCACTGTGTGGCTTTAATAAGTGGTTATTCAACATGAGGCACAATCATATTGACATTTTGAATCATTTTTTCTCCAGATTGTCAGAAATGGTCATTTTTTAATGTTTAAACTTCAAAACTGTAAATGACTGTTGCATGTGAATTATCACTTTTGGAACTAAAATAATTGTTTTTACAGTCATTTTCCTGCCCGAAATTGGTTAAAATAGTAGAAGCTTCTGAGTATGAGGAAAAGTATGTAAAAATTGAAATTTTGGTCACTGTGAGGCTTTAAACAGTGGTTATTTTACACGAGGCACAATCCAATTGACATTTTGAATCATTTTGTGTACAGTCTAAAAAATCTATTTTCTGATGAAATACGATAACCCGGACCTGTCGAACTTTCTCCAGATCATCAGAAATGGTCATTTTTAATGTTTAATCTTTTAACTGTAAATGACTATTGCATGTGAATTATCACTTTAGTAACTAAAAACATTTTTTTTGATTCATTTTCCTGCCCGAAATTGGTCGAAAAAGAAGCTTATGAGTATGAGGAAAAGTCTGTAAAAATAGCCATTTTGGTCACTGTGTGGCTTTAATAAGTGGTTATTCAACATGAGGCACAATCCAATTGACATTTTGAATCATTTTTTCTCAAGATTGTCAGAAATGGCCAGTTTTAATGTTTAATCTTTTAACTGTAAATGACTATTGCATGTGAATTATCACTTTTGGAACTAAAATAAGTGTATTTAGAGTCATTTTCCTGCCCTAAATTGGTCGAAATAGAAGCTTCTGAGTATGAGGAAAAGTCTGTAAAAATTGAAATTTTGGTCACTGTGAGGCTTTAAACAGTGGTTATTTTACATGAGGCACAATCCAATTGACATTTTGAATAATTTTGTGTACAGTCTAAAAAATCAATTTTCTGATGAATAACGATGAGACAGGACCTGTAGAACTTTCTCCAGATCGTCAGAAATGGTCATTTTTTAATGTTTAATTTTTTAACTGCAAATGACTATTGCATGTGAATTATCACTTTTGGAACTAAAATAATTGTTTTTAGAGTCATTTTCCTGCCCGAAATTGGTCGAGATAGAAGTTTCTGAGTAGGAGGAAAAGTCTGTAAAAATGGTAATTTTGGTCACTCTGAGGCTTTAAAAAGTGGTTATTCAACATGAGGCACAATCCAATTGACATTTTGAATTATTTTTTCTACAGTCCAAAAAATCAATTTTCTGATGAAAACGATGACCCCGGACCTGTCGAACTTTCTCCAGATTGTCAGAAATGGTCATTTATTAATGTTTAATCTTTTAACTGTAAATGACTATTGCATGTGAATTATCACTTTTGGAACTAAAATTAGTGTGTTTAGAGTCATTTTCCTGACCGAAATTCGTCGAAAGAGAAGCATCTGAGTAGGAGGAAAAGTTTGTAAAAATGGTAATTTTGGTCACTCTGAGGCTTTAAAAAGTGGTTATTCAACATGAGGCACACTCCAATTGACATTTTGAATTATTTTTTCTACAGTCCAAAAAATCAATTTTCTGATGAAAACGATGACCCCGGACCTGTCGAACTATCTCCAGATGGTCAGAAATGGACATTTTTTAATGGTGAATCTTTTGGTGGCATATGACTATTGCGTGTGAATTCTCACTTTTGGAACTAAAATAAATGTGTTTAGAGTCATTTTCCTACCCGAAATTGGTCAAAATAGAAGCTTCTGAGTAGGAGGAAAAGTCTGTAAAAATGGCAATTTTGGTCACTGTGAGGCTTTGAAAAGTGATTATTCAACATGAGACACAATCCAATTGACATTTTGAATCATTTTTTTTACAGCCCCAAAAATCAATTTTTTGATGAAAAACGATGACCCTGGACCTGTTGAACTTTTTCCAGATGGTCAGAAATGGTCATTATTAATGTTTAATCTTTTAACTGTAAATGACTATTGCATGTGAATTATCACTTTTGTAACTAAAAAACATATTTTTTACATTCATTTTCCTGCCCGAAATTGGTCGAAATAGAAGCTTCTGAGTATGAGGAAAAGTCTGTAAAAATGGAAATTTTGGTCACTGTGAGGCTTTAAACAGTGGGTATTTTACATGAGGCATAATCCAATTGACATTTTGAATCATTTTGTGTACAGTCTAAAAAATCATTTTTCTGATGAATAACGTTGAGACCGGACCTGTAGAACTTTCTCCAGATCGTCAGAAATGGTCATTTTTTAATGTTTAATTTTTTAACTGTAAATGACTATTGCATGTGGATTATCACTTTTGAAACTAGAATAATTGTTTTTACAGTTATTTTCCTGCCCGAAATTGGTCGAGATAGAAGTTTCTGAGTAGGAGAAAAAGTCTGTAAATATGGTAATTTTGGTCACTCTGAGGCTTCAAAAAGTGGTTATTCAACATTATGCACAATCCAATTGACATTTTGAATCATTTTCTGTACAGTCTAAAAAAATGAATTTTCTGATGAAAAACGATGAGACCAGACCTGTAGAACTTTCTCCAGACCGTCAGAAATGGTCATTTTTTAATGTTTAATCTTTTGACTGTAAATGACTATTGCATGTGAATTATCACGTTTGGAACTAAAATAAGTGTGATTATTGTCATTTTCCAGATGAAATTCGTCAAAATAGAAGCTTCTGAGGAGGAGGATAAGTCTTTAAATGGAAATTTTGGTCACTGTGAGGCTTTGAAAAATGATTATTCAACATGAGGCACAATCAAATTGACATTTTGAATAATTTTTTCTACAGTCCAAAAAATCAATTTTCTGATGAAAACGATGACCCTGGACCTGTCGAACTTTCTCTAGATGGTCAGAAAGGGTCATTTTTTAATGTTGAATCTTTTGATGGCATATGGCTATTGCGTGTGAATTGTCACTTTTGGAAATAAAATAAGTGTGTTTAGAGTCATTTTTCGGCCCGAAATTGGTCGAAATCAAATTTTCTGAGTAGGAGAAAAAGTCTGTAAAAACTGGAAATTTTGGTCACTGTGAGGCTATAAACAGTGGTTATTTAACATAAGGCACAATCTAATTGACATTTTGAATAATTTTTTCTACAGTCCAAAAAATCAATTTTCTGATGAAAACAATAACCCCGGAGCTGTCGAACTTTCTCCAGATGGTCAGAAATGGTCATTTTTTAATATTTATTTTTTTAACTGTAAATGACTTTTGCATGTGACTCATCCTTTTGGAAACTGAAAGAAGTCTGTTTAGAATCATTTTCCTGCCCGAAATTGGTCGAAAGAGAAGCTTCTGAGTAGGAGGAAAAGTCTGTAAAAATTTTAATTTTGGTCACTCTGAGGCTTTAAAAAGTAGTTATTCAACATGAGGCACAATCCAATTGACATTTTGAATACTTTTTTCTACAGTCCAAAAAATCTATTTTCTGATGAAAAACGATGACCCCAGACCTGTGGAACTTTCTCCAGATGGTCAGAAATGGTCATTTTTAATGTTTAATCTTTTAACTGTAAACGACTATTGCATGTGAATTATCACTTTAGTAAGTAAAAAAAAAATTTTTAGATTCATTTTCCTGCCCAAAATTGGTCGAAAAAGAAGCTTCTGAGTTTGAGGAAAAGTCTGTAAAAATAGCAATTTTGGTCACTGTGTGGCTTTAATAAGTGGTTATTCAACATGAGGCACAATCATATTGACATTTTGAATCATTTTTTCTCCAGATTGTCAGAAATGGTCATTTTTTAATGTTTAATTTTTAAAACTGTAAATGACTATTGCATGTGAATTATCACTTTTGGATCTAAAAAATTTGTTTTTACAGTCATTTTCCTGCCCGAAATTGGTCGAAATAGTAGAAGCTTCTGAGTATGAGGAAAAGTATGTAAAAATGGAAATTTTGGTCACTGTGAGGCTTTAAACAGTGGTTATTTTACATGAGGCACAATCCAATTGACATTTTGAATCATTTTGTGTAGTCTAAAAAATCTATTTTCTGATGAAAAACGATAACCGGGACCTGTCGAACTTTCTCCAGATGGTCAGAAATGGTCATTTTTAATGTTTAATCTTTTAACTGTAAATGACTATTGCATGTGAATTATCACTTTAGTAACTAAAAACAATTTTTTTGATTCATTTTCCTGCCCGAAATTGGTCGAAAAAGAAGCTTATGAGTATGAGGAAAAGTCTGTAAAAATAGCAATTTTGGCCACTGTGTGGCTTTAATAAGTGGTTATTCAACATGAGGCACAATCATATTGACATTTTGAATCATTTTTTCTCCAGATTGTCAGAAATGGTCATTTTTTAATGTTTAAACTTCAAAACTGTAAATGACTGTTGCATGTGAATTATCACTTTTGGAACTAAAATAATTGTTTTTACAGTCATTTTCCTGCCCGAAATTGGTTAAAATAGTAGAAGCTTCTGAGTATGAGGAAAAGTATGTAAAAATTGAAATTTTGGTCACTGTGAGGCTTTAAACAGTGGTTATTTTACACGAGGCACAATCCAATTGACATTTTGAATCATTTTGTGTACAGTCTAAAAAATCTATTTTCTGATGAAATACGATAACCCGGACCTGTCGAACTTTCTCCAGATCATCAGAAATGGTCATTTTTAATGTTTAATCTTTTAACTGTAAATGACTATTGCATGTGAATTATCACTTTAGTAACTAAAAACATTTTTTTTGATTCATTTTCCTGCCCGAAATTGGTCGAAAAAGAAGCTTATGAGTATGAGGAAAAGTCTGTAAAAATAGCCATTTTGGTCACTGTGTGGCTTTAATAAGTGGTTATTCAACATGAGGCACAATCCAATTGACATTTTGAATCATTTTTTCTCAAGATTGTCAGAAATGGCCAGTTTTAATGTTTAATCTTTTAACTGTAAATGACTATTGCATGTGAATTATCACTTTTGGAACTAAAATAAGTGTATTTAGAGTCATTTTCCTGCCCTAAATTGGTCGAAATAGAAGCTTCTGAGTATGAGGAAAAGTCTGTAAAAATTGAAATTTTGGTCACTGTGAGGCTTTAAACAGTGGTTATTTTACATGAGGCACAATCCAATTGACATTTTGAATAATTTTGTGTACAGTCTAAAAAATCAATTTTCTGATGAATAACGATGAGACAGGACCTGTAGAACTTTCTCCAGATCGTCAGAAATGGTCATTTTTTAATGTTTAATTTTTTAACTGCAAATGACTATTGCATGTGAATTATCACTTTTGGAACTAAAATAATTGTTTTTAGAGTCATTTTCCTGCCCGAAATTGGTCGAGATAGAAGTTTCTGAGTAGGAGGAAAAGTCTGTAAAAATGGTAATTTTGGTCACTCTGAGGCTTTAAAAAGTGGTTATTCAACATGAGGCACAATCCAATTGACATTTTGAATTATTTTTTCTACAGTCCAAAAAATCAATTTTCTGATGAAAACGATGACCCCGGACCTGTCGAACTTTCTCCAGATTGTCAGAAATGGTCATTTATTAATGTTTAATCTTTTAACTGTAAATGACTATTGCATGTGAATTATCACTTTTGGAACTAAAATTAGTGTGTTTAGAGTCATTTTCCTGACCGAAATTCGTCGAAAGAGAAGCATCTGAGTAGGAGGAAAAGTTTGTAAAAATGGTAATTTTGGTCACTCTGAGGCTTTAAAAAGTGGTTATTCAACATGAGGCACACTCCAATTGACATTTTGAATTATTTTTTCTACAGTCCAAAAAATCAATTTTCTGATGAAAACGATGACCCCGGACCTGTCGAACTATCTCCAGATGGTCAGAAATGGACATTTTTTAATGGTGAATCTTTTGGTGGCATATGACTATTGCGTGTGAATTCTCACTTTTGGAACTAAAATAAATGTGTTTAGAGTCATTTTCCTACCCGAAATTGGTCAAAATAGAAGCTTCTGAGTAGGAGGAAAAGTCTGTAAAAATGGCAATTTTGGTCACTGTGAGGCTTTGAAAAGTGATTATTCAACATGAGACACAATCCAATTGACATTTTGAATCATTTTTTTTACAGCCCCAAAAATCAATTTTTTGATGAAAAACGATGACCCTGGACCTGTTGAACTTTTTCCAGATGGTCAGAAATGGTCATTATTAATGTTTAATCTTTTAACTGTAAATGACTATTGCATGTGAATTATCACTTTTGTAACTAAAAAACATATTTTTTACATTCATTTTCCTGCCCGAAATTGGTCGAAATAGAAGCTTCTGAGTATGAGGAAAAGTCTGTAAAAATGGAAATTTTGGTCACTGTGAGGCTTTAAACAGTGGGTATTTTACATGAGGCATAATCCAATTGACATTTTGAATCATTTTGTGTACAGTCTAAAAAATCATTTTTCTGATGAATAACGTTGAGACCGGACCTGTAGAACTTTCTCCAGATCGTCAGAAATGGTCATTTTTTAATGTTTAATTTTTTAACTGTAAATGACTATTGCATGTGGATTATCACTTTTGAAACTAGAATAATTGTTTTTACAGTTATTTTCCTGCCCGAAATTGGTCGAGATAGAAGTTTCTGAGTAGGAGAAAAAGTCTGTAAATATGGTAATTTTGGTCACTCTGAGGCTTCAAAAAGTGGTTATTCAACATTATGCACAATCCAATTGACATTTTGAATCATTTTCTGTACAGTCTAAAAAAATGAATTTTCTGATGAAAAACGATGAGACCAGACCTGTAGAACTTTCTCCAGACCGTCAGAAATGGTCATTTTTTAATGTTTAATCTTTTGACTGTAAATGACTATTGCATGTGAATTATCACGTTTGGAACTAAAATAAGTGTGATTATTGTCATTTTCCAGATGAAATTCGTCAAAATAGAAGCTTCTGAGGAGGAGGATAAGTCTTTAAATGGAAATTTTGGTCACTGTGAGGCTTTGAAAAATGATTATTCAACATGAGGCACAATCAAATTGACATTTTGAATAATTTTTTCTACAGTCCAAAAAATCAATTTTCTGATGAAAACGATGACCCTGGACCTGTCGAACTTTCTCTAGATGGTCAGAAAGGGTCATTTTTTAATGTTGAATCTTTTGATGGCATATGGCTATTGCGTGTGAATTGTCACTTTTGGAAATAAAATAAGTGTGTTTAGAGTCATTTTTCGGCCCGAAATTGGTCGAAATCAAATTTTCTGAGTAGGAGAAAAAGTCTGTAAAAACTGGAAATTTTGGTCACTGTGAGGCTATAAACAGTGGTTATTTAACATAAGGCACAATCTAATTGACATTTTGAATAATTTTTTCTACAGTCCAAAAAATCAATTTTCTGATGAAAACAATAACCCCGGAGCTGTCGAACTTTCTCCAGATGGTCAGAAATGGTCATTTTTTAATATTTATTTTTTTAACTGTAAATGACTTTTGCATGTGACTCATCCTTTTGGAAACTGAAAGAAGTCTGTTTAGAATCATTTTCCTGCCCGAAATTGGTCGAAAGAGAAGCTTCTGAGTAGGAGGAAAAGTCTGTAAAAATTTTAATTTTGGTCACTCTGAGGCTTTAAAAAGTAGTTATTCAACATGAGGCACAATCCAATTGACATTTTGAATACTTTTTTCTACAGTCCAAAAAATCTATTTTCTGATGAAAAACGATGACCCCAGACCTGTGGAACTTTCTCCAGATGGTCAGAAATGGTCATTTTTAATGTTTAATCTTTTAACTGTAAACGACTATTGCATGTGAATTATCACTTTAGTAAGTAAAAAAAAATTTTTTAGATTCATTTTCCTGCCCAAAATTGGTCGAAAAAGAAGCTTCTGAGTTTGAGGAAAAGTCTGTAAAAATAGCAATTTTGGTCACTGTGTGGCTTTAATAAGTGGTTATTCAACATGAGGCACAATCATATTGACATTTTGAATCATTTTTTCTCCAGATTGTCAGAAATGGTCATTTTTTAATGTTTAATTTTTAAAACTGTAAATGACTATTGCATGTGAATTATCACTTTTGGATCTAAAAAATTTGTTTTTACAGTCATTTTCCTGCCCGAAATTGGTCGAAATAGTAGAAGCTTCTGAGTATGAGGAAAAGTATGTAAAAATGGAAATTTTGGTCACTGTGAGGCTTTAAACAGTGGTTATTTTACATGAGGCACAATCCAATTGACATTTTGAATCATTTTGTGTAGTCTAAAAAATCTATTTTCTGATGAAAAACGATAACCGGGACCTGTCGAACTTTCTCCAGATGGTCAGAAATGGTCATTTTTAATGTTTAATCTTTTAACTGTAAATGACTATTGCATGTGAATTATCACTTTAGTAACTAAAAACAATTTTTTTGATTCATTTTCCTGCCCGAAATTGGTCGAAAAAGAAGCTTATGAGTATGAGGAAAAGTCTGTAAAAATAGCAATTTTGGCCACTGTGTGGCTTTAATAAGTGGTTATTCAACATGAGGCACAATCATATTGACATTTTGAATCATTTTTTCTCCAGATTGTCAGAAATGGTCATTTTTTAATGTTTAAACTTCAAAACTGTAAATGACTGTTGCATGTGAATTATCACTTTTGGAACTAAAATAATTGTTTTTACAGTCATTTTCCTGCCCGAAATTGGTTAAAATAGTAGAAGCTTCTGAGTATGAGGAAAAGTATGTAAAAATTGAAATTTTGGTCACTGTGAGGCTTTAAACAGTGGTTATTTTACACGAGGCACAATCCAATTGACATTTTGAATCATTTTGTGTACAGTCTAAAAAATCTATTTTCTGATGAAATACGATAACCCGGACCTGTCGAACTTTCTCCAGATCATCAGAAATGGTCATTTTTAATGTTTAATCTTTTAACTGTAAATGACTATTGCATGTGAATTATCACTTTAGTAACTAAAAACATTTTTTTTGATTCATTTTCCTGCCCGAAATTGGTCGAAAAAGAAGCTTATGAGTATGAGGAAAAGTCTGTAAAAATAGCCATTTTGGTCACTGTGTGGCTTTAATAAGTGGTTATTCAACATGAGGCACAATCCAATTGACATTTTGAATCATTTTTTCTCAAGATTGTCAGAAATGGCCAGTTTTAATGTTTAATCTTTTAACTGTAAATGACTATTGCATGTGAATTATCACTTTTGGAACTAAAATAAGTGTATTTAGAGTCATTTTCCTGCCCTAAATTGGTCGAAATAGAAGCTTCTGAGTATGAGGAAAAGTCTGTAAAAATTGAAATTTTGGTCACTGTGAGGCTTTAAACAGTGGTTATTTTACATGAGGCACAATCCAATTGACATTTTGAATAATTTTGTGTACAGTCTAAAAAATCAATTTTCTGATGAATAACGATGAGACAGGACCTGTAGAACTTTCTCCAGATCGTCAGAAATGGTCATTTTTTAATGTTTAATTTTTTAACTGCAAATGACTATTGCATGTGAATTATCACTTTTGGAACTAAAATAATTGTTTTTAGAGTCATTTTCCTGCCCGAAATTGGTCGAGATAGAAGTTTCTGAGTAGGAGGAAAAGTCTGTAAAAATGGTAATTTTGGTCACTCTGAGGCTTTAAAAAGTGGTTATTCAACATGAGGCACAATCCAATTGACATTTTGAATTATTTTTTCTACAGTCCAAAAAATCAATTTTCTGATGAAAACGATGACCCCGGACCTGTCGAACTTTCTCCAGATTGTCAGAAATGGTCATTTATTAATGTTTAATCTTTTAACTGTAAATGACTATTGCATGTGAATTATCACTTTTGGAACTAAAATTAGTGTGTTTAGAGTCATTTTCCTGACCGAAATTCGTCGAAAGAGAAGCATCTGAGTAGGAGGAAAAGTTTGTAAAAATGGTAATTTTGGTCACTCTGAGGCTTTAAAAAGTGGTTATTCAACATGAGGCACACTCCAATTGACATTTTGAATTATTTTTTCTACAGTCCAAAAAATCAATTTTCTGATGAAAACGATGACCCCGGACCTGTCGAACTATCTCCAGATGGTCAGAAATGGACATTTTTTAATGGTGAATCTTTTGGTGGCATATGACTATTGCGTGTGAATTCTCACTTTTGGAACTAAAATAAATGTGTTTAGAGTCATTTTCCTACCCGAAATTGGTCAAAATAGAAGCTTCTGAGTAGGAGGAAAAGTCTGTAAAAATGGCAATTTTGGTCACTGTGAGGCTTTGAAAAGTGATTATTCAACATGAGACACAATCCAATTGACATTTTGAATCATTTTTTTTACAGCCCCAAAAATCAATTTTTTGATGAAAAACGATGACCCTGGACCTGTTGAACTTTTTCCAGATGGTCAGAAATGGTCATTATTAATGTTTAATCTTTTAACTGTAAATGACTATTGCATGTGAATTATCACTTTTGTAACTAAAAAACATATTTTTTACATTCATTTTCCTGCCCGAAATTGGTCGAAATAGAAGCTTCTGAGTATGAGGAAAAGTCTGTAAAAATGGAAATTTTGGTCACTGTGAGGCTTTAAACAGTGGGTATTTTACATGAGGCATAATCCAATTGACATTTTGAATCATTTTGTGTACAGTCTAAAAAATCATTTTTCTGATGAATAACGTTGAGACCGGACCTGTAGAACTTTCTCCAGATCGTCAGAAATGGTCATTTTTTAATGTTTAATTTTTTAACTGTAAATGACTATTGCATGTGGATTATCACTTTTGAAACTAGAATAATTGTTTTTACAGTTATTTTCCTGCCCGAAATTGGTCGAGATAGAAGTTTCTGAGTAGGAGAAAAAGTCTGTAAATATGGTAATTTTGGTCACTCTGAGGCTTCAAAAAGTGGTTATTCAACATTATGCACAATCCAATTGACATTTTGAATCATTTTCTGTACAGTCTAAAAAAATGAATTTTCTGATGAAAAACGATGAGACCAGACCTGTAGAACTTTCTCCAGACCGTCAGAAATGGTCATTTTTTAATGTTTAATCTTTTGACTGTAAATGACTATTGCATGTGAATTATCACTTTTGGAACTAAAATAAGTGTGTTTAGAGTCATTTTAATGCCTGAAATTGGTGGAAATAGAAGCTTCTGAGTAGGAGAAAAAGTCTGTAAAAATTGCAATTTTGGTCACATTGAGGCTTTAAAAAGTAGTTATTCAACATGAGACACAATCCAAATGACATTTTGAATCTTTTTTTCTACAGTCCAAAAAATCAATTTTCTGATGAAAAACGATGACCCGCGACCTGTCGATTTTTCTCAAGATGGTCAGAAATGGTAATTTTTTAATGTTTAATTTTTTGACTGTAAATGACTATTGCATGTGAATTATCACTTTTGGAACTAAAAGAAGTGTGTTTAGAGTCATTTTATTGCCTGAAATTGGTCGAAATAGAAGCTTCTGAGTAGGAGAAAAAGTCTGTAAAAATGGCAATTTTGGTCACATTGAGGCTTTAAAAAGTAGTTATTCAACATGAGGCACAATCCAAATTACATTTTGAATCTTTTTTTGTACAGTCCAAAAAATCAATTTTCTGATGAAAAACGATGACCCACGACCTGTTGATTTTTCTCAAGATGGTCAGAAATGGTCATTTTTTAATGTTTAAGTTTTTTTTAAAGTAGATGACTATTGCATAAGAATTATCACTTTTGGAACTAAAATAGGTGTGTTTAGAGTCATTTTAATGCCTGAAAATGGTTGAAATAGAAGCTTCTGAGTAGGAGAAAAAGTCTGTAAAAGTTGCAATTTTGGTCACATTGAGGCTTTAAAAAGTAGTTATTCAACATGAGACACAATCCAAATGACATTTTGAATCTTTTTTTCTACAGTCCAAAAAATCAATTTTCTGATGAAAAACGATGACCCGCGACCTGTCGATTTTTCTCAAGATGATCAGAAATGGTAATTATTAATGTTTAACTTTTTTGACTGTAAATGACTATTGCATGTGAATTATGACTTTTGGAACTAAAATAAATGTGTTTAGAGTCATTTTAATACCTGAAATTGGTCGAAATAGAAGCTTCTGAGTAGGAGAAAAAGTCTGTAAAAATGGCAATTTTGGTCACATTGAGGCTTTAAAAAGTAGTTATTCAACATGAGACACAATCCAAATGACATTTTGAATCTTTTTTTCTACAGTCCAAAAAATCAATTTTCTGATGAAAAACGATGACCCGCGACCTGTCGATTTTTCTCAAGATGGTCAGAAATGGTAATTTTGTAATGTTTATTTTTTTTAAAGTAAATGACTATTTCATGTGAATTATCACTTTTGGAACTAAAATTAGTGTGTTTAGAGTCATTTTATTGCCTGAAATTGGTCGAAATAGAAGCTTCTGAGTAGGAGAAAAAGTCTGTAAAAATGGCAATTTTGGTCACATTGAGGCTTTAAAAAATAGTTATTCAACATGAGGCACAATCCAAATGACATTTTGAATCTTTTTTTCTACAGTCCAAAAAATCAATTTTCTGATGCAAAACGATGACCCGCGACCTGTCGATTTTCCTCAAGATGGTCAGAAATGGTAATTTTTTAATGTTGAATTTTTTGACTGTAAATGACTATTGCATGTGAATTATCACTTTTGGAAGTAAAATAAGTGTGTTTAGAGTCATTTTAATGCCTGAAATTGGTCGAAATAGAAGCTTCTGAGTAGGAGAAAAAGTCTGTAAAAATGGCAATTTTGGTCACATTGAGGCTTTAAAAAGTAGTTATTCCACATGAGGCACAATCCAAATGACATTTTGAATCTTTTTTTTATCAGTCCAAAGAATCAATTTTCTGATGAAAAACGATGACCCGCGACCTGTCGATTTTTCTCAAGATAGTCAAAAATGGTAATTTTTTAATGTTTAATTTTTTTACTGTAAATGACTATTGCATGTGAATTATCACTTTTGGAACTAAAATAAGTGTGTTTAGAGTCATTTTAATGCCTGAAATTGGTGGAAATAGAAGCTTCTGAGTAGGAGAAAAAGTCTGTAAAAATTGCAATTTTGGTCACATTGAGGCTTTAAAAAGTAGTTATTCAACATGAGACACAATCCAAATGACATTTTGAATCTTTTTTTCTACAGTCCAAAAAATCAATTTTCTGATGAAAAACGATGACCCGCGACCTGTCGATTTTTCTCAAGATGGTCAGAAATGGTAATTTTTTAATGTTTAATTTTTTGACTGTAAATGACTATTGCATGTGAATTATCACTTTTGGAACTAAAAGAAGTGTGTTTAGAGTCATTTTATTGCCTGAAATTGGTCGAAATAGAAGCTTCTGAGTAGGAGAAAAAGTCTGTAAAAATGGCAATTTTGGTCACATTGAGGCTTTAAAAAGTAGTTATTCAACATGAGGCACAATCCAAATGACATTTTGAATCTTTTTTTGTACAGTCCAAAAAATCAATTTTCTGATGAAAAACGATGACCCGCGACCTGTCGATTTTTCTCAAGATGGTCAGAAATGGTAATTTTTTAATGTTTAATTTTTTGACTGTAAATGACTATTGTATGTGAAATATCACTTTTGGAACTAACATAAGTGTGTTTAGAGTCATTTTAATGCCTGAAATTGGTCGAAATAGAAGCTTCTGAGTAGGAGTAAAAGTCTGTAAAAATGGCAATTTTGGTCACATTGAGGCTTTAAAAAGTAGTTATTCCACATGAGGCACAATCCAAATGACATTTTGAATCTTTTTTTTATCAGTCCAAAAAATCAATTTTCTGATGAAAAACGATGACCCGCGACCTGTCGATTTTTCTCAAGATGGTCAGAAATGGTAATTTTGTAATGTTTATTTTTTTTAAAGTAAATGACTATTTCATGTGAATTATCACTTTTGGAACTAAAATTAGTGTGTTTAGAGTCATTTTATTGCCTGAAATTGGTCGAAATAAAAGCTTCTGAGTAGGAGAAAAAGTCTGTAAAAATGGCAATTTTGGTCACATTGAGGCTGTAAAAAGTAGTTATTCAACATGAGGCACAATCCAAATGACATTTTGAATCTTTTTTTCTACAGTCCAAAAAATCAATTTTCTGATGCAAAACGATGACCCGCGACCTGTCGATTTTCCTCAAGATGGTCAGAAATGGTAATTTTTTAATGTTGAATTTTTTGACTGTAAATGACTATTGCATGTGAATTATCACTTTTGGAAGTAAAATAAGTGTGTTTAGAGTCATTTTAATGCCTGAAATTGGTCGAAATAGAAGCTTCTGAGTAGGAGAAAAAGTCTGTAAAACTGGCAATTTTGGTCACATTGAGGCTTTAAAAAGTAGTTATTCCACATAAGGCACAATCCAAATGACATTTTGAATCTTTTTTTTATCAGTCCAAAGAATCAATTTTCTGATGAAAAACGATGACCCGCGACCTGTCGATTTTTCTCAAGATAGTCAAAAATGGTAATTTTTTAATGTTTAATTTTTTTACTGTAAATGACTATTGCATGTGAATTATCACTTTTGGAACTAAAATAAGTGTGTTTAGAGTCATTTTAATGCCTGAAATTGGTGGAAATAGAAGCTTCTGAGTAGGAGAAAAAGTCTGTAAAAATGGCAATTTTGGTCACATTGAGGCTTTAAAAAGTAGTTATTCAACATGAGACACAATCCAAATGACATTTTGAATCTTTTTTTCTACAGTCCAAAAAATCAATTTTCTGATGAAAAACGATGACCCGCGACCTGTCGATTTTTCTCAAGATGGTCAGAAATGGTAATTTTTTAATGTTTAATTTTTTGACTGTAAATGACTATTGCATGTGAATTATCACTTTTGGAACTAAAAGAAGTGTGTTTAGAGTCATTTTATTGCCTGAAATTGGTCGAAATAGAAGCTTCTGAGTAGGAGAAAAAGTCTGTAAAAATGGCAATTTTGGTCACATTGAGGCTTTAAAAAGTAGTTATTCAACATGAGGCACAATCCAAATGACATTTTGAATCTTTTTTTGTACAGTCCAAAAAATCAATTTTCTGATGAAAAACGATGACCCACGACCTGTTGATTTTTCTCAAGATGGTCAGAAATGGTCATTTTTTAATGTTTAAGTTTTTTTTAAAGTAGATGACTATTGCATGTGAATTATCACTTTTGGAACTAAAATAGGTGTGTTTAAAGTCATTTTAATGCCTGAAAATGGTTGAAATAGAAGCTTCTGAGTAGGAGAAAAAGTCTATAAAAATGGCAATTTTGGTCACAATGAGGCTTGAAAATGTAGTTATTCAACATGAGGCACAATCCAAATGACATTTTGAATCTTTTTTTCTACAGTCCAAAAAATCAATTTTCTGATGAAAAACGATGACCCGCGACCTGTCGATTTTTCTCAAGATGATCAGAAATGGTAATTATTAATGTTTAACTTTTTTGACTGTAAATGACTATTGCATGTGAATTATCACTTTTGGAACTAAAATAAATGTGTTTAGAGTCATTTTAATGCCTGAAATTGGTCGAAATAGAAGCTTCTGAGTAGGAGAAAAAGTCTGTAAAAATGGCAATTTTGGTCACATTGAGGCTTTAAAAAGTAGTTATTCAACATGAGACACAATCCAAATGACATTTTGAATCTTTTTTTCTACAGTCCAAAAAATCAATTTTCTGATGAAAAACCATGACCCGCGACCTGTCGATTTTTCTCAAGATAGTCAAAAATGGTAATTTTTTAATGTTTAATTTTTTTACTGTAAATGACTATTGCATGTGAATTATCACTTTTGGAACTAAAATAAGTGTGTTTAGAGTCATTTTAATGCCTGAAATTGGTGGAAATAGAAGCTTCTGAGTAGGAGAAAAAGTCTGTAAAAATGGCAATTTTGGTCACATTGAGGCTTTAAAAAGTAGTTATTCAACATGAGGCACAATCCAAATGACATTTTGAATCTTTTTTTGTACAGTCCAAAAAATCAATTTTCTGATGAAAAACGATGACCCATGACCTGTTGATTTTTCTGAAGATGGTCAGAAATGGTCATTTTTTAATGTTTAAGTTTTTTTTAAAGTAGATGACTATTGCATGTGAATTATCACTTTTGGAACTAAAATAGGTGTGTTTAGAGTCATTTTAATGCCTGAAAATGGTTGAAATAGAAGCTTCTGAGTAGGAGAAAAAGTCTATAAAAATGGCAATTTTGGTCACAATGAGGCTTGAAAATGTAGTTATTCAACATGAGGCACAATCCAAATGATATTTTGAATCTTTTTTCTACAGTCCAAAAAATCAATTTTCTGATGAAAAACGATGACCCGCGACCTGTCGATTTTTCTCAAGATGATCAGAAATGGTAATTATTAATGTTTAACTTTTTTGACTTTAAATGACTATTGCATGTGAATTATCACTTTTGGAACTAAAATAAATGTGTTTAGAGTCATTTTAATACCTGAAATTGGTCGAAATAGAAGCTTCTGTGTAGGAGAAAAAGTCTGTAAAAATGGCAATTTTGGTCACATTGAGGCTTTAAAAAGTAGTTATTCAACATGAGACACAATCCAAATGACATTTTGAATCTTTTTTTCTACAGTCCAAAAAATCAATTTTCTGATGAAAAACGATGACCCGCGACCTGTCGATTTTTCTCAAGATGGTCAAAAATGGTAATTTTTTAATGTTTAATTGTTTTACTGTAAATGACTATTGCATGTGAATTATCACTTTTGGAACTAAAATAAGTGTGTTTAGAGTCATTTTAATGCCTGAAATTGGTGGAAATAGAAGCTTCTGTGTAGGAGAAAAAGTCTGTAAAAATGGCAATTTTGGTCACATTGAGGCTTTAAAAATTAGTTATTCAACATTAGGCACAATCCAAATGACATTTTGAATCTTTTTTTCTACAGTCCAAAAAATCAATTTTCTGATGAAAAACGATGACCCGTGACCTGTCGATTTTTCTCAAGATGGTCAGAAATGGTTATTTTGTAATGTTTATATTTTTGAAAGTAAATGACTATTGCATGTGAATTATCACTTTTGGAACTAAAATTAGTGTGTTTAGAGTCATTTTATTGCCTGAAATTTTTCGAAATAGAAGCTTCTGAGTAGGAGAAAAAGTCTGTAAAAATGGCAATTTTGGTCACATTGAGGCTTTAATAAGTAGTTATTCAACATGAGGCACAATCCAAATGACATTTTGAATCTTTTTTTCTACAGTCCAAAAAATCAATTTTCTGATGAAAAACGATGACCCGCGACCTGTCGATTTTTCTCAAGCTGGTCAGAAATGGTAATTATTAATGTTTAACTTTTTTGACTGTAAATGACTATTGCATGTGAATTATCACTTTTGGAACTAAAATAAATGTGTTTAGAGTCATTTTAATGCCTGAAATTGGTCGAAATAGAAGCTTCTGAGTAGGAGAAAAAGTCTGTAAAAATTGCAATTTTGGTCACATTGAGGCTTTAAAAAGTAGTTATTCAACATGAGACACAATCCAAATGACATTTTGAATCTTTTTTTCTACAGTCCAAAAAATCAATTTTCTGATGAAAAACGATGACCCGCGACCTGTCGATTTTTCTCAAGATGGTCAGAAATGGTAATTTTTTAATGTTTAATTTTTTGACTGTAAATGACTATTGCATGTGAATTATCACTTTTGGAACTAAAAGAAGTGTGTTTAGAGTCATTTTATTGCCTGAAATTGGTCGAAATAGAAGCTTCTGAGTAGGAGAAAAAGTCTGTAAAAATGGCAATTTTGGTCACATTGAGGCTTTAAAAAGTAGTTATTCAACATGAGGCACAATCCAAATGACATTTTGAATCTTTTTTTGTACAGTCCAAAAAATCAATTTTCTGATGAAAAACGATGACCCGCGACCTGTCGATTTTTCTCAAGATGGTCAGAAATGGTAATTTTTTAATGTTTAATTTTTTGACTGTAAATGACTATTGTATGTGAAATATCACTTTTGGAACTAACATAAGTGTGTTTAGAGTCATTTTAATGCCTGAAATTGGTCGAAATAGAAGCTTCTGAGTAGGAGTAAAAGTCTGTAAAAATGGCAATTTTGGTCACATTGAGGCTTTAAAAAGTAGTTATTCCACATGAGGCACAATCCAAATGACATTTTGAATCTTTTTTTTATCAGTCCAAAAAATCAATTTTCTGATGAAAAACGATGACCCGCGACCTGTCGATTTTTCTCAAGATGGTCAGAAATGGTAATTTTGTAATGTTTATTTTTTTTAAAGTAAATGACTATTTCATGTGAATTATCACTTTTGGAACTAAAATTAGTGTGTTTAGAGTCATTTTATTGCCTGAAATTGGTCGAAATAAAAGCTTCTGAGTAGGAGAAAAAGTCTGTAAAAATGGCAATTTTGGTCACATTGAGGCTTTAAAAAGTAGTTATTCAACATGAGGCACAATCCAAATGACATTTTGAATCTTTTTTTCTACAGTCCAAAAAATCAATTTTCTGATGCAAAACGATGACCCGCGACCTGTCGATTTTCCTCAAGATGGTCAGAAATGGTAATTTTTTAATGTTGAATTTTTTGACTGTAAATGACTATTGCCTGTGAATTATCACTTTTGGAAGTAAAATAAGTGTGTTTAGAGTCATTTTAATGCCTGAAATTGGTCGAAATAGAAGCTTCTGAGTAGGAGAAAAAGTCTGTAAAAATGGCAATTTTGGTCACATTGAGGCTTTAAAAAGTAGTTATTCCACATGAGGCACAATCCAAATGACATTTTGAATCTTTTTTTTATCAGTCCAAAGAATCAATTTTCTGATGAAAAACGATGACCCGCGACCTGTCGATTTTTCTCAAGATAGTCAAAAATGGTAATTTTTTAATGTTTAATTTTTTTACTGTAAATGACTATTGCATGTGAATTATCACTTTTGGAACTAAAATAAGTGTGTTTAGAGTCATTTTAATGCCTGAAATTGGTGGAAATAGAAGCTTCTGAGTAGGAGAAAAAGTCTGTAAAAATGGCAATTTTGGTCACATTGAGGCTTTAAAAAGTAGTTATTCAACATGAGACACAATCCAAATGACATTTTGAATCTTTTTTTCTACAGTCCAAAAAATCAATTTTCTGATGAAAAACGATGACCCGCGACCTGTCGATTTTTCTCAAGATGGTCAAAAATGGTAATTTTTTAATGTTTAATTTTTTTACTGTAAATGACTATTGCATGTGAATTATCACTTTTGGAACTAAAATAAGTGTGTTTAGAGTCATTTTAATGCCTGAAATTGGTGGAAATAGAAGCTTCTGTGTAGGAGAAAAAGTCTGTAAAAATGGCATTTTTGGTCACATTGAGGCTTTAAAAATTAGTTATTCAACATCAGGCACAATCCAAATGACATTTTGAATCTTTTTTTGTACAGTCCAAAAAATCAATTTTCTGATGAAAAACGATGACCCGTGACCTGTCGATTTTTCTCAAGATGGTCAGAAATGGTTATTTTGTAATGTTTATATTTTTGAAAGTAAATGACTATTGCATGTGAATTATCACTTTTGGAACTAAAATTAGTGTGTTTAGAGTCATTTTATTGCCTGAAATTTTTCGAAATAGAAGCTTCTGAGTAGGAGAAAAAGTCTGTAAAAATGGCAATTTTGGTCACATTGAGGCTTTAATAAGTAGTTATTCAACATGAGGCACAATCCAAATGACATTTTGAATCTTTTTTTCTACAGTCCAAAAAATCAATTTTCTGATGAAAAACGATGACCCGCGACCTGTCGATTTTTCTCAAGATGGTCAGAAATGGTAATTATTGATGTTTAACTTTTTTGACTGTAAATGACTATTGCATGTGAATTATCACTTTTGGAACTAAAATAAATGTGTTTAGAGTCATTTTAATGCCTGAAATTGGTCGAAATAGAAGCTTCTGAGTAGGAGAAAAAGTCTGTAAAAATGGCAATTTTGGTCACATTGAGGCTTTAAAAAGTAGTTATTCCACATGAGGCACAATCCAAATGACATTTTGAATCTTTTTTTTATCAGTCCAAAGAATCAATTTTCTGATGAAAAACCATGACCCGCGACCTGTCAATTTTTCTCAAGATAGTCAAAAATGGTAATTTTTTAATGTTTAATTTTTTTACTGTAAATGACTATTGCATGTGAATTATCACTTTTGGAACTAAAATAAGTGTGTTTAGAGTCATTTTAATGCCTGAAATTGGTGGAAATAGAAGCTTCTGAGTAGGAGAAAAAGTCTGTAAAAATGGCAATTTTGGTCACATTGAGGCTTTAAAAAGTAGTTATTCAACATGAGACACAATCCAAATGACATTTTGAATCTTTTTTTCTACAGTCCAAAAAATCAATTTTCTGATGAAAAACGATGACCCGCGACCTGTCGATTTTTCTCAAGATGGTCAGAAATGGTAATTTTTTAATGTTTAATTTTTTGACTGTAAATGACTATTGCATGTGAATTATCACTTTTGGAACTAAAAGAAGTGTGTTTAGAGTCATTTTATTGCCTGAAATTGGTCGAAATAGAAGCTTCTGAGTAGGAGAAAAAGTCTGTAAAAATGGCAATTTTGGTCACATTGAGGCTTTAAAAAGTAGTTATTCAACATGAGGCACAATCCAAATGACATTTTGAATCTTTTTTTGTACAGTCCAAAAAATCAATGTTCTGATGAAAAACGATGACCCATGACCTGTTGATTTTTCTCAAGATGGTCAGAAATGGTAATTATTAATGTTTAACTTTTTTGACTGTAAATGACTATTGCATGTGAATTATCACTTTTGGAACTAAAATAAATGTGTTTAGAGTCATTTTAATACCTGAAATTGGTCAAAATAGAAGCTTCTGTGTAGGAGAAAAAGTCTGTAAAAATGGCAATTTTGGTTACATTGAGGCTTTAAAAAGTAGTTATTCAACATGAGACACAATCCAAATGACATTTTGAATCTTTTTTTCTACAGTCCAAAAAATCAATTTTCTGATGAAAAACGATGACCCGCGACCTGTCGATTTTTCTCAAGATGATCAGAAATGGTAATTATTAATGTTTAACTTTTTTGACTGTAAATGACTATTGCATGTGAATTATCACTTTTGGAACTAAAATAAATGTGTTTAGAGTCATTTTAATACCTGAAATTGGTCGAAATAGAAGCTTCTGTGTAGGAGAAAAAGTCTGTAAAAATGGCAATTTTGGTCACATTGAGGCTTTAAAAAGTAGTTATTCAACATGAGGCACAATCCAAATGACATTTTGAATCTTTTTTTCTACAGTCCAAAAAATCAATTTTCTGATGAAAAACGATGACCCGTGACCTGTCGATTTTTCTCAAGATGGTCAGAAATGGTTATTTTGTAATGTTTATATTTTTGAAAGTAAATGACTATTGCATGTGAATTATCACTTTTGGAACTAAAATTAGTGTGTTTAGAGTCGTTTTATTGCCTGAAATTTTTCGAAATAGGAGCTTCTGAGTAGGAGAAAAAGTCTGTAAAAATGGCAATTTTGGTCACATTGAGGCTTTAATAACTACTTACTCAACATGAGGCACAATCCAAATGACATTTTGAATCTTTTTTTCTACAGTCCAAAAAATCAATTTTCTGATGAAAAACGATGACCCGCGACCTGTCGATTTTTCTCAAGATGGTCAGAAATGGTAATTATTAATGTTTAACTTTTTTGACTGTAAATGATTATTGCATGTGAATTATCACTTTTGGAACTAAAATAAATGTGTTTAGAGTCATTTTAATACCTGAAATTGGTCGAAATAGAAGCTTCTGAGTAGGAGAAAAAGTCTGTAAAAATGGCAATTTTGGTCACATTGAGGCTTTAAAAAGTAGTTATTCCACATGAGGCACAATCCAAATGACATTTTGAATCTTTTTTTATCAGTCCAAAAAATCAATTTTCTGATGAAAAACGATGACCCGCGACCTGTCGATTTTTCTCAAGATGGTCAAAAATGGTAATTTTTTAATGTTTAATTTTTTTACTGTAAATGACTATTGCATGTGAATTATCACTTTTGGAACTAAAATAAGTGTGTTTAGAGTCATGTTAATGCCTGAAATTGGTGGAAATAGAAGCTTCTGTGTAGGAGAAAAAGTCTGTAAAAATGGCAATTTTGGTCACATTGAGGCTTTAAAAATTAGTTATTCAACATTAGGCACAATCCAAATGACATTTTGAATCTTTTTTTCTACAGTCCAAAAAATCAATTTTCTGATGAAAAACGATGACCCGTGACCTGTCGATTTTTCTCAAGATGGTCAGAAATGGTTATTTTGTAATGTTTATATTTTTGAAAGTAAATGACTATTGCATGTGAATTATCACTTTTGGAACTAAAATTAGTGTGTTTAGAGTCATTTTATTGCCTGAAATTTTTCGAAATAGAAGCTTCTGAGTAGGAGAAAAAGTCTGTAAAAATGGCAATTTTGGTCACATTGAGGCTTTAATAAGTAGTTATTCAACATGAGACACAATCCAAATGACATTTTGAATCTTTTTTTCTACAGTCCAAAAAATCAATTTTCTGATGAAAAACGATGACCCACGACCTGTCGATTTTTCTCAAGATGGTCAGAAATGGTAATTTTTTAATGTTTAACTTTTTTGACTGTAAATGATTATTGCATGTGAATTATCACTTTTGGAACTAAAATAAATGTGTTTAGAGTCATTTTAATACCTGAAATTGGTCGAAATAGAAGCTTCTGAGTAGGAGAAAAAGTCTGTAAAAATGGCAATTTTGGTCACATTGAGGCTTTAAAAAGTAGTTATTCCACATGAGGCACAATCCAAATGACATTTTGAATCTTTTTTTATCAGTCCAAAAAATCAATTTTCTGATGAAAAACGATGACCCGCGACCTGTCGATTTTTCTCAAGATGGTCAAAAATGGTAATTTTTTAATGTTTAATTTTTTTACTGTAAATGACTATTGCATGTGAATTATCACTTTTGGAACTAAAATAAGTGTGTTTAGAGTCATGTTAATGCCTGAAATTGGTGGAAATAGAAGCTTCTGTGTAGGAGAAAAAGTCTGTAAAAATGGCAATTTTGGTCACATTGAGGCTTTAAAAATTAGTTATTCAACATTAGGCACAATCCAAATGACATTTTGAATCTTTTTTTCTACAGTCCAAAAAATCAATTTTCTGATGAAAAACGATGACCCGTGACCTGTCGATTTTTCTCAAGATGGTCAGAAATGGTTATTTTGTAATGTTTATATTTTTGAAAGTAAATGACTATTGCATGTGAATTATCACTTTTGGAACTAAAATTAGTGTGTTTAGAGTCATTTTATTGCCTGAAATTTTTCGAAATAGAAGCTTCTGAGTAGGAGAAAAAGTCTGTAAAAATGGCAATTTTGGTCACATTGAGGCTTTAATAAGTAGTTATTCAACATGAGGCACAATCCAAATGACATTTTGAATCTTTTTTTCTACAGTCCAAAAAATCAATTTTCTGATGAAAAACTATGACCCGCGACCTGTCGGTTTTTCTCAAGATGGTCAGAAATGGTAATTATTAATGTTTAACTTTTTTGACTGTAAATGACTATTGCATGTGAATTATCACTTTTGGAACTAAAATAAATGTGTTTAGAGTCATTTTAATGCCTGAAATTGGTCGAAATAGAAGCTTCTGAGTAGGAGAAAAAGTCTGTAAAAATGGCAATTTTGGTCACATTGAGGCTTTAAAAAGTAGTTATTCAACATGAGAGACAATCCAAATGACATTTTGAATCTTTTTTTCTACAGTCCAAAAAATCAATTTTCTGATGAAAAACGATGACCCACGACCTGTCGATTTTTCTCAAGATGGTCAGAAATGGTAATTTTTTAATGTTTAATTTTTTTACTGTAAATGACTATTGTATGTGAAATATCACTTTTGGAACTAACATAAGTGTGTTTAGAGTCATTTTAATGCCTGAAATTGGTCGAAATAGAAGCTTCTGAGTAGGAGTAAAAGTCTGTAAAAATGGCAATTTTGGTCACATTGAGGCTTTAAAAAGTAGTTATTCCACATGAGGCACAATCCAAATGACATTTTGAATCTTTTTTTTATCAGTCCAAAAAATCAATTTTCTGATGAAAAACGATGACCCGCGACCTGTCGATTTTTCTCAAGATGGTCAGAAATGGTAATTTTGTAATGTTTATTTTTTTTAAAGTAAATGACTATTTCATGTGAATTATCACTTTTGGAACTAAAATTAGTGTGTTTAGAGTCATTTTATTGCCTGAAATTGGTCGAAATAGAAGCTTCTGAGTAGGAGAAAAAGTCTGTAAAAATGGCAATTTTGGTCACATTGAGGCTTTAAAAAGTAGTTATTCAACATGAGGCACAATCCAAATGACATTTTGAATCTTTTTTTGTACAGTCCAAAAAATCAATTTTCTGATGAAAAACGATGACCCACGACCTGTTGATTTTTCTCAAGATGGTCAGAAATGGTCATTTTTTAATGTTTACGTTTTTTTTAAAGTAGATGACTATTGCATGTGAATTATCACTTTTGGAACTAAAATAGGTGTGTTTAGAGTCATTTTAATGCCTGAAAATGGTTGAAATAGAAGCTTCTGAGTAGGAGAAAAAGTCTATAAAAATGGCAATTTTGGTCACAATGAGGCTTGAAAATGTAGTTATTCAACATGAGGCACAATCCAAATGACATTTTGAATCTTTTTTTCTACAGTCCAAAAAATCAATTTTCTGATGAAAAACGATGACCCGCGACCTGTCGATTTTTCTCAAGATGATCAGAAATGGTAATTTTTTAATGTTTAATTTTTTTACTGTAAATGACTATTGCATGTGAATTATCACTTTTGGAACTAAAATAAGTGTGTTTAGAGTCATTTTAATGCCTGAAATTGGTGGAAATAGAAGCTTCTGTGTAGGAGAAAAAGTCTATAAAAATGGCAATTTTGGTCACAATGAGGCTTGAAAATGTAGTTATTCAACATGAGGCACAATCCAAATGACATTTTGAATCTTTTTTTCTATAGTCCAAAAAATCAATTTTCTGATGAAAAACGATGACCCGTGACCTGTCGATTTTTCTCAAGATGGTCAGAAATGGTTATTTTGTAATGTTTATATTTTTGAAAGTAAATGACTATTGCATGTGAATTATCACTTTTGGAACTAAAATTAGTGTGTTTAGAGTCATTTTATTGCCTGAAATTTTTCGAAATAGAAGCTTCTGAGTAGGAGAAAAAGTCTGTAAAAATGGCAATTTTGGTCACATTGAGGCTTTAATAAGTAGTTATTCAACATGAGGCACAATCCAAATGACATTTTGAATCTTTTTTTCTACAGTCCAAAAAATCAATTTTCTGATGAAAAACGATGACCCGCGACCTGTCGATTTTTCTCAAGATGGTCAGAAATGGTAATTATTAATGTTTAACTTTTTTGACTGTAAATGACTATTGCATGTGAATTATCACTTTTGGAATTAAAATAAATGTGTTTAGAGTCATTTTAATGCCTGAAATTGGTCGAAATAGAAGCTTCTGAGTAGGAGAAAAAGTCTGTAAAAATGGCAACTTTGGTCACATTGAGGCTTTAAAAAGTAGTTATTCAACATGAGACACAATCCAAATGACATTTTGAATCTTTTTTTCTACAGTCCAAAAAATCAATTTTCTGATGAAAAACGATGACCCACGACCTGTCGATTTTTCTCAAGATGGTCAGAAATGGTAATTTTTTTAATGTTTAAGGTTTTTGACTGTAAATGACTATTGTATGTGAATTATCACTTTTGGAACTAAAATAAGTGTGTTTAGAGTCATTTTAATGCCTGAAATTGGTCGAAATAGAAGCTTCTGAGTAGGAGAAAAAGTCTGTAAAAATGGCAATTTTGGTCACATTGAGGCTTTAAAAAGTAGTTATTCCACATGAGGCACAATCCAAATGACATTTTGAATCTTTTTTTTATCAGTCCAAAGAATCAATTTTCTGATGAAAAACGATGACCCGCGACCTGTCGATTTTTCTCAAGATAGTCAAAAATGGTAATTTTTTAATGTTTAATTTTTTTACTGTAAATGACTATTGCATGTGAATTATCACTTTTGGAACTAAAATAAGTGTGTTTAGAGTCATTTTAATGCCTGAAATTGGTGGAAATAGAAGCTTCTGAGTAGGAGAAAAAGTCTGTAAAAATGGCAATTTTGGTCACATTGAGGCTTTAAAAAGTAGTTATTCAACATGAGACACAATCCAAATGACATTTTGAATCTTTTTTTCTACAGTCCAAAAAATCAATTTTCTGATGAAAAACGATGACCCTCGACCTGTCGATTTTTCTCAAGATGGTCAGAAATGGTAATTTTTTAATGTTTAATTTTTTGACTGTAAATGACTATTGCATGTGAATTATCACTTTTGGAACTAAAAGAAGTGTGTTTAGAGTCATTTTATTGCCTGAAATTGGTCGAAATAGAAGCTTCTGAGTAGGAGAAAAAGTCTGTAAAAATGGCAATTTTGGTCACATTGAGGCTTTAATAAGTAGTTATTCAACATGAGGCACAATCCAAATGACATTTTGAATCTTTTTTTCTACAGTCCAAAAAATCAATTTTCTGATGAAAAACGATGACCCGCGACCTGTCGATTTTTCTCAAGCTGGTCAGAAATGGTAATTATTAATGTTTAACTTTTTTGACTGTAAATGACTATTGCATGTGAATTATCACTTTTGGAACTAAAATAAATGTGTTTAGAGTCATTTTAATGCCTGAAATTGGTCGAAATAGAAGCTTCTGAGTAGGAGAAAAAGTCTGTAAAAATTGCAATTTTGGTCACATTGAGGCTTTAAAAAGTAGTTATTCAACATGAGACACAATCCAAATGACATTTTGAATCTTTTTTTCTACAGTCCAAAAAATCAATTTTCTGATGAAAAACGATGACCCGCGACCTGTCGATTTTTCTCAAGATGGTCAGAAATGGTAATTTTTTAATGTTTAATTTTTTGACTGTAAATGACTATTGCATGTGAATTATCACTTTTGGAACTAAAAGAAGTGTGTTTAGAGTCATTTTATTGCCTGAAATTGGTCGAAATAGAAGCTTCTGAGTAGGAGAAAAAGTCTGTAAAAATGGCAATTTTGGTCACATTGAGGCTTTAAAAAGTAGTTATTCAACATGAGGCACAATCCAAATGACATTTTGAATCTTTTTTTGTACAGTCCAAAAAATCAATTTTCTGATGAAAAACGATGACCCGCGACCTGTCGATTTTTCTCAAGATGGTCAGAAATGGTAATTTTTTAATGTTTAATTTTTTGACTGTAAATGACTATTGTATGTGAAATATCACTTTTGGAACTAACATAAGTGTGTTTAGAGTCATTTTAATGCCTGAAATTGGTCGAAATAGAAGCTTCTGAGTAGGAGTAAAAGTCTGTAAAAATGGCAATTTTGGTCACATTGAGGCTTTAAAAAGTAGTTATTCCACATGAGGCACAATCCAAATGACATTTTGAATCTTTTTTTTATCAGTCCAAAAAATCAATTTTCTGATGAAAAACGATGACCCGCGACCTGTCGATTTTTCTCAAGATGGTCAGAAATGGTAATTTTGTAATGTTTATTTTTTTTAAAGTAAATGACTATTTCATGTGAATTATCACTTTTGGAACTAAAATTAGTGTGTTTAGAGTCATTTTATTGCCTGAAATTGGTCGAAATAAAAGCTTCTGAGTAGGAGAAAAAGTCTGTAAAAATGGCAATTTTGGTCACATTGAGGCTTTAAAAAGTAGTTATTCAACATGAGGCACAATCCAAATGACATTTTGAATCTTTTTTTCTACAGTCCAAAAAATCAATTTTCTGATGCAAAACGATGACCCGCGACCTGTCGATTTTCCTCAAGATGGTCAGAAATGGTAATTTTTTAATGTTGAATTTTTTGACTGTAAATGACTATTGCCTGTGAATTATCACTTTTGGAAGTAAAATAAGTGTGTTTAGAGTCATTTTAATGCCTGAAATTGGTCGAAATAGAAGCTTCTGAGTAGGAGAAAAAGTCTGTAAAAATGGCAATTTTGGTCACATTGAGGCTTTAAAAAGTAGTTATTCCACATGAGGCACAATCCAAATGACATTTTGAATCTTTTTTTTATCAGTCCAAAGAATCAATTTTCTGATGAAAAACGATGACCCGCGACCTGTCGATTTTTCTCAAGATAGTCAAAAATGGTAATTTTTTAATGTTTAATTTTTTTACTGTAAATGACTATTGCATGTGAATTATCACTTTTGGAACTAAAATAAGTGTGTTTAGAGTCATTTTAATGCCTGAAATTGGTGGAAATAGAAGCTTCTGAGTAGGAGAAAAAGTCTGTAAAAATGGCAATTTTGGTCACATTGAGGCTTTAAAAAGTAGTTATTCAACATGAGACACAATCCAAATGACATTTTGAATCTTTTTTTCTACAGTCCAAAAAATCAATTTTCTGATGAAAAACGATGACCCGCGACCTGTCGATTTTTCTCAAGATGGTCAAAAATGGTAATTTTTTAATGTTTAATTTTTTTACTGTAAATGACTATTGCATGTGAATTATCACTTTTGGAACTAAAATAAGTGTGTTTAGAGTCATTTTAATGCCTGAAATTGGTGGAAATAGAAGCTTCTGTGTAGGAGAAAAAGTCTGTAAAAATGGCATTTTTGGTCACATTGAGGCTTTAAAAATTAGTTATTCAACATCAGGCACAATCCAAATGACATTTTGAATCTTTTTTTGTACAGTCCAAAAAATCAATTTTCTGATGAAAAACGATGACCCGTGACCTGTCGATTTTTCTCAAGATGGTCAGAAATGGTTATTTTGTAATGTTTATATTTTTGAAAGTAAATGACTATTGCATGTGAATTATCACTTTTGGAACTAAAATTAGTGTGTTTAGAGTCATTTTATTGCCTGAAATTTTTCGAAATAGAAGCTTCTGAGTAGGAGAAAAAGTCTGTAAAAATGGCAATTTTGGTCACATTGAGGCTTTAATAAGTAGTTATTCAACATGAGGCACAATCCAAATGACATTTTGAATCTTTTTTTCTACAGTCCAAAAAATCAATTTTCTGATGAAAAACGATGACCCGCGACCTGTCGATTTTTCTCAAGATGGTCAGAAATGGTAATTATTGATGTTTAACTTTTTTGACTGTAAATGACTATTGCATGTGAATTATCACTTTTGGAACTAAAATAAATGTGTTTAGAGTCATTTTAATGCCTGAAATTGGTCGAAATAGAAGCTTCTGAGTAGGAGAAAAAGTCTGTAAAAATGGCAATTTTGGTCACATTGAGGCTTTAAAAAGTAGTTATTCCACATGAGGCACAATCCAAATGACATTTTGAATCTTTTTTTTATCAGTCCAAAGAATCAATTTTCTGATGAAAAACCATGACCCGCGACCTGTCAATTTTTCTCAAGATAGTCAAAAATGGTAATTTTTTAATGTTTAATTCTTTTACTGTAAATGACTATTGCATGTGAATTATCACTTTTGGAACTAAAATAAGTGTGTTTAGAGTCATTTTAATGCCTGAAATTGGTGGAAATAGAAGCTTCTGAGTAGGAGAAAAAGTCTGTAAAAATGGCAATTTTGGTCACATTGAGGCTTTAAAAAGTAGTTATTCAACATGAGACACAATCCAAATGACATTTTGAATCTTTTTTTCTACAGTCCAAAAAATCAATTTTCTGATGAAAAACGATGACCCGCGACCTGTCGATTTTTCTCAAGATGGTCAGAAATGGTAATTTTTTAATGTTTAATTTTTTGACTGTAAATGACTATTGCATGTGAATTATCACTTTTGGAACTAAAAGAAGTGTGTTTAGAGTCATTTTATTGCCTGAAATTGGTCGAAATAGAAGCTTCTGAGTAGGAGAAAAAGTCTGTAAAAATGGCAATTTTGGTCACATTGAGGCTTTAAAAAGTAGTTATTCAACATGAGGCACAATCCAAATGACATTTTGAATCTTTTTTTGTACAGTCCAAAAAATCAATGTTCTGATGAAAAACGATGACCCATGACCTGTTGATTTTTCTCAAGATGGTCAGAAATGGTAATTATTAATGTTTAACTTTTTTGACTGTAAATGACTATTGCATGTGAATTATCACTTTTGGAACTAAAATAAATGTGTTTAGAGTCATTTTAATACCTGAAATTGGTCGAAATAGAAGCTTCTGTGGAGGAGAAAAAGTCTGTAAAAATGGCAATTTTGGTTACATTGAGGCTTTAAAAAGTAGTTATTCAACATGAGACACAATCCAAATGACATTTTGAATCTTTTTTTCTACAGTCCAAAAAATCAATTTTCTGATGAAAAACGATGACCCGCGACCTGTCGATTTTTCTCAAGATGATCAGAAATGGTAATTATTAATGTTTAACTTTTTTGACTGTAAATGACTATTGCATGTGAATTATCACTTTTGGAACTAAAATAAATGTGTTTAGAGTCATTTTAATACCTGAAATTGGTCGAAATAGAAGCTTCTGTGTAGGAGAAAAAGTCTGTAAAAATGGCAATTTTGGTCACATTGAGGCTTTAAAAAGTAGTTATTCAACATGAGGCACAATCCAAATGACATTTTGAATCTTTTTTTCTACAGTCCAAAAAATCAATTTTCTGATGAAAAACGATGACCCGTGACCTGTCGATTTTTCTCAAGATGGTCAGAAATGGTTATTTTGTAATGTTTATATTTTTGAAAGTAAATGACTATTGCATGTGAATTATCACTTTTGGAACTAAAATTAGTGTGTTTAGAGTCGTTTTATTGCCTGAAATTTTTCGAAATAGGAGCTTCTGAGTAGGAGAAAAAGTCTGTAAAAATGGCAATTTTGGTCACATTGAGGCTTTAATAACTACTTACTCAACATGAGGCACAATCCAAATGACATTTTGAATCTTTTTTTCTACAGTCCAAAAAATCAATTTTCTGATGAAAAACGATGACCCGCGACCTGTCGATTTTTCTCAAGATGGTCAGAAATGGTAATTATTAATGTTTAACTTTTTTGACTGTAAATGATTATTGCATGTGAATTATCACTTTTGGAACTAAAATAAATGTGTTTAGAGTCATTTTAATACCTGAAATTGGTCGAAATAGAAGCTTCTGAGTAGGAGAAAAAGTCTGTAAAAATGGCAATTTTGGTCACATTGAGGCTTTAAAAAGTAGTTATTCCACATGAGGCACAATCCAAATGACATTTTGAATCTTTTTTTATCAGTCCAAAAAATCAATTTTCTGATGAAAAACGATGACCCGCGACCTGTCGATTTTTCTCAAGATGGTCAAAAATGGTAATTTTTTAATGTTTAATTTTTTTACTGTAAATGACTATTGCATGTGAATTATCACTTTTGGAACTAAAATAAGTGTGTTTAGAGTCATGTTAATGCCTGAAATTGGTGGAAATAGAAGCTTCTGTGTAGGAGAAAAAGTCTGTAAAAATGGCAATTTTGGTCACATTGAGGCTTTAAAAATTAGTTATTCAACATTAGGCACAATCCAAATGACATTTTGAATCTTTTTTTCTACAGTCCAAAAAATCAATTTTCTGATGAAAAACGATGACCCGTGACCTGTCGATTTTTCTCAAGATGGTCAGAAATGGTTATTTTGTAATGTTTATATTTTTGAAAGTAAATGACTATTGCATGTGAATTATCACTTTTGGAACTAAAATTAGTGTGTTTAGAGTCATTTTATTGCCTGAAATTTTTCGAAATAGAAGCTTCTGAGTAGGAGAAAAAGTCTGTAAAAATGGCAATTTTGGTCACATTGAGGCTTTAATAAGTAGTTATTCAACATGAGACACAATCCAAATGACATTTTGAATCTTTTTTTCTACAGTCCAAAAAATCAATTTTCTGATGAAAAACGATGACCCACGACCTGTCGATTTTTCTCAAGATGGTCAGAAATGGTAATTTTTTAATGTTTAACTTTTTTGACTGTAAATGATTATTGCATGTGAATTATCACTTTTGGAACTAAAATAAATGTGTTTAGAGTCATTTTAATACCTGAAATTGGTCGAAATAGAAGCTTCTGAGTAGGAGAAAAAGTCTGTAAAAATGGCAATTTTGGTCACATTGAGGCTTTAAAAAGTAGTTATTCCACATGAGGCACAATCCAAATGACATTTTGAATCTTTTTTTATCAGTCCAAAAAATCAATTTTCTGATGAAAAACGATGACCCGCGACCTGTCGATTTTTCTCAAGATGGTCAAAAATGGTAATTTTTTAATGTTTAATTTTTTTACTGTAAATGACTATTGCATGTGAATTATCACTTTTGGAACTAAAATAAGTGTGTTTAGAGTCATGTTAATGCCTGAAATTGGTGGAAATAGAAGCTTCTGTGTAGGAGAAAAAGTCTGTAAAAATGGCAATTTTGGTCACATTGAGGCTTTAAAAATTAGTTATTCAACATTAGGCACAATCCAAATGACATTTTGAATCTTTTTTTCTACAGTCCAAAAAATCAATTTTCTGATGAAAAACGATGACCCGTGACCTGTCGATTTTTCTCAAGATGGTCAGAAATGGTTATTTTGTAATGTTTATATTTTTGAAAGTAAATGACTATTGCATGTGAATTATCACTTTTGGAACTAAAATTAGTGTGTTTAGAGTCATTTTATTGCCTGAAATTTTTCGAAATAGAAGCTTCTGAGTAGGAGAAAAAGTCTGTAAAAATGGCAATTTTGGTCACATTGAGGCTTTAATAAGTAGTTATTCAACATGAGGCACAATCCAAATGACATTTTGAATCTTTTTTTCTACAGTCCAAAAAATCAATTTTCTGATGAAAAACTATGACCCGCGACCTGTCGGTTTTTCTCAAGATGGTCAGAAATGGTAATTATTAATGTTTAACTTTTTTGACTGTAAATGACTATTGCATGTGAATTATCACTTTTGGAACTAAAATAAATGTGTTTAGAGTCATTTTAATGCCTGAAATTGGTCGAAATAGAAGCTTCTGAGTAGGAGAAAAAGTCTGTAAAAATGGCAATTTTGGTCACATTGAGGCTTTAAAAAGTAGTTATTCAACATGAGACACGATCCAAATGACATTTTGAATCTTTTTTTCTACAGTCCAAAAAATCAATTTTCTGATGAAAAACGATGACCCACGACCTGTCGATTTTTCTCAAGATGGTCAGAAATGGTAATTTTTTAATGTTTAATTTTTTTACTGTAAATGACTATTGTATGTGAAATATCACTTTTGGAACTAACATAAGTGTGTTTAGAGTCATTTTAATGCCTGAAATTGGTCGAAATAGAAGCTTCTGAGTAGGAGTAAAAGTCTGTAAAAATGGCAATTTTGGTCACATTGAGGCTTTAAAAAGTAGTTATTCCACATGAGGCACAATCCAAATGACATTTTGAATCTTTTTTTTATCAGTCCAAAAAATCAATTTTCTGATGAAAAACGATGACCCGCGACCTGTCGATTTTTCTCAAGATGGTCAGAAATGGTAATTTTGTAATGTTTATTTTTTTTAAAGTAAATGACTATTTCATGTGAATTATCACTTTTGGAACTAAAATTAGTGTGTTTAGAGTCATTTTATTGCCTGAAATTGGTCGAAATAGAAGCTTCTGAGTAGGAGAAAAAGTCTGTAAAAATGGCAATTTTGGTCACATTGAGGCTTTAAAAAGTAGTTATTCAACATGAGGCACAATCCAAATGACATTTTGAATCTTTTTTTGTACAGTCCAAAAAATCAATTTTCTGATGAAAAACGATGACCCACGACCTGTTGATTTTTCTCAAGATGGTCAGAAATGGTCATTTTTTAATGTTTACGTTTTTTTTAAAGTAGATGACTATTGCATGTGAATTATCACTTTTGGAACTAAAATAGGTGTGTTTAGAGTCATTTTAATGCCTGAAAATGGTTGAAATAGAAGCTTCTGAGTAGGAGAAAAAGTCTATAAAAATGGCAATTTTGGTCACAATGAGGCTTGAAAATGTAGTTATTCAACATGAGGCACAATCCAAATGACATTTTGAATCTTTTTTTCTACAGTCCAAAAAATCAATTTTCTGATGAAAAACGATGACCCGCGACCTGTCGATTTTTCTCAAGATGATCAGAAATGGTAATTTTTTAATGTTTAATTTTTTTACTGTAAATGACTATTGCATGTGAATTATCACTTTTGGAACTAAAATAAGTGTGTTTAGAGTCATTTTAATGCCTGAAATTGGTGGAAATAGAAGCTTCTGTGTAGGAGAAAAAGTCTATAAAAATGGCAATTTTGGTCACAATGAGGCTTGAAAATGTAGTTATTCAACATGAGGCACAATCCAAATGACATTTTGAATCTTTTTTTCTATAGTCCAAAAAATCAATTTTCTGATGAAAAACGATGACCCGTGACCTGTCGATTTTTCTCAAGATGGTCAGAAATGGTTATTTTGTAATGTTTATATTTTTGAAAGTAAATGACTATTGCATGTGAATTATCACTTTTGGAACTAAAATTAGTGTGTTTAGAGTCATTTTATTGCCTGAAATTTTTCGAAATAGAAGCTTCTGAGTAGGAGAAAAAGTCTGTAAAAATGGCAATTTTGGTCACATTGAGGCTTTAATAAGTAGTTATTCAACATGAGGCACAATCCAAATGACATTTTGAATCTTTTTTTCTACAGTCCAAAAAATCAATTTTCTGATGAAAAACGATGACCCGCGACCTGTCGATTTTTCTCAAGATGGTCAGAAATGGTAATTATTAATGTTTAACTTTTTTGACTGTAAATGACTATTGCATGTGAATTATCACTTTTGGAATTAAAATAAATGTGTTTAGAGTCATTTTAATGCCTGAAATTGGTCGAAATAGAAGCTTCTGAGTAGGAGAAAAAGTCTGTAAAAATGGCAACTTTGGTCACATTGAGGCTTTAAAAAGTAGTTATTCAACATGAGACACAATCCAAATGACATTTTGAATCTTTTTTTCTACAGTCCAAAAAATCAATTTTCTGATGAAAAACGATGACCCACGACCTGTCGATTTTTCTCAAGATGGTCAGAAATGGTAATTTTTTTAATGTTTAAGGTTTTTGACTGTAAATGACTATTGTATGTGAATTATCACTTTTGGAACTAAAATAAGTGTGTTTAGAGTCATTTTAATGCCTGAAATTGGTCGAAATAGAAGCTTCTGAGTAGGAGAAAAAGTCTGTAAAAATGGCAATTTTGGTCACATTGAGGCTTTAAAAAGTAGTTATTCCACATGAGGCACAATCCAAATGACATTTTGAATCTTTTTTTTATCAGTCCAAAGAATCAATTTTCTGATGAAAAACGATGACCCGCGACCTGTCGATTTTTCTCAAGATAGTCAAAAATGGTAATTTTTTAATGTTTAATTTTTTTACTGTAAATGACTATTGCATGTGAATTATCACTTTTGGAACTAAAATAAGTGTGTTTAGAGTCATTTTAATGCCTGAAATTGGTGGAAATAGAAGCTTCTGAGTAGGAGAAAAAGTCTGTAAAAATGGCAATTTTGGTCACATTGAGGCTTTAAAAAGTAGTTATTCAACATGAGACACAATCCAAATGACATTTTGAATCTTTTTTTCTACAGTCCAAAAAATCAATTTTCTGATGAAAAACGATGACCCTCGACCTGTCGATTTTTCTCAAGATGGTCAGAAATGGTAATTTTTTAATGTTTAATTTTTTGACTGTAAATGACTATTGCATGTGAATTATCACTTTTGGAACTAAAAGAAGTGTGTTTAGAGTCATTTTATTGCCTGAAATTGGTCGAAATAGAAGCTTCTGAGTAGGAGAAAAAGTCTGTAAAAATGGCAATTTTGGTCACATTGAGGCTTTAAAAAGTAGTTATTCAACATGAGGCACAATCCAAATGACATTTTGAATCTTTTTTTGTACAGTCCAAAAAATCAATTTTCTGATGAAAAACGATGACCCACGACCTGTTGATTTTTCTCAAGATGGTCAGAAATGGTCATTTTTTAATGTTTACGTTTTTTTTAAAGTAGATGACTATTGCATGTGAATTATCACTTTTGGAACTAAAATAGGTGTGTTTAGAGTCATTTTAATGCCTGAAAATGGTTGAAATAGAAGCTTCTGAGTAGGAGAAAAAGTCTATAAAAATGGCAATTTTGGTCACAATGAGGCTTGAAAATGTAGTTATTCAACATGAGGCACAATCCAAATGACATTTTGAATCTTTTTTTCTACAGTCCAAAAAATCAATTTTCTGATGAAAAACGATGACCCGCAACCTGTCGATTTTTCTCAAGATGATCAGAAATGGTAATTATTAATGTTTAACTTTTTTGACTGTAAATGACTATTGCATGTGAATTATCACTTTTGGAACTAAAATAAATGTGTTTAGAGTCATTTTAATACCTGAAATTGGTCGAAATAGAAGCTTCTGAGTAGGAGAAAAAGTCTGTAAAAATGGCAATTTTGGTCACATTGAGGCTTTAAAAAGTAGTTATTCAACATGAGACACAATCCAAATGACATTTTGAATCTTTTTTTCTACAGTCCAAAAAATCAATTTTCTGATGAAAAACGATGACCCGCGACCTGTCGATTTTTCTCAAGATGGTCAGAAATGGTAATTTTTTAATGTTTAATTTTTTGACTGTAAATGACTATTGTATGTGAAATATCACTTTTGGAACTAACATAAGTGTGTTTAGAGTCATTTTAATGCCTGAAATTGGTCGAAATAGAAGCTTCTGAGTAGGAGTAAAAGTCTGTAAAAACTGGCAATTTTGGTCACTTTGAGGCTTTAAAAATTAGTTATTCCACATGAGGCACAATCCAAATGACATTTTGAATCTTTTTTTCTACAGTCCAAAAAATCAATTTTCTGATGAAAAACGATGACCCGTGACCTGTCGATTTTTCTCAAGATGGTCAGAAATGGTTATTTTGTAATGTTTATATTTTTGAAAGTAAATGACTATTGCATGTGAATTATCACTTTTGGAACTAAAATTAGTGTGTTTAGAGTCATTTTATTGCCTGAAATTTTTCGAAATAGAAGCTTCTGAGTAGGAGAAAAAGTCTGTAAAAATGGCAATTTTGGTCACATTGAGGCTTTAATAAGTAGTTATTCAACATGAGGCACAATCCAAATGACATTTTGAATCTTTTTTTCTACAGTCCAAAGAATCAATTTTCTGATGAAAAACGATGACCCGCGACCTGTCGATTTTTCTCAAGATAGTCAAAAATGGTAATTTTTTAATGTTTAATTTTTTTACTGTAAATGACTATTGCATGTGAATTATCACTTTTGGAACTAAAATAAGTGTGTTTAGAGTCATTTTAATGCCTGAAATTGGTGGAAATAGAAGCTTCTGTGTAGGAGAAAAAGTCTGTAAAAATGGCAATTTTGGTCACATTGAGGCTTTAAAAATTAGTTATTCAACATTAGGCACAATCCAAATGACATTTTGAATCTTTTTTTCTACAGTCCAAAAAATCAATTTTCTGATGAAAAACGATGACCCGTGACCTGTCGATTTTTCTCAAGATGGTCAGAAATGGTTATTTTGTAATGTTTATATTTTTGAAAGTAAATGACTATTGCATGTGAATTATCACTTTTGGAACTAAAATTAGTGTGTTTAGAGTCATTTTATTGCCTGAAATTTTTCGAAATAGAAGCTTCTGAGTAGGAGAAAAAGTCTGTAAAAATGGCAATTTTGGTCACATTGAGGCTTTAATAAGTAGTTATTCAACATGAGGCACAATCCAAATGACATTTTAAATCTTTTTTTCTACAGTCCAAAAAATCAATTTTCTGATGAAAAACGATGACCCGCGACCTGTCGATTTTTCTCAAGATGGTCAGAAATGGTAATTATTAATGTTTAACTTTTTTGACTGTAAATGACTATTGCATGTGAATTATCACTTTTGGAACTAAAATAAATGTGTTTAGAGTCATTTTAATGCCTGAAATTGGTCGAAATAGAAGCTTCTGAGTAGGAGAAAAAGTCTGTAAAAATGGCAATTTTGGTCACATTGAGGCTTTAAAAAGTAGTTATTCAAAATGAGACACAATCCAAATGACATTTTGAATCTTTTTTCTACAGTCCAAAAAATCAATTTTCTGATGAAAAACGATGACCCACGACCTGTCGATTTTTCTCAAGATGGTCAGAAATGGTAATTTTTTAATGTTTACGTTTTTTGACTGTAAATGACTATTGTATGTGAATTATCACTTTTGGAACTAAAATAAGTGTGTTTAGAGTCATTTTAATGCCTGAAATTGGTCGAAATAGAAGCTTCTGAGTAGGAGAAAAAGTCTGTAAAAATGGCAATTTTGGTATCATTGAGGCTTTAAAAAGTAGTTATTCCACATGAGGCACAATCCAAATGACATTTTGAATCTTTTTTTTATCAGTCCAAAGAATCAATTTTCTGATGAAAAACGAAGACCCGCGACCTGTCGATTTTTCTCAAGATAGTCAAAAATGGTAATTTTTTAATGTTTAATTTTTTTACTGTAAATGACTATTGCATGTGAATTATCACTTTTGGAACTAAAATAAGTGTGTTTAGAGTCATTTTAATACCTGAAATTGGTGGAAATAGAAGCTTCTGAGTAGGAGAAAAAGTCTGTAAAAATTGCAATTTTGGTCACATTGAGGCTTTAAAAAGTAGTTATTCAACATGAGACACAATCCAAATGACATTTTGAATCTTTTTTTCTACAGTCCAAAAAATCAATTTTCTGATGAAAAACGATGACCCGCGACCTGTCGATTTTTCTCAAGATGGTCAGAAATGGTAATTTTTTAATGTTTAATTTTTTGACTGTAAATGACTATTGCATGTGAATTATCACTTTTGGAACTAAAAGAAGTGTGTTTAGAGTCATTTTATTGCCTGAAATTGGTCGAAATAGAAGCTTCTGAGTAGGAGAAAAAGTCTGTAAAAATGGCAATTTTGGTCACATTGAGGCTTTAAAAAGTAGTTATTCAACATGAGGCACAATCCAAATGACATTTTGAATCTTTTTTTGTACAGTCCAAAAAATCAATTTTCTGATGAAAAACGATGACCCACGACCTGTTGATTTTTCTCAAGATGGTCAGAAATGGTCATTTTTTAATGTTTAAGTTTTTTTTAAAGTAGATGACTATTGCATGTGAATTATCACTTTTGGAACTAAAATAGGTGTGTTTAGAGTCATTTTAATGCCTGAAAATGGTTGAAATAGAAGCTTCTGAGTAGGAGAAAAAGTCTATAAAAATGGCAATTTTGGTCACATTGAGGCTTTAAAAAGTAGTTATTCAACATGAGACACAATCCAAATGACATTTTGAATCTTTTTTTCTACAGTCCAAAAAATCAATTTTCTGATGAAAAACGATGACCCGCGACCTGTCGATTTTTCTCAAGATGATCAGAAATGGTAATTATTAATGTTTAACTTTTTTGACTGTAAATGACTATTGCATGTGAATTATCACTTTTGGAACTAAAATAAATGTGTTTAGAGTCATTTTAATACCTGAAATTGGTCGAAATAGAAGCTTCTGAGTAGGAGAAAAAGTCTGTAAAAATGGCAATTTTGGTCACATTGAGGCTTTAAAAAGTAGTTATTCAACATGAGACACAATCCAAATGACATTTTGAATCTTTTTTCTACAGTCCAAAAAATCAATTTTCTGATGAAAAACGATGACCCGCGACCTGTCGATTTTTCTCAAGATGGTCAGAAATGGTAATTTTGTAATGTTTATTTTTTTTAAAGTAAATGACTATTTCATGTGAATTATCACTTTTGGAACTAAAATTAGTGTGTTTAGAGTCATTTTATTGCCTGAAATTGGTCGAAATAGAAGCTTCTGAGTAGGAGAAAAAGTCTGTAAAAATGGCAATTTTGGTCACATTGAGGCTTTAAAAAGTAGTTATTCAACATGAGGCACAATCCAAATGACATTTTGAATCTTTTTTTCTACAGTCCAAAAAATCAATTTTCTGATGCAAAACGATGACCCGCGACCTGTCGATTTTCCTCAAGATGGTCAGAAATGGTAATTTTTTAATGTTGAATTTTTTGACTGTAAATGACTATTGCATGTGAATTATCACTTTTGGAAGTAAAATAAGTGTGTTTAGAGTCATTTTAATGCCTGAAATTGGTCGAAATAGAAGCTTCTGAGTAGGAGAAAAAGTCTGTAAAAATGGCAATTTTGGTCACATTGAGGCTTTAAAAAGTAGTTATTCCACATGAGGCACAATCCAAATGACATTTTGAATCTTTTTTTTATCAGTCCAAAGAATCAATTTTCTGATGAAAAACCATGACCCGCGACCTGTCGATTTTTCTCAAGATAGTCAAAAATGGTAATTTTTTAAAGTTTAATTTTTTTACTGTAAATGGCTATTGCATGTGAATTATCACTTTTGGAACTAAAATAAGTGTGTTTAGAGTCATTTTAATGCCTGAAATTGGTGGAAATAGAAGCTTCTGAGTAGGAGAAAAAGTCTGTAAAAATGGCAATTTTGGTCACATTGAGGCTTTAAAAAGTAGTTATTCAACATGAGGCACAATCCAAATGACATTTTGAATCTTTTTTTGTACAGTCCAAAAAATCAATTTTCTGATGAAAAACGATGACCCATGACCTGTTGATTTTTCTCAAGATGGTCAGAAATGGTCATTTTTTAATGTTTAAGTTTTTTTTAAAGTAGATGACTATTGCATGTGAATTATCACTTTTGGAACTAAAATAGGTGTGTTTAGAGTCATTTTAATGCCTGAAAATGGTTGAAATAGAAGCTTCTGAGTAGGAGAAAAAGTCTATAAAAATGGCAATTTTGGTCACAATGAGGCTTGAAAATGTAGTTATTCAACATGAGGCACAATCCAAATGACATTTTGAATCTTTTTTTCTACAGTCCAAAAAATCAATTTTCTGATGAAAAACGATGACCCGCGACCTGTCGATTTTTCTCAAGATGATCAGAAATGGTAATTATTAATGTTTAACTTTTTTGACTTTAAATGACTATTGCATGTGAATTATCACTTTTGGAACTAAAATAAATGTGTTTAGAGTCATTTTAATACCTGAAATTGGTCGAAATAGAAGCTTCTGTGTAGGAGAAAAAGTCTGTAAAAATGGCAATTTTGGTCACATTGAGGCTTTAAAAAGTAGTTATTCAACATGAGACACAATCCAAATGACATTTTGAATCTTTTTTTCTACAGTCCAAAAAATCAATTTTCTGATGAAAAACGATGACCCGCGACCTGTCGATTTTTCTCAAGATGGTCAAAAATGGTAATTTTTTAATGTTTAATTTTTTTACTGTAAATGACTATTGCATGTGAATTATCACTTTTGGAACTAAAATAAGTGTGTTTAGAGTCATTTTAATGCCTGAAATTGGTGGAAATAGAAGCTTCTGTGTAGGAGAAAAAGTCTGTAAAAATGGCAATTTTGGTCACATTGAGGCTTTAAAAATTAGTTATTCAACATTAGGCACAATCCAAATGACATTTTGAATCTTTTTTTCTACAGTCCAAAAAATCAATTTTCTGATGAAAAACGATGACCCGTGACCTGTCGATTTTTCTCAAGATGGTCAGAAATGGTTATTTTGTAATGTTTATATTTTTGAAAGTAAATGACTATTGCATGTGAATTATCACTTTTGGAACTAAAATTAGTGTGTTTAGAGTCATTTTATTGCCTGAAATTTTTCGAAATAGAAGCTTCTGAGTAGGAGAAAAAGTCTGTAAAAATGGCAATTTTGGTCACATTGAGGCTTTAATAAGTAGTTATTCAACATGAGGCACAATCCAAATGACATTTTGAATCTTTTTTTCTACAGTCCAAAAAATCAATTTTCTGATGAAAAACGATGACCCGCGACCTGCCGATTTTTCTCAAGCTGGTCAGAAATGGTAATTATTAATGTTTAACTTTTTTGACTGTAAATGACTATTGCATGTGAATTATCACTTTTGGAACTAAAATAAATGTGTTTAGAGTCATTTTAATGCCTGAAATTGGTCGAAATAGAAGCTTCTGAGTAGGAGAAAAAGTCTGTAAAAATGGCAATTTTGGTCACATTGAGGCTTTAAAAAGTAGTTATTCAACATGAGACACAATCCAAATGACATTTTGAATCTTTTTTTCTACAGTCCAAAAAATCAATTTTCTGATGAAAAACGATGACCCACGACCTGTCGATTTTTCTCAAGATGGTCAGAAATGGTAATTTTTTAATGTTTAAGTTTTTTGACTGTAAATGACTATTGTATGTGAATTATCACTTTTGGAACTAAAATAAGTGTGTTTAGAGTCATTTTAATGCCTGAAATTGGTCGAAATAGAAGCTTCTGAGTAGGAGAAAAAGTCTGTAAAAATGGCAATTTTGGTCACATTGAGGCGTTAAAAAGTAGTTATTCCACATGAGGCACAATCCAAATGACATTTTGAATCTTTTTTTTATCAGTCCAAAGAATCAATTTTCTGATGAAAAACGATGACCCGCGACCTGTCGATTTTTCTCAAGATAGTCAAAAATGGTAATTTTTTAATGTTTAATTTTTTTACTGTAAATGACTATTGTATGTGAAATATCACTTTTGGAACTAACATAAGTGTGTTTAGAGTCATTTTAATGCCTGAAATTGGTCGAAATAGAAGCTTCTGAGTAGGAGTAAAAGTCTGTAAAAATGGCAATTTTGGTCACATTGAGGCTTTAAAAAGTAGTTATTCCACATGAGGCACAATCCAAATGACATTTTGAATCTTTTTTTTATCAGTCCAAAAAATCAATTTTCTGATGAAAAACGATGACCCGCGACCTGTCGATTTTTTTCAAGATGGTCAGAAATGGTAATTTTGTAATGTTTATTTTTTTTAAAGTAAATGACTATTTCATGTGAATTATCACTTTTGGAACTAAAAAAGTGTGTTTAGAGTCATTTTATTGCCTGAAATTGGTCGAAATAGAAGCTTTTGAGTAGGAGAAAAAGTCTGTAAAAATGGCAATTTTGGTCACATTGAGGCTTTAAAAAGTAGTTATTCAACATGAGGCACAATCCAAATGACATTTTGAATCTTTTTTTGTACAGTCCAAAAAATCAATTTTCTGATGAAAAACGATGACCCACGACCTGTTGATTTTTCTCAAGATGGTCAGAAATGGTCATTTTTTAATGTTTAAGTTTTTTTTAAAGTAGATGACTATTGCATGTGAATTATCACTTTTGGAACTAAAATAGGTGTGTTTAGAGTCATTTTAATGCCTGAAAATGGTTGAAATAGAAGCTTCTGAGTAGGAGAAAAAGTCTATAAAAATGGCAATTTTGGTCACAATGAGGCTTGAAAATGTAGTTATTCAACATGAGGCACAATCCAAATGACATTTTGAATCTTTTTTTCTACAGTCCAAAAAATCAATTTTCTGATGAAAAACGATGACCCGCGACCTGTCGATTTTTCTCAAGATGATCAGAAATGGTAATTATTAATGTTTAACTTTTTTGACTGTAAATGACTATTGCATGTGAATTATCACTTTTGGAACTAAAATAAATGTGTTTAGAGTCATTTTAATACCTGAAATTGGTCGAAATAGAAGCTTCTGTGTAGGAGAAAAAGTCTGTAAAAATGGCAATTTTGGTCACATTGAGGCTTTAAAAAGTAGTTATTCAACATGAGACACAATCCAAATGACATTTTGAATCTTTTTTTCTACAGTCCAAAAAATCAATTTTCCGATGAAAAACGATGACCCGCGACCTGTCGATTTTTCTCAAGATGATCAGAAATGGTAATTATTAATGTTTAACTTTTTTGACTGTAAATGACTATTGCATGTGAATTATCACTTTTGGAACTAAAATAAGTGTGTTTAGAGTCATTTTAATGCCTGAAATTGGTGGAAATAGAAGCTTCTGGGTAGGAGAAAAAGTCTGTAAAAATGGCAATTTTGGTCACATTGAGGCTTTAAAAATCAGTTATTCAACATTAGGCACAATCCAAATGACATTTTGAATCTTTTTTTCTACAGTCCAAAAAATCAATTTTCTGATGAAAAACGATGACCCGTGACCTGTCGATTTTTCTCAAGATGGTCAGAAATGGTTATTTTGTAATGTTTATATTTTTGAAAGTAAATGACTATTGCATGTGAATTATCACTTTTGGAACTAAAATTAGTGTGTTTAGAGTCATTTTATTGCCTGAAATTTTTCGAAATAGAAGCTTCTGAGTAGGAGAAAAAGTCTGTAAAAATGGCAATTTTGGTCACATTGAGGCTTTAATAAGTAGTTATTCAACATGAGGCACAATCCAAATGACATTTTGAATCTTTTTTTCTACAGTCCAAAAAATCAATTTTCTGATGAAAAACGATGACCCGCGACCTGTCGATTTTTCTCAAGATGGTCAGAAATGGTAATTATTAATGTTTAACTTTTTTGACTGTAAATGACTATTGCATGTGAATTATCACTTTTGGAACTAAAATAAATGTGTTTAGAGTCATTTTAATGCCTGAAATTGGTCGAAATAGAAGCTTCTGAGTAGGAGAAAAAGTCTGTAAAAATGGCAATTTTGGTCACATTGAGGCTTTAAAAAGTAGTTATTCAACATGAGACACAATCCAAATGACATTTTGAATCTTTTTTTCTACAGTCCAAAAAATCAATTTTCTGATGAAAAACGATGACCCACGACCTGTCGATTTTTCTCAAGATGGTCAGAAATGGTAATTTTTTAATGTTTAAGTTTTTTGACTGTAAATGACTATTGTATGTGAATTATCACTTTTGGAACTAAAATAAGTGTGTTTAGAGTCATTTTAATGCCTGAAATTGGTCGAAATAGAAGCTTCTGAGTAGGAGAAAAAGTCTGTAAAAATGGCAATTTTGGTCACATTGAGGCTTTAAAAAGTAGTTATTCCACATGAGGCACAATCCAAATGACATTTTGAATCTTTTTTTTATCAGTCCAAAGAATCAATTTTCTGATGAAAAACGATGACCCGCGACCTGTCGATTTTTCTCAAGATGGTCAAAAATGGTAATTTTTTAATGTTTAATTTTTTTACTGTAAATGACTATTGCATGTGAATTATCACTTTTGGAACTAAAATAAGTGTGTTTAGAGTCATTTTAATGCCTGAAATTGGTGGAAATAGAAGCTTCTGAGTAGGAGAAAAAGTCTGTAAAAATGGCAATTTTGGTCACATTGAGGCTTTAAAAAGTAGTTATTCAACATGAGACACAATCCAAATGACATTTTGAATCTTTTTTTCTACAGTCCAAAAAATCAATTTTCTGATGAAAAACGATGACCCGCGACCTGTCGATTTTTCTCAAGATGGTCAGAAATGGTAATTTTTTAATGTTTAATTTTTTGACTGTAAATGACTATTGCATGTGAATTATCACTTTTGGAACTAAAAGAAGTGTGTTTAGAGTCATTTTATTGCCTGAAATTGGTCGAAATAGAAGCTTCTGAGTAGGAGAAAAAGTCTGTAAAAATGGCAATTTTGGTCACATTGAGGCTTTAAAAAGTAGTTATTCAACATGAGGCACAATCCAAATGACATTTTGAATCTTTTTTTGTACAGTCCAAAAAATCAATGTTCTGATGAAAAACGATGACCCATGACCTGTTGATTTTTCTCAAGATGGTCAGAAATGGTAATTATTAATGTTTAACTTTTTTGACTGTAAATGACTATTGCATGTGAATTATCACTTTTGGAACTAAAATAAATGTGTTTAGAGTCATTTTAATACCTGAAATTGGTCGAAATAGAAGCTTCTGTGTAGGAGAAAAAGTCTGTAAAAATGGCAATTTTGGTCACATTGAGGCTTTAAAAAGTAGTTATTCAACATGAGACACAATCCAAATGACATTTTGAATCTTTTTTTCTACAGTCCAAAAAATCAATTTTCTGATGAAAAACGATGACCCGCGACCTGTCGATTTTTCTCAAGATGATCAGAAATGGTAATTATTAATGTTTAACTTTTTTGACTGTAAATGACTATTGCATGTGAATTATCACTTTTGGAACTAAAATAAATGTGTTTAGAGTCATTTTAATACCTGAAATTGGTCGAAATAGAAGCTTCTGTGTAGGAGAAAAAGTCTGTAAAAATGGCAATTTTGGTCACATTGAGGCTTTAAAAAGTAGTTATTCAACATGAGGCACAATCCAAATGACATTTTGAATCTTTTTTTCTACAGTCCAAAAAATCAATTTTCTGATGTAAAACGATGACCCGTGACCTGTCGATTTTTCTCAAGATGGTCAGAAATGGTTATTTTGTAATGTTTATATTTTTGAAAGTAAATGACTATTGTATGTGAATTATCACTTTTGGAACTAAAATTAGTGTGTTTAGAGTCATTTTATTGCCTGAAATTTTTCGAAATAGGAGCTTCTGAGTAGGAGAAAAAGTCTGTAAAAATGGCAATTTTGGTCACATTGAGGCTTTAATAACTACTTATTCAACATGAGGCACAATCCAAATGACATTTTGAATCTTTTTTTCTACAGTCCAAAAAATCAATTTTCTGATGAAAAACGATGACCCGCGACCTGTCGATTTTTCTCAAGATGGTCAGAAATGGTAATTATTAATGTTTAACTTTTTTGACTGTAAATGATTATTGCATGTGAATTATCACTTTTGGAACTAAAATAAATGTGTTTAGAGTCATTTTAATACCTGAAATTTGTCGAAATAGAAGCTTCTGAGTAGGAGAAAAAGTCTGTAAAAATGGCAATTTTGGTCACATTGAGGCTTTAAAAAGTAGTTATTCCACATGAGGCACAATCCAAATGACATTTTGAATCTTTTTTTATCAGTCCAAAAAATCAATTTTCTGATGAAAAACGATGACCCGCGACCTGTCGATTTTTCTCAAGATGGTCAAAAATGGTAATTTTTTAATGTTTAATTTTTTTACTGTAAATGACTATTGCATGTGAATTATCACTTTTGGAACTAAAATAAGTGTGTTTAGAGTCATTTTAATGCCTGAAATTGGTGGAAATAGAAGCTTCTGTGTAGGAGAAAAAGTCTGTAAAAATGGCAATTTTGGTCACATTGAGGCTTTAAAAATTAGTTATTCAACATTAGGCACAATCCAAATGACATTTTGAATCTTTTTTTCTACAGTCCAAAAAATCAATTTTCTGATGAAAAACGATGACCCGTGACCTGTCGATTTTTCTCAAGATGGTCAGAAATGGTTATTTTGTAATGTTTATATTTTTGAAAGTAAATGACTATTGCATGTGAATTATCACTTTTGGAACTAAAATTAGTGTGTTTAGAGTCATTTTATTGCCTGAAATTTTTCGAAATAGAAGCTTCTGAGTAGGAGAAAAAGTCTGTAAAAATGGCAATTTTGGTCACATTGAGGCTTTAATAAGTAGTTATTCAACATGAGGCACAATCCAAATGACATTTTGAATCTTTTTTTCTACAGTCCAAAAAATCAATTTTCTGATGAAAAACGATGACCCGCGACCTGTCGATTTTTCTCAAGCTGGTCAGAAATGGTAATTATTAATGTTTAACTTTTTTGACTGTAAATGACTATTGCATGTGAATTATCACTTTTGGAACTAAAATAAATGTGTTTAGAGTCATTTTAATGCCTGAAATTGGTCGAAATAGAAGCTTCTGAGTAGGAGAAAAAGTCTGTAAAAATAGCAATTTTGGTCACATTGAGGCTTTAAAAAGTAGTTATTCAACATGAGACACAATCCAAATGACATTTTGAATCTTTTTTTCTACAGTCCAAAAAATCAATTTTCTGATGAAAAACGATGACCCACGACCTGTCGATTTTTCTCAAGATGGTCAGAAATGGTAATTTTTTAATGTTTAAGTTTTTTGACTGTAAATGACTATTGTATGTGAATTATCACTTTTGGAACTAAAATAAGTGTGTTTAGAGTCATTTTAATGCCTGAAATTGGTCGAAATAGAAGCTTCTGAGTAGGAGAAAAAGTCTGTAAAAATGGCAATTTTGGTCACATTGAGGCGTTAAAAAGTAGTTATTCCACATGAGGCACAATCCAAATGACATTTTGAATCTTTTTTTTATCAGTCCAAAGAATCAATTTTCTGATGAAAAACGATGACCCGCGACCTGTCGATTTTTCTCAAGATAGTCAAAAATGGTAATTTTTTAATGTTTAATTTTTTTACTGTAAATGACTATTGTATGTGAAATATCACTTTTGGAACTAACATAAGTGTGTTTAGAGTCATTTTAATGCCTGAAATTGGTCGAAATAGAAGCTTCTGAGTAGGAGTAAAAGTCTGTAAAAATGGCAATTTTGGTCACATTGAGGCTTTAAAAAGTAGTTATTCCACATGAGGCACAATCCAAATGACATTTTGAATCTTTTTTTTATCAGTCCAAAAAATCAATTTTCTGATGAAAAACGATGACCCGCGACCTGTCGATTTTTCTCAAGATGGTCAGAAATGGTAATTTTGTAATGTTTATTTTTTTTAAAGTAAATGACTATTTCATGTGAATTATCACTTTTGGAACTAAAAAAGTGTGTTTAGAGTCATTTTATTGCCTGAAATTGGTCGAAATAGAAGCTTCTGAGTAGGAGAAAAAGTCTGTAAAAATGGCAATTTTGGTCACATTGAGGCTTTAAAAAGTAGTTATTCAACATGAGACACAATCCAAATGACATTTTGAATCTTTTTTTCTACAGTCCAAAAAATCAATTTTCTGATGAAAAACGATGACCCGCGACCTGTCGATTTTTCTCAAGATGGTCAGAAATGGTAATTTTTTAATGTTTAATTTTTTGACTGTAAATGACTATTGCATGTGAATTATCACTTTTGGAACTAAAAGAAGTGTGTTTAGAGTCATTTTATTGCCTGAAATTGGTCGAAATAGAAGCTTCTGAGTAGGAGAAAAAGTCTGTAAAAATGGCAATTTTGGTCACATTGAGGCTTTAAAAAGTAGTTATTCAACATGAGGCACAATCCAAATGACATTTTGAATCTTTTTTTGTACAGTCCAAAAAATCAATGTTCTGATGAAAAACGATGACCCATGACCTGTTGATTTTTCTCAAGATGGTCAGAAATGGTAATTATTAATGTTTAACTTTTTTGACTGTAAATGACTATTGCATGTGAATTATCACTTTTGGAACTAAAATAAATGTGTTTAGAGTCATTTTAATACCTGAAATTGGTCGAAATAGAAGCTTCTGTGTAGGAGAAAAAGTCTGTAAAAATGGCAATTTTGGTCACATTGAGGCTTTAAAAAGTAGTTATTCAACATGAGACACAATCCAAATGACATTTTGAATCTTTTTTTCTACAGTCCAAAAAATCAATTTTCTGATGAAAAACGATGACCCGCGACCTGTCGATTTTTCTCAAGATGATCAGAAATGGTAATTATTAATGTTTAACTTTTTTGACTGTAAATGACTATTGCATGTGAATTATCACTTTTGGAACTAAAATAAATGTGTTTAGAGTCATTTTAATACCTGAAATTGGTCGAAATAGAAGCTTCTGTGTAGGAGAAAAAGTCTGTAAAAATGGCAATTTTGGTCACATTGAGGCTTTAAAAAGTAGTTATTCAACATGAGGCACAATCCAAATGACATTTTGAATCTTTTTTTCTACAGTCCAAAAAATCAATTTTCTGATGAAAAACGATGACCCGTGACCTGTCGATTTTTCTCAAGATGGTCAGAAATGGTTATTTTGTAATGTTTATATTTTTGAAAGTAAATGACTATTGTATGTGAATTATCACTTTTGGAACTAAAATTAGTGTGTTTAGAGTCATTTTATTGCCTGAAATTTTTCGAAATAGGAGCTTCTGAGTAGGAGAAAAAGTCTGTAAAAATGGCAATTTTGGTCACATTGAGGCTTTAATAACTACTTATTCAACATGAGGCACAATCCAAATGACATTTTGAATCTTTTTTTCTACAGTCCAAAAAATCAATTTTCTGATGAAAAACGATGACCCGCGACCTGTCGATTTTTCTCAAGATGGTCAGAAATGGTAATTATTAATGTTTAACTTTTTTGACTGTAAATGATTATTGCATGTGAATTATCACTTTTGGAACTAAAATAAATGTGTTTAGAGTCATTTTAATACCTGAAATTTGTCGAAATAGAAGCTTCTGAGTAGGAGAAAAAGTCTGTAAAAATGGCAATTTTGGTCACATTGAGGCTTTAAAAAGTAGTTATTCCACATGAGGCACAATCCAAATGACATTTTGAATCTTTTTTTATCAGTCCAAAAAATCAATTTTCTGATGAAAAACGATGACCCGCGACCTGTCGATTTTTCTCAAGATGGTCAAAAATGGTAATTTTTTAATGTTTAATTTTTTTACTGTAAATGACTATTGCATGTGAATTATCACTTTTGGAACTAAAATAAGTGTGTTTAGAGTCATTTTAATGCCTGAAATTGGTGGAAATAGAAGCTTCTGTGTAGGAGAAAAAGTCTGTAAAAATGGCAATTTTGGTCACATTGAGGCTTTAAAAATTAGTTATTCAACATTAGGCACAATCCAAATGACATTTTGAATCTTTTTTTCTACAGTCCAAAAAATCAATTTTCTGATGAAAAACGATGACCCGTGACCTGTCGATTTTTCTCAAGATGGTCAGAAATGGTTATTTTGTAATGTTTATATTTTTGAAAGTAAATGACTATTGCATGTGAATTATCACTTTTGGAACTAAAATTGGTGTGTTTAGAGTCATTTTATTGCCTGAAATTTTTCGAAATAGAAGCTTCTAAGTAGGAGAAAAAGTCTGTAAAAATGGCAATTTTGGTCACATTGAGGCTTTAAAAAGTAGTTATTCAACATGAGACACAATCCAAATGACATTTTGAATCTTTTTTTCTACAGTCCAAAAAATCAATTTTCTGATGAAAAACGATGACCCACGACCTGTCGATTTTTCTCAAGATGGTCAGAAATGGTAATTTTTTAATGTTTAAGTTTTTTGACTGTAAATGACTATTGTATGTGAATTATCACTTTTGGAACTAAAATAAGTGTGTTTAGAGTCATTTTAATGCCTGAAATTGGTCGAAATAGAAGCTTCTGAGTAGGAGAAAAAGTCTGTAAAAATGGCAATTTTGGTCACATTGAGGCGTTAAAAAGTAGTTATTCCACATGAGGCACAATCCAAATGACATTTTGAATCTTTTTTTTATCAGTCCAAAGAATCAATTTTCTGATGAAAAACGATGACCCGCGACCTGTCGATTTTTCTCAAGATAGTCAAAAATGGTAATTTTTTAATGTTTAATTTTTTTACTGTAAATGACTATTGTATGTGAAATATCACTTTTGGAACTAACATAAGTGTGTTTAGAGTCATTTTAATGCCTGAAATTGGTCGAAATAGAAGCTTCTGAGTAGGAGTAAAAGTCTGTAAAAATGGCAATTTTGGTCACATTGAGGCTTTAAAAAGTAGTTATTCCACATGAGGCACAATCCAAATGACATTTTGAATCTTTTTTTTATCAGTCCAAAAAATCAATTTTCTGATGAAAAACGATGACCCGCGACCTGTCGATTTTTCTCAAGATGGTCAGAAATGGTAATTTTGTAATGTTTATTTTTTTTAAAGTAAATGACTATTTCATGTGAATTATCACTTTTGGAACTAAAAAAGTGTGTTTAGAGTCATTTTATTGCCTGAAATTGGTCGAAATAGAAGCTTCTGAGTAGGAGAAAAAGTCTGTAAAAATTGCAATTTTGGTCACATTGAGGCTTTAAAAAGTAGTTATTCAACATGAGGCACAATCCAAATGACATTTTGAATCTTTTTTTGTACAGTCCAAAAAATCAATTTTCTGATGAAAAACGATGACCCACGACCTGTTGATTTTTCTCAAGATGGTCAGAAATGGTCATTTTTTAATGTTTACGTTTTTTTTAAAGTAGATGACTATTGCATGTGAATTATCACTTTTGGAACTAAAATAGGTGTGTTTAGAGTCATTTTAATGCCTGAAAATGGTTGAAATAGAAGCTTCTGAGTAGGAGAAAAAGTCTATAAAAATGGCAATTTTGGTCACAATGAGGCTTGAAAATGTAGTTATTCAACATGAGGCACAATCCAAATGACATTTTGAATCTTTTTTTCTACAGTCCAAAAAATCAATTTTCTGATGAAAAACGATGACCCGCGACCTGTCGATTTTTCTCAAGATGATCAGAAATGGTAATTTTTTAATGTTTAATTTTTTTACTGTAAATGACTATTGCATGTGAATTATCACTTTTGGAACTAAAATAAGTGTGTTTAGAGTCATTTTAATGCCTGAAATTGGTGGAAATAGAAGCTTCTGTGTAGGAGAAAAAGTCTATAAAAATGGCAATTTTGGTCACAATGAGGCTTGAAAATGTAGTTATTCAACATGAGGCACAATCCAAATGACATTTTGAATCTTTTTTTCTATAGTCCAAAAAATCAATTTTCTGATGAAAAACGATGACCCGTGACCTGTCGATTTTTCTCAAGATGGTCAGAAATGGTTATTTTGTAATGTTTATATTTTTGAAAGTAAATGACTATTGCATGTGAATTATCACTTTTGGAACTAAAATTAGTGTGTTTAGAGTCATTTTATTGCCTGAAATTTTTCGAAATAGAAGCTTCTGAGTAGGAGAAAAAGTCTGTAAAAATGGCAATTTTGGTCACATTGAGGCTTTAATAAGTAGTTATTCAACATGAGGCACAATCCAAATGACATTTTGAATCTTTTTTTCTACAGTCCAAAAAATCAATTTTCTGATGAAAAACGATGACCCGCGACCTGTCGATTTTTCTCAAGATGGTCAGAAATGGTAATTATTAATGTTTAACTTTTTTGACTGTAAATGACTATTGCATGTGAATTATCACTTTTGGAACTAAAATAAATGTGTTTAGAGTCATTTTAATGCCTGAAATTGGTCGAAATAGAAGCTTCTGAGTAGGAGAAAAAGTCTGTAAAAATGGCAACTTTGGTCACATTGAGGCTTTAAAAAGTAGTTATTCAACATGAGACACAATCCAAATGACATTTTGAATCTTTTTTTCTACAGTCCAAAAAAATCAATTTTCTGATGAAAAACGATGACCCACGACCTGTCGATTTTTCTCAAGATGGTCAGAAATGGTAATTTTTTAATGTTTAAGGTTTTTGACTGTAAATGACTATTGTATGTGAATTATCACTTTTGGAACTAAAATAAGTGTGTTTAGAGTCATTTTAATGCCTGAAATTGGTCGAAATAGAAGCTTCTGAGTAGGAGAAAAAGTCTGTAAAAATGGCAATTTTGGTCACATTGAGGCTTTAAAAAGTATTTATTCCACATGAGGCACAATCCAAATGACATTTTGAATCTTTTTTTTATCAGTCCAAAGAATCAATTTTCTGATGAAAAACGATGACCCGCGACCTGTCGATTTTTCTCAAGATAGTCAAAAATGGTAATTTTTTAATGTTTAATTTTTTTACTGTAAATGACTATTGCATGTGAATTATCACTTTTGGAACTAAAATAAGTGTGTTTAGAGTCATTTTAATGCCTGAAATTGGTGGAAATAGAAGCTTCTGAGTAGGAGAAAAAGTCTGTAAAAATGGCAATTTTGGTCACATTGAGGCTTTAAAAAGTAGTTATTCAACATGAGGCACAATCCAAATGACATTTTGAATCTTTTTTTGTACAGTCCAAAAAATCAATTTTCTGATGAAAAACGATGACCCGCGACCTGTCGATTTTTCTCAAGATGGTCAGAAATGGTCATTTTTTAATGTTTAAGTTTTTTTTAAAGTAGATGACTATTGCATGTGAATTATCACTTTTGGAACTAAAATAGGTGTGTTTAGAGTCATTTTAATGCCTGAAAATGGTTGAAATAGAAGCTTCTGAGTAGGAGAAAAAGTCTATAAAAATGGCAATTTTGGTCACAATGAGGCTTGAAAATGTAGTTATTCAACATGAGGCACAATCCAAATGAATTTTGAATCTTTTTTTCTACAGTCCAAAAAATCAATTTTCTGATGAAAAACGATGACCCGCAACCTGTCGATTTTTCTCAAGATGATCAGAAATGGTAATTATTAATGTTTAACTTTTTTGACTGTAAATGACTATTGCATGTGAATTATCACTTTTGGAACTAAAATAAATGTGTTTAGAGTCATTTTAATACCTGAAATTGGTCGAAATAGAAGCTTCTGAGTAGGAGAAAAAGTCTGTAAAAATGGCAATTTTGGTCACATTGAGGCTTTAAAAAGTAGTTATTCAACATGAGACACAATCCAAATGACATTTTGAATCTTTTTTTCTACAGTCCAAAAAATCAATTTTCTGATGAAAAACGATGACCCGCGACCTGTCGATTTTTCTCAAGATGGTCAGAAATGGTAATTTTTTAATGTTTAATTTTTTGACTGTAAATGACTATTGTATGTGAAATATCACTTTTGGAACTAACATAAGTGTGTTTAGAGTCATTTTAATGCCTGAAATTGGTCGAAATAGAAGCTTCTGAGTAGGAGTAAAAGTCTGTAAAAACTGGCAATTTTGGTCACATTGAGGCTTTAAAAATTAGTTATTCCACATGAGGCACAATCCAAATGACATTTTGAATCTTTTTTTCTACAGTCCAAAAAATCAATTTTCTGATGAAAAACGATGACCCGTGACCTGTCGATTTTTCTCAAGATGGTCAGAAATGGTTATTTTGTAATGTTTATATTTTTGAAAGTAAATGACTATTGCATGTGAATTATCACTTTTGGAACTAAAATTAGTGTGTTTAGAGTCATTTTATTGCCTGAAATTTTTCGAAATAGAAGCTTCTGAGTAGGAGAAAAAGTCTGTAAAAATGGCAATTTTGGTCACATTGAGGCTTTAATAAGTAGTTATTCAACATGAGGCACAATCCAAATGACATTTTGAATCTTTTTTTCTACAGTCCAAAGAATCAATTTTCTGATGAAAAACGATGACCCGCGACCTGTCGATTTTTCTCAAGATAGTCAAAAATGGTAATTTTTTAATGTTTAATTTTTTTACTGTACATGACTATTGCATGTGAATTATCACTTTTGGAACTAAAATAAGTGTGTTTAGAGTCATTTTAATGCCTGAAATTGGTGGAAATAGAAGCTTCTGTGTAGGAGAAAAAGTCTGTAAAAATGGCAATTTTGGTCACATTGAGGCTTTAAAAATTAGTTATTCAACATTAGGCACAATCCAAATGACATTTTGAATCTTTTTTTCTACAGTCCAAAAAATCAATTTTCTGATGAAAAACGATGACCCGTGACCTGTCGATTTTTCTCAAGATGGTCAGAAATGGTTATTTTGTAATGTTTATATTTTTGAAAGTAAATGACTATTGCATGTGAATTATCACTTTTGGAACTAAAATTAGTGTGTTTAGAGTCATTTTATTGCCTGAAATTTTTCGAAATAGAAGCTTCTGAGTAGGAGAAAAAGTCTGTAAAAATGGCAATTTTGGTCACATTGAGGCTTTAATAAGTAGTTATTCAACATGAGGCACAATCCAAATGACATTTTAAATCTTTTTTTCTACAGTCCAAAAAATCAATTTTCTGATGAAAAACGATGACCCACGACCTGTCGATTTTTCTCAAGATGGTCAGAAATGGTAATTTTTTAATGTTTACGTTTTTTGACTGTAAATGACTATTGTATGTGAATTATCACTTTTGGAACTAAAATAAGTGTGTTTAGAGTCATTTTAATGCCTGAAATTGGTCGAAATAGAAGCTTCTGAGTAGGAGAAAAAGTCTGTAAAAATGGCAATTTTGGTATCATTGAGGCTTTAAAAAGTAGTTATTCCACATGAGGCACAATCCAAATGACATTTTGAATCTTTTTTTTATCAGTCCAAAGAATCAATTTTCTGATGAAAAACGATGACCCGCGACCTGTCGATTTTTCTCAAGATAGTCAAAAATGGTAATTTTTTAATGTTTAATTTTTTTACTGTAAATGACTATTGCATGTGAATTATCACTTTTGGAACTAAAATAAGTGTGTTTAGAGTCATTTTAATACCTGAAATTGGTGGAAATAGAAACTTCTGAGTAGGAGAAAAAGTCTGTAAAAATTGCAATTTTGGTCACATTGAGGCTTTAAAAAGTAGTTATTCAACATGAGACACAATCCAAATGACATTTTGAATCTTTTTTTCTACAGTCCAAAAAATCAATTTTCTGATGAAAAACGATGACCCGCGACCTGTCGATTTTTCTCAAGATGGTCAGAAATGGTAATTTTTTAATGTTTAATTTTTTGACTGTAAATGACTATTGCATGTGAATTATCACTTTTGGAACTAAAAGAAGTGTGTTTAGAGTCATTTTATTGCCTGAAATTGGTCGAAATAGAAGCTTCTGAGTAGGAGAAAAAGTCTGTAAAAATGGCAATTTTGGTCACATTGAGGCTTTAAAAAGTAGTTATTCAACATGAGGCACAATCCAAATGACATTTTGAATCTTTTTTTGTACAGTCCAAAAAATCAATTTTCTGATGAAAAACGATGACCCACGACCTGTTGATTTTTCTCAAGATGGTCAGAAATGGTCATTTTTTAATGTTTAAGTTTTTTTTAAAGTAGATGACTATTGCATGTGAATTATCACTTTTGGAACTAAAATAGGTGTGTTTAGAGTCATTTTAATGCCTGAAAATGGTTGAAATAGAAGCTTCTGAGTAGGAGAAAAAGTCTATAAAAATGGCAATTTTGGTCACAATGAGGCTTGAAAATGTAGTTATTCAACATGAGGCACAATCCAAATGACATTTTGAATCTTTTTTTCTACAGTCCAAAAAATCAATTTTCTGATGAAAAACGATGACCCGCGACCTGTCGATTTTTCTCAAGATGATCAGAAATGGTAATTATTAATGTTTAACTTTTTTGACTGTAAATGACTATTGCATGTGAATTATCACTTTTGGAACTAAAATAAATGTGTTTAGAGTCATTTTAATACCTGAAATTGGTCGAAATAGAAGCTTCTGAGTAGGAGAAAAAGTCTGTAAAAATGGCAATTTTGGTCACATTGAGGCTTTAAAAAGTGGTTATTCAACATGAGACACAATCCAAATGACATTTTGAATCTTTTTTTCTACAGTCCAAAAAATCAATTTTCTGATGAAAAACGATGACCCGCGACCTGTCGATTTTTCTCAAGATGGTCAGAAATGGTAATTTTGTAATGTTTATTTTTTTTAAAGTAAATGACTATTTCATGTGAATTATCACTTTTGGAACTAAAATTAGTGTGTTTAGAGTCATTTTATTGCCTGAAATTGGTCGAAATAGAAGCTTCTGAGTAGGAGAAAAAGTCTGTAAAAATGGCAATTTTGGTCACATTGAGGCTTTAAAAAGTAGTTATTCAACATGAGGCACAATCCAAATGACATTTTGAATCTTTTTTTCTACAGTCCAAAAAATCAATTTTCTGATGCAAAACGATGACCCGCGACCTGTCGATTTTCCTCAAGATGGTCAGAAATGGTAATTTTTTAATGTTGAATTTTTTGACTGTAAATGACTATTGCATGTGAATTATCACTTTTGGAAGTAAAATAAGTGTGTTTAGAATCATTTTAATGCCTGAAATTGGTCGAAATAGAAGCTTCTGAGTAGGAGAAAAAGTCTGTAAAAATGGCAATTTTGGTCACATTGAGGCTTTAAAAAGTAGTTATTCCACATGAGGCACAATCCAAATGACATTTTGAATCTTTTTTTTATCAGTCCAAAGAATCAATTTTCTGATGAAAAACGATGACCCGCGACCTGTCGATTTTTCTCAAGATAGTCAAAAATGGTAATTTTTTAATGTTTAATTTTTTTACTGTAAATGACTATTGCATGTGAATTATCACTTTTGGAACTAAAATAAGTGTGTTTAGAGTCATTTTAATGCCTGAAATTGGTGGAAATAGAAGCTTCTGAGTAGGAGAAAAAGTCTGTAAAAATTGCAATTTTGGTCACATTGAGGCTTTAAAAAGTAGTTATTCAACATGAGACACAATCCAAATGACATTTTGAATCTTTTTTTCTACAGTCCAAAAAATCAATTTTCTGATGAAAAACGATGACCCGCGACCTGTCGATTTTTCTCAAGATGGTCAGAAATGGTAATTTTTTAATGTTTAATTTTTTGACTGTAAATGACTATTGCATGTGAATTATCACTTTTGGAACTAAAAGAAGTGTGTTTAGAGTCATTTTATTGCCTGAAATTGGTCGAAATAGAAGCTTCTGAGTAGGAGAAAAAGTCTGTAAAAATGGCAATTTTGGTCACATTGAGGCTTTAAAAAGTAGTTATTCAACATGAGGCACAATCCAAATGACATTTTGAATCTTTTTTTGTACAGTCCAAAAAATCAATTTTCTGATGAAAAACGATGACCCACGACCTGTTGATTTTTCTCAAGATGGTCAGAAATGGTCATTTTTTAATGTTTAAGTTTTTTTTAAAGTAGATGACTATTGCATGTGAATTATCACTTTTGGAACTAAAATAGGTGTGTTTAGAGTCATTTTAATGCCTGAAAATGGTTGAAATAGAAGCTTCTGAGTAGGAGAAAAAGTCTATAAAAATGGCAATTTTGGTCACAATGAGGCTTGAAAATGTAGTTATTCAACATGAGGCACAATCCAAATGACATTTTGAAACTTTTTTTCTACTGTCCAAAAAATCAATTTTCTGATGAAAAACGATGACCCGCGACCTGTCGATTTTTCTCAAGATGATCAGAAATGGTAATTATTAATGTTTAACTTTTTTGACTGTAAATGACTATTGCATGTGAATTATCACTTTTGGAACTAAAATAAATGTGTTTAGAGTCATTTTAATGCCTGAAATTGGTCGAAATAGAAGCTTCTGAGTAGGAGAAAAAGTCTGTAAAAATGGCAATTTTGGTCACATTGAGGCTTTAAAAAGTAGTTATTCAACATGAGACACAATCCAAATGACATTTTGAATCTTTTTTTCTACAGTCCAAAAAATCAATTTTCTGATGAAAAATGATGACCCACGACCTGTCGATTTTTCTCAAGATGGTCAGAAATGGTAATTTTTTAATGTTTAAGTTTTTTGACTGTCAATGACTATTGTATGTGAATTATCACTTTTGGAACTAAAATAAGTGTGTTTAGAGTCATTTTAATGCCTGAAATTGGTCGAAATAGAAGCTTCTGAGTAGGAGAAAAAGTCTGTAAAAATGGCAATTTTGGTCACATTGAGGCTTTAAAAAGTAGTTATTCCACATGAGGCACAATCCAAATGACATTTTGAATCTTTTTTTTATCAGTCCAAAGAATCAATTTTCTGATGAAAAACCATGACCCGCGACCTGTCGATTTTTCTCAAGATAGTCAAAAATGGTAATTTTTTAATGTTTAATTTTTTTACTGTAAATGACTATTGCATGTGAATTATCACTTTTGGAACTAAAATAAGTGTGTTTAGAGTCATTTTAATGCCTGAAATTGGTGGAAATAGAAGCTTCTGAGTAGGAGAAAAAGTCTGTAAAAATGGCAATTTTGGTCACATTGAGGCTTTAAAAAGTAGTTATTCAACATGAGGCACAATCCAAATGACATTTTGAATCTTTTTTTGTACAGTCCAAAAAATCAATTTTCTGATGAAAAACGATGACCCATGACCTGTTGATTTTTCTCAAGATGGTCAGAAATGGTCATTTTTTAATGTTTAAGTTTTTTTTAAAGTAGATGACTATTGCATGTGAATTATCACTTTTGGAACTAAAATAGGTGTGTTTAGAGTCATTTTAATGCCTGAAAATGGTTGAAATAGAAGCTTCTGAGTAGGAGAAAAAGTCTATAAAAATGGCAATTTTGGTCACAATGAGGCTTGAAAATGTAGTTATTCAACATGAGGCACAATCCAAATGACATTTTGAATCTTTTTTTCTACAGTCCAAAAAATCAATTTTCTGATGAAAAACGATGACCCGCGACCTGTCGATTTTTCTCAAGATGATCAGAAATGGTAATTATTAATGTTTAACTTTTTTGACTTTAAATGACTATTGCATGTGAATTATCACTTTTGGAACTAAAATAAATGTGTTTAGAGTCATTTTAATACCTGAAATTGGTCGAAATAGAAGCTTCTGTGTAGGAGAAAAAGTCTGTAAAAATGGCAATTTTGGTCACATTGAGGCTTTAAAAAGTAGTTATTCAACATGAGACACAATCCAAATGACATTTTGAATCTTTTTTTCTACAGTCCAAAAAATCAATTTTCTGATGAAAAACGATGACCCGCGACCTGTCGATTTTTCTCAAGATGGTCAAAAATGGTAATTTTTTAATGTTTAATTTTTTTACTGTAAATGACTATTGCATGTGAATTATCACTTTTGGAACTAAAATAAGTGTGTTTAGAGTCATTTTAATGCCTGAAATTGGTGGAAATAGAAGCTTCTGTGTAGGAGAAAAAGTCTGTAAAAATGGCAATTTTGGTCACATTGAGGCTTTAAAAATTAGTTATTCAACATTAGGCACAATCCAAATGACATTTTGAATCTTTTTTTCTACAGTCCAAAAAATCAATTTTCTGATGAAAAACGATGACCCGTGACCTGTCGATTTTTCTCAAGATGGTCAGAAATGGTTATTTTGTAATGTTTATATTTTTGAAAGTAAATGACTATTGCATGTGAATTATCACTTTTGGAACTAAAATTAGTGTGTTTAGAGTCATTTTATTGCCTGAAATTTTTCGAAGTAGAAGCTTCTGAGTAGGAGAAAAAGTCTGTAAAAATGGCAATTTTGGTCACATTGAGGCTTTAATAAGTAGTTATTCAACATGAGGCACAATCCAAATGACATTTTGAATCTTTTTTTCTACAGTCCAAAAAATCAATTTTCTGATGAAAAACGATGACCCGCGAACTGTCGATTTTTCTCAAGCTGGTCAGAAATGGTAATTATTAATGTTTAACTTTTTTGACTGTAAATGACTATTGCATGTGAATTATCACTTTTGGAACTAAAATAAATGTGTTTAGAGTCATTTTAATGCCTGAAATTGGTCGAAATAGAAGCTTCTGAGTAGGAGAAAAAGTCTGTAAAAATGGCAATTTTGGTCACATTGAGGCTTTAAAAAGTAGTTATTCAACATGAGACACAATCCAAATGACATTTTGAATCTTTTTTTCTACAGTCCAAAAAATCAATTTTCTGATGAAAAACGATGACCCACGACCTGTCGATTTTTCTCAAGATGGTCAGAAATGGTAATTTTTTAATGTTTAAGTTTTTTGACTGTAAATGACTATTGTATGTGAATTATCACTTTTGGACCTAAAATAAGTGTGTCTAGAGTCATTTTAATGCCTGAAATTGGTCGAAATAGAAGCTTCTGAGTAGGAGAAAAAGTCTGTAAAAATGGCAATTTTGGTCACATTGAGGCGTTAAAAAGTAGTTATTCCACATGAGGCACAATCCAAATGACATTTTGAATCTTTTTTTTATCAGTCCAAAGAATCAATTTTCTGATGAAAAACGATGACCCGCGACCTGTCGATTTTTCTCAAGATAGTCAAAAATGGTAATTTTTTAATGTTTAATTTTTTTACTGTAAATGACTATTGTATGTGAAATATCACTTTTGGAACTAACATAAGTGTGTTTAGAGTCATTTTATTGCCTGAAATTGGTCGAAATAGAAGCTTCTGAGTAGGAGAAAAAGTCTGTAAAAATGGCAATTTTGGTCACATTGAGGCTTTAAAAAGTAGTTATTCAACATGAGGCACAATCCAAATGACATTTTGAATCTTTTTTTGTACAGTCCAAAAAACCAATTTTCTGATGAAAAACGATGACCCACGACCTGTTGATTTTTCTCAAGATGGTCAGAAATGGTCATTTTTTAATGTTTACGTTTTTTTTAAAGTAGATGACTATTGCATGTGAATTATCACTTTTGGAACTAAAATAGGTGTGTTTAGAGTCATTTTAATGCCTGAAAATGGTTGAAATAGAAGCTTCTGAGTAGGAGAAAAAGTCTATAAAAATGGCAATTTTGGTCACAATGAGGCTTGAAAATGTAGTTATTCAACATGAGGCACAATCCAAATGACATTTTGAATCTTTTTTTCTACAGTCCAAAAAATCAATTTTCTGATGAAAAACGATGACCCGCGACCTGTCGATTTTTCTCAAGATGATCAGAAATGGTAATTATTAATGTTTAACTTTTTTGACTGTAAATGACTATTGCATGTGAATTATCACTTTTGGAACTAAAATAAATGTGTTTAGAGTCATTTTAATACCTGAAATTGGTCGAAATAGAAGCTTCTGTGTAGGAGAAAAAGTCTGTAAAAATGGCAATTTTGGTCACATTGAGGCTTTAAAAAGTAGTTATTCAACATGAGAAACAATCCAAATGACATTTTTAATCTTTTTTTCTACAGTCCAAAAAATCAATTTTCCGATGAAAAACGATGACCCGCGACCTGTCGATTTTTCTCAAGATGATCAGAAATGGTAATTATTAATGTTTAACTTTTTTGACTGTAAATGACTATTGCATGTGAATTATCACTTTTGGAACTAAAATAAGTGTGTTTAGAGTCATTTTAATGCCTGAAATTGGTGGAAATAGAAGCTTCTGGGTAGGAGAAAAAGTCTGTAAAAATGGCAATTTTGGTCACATTGAGGCTTTAAAAATCAGTTATTCAACATTAGGCACAATCCAAATGACATTTTGAATCTTTTTTTCTACAGTCCAAAAAATCAATTTTCTGATGAAAAACGATGACCCGTGACCTGTCGATTTTTCTCAAGATGGTCAGAAATGGTTATTTTGTAATGTTTATATTTTTGAAAGTAAATGACTATTGCATGTGAATTATCACTTTTGGAACTAAAATAAGTGTGTTTAGAGTCATTTTATTGCCTGAAATTTTTCGAAATAGAAGCTTCTGAGTAGGAGAAAAAGTCTGTAAAAATGGCAATTTTGGTCACATTGAGGCTTTAATAAGTAGTTATTCAACATGAGGCACAATCCAAATGACATTTTGAATCTTTTTTTCTACAGTCCAAAAAATCAATTTTCTGATGAAAAACGATGACCCGCGACCTGTCGATTTTTCTCAAGATGGTCAGAAATGGTAATTATTAATGTTTAACTTTTTTGACTGTAAATGACTATTGCATGTGAATTATCACTTTTGGAACTAAAATAAATGTGTTTAGAGTCATTTTAATGCCTGAAATTGGTCGAAATAGAAGCTTCTGAGTAGGAGAAAAAGTCTGTAAAAATGGCAATTTTGGTCACATTGAGGCTTTAAAAAGTAGTTATTCAACATGAGACACAATCCAAATGACATTTTGAATCTTTTTTTCTACAGTCCAAAAAATCAATTTTCTGATGAAAAACGATGACCCACGACCTGTCGATTTTTCTCAAGATGGTCAGAAATGGTAATTTTTTAATGTTTAAGTTTTTTGACTGTAAATGACTATTGTATGTGAATTATCACTTTTGGAACTAAAATAAGTGTGTTTAGAGTCATTTTAATGCCTGAAATTGGTCGAAATAGAAGCTTCTGAGTAGGAGAAAAAGTCTGTAAAAATGGCAATTTTGGTCACATTGAGGCTTTAAAAAGTAGTTATTCCACATGAGGCACAATCCAAATGACATTTTGAATCTTTTTTTTATCAGTCCAAAGAATCAATTTTCTGATGAAAAACGATGACCCGCAACCTGTCGATTTTTCTCAAGATAGTCAAAAATGGTAATTTTTTAATGTTTAATTTTTTGACTGTAAATGACTATTGCATGTGAATTATCACTTTTGGAACTAAAAGAAGTGTGTTTAGAGTCATTTTATTGCCTGAAATTGGTCGAAATAGAAGCTTCTGAGTAGGAGAAAAAGTCTGTAAAAATGGCAATTTTGGTCACATTGAGGCTTTAAAAAGTAGTTATTCAACATGAGGCACAATCCAAATGACATTTTGAATCTTTTTTTGTACAGTCCAAAAAATCAATTTTCTGATGAAAAACGATGACCCACGACCTGTTGATTTTTCTCAAGATGGTCAGAAATGGTCATTTTTTAATGTTTAAGTTTTTTTTAAAGTAGATGACTATTGCATGTGAATTATCACTTTTGGAACTAAAATAGGTGTGTTTGGAGTCATTTTAATGCCTGAAAATGGTTGAAATAGAAGCTTCTGAGTAGGAGAAAAAGTCTATAAAAATGGCAATTTTGGTCACAATGAGGCTTGAAAATGTAGTTATTCAACATGAGGCACAATCCAAATGACATTTTGAATCTTTTTTTCTACAGTCCAAAAAATCAATTTTCTGATGAAAAACGATGACCCGCGACCTGTCGATTTTTCTCAAGATGATCAGAAATGGTAATTATTAATGTTTAACTTTTTTGACTGTAAATGACTATTGCATGTGAATTATCACTTTTGGAACTAAAATAAATGTGTTTAGAGTCATTTTAATACCTGAAATTGGTCGAAATAGAAGCTTCTGTGTAGGAGAAAAAGTCTGTAAAAATGGCAATTTTGGTCACATTGAGGCTTTAAAAAGTAGTTATTCAACATGAGGAACAATCCAAATGACATTTTGAATCTTTTTTTCTACAGTCCAAAAAATCAATTTTCTGATGAAAAACGATGACCCGTGACCTGTCGATTTTTCTCAAGATGGTCAGAAATGGTTATTTTGTAATGTTTATATTTTTGAAAGTAAATGACTATTGCATGTGAATTATCACTTTTGGAACTAAAATTAGTGTGTTTAGAGTCATTTTATTGCCTGAAATTTTTTGAAATAGGAGCTTCTGAGTAGGAGAAAAAGTCTGTAAAAATGGCAATTTTGGTCACATTGAGGCTTTAATAACTACTTATTCAACATGAGGCACAATCCAAATGACATTTTGAATCTTTTTTTCTACAGTCCAAAAAATCAATTTTCTGATGAAAAACGATGACCCGACCTGTCGATTTTTCTCAAGATGGTCAGAAATGGTAATTATTAATGTTTAACTTTTTTGACAGTAAATGATTATTGCATGTGAATTATCACTTTTGGAACTAAAATAAATGTGTTTAGAGTCATTTTAATACCTGAAATTGGTCGAAATAGAAGCTTCTGAGAAGGAGAAAAAGTCTGTAAAAATGGCAATTTTGGTCACATTGAGGCTTTAAAAAGTAGTTATTCCACATGAGGCACAATCCAAATGACATTTTGAATCTTTTTTTATCAGTCCAAAAAATCAATTTTCTGATGAAAAACGATGACCCGCGACCTGTCGATTTTTCTCAAGATGGTCAAAAATGGTAATTTTTTAATGTTTAATTTTTTTACTGTAAATGACTATTGCATGTGAATTATCACTTTTGGAACTAAAATAAGTGTGTTTAGAGTCATTTTAATGCCTGAAATTGGTGGAAATAGAAGCTTCTGTGTAGGAGAAAAAGTCTGTAAAAATGGCAATTTTGGTCACATTGAGGCTTTAAAAATTAGTTATTCAACATTAGGCACAATCCAAATGACATTTTGAATCTTTTTTTCTACAGTCCAAAAAATCAATTTTCTGATGAAAAACGATGACCCGTGACCTGTCGATTTTTCTCAAGATGGTCAGAAATGGTTATTTTGTAATGTTTATATTTTTGAAAGTAAATGACTATTGCATGTGAATTATCACTTTTGGAACTAAAATTAGTGTGTTTAGAGTCATTTTATTGCCTGAAATTTTTCGAAATAGAAGCTTCTGAGTAGGAGAAAAAGTCTGTAAAAATGGCAATTTTGGTCACAGTGAGGCTTTAATAAGTAGTTATTCAACATGAGGCACAATCCAAATGACATTTTGAATCTTTTTTTCTACAGTCCAAAAAATCAATTTTCTGATGAAAAACGATGACCCGCGACCTGTCGGTTTTTCTCAAGATGGTCAGAAATGGTAATTATTAATGTTTAACTTTTTTGACTGTAAATGACTATTGCATGTGAATTATCACTTTTGGAACTAAAATAAATGTGTTTAGAGTCATTTTAATGCCTGAAATTGGTCGAAATAGAAGCTTCTGAGTAGGAGAAAAAGTCTGTAAAAATGGCAATTTTGGTCACATTGAGGCTTTAAAAAGTAGTTATTCCACATGAGGCACAATCCAAATGACATTTTGAATCTTTTTTTTATCAGTCCAAAGAATCAATTTTCTGATGAAAAACGATGACCCGCGACCTGTCGATTTTTCTCAAGATAGTCAAAAATGGTAATTTTTTAATGTTTAATTTTTTTACTGTAAATGACTATTGTATGTGAAATATCACTTTTGGAACTAACATAAGTGTGTTTAGAGTCATTTTAATGCCTGAAATTGGTCGAAATAGAAGCTTCTGAGTAGGAGTAAAAGTCTGTAAAAATGGCAATTTTGGTCACATTGAGGCTTTAAAAAGTAGTTATTCCACATGAGGCACAATCCAAATGACATTTTGAATCTTTTTTTTATCAGTCCAAAAAATCAATTTTTTGATGAAAAACGATGACCCGCGACCTGTCGATTTTTCTCAAGATGGTCAGAAATGGTAATTTTGTAATGTTTATTTTTTTTAAAGTAAATGACTATTTCATGTGAATTATCACTTTTGGAACTAAAATTAGTGTGTTTAGAGTCATTTTATTGCCTGAAATTGGTCGAAATAGAAGCTTCTGAGTAGGAGAAAAAGTCTGTAAAAATGGCAATTTTGGTCACATTGAGGCTTTAAAAAGTAGTTATTCAACATGAGGCACAATCCAAATGACATTTTGAATCTTTTTTTGTACAGTCCAAAAAATCAATTTTCTGATGAAAAACGATGACCCACGACCTGTTGATTTTTCTCAAGATGGTCAGAAATGGTCATTTTTTAATGTTTACGTTTTTTTTAAAGTAGATGACTATTGCATGTGAATTATCACTTTTGGAACTAAAATAGGTGTGTTTAGAGTCATTTTAATGCCTGAAAATGGTTGAAATAGAAGCTTCTGAGTAGGAGAAAAAGTCTATAAAAATGGCAATTTTGGTCACAATGAGGCTTGAAAATGTAGTTATTCAACATGAGGCACAATCCAAATGACATTTTGAATCTTTTTTTCTACAGTCCAAAAAATCAATTTTCTGATGAAAAACGATGACCCGCGACCTGTCGATTTTTCTCAAGATGATCAGAAATGGTAATTTTTTAATGTTTAATTTTTTTACTGTAAATGACTATTGCATGTGAATTATCACTTTTGGAACTAAAATAAGTGTGTTTAGAGTCATTTTAATGCCTGAAATTGGTGGAAATAGAAGCTTCTGTGTAGGAGAAAAAGTCTATAAAAATGGCAATTTTGGTCACAATGAGGCTTGAAAATGTAGTTATTCAACATGAGGCACAATCCAAATGACATTTTGAATCTTTTTTTCTATAGTCCAAAAAATCAATTTTCTGATGAAAAACGATGACCCGTGACCTGTCGATTTTTCTCAAGATGGTCAGAAATGGTTATTTTGTAATGTTTATATTTTTGAAAGTAAATGACTATTGCATGTGAATTATCACTTTTGGAACTAAAATTAGTGTGTTTAGAGTCATTTTATTGCCTGAAATTTTTCGAAATAGAAGCTTCTGAGTAGGAGAAAAAGTCTGTAAAAATGGCAATTTTGGTCACATTGAGGCTTTAATAAGTAGTTATTCAAAATGAGGCACAATCCAAATGACATTTTGAATCTTTTTTTCTACAGTCCAAAAAATCAATTTTCTGATGAAAAACGATGACCCGCGACCTGTCGATTTTTCTCAAGATGGTCAGAAATGGTAATTATTAATGTTTAACTTTTTTGACTGTAAATGACTATTGCATGTGAATTATCACTTTTGGAACTAAAATAAATGTGTTTAGAGTCATTTTAATGCCTGAAATTGGTCGAAATAGAAGCTTCTGAGTAGGAGAAAAAGTCTGTAAAAATGGCAACTTTGGTCACATTGAGGCTTTAAAAAGTAGTTATTCAACATGAGACACAATCCAAATGACATTTTGAATCTTTTTTTCTACAGTCCAAAAAATCAATTTTCTGATGAAAAACGATGACCCACGACCTGTCGATTTTTCTCAAGATGGTCAGAAATGGTAATTTTTTTAATGTTTAAGGTTTTTGACTGTAAATGACTATTGTATGTGAATTATCACTTTTGGAACTAAAATAAGTGTGTTTAGAGTCATTTTAATGCCTGAAATTGGTCGAAATAGAAGCTTCTGAGTAGGAGAAAAAGTCTGTAAAAATGGCAATTTTGGTCACATTGAGGCTTTAAAAAGTAGTTATTCCACATGAGGCACAATCCATATGACATTTTGAATCTTTTTTTTATCAGTCCAAAGAATCAATTTTCTGATGAAAAACGATGACCCGCGACCTGTCGATTTTTCTCAAGATAGTCAAAAATGGTAATTTTTTAATGTTTAATTTTTTTACTGTAAATGACTATTGCATGTGAATTATCACTTTTGGAACTAAAATAAGTGTGTTTAGAGTCATTTTAATGCCTGAAATTGGTGGAAATAGAAGCTTCTGAGTAGGAGAAAAAGTCTGTAAAAATGGCAATTTTGGTCACATTGAGGCTTTAAAAAGTAGTTATTCAACATGAGACACAATCCAAATGACATTTTGAATCTTTTTTTCTACAGTCCAAAAAATCAATTTTCTGATGAAAAACGATGACCCTCGACCTGTCGATTTTTCTCAAGATGGTCAGAAATGGTAATTTTTTAATGTTTAATTTTTTGACTGTAAATGACTATTGCATGTGAATTATCACTTTTGGAACTAAAAGAAGTGTGTTTAGAGTCATTTTATTGCCTGAAATTGGTCGAAATAGAAGCTTCTGAGTAGGAGAAAAAGTCTGTAAAAATGGCAATTTTGGTCACATTGAGGCTTTAAAAAGTAGTTATTCAACATGAGGCACAATCCAAATGACATTTTGAATCTTTTTTTGTACAGTCCAAAAAATCAATTTTCTGATGAAAAACGATGACCCACGACCTGTTGATTTTTCTCAAGATGGTCAGAAATGGTCATTTTTTAATGTTTACGTTTTTTTTAAAGTAGATGACTATTGCATGTGAATTATCACTTTTGGAACTAAAATAGGTGTGTTTAGAGTCATTTTAATGCCTGAAAATGGTTGAAATAGAAGCTTCTGAGTAGGAGAAAAAGTCTATAAAAATGGCAATTTTGGTCACAATGAGGCTTGAAAATGTAGTTATTCAACATGAGGCACAATCCAAATGACATTTTGAATCTTTTTTCTACAGTCCAAAAAATCAATTTTCTGATGAAAAACGATGACCCGCAACCTGTCGATTTTTCTCAAGATGATCAGAAATGGTAATTATTAATGTTTAACTTTTTTGACTGTAAATGACTATTGCATGTGAATTATCACTTTTGGAACTAAAATAAATGTGTTTAGAGTCATTTTAATACCTGAAATTGGTCGAAATAGAAGCTTCTGAGTAGGAGAAAAAGTCTGTAAAAATGGCAATTTTGGTCACATTGAGGCTTTAAAAAGTAGTTATTCAACATGAGACACAATCCAAATGACATTTTGAATCTTTTTTTCTACAGTCCAAAAAATCAATTTTCTGATGAAAAACGATGACCCGCGACCTGTCGATTTTTCTCAAGATGGTCAGAAATGGTAATTTTTTAATGTTTAATTTTTTGACTGTAAATGACTATTGTATGTGAAATATCACTTTTGGAACTAACATAAGTGTGTTTAGAGTCATTTTAATGCCTGAAATTGGTCGAAATAGAAGCTTCTGAGTAGGAGTAAAAGTCTGTAAAAACTGGCAATTTTGGTCACATTGAGGCTTTAAAAATTAGTTATTCCACATGAGGCACAATCCAAATGACATTTTGAATCTTTTTTTCTACAGTCCAAAAAATCAATTTTCTGATGAAAAACGATGACCCGTGACCTGTCGATTTTTCTCAAGATGGTCAGAAATGGTTATTTTGTAATGTTTATATTTTTGAAAGTAAATGACTATTGCATGTGAATTATCACTTTTGGAACTAAAATTAGTGTGTTTAGAGTCATTTTATTGCCTGAAATTTTTCGAAATAGAAGCTTCTGAGTAGGAGAAAAAGTCTGTAAAAATGGCAATTTTGGTCACATTGAGGCTTTAATACGTAGTTATTCAACATGAGGCACAATCCAAATGACATTTTGAATCTTTTTTTCTACAGTCCAAAGAATCAATTTTCTGATGAAAAACGATGACCCGCGACCTGTCGATTTTTCTCAAGATAGTCAAAAATGGTAATTTTTTAATGTTTAATTTTTTTACTGTAAATGACTATTGCATGTGAATTATCACTTTTGGAACTAAAATAAGTGTGTTTAGAGTCATTTTAATGCCTGAAATTGGTGGAAATAGAAGCTTCTGTGTAGGAGAAAAAGTCTGTAAAAATGGCAATTTTGGTCACATTGAGGCTTTAAAAATTAGTTATTCAACATTAGGCACAATCCAAATGACATTTTGAATCTTTTTTTCTACAGTCCAAAAAATCAATTTTCTGATGAAAAACGATGACCCGTGACCTGTCGATTTTTCTCAAGATGGTCAGAAATGGTTATTTTGTAATGTTTATATTTTTGAAAGTAAATGACTATTGCATGTGAATTATCACTTTTGGAACTAAAATTAGTGTGTTTAGAGTCATTTTATTGCCTGAAATTTTTCGAAATAGAAGCTTCTGAGTAGGAGAAAAAGTCTGTAAAAATGGCAATTTTGGTCACATTGAGGCTTTAATAAGTAGTTATTCAACATGAGGCACAATCCAAATGACATTTTAAATCTTTTTTTCTACAGTCCAAAAAATCAATTTTCTGATGAAAAACGATGACCCGCGACCTGTCGATTTTTCTCAAGATGGTCAGAAATGGTAATTATTAATGTTTAACTTTTTTGACTGTAAATGACTATTGCATGTGAATTATCACTTTTGGAACTAAAATAAATGTGTTTAGAGTCATTTTAATGCCTGAAATTGGTCGAAATAGAAGCTTCTGAGTAGGAGAAAAAGTCTGTAAAAATGGCAATTTTGGTCACATTGAGGCTTTAAAAAGTAATTATTCAAAATGAGACACAATCCAAATGACATTTTGAATCTTTTTTTCTACAGTCCAAAAAATCAATTTTCTGATGAAAAACGATGACCCACGACCTGTCGATTTTTCTCAAGATGGTCAGAAATGGTAATTTTTTAATGTTTACGTTTTTTGACTGTAAATGACTATTGTATGTGAATTATCACTTTTGGAACTAAAATAAGTGTGTTTAGAGTCATTTTAATGCCTGAAATTGGTCGAAATAGAAGCTTCTGAGTAGGAGAAAAAGTCTGTAAAAATGGCAATTTTGGTATCATTGAGGCTTTAAAAAGTAGTTATTCCACATGAGGCACAATCCAAATGACATTTTGAATCTTTTTTTTATCAGTCCAAAGAATCAATTTTCTGATGAAAAACGATGACCCGCGACCTGTCGATTTTTCTCAAGATAGTCAAAAATGGTAATTTTTTAATGTTTAATTTTTTTACTGTAAATGACTATTGCATGTGAATTATCACTTTTGGAACTAAAATAAGTGTGTTTAGAGTCATTTTAATACCTGAAATTGGTGGAAATAGAAGCTTCTGAGTAGGAGAAAAAGTCTGTAAAAATTGCAATTTTGGTCACATTGAGGCTTTAATAACTACTTACTCAACATGAGGCACAATCCAAATGACATTTTGAATCTTTTTTTCTACAGTCCAAAAAATCAATTTTCTGATGAAAAACGATGACCCGCGACCTGTCGATTTTTCTCAAGATGGTCAGAAATGGTAATTTTTTAATGTTTAATTTTTTGACTGTAAATGACTATTGCATGTGAATTATCACTTTTGGAACTAAAAGAAGTGTGTTTAGAGTCATTTTATTGCCTGAAATTGGTCGAAATAGAAGCTTCTGAGTAGGAGAAAAAGTCTGTAAAAATGGCAATTTTGGTCACATTGAGGCTTTAAAAAGTAGTTATTCAACATGAGGCACAATCCAAATGACATTTTGAATCTTTTTTTGTACAGTCCAAAAAATCAATGTTCTGATGAAAAACGATGACCCATGACCTGTTGATTTTTCTCAAGATGGTCAGAAATGGTAATTATTAATGTTTAACTTTTTTGACTGTAAATGACTATTGCATGTGAATTATCACTTTTGGAACTAAAATAAATGTGTTTAGAGTCATTTTAATACCTGAAATTGGTCGAAATAGAAGCTTCTGTGTAGGAGAAAAAGTCTGTAAAAATGGCAATTTTGGTCACATTGAGGCTTTAAAAAGTAGTTATTCAACATGAGACACAATCCAAATGACATTTTGAATCTTTTTTTCTACAGTCCAAAAAATCAATTTTCTGATGAAAAACGATGACCCGCGACCTGTCGATTTTTCTCAAGATGATCAGAAATGGTAATTATTAATGTTTAACTTTTTTGACTGTAAATGACTATTGCATGTGAATTATCACTTTTGGAACTAAAATAAATGTGTTTAGAGTCATTTTAATACCTGAAATTGGTCGAAATAGAAGCTTCTGTGTAGGAGAAAAAGTCTGTAAAAATGGCAATTTTGGTCACATTGAGGCTTTAAAAAGTAGTTATTCAACATGAGGAACAATCCAAATGACATTTTGAATCTTTTTTTCTACAGTCCAAAAAATCAATTTTCTGATGAAAAACGATGACCCGTGACCTGTCGATTTTTCTCAAGATGGTCAGAAATGGTTATTTTGTAATGTTAATATTTTTGAAAGTAAATGACTATTGCATGTGAATTATCACTTTTGGAACTAAAATTAGTGTGTTTAGAGTCATTTTATTGCCTGAAATTTTTTGAAATAGGAGCTTCTGAGTAGGAGAAAAAGTCTGTAAAAATGGCAATTTTGGTCACATTGAGGCTTTAATAACTACTTATTCAACATGAGGCACAATCCAAATGACATTTTGAATCTTTTTTTCTACAGTCCAAAAAATCAATTTTCTGATGAAAAACGATGACCCGCGACCTGTCGATTTTTCTCAAGATGGTCAGAAATGGTAATTATTAATGTTTAACTTTTTTGACAGTAAATGATTATTGCATGTGAATTATCACTTTTGGAACTAAAATAAATGTGTTTAGAGTCATTTTAATACCTGAAATTGGTCGAAATAGAAGCTTCTGAGAAGGAGAAAAAGTCTGTAAAAATGGCAATTTTGGTCACATTGAGGCTTTAAAAAGTAGTTATTCCACATGAGGCACAATCCAAATGACATTTTGAATCTTTTTTTATCAGTCCAAAAAATCAATTTTCTGATGAAAAACGATGACCCGCGACCTGTCGATTTTTCTCAAGATGGTCAAAAATGGTAATTTTTTAATGTTTAATTTTTTTACTGTAAATGACTATTGCATGTGAATTATCACTTTTGGAACTAAAATAAGTGTGTTTAGAGTCATTTTAATGCCTGAAATTGGTGGAAATAGAAGCTTCTGTGTAGGAGAAAAAGTCTGTAAAAATGGCAATTTTGGTCACATTGAGGCTTTAAAAATTAGTTATTCAACATTAGGCACAATCCAAATGACATTTTGAATCTTTTTTTCTACAGTCCAAAAAATCAATTTTCTGATGAAAAACGATGACCCGTGACCTGTCGATTTTTCTCAAGATGGTCAGAAATGGTTATTTTGTAATGTTTATATTTTTGAAAGTAAATGACTATTGCATGTGAATTATCACTTTTGGAACTAAAATTAGTGTGTTTAGAGTCATTTTATTGCCTGAAATTTTTCGAAATAGAAGCTTCTGAGTAGGAGAAAAAGTCTGTAAAAATGGCAATTTTGGTCACAGTGAGGCTTTAATAAGTAGTTATTCAACATGAGGCACAATCCAAATGACATTTTGAATCTTTTTTTCTACAGTCCAAAAAATCAATTTTCTGATGAAAAACGATGACCCGCGACCTGTCGGTTTTTCTCAAGATGGTCAGAAATGGTAATTATTAATGTTTAACTTTTTTGACTGTAAATGACTATTGCATGTGAATTATCACTTTTGGAACTAAAATAAATGTGTTTAGAGTCATTTTAATGCCTGAAATTGGTCGAAATAGAAGCTTCTGAGTAGGAGAAAAAGTCTGTAAAAATGGCAATTTTGGTCACATTGAGGCTTTAAAAAGTAGTTATTCCACATGAGGCACAATCCAAATGACATTTTGAATCTTTTTTTTATCAGTCCAAAGAATCAATTTTCTGATGAAAAACGATGACCCGCGACCTGTCGATTTTTCTCAAGATAGTCAAAAATGGTAATTTTTTAATGTTTAATTTTTTTACTGTAAATGACTATTGTATGTGAAATATCACTTTTGGAACTAACATAAGTGTGTTTAGAGTCATTTTAATGCCTGAAATTGGTCGAAATAGAAGCTTCTGAGTAGGAGTAAAAGTCTGTAAAAATGGCAATTTTGGTCACATTGAGGCTTTAAAAAGTAGTTATTCCACATGAGGCACAATCCAAATGACATTTTGAATCTTTTTTTTATCAGTCCAAAAAATCAATTTTTTGATGAAAAACGATGACCCGCGACCTGTCGATTTTTCTCAAGATGGTCAGAAATGGTAATTTTGTAATGTTTATTTTTTTTAAAGTAAATGACTATTTCATGTGAATTATCACTTTTGGAACTAAAATTAGTGTGTTTAGAGTCATTTTATTGCCTGAAATTGGTCGAAATAGAAGCTTCTGAGTAGGAGAAAAAGTCTGTAAAAATGGCAATTTTGGTCACATTGAGGCTTTAAAAAGTAGTTATTCAACATGAGGCACAATCCAAATGACATTTTGAATCTTTTTTTGTACAGTCCAAAAAATCAATTTTCTGATGAAAAACGATGACCCACGACCTGTTGATTTTTCTCAAGATGGTCAGAAATGGTCATTTTTTAATGTTTACGTTTTTTTTAAAGTAGATGACTATTGCATGTGAATTATCACTTTTGGAACTAAAATAGGTGTGTTTAGAGTCATTTTAATGCCTGAAAATGGTTGAAATAGAAGCTTCTGAGTAGGAGAAAAAGTCTATAAAAATGGCAATTTTGGTCACAATGAGGCTTGAAAATGTAGTTATTCAACATGAGGCACAATCCAAATGACATTTTGAATCTTTTTTTCTACAGTCCAAAAAATCAATTTTCTGATGAAAAACGATGACCCGCGACCTTTCGATTTTTCTCAAGATGATCAGAAATGGTAATTTTTTAATGTTTAATTTTTTTACTGTAAATGACTATTGCATGTGAATTATCACTTTTGGAACTAAAATAAGTGTGTTTAGAGTCATTTTAATGCCTGAAATTGGTGGAAATAGAAGCTTCTGTGTAGGAGAAAAAGTCTATAAAAATGGCAATTTTGGTCACAATGAGGCTTGAAAATGTAGTTATTCAACATGAGGCACAATCCAAATGACATTTTGAATCTTTTTTTCTATAGTCCAAAAAATCAATTTTCTGATGAAAAACGATGACCCGTGACCTGTCGATTTTTCTCAAGATGGTCAGAAATGGTTATTTTGTAATGTTTATATTTTTGAAAGTAAATGACTATTGCATGTGAATTATCACTTTTGGAACTAAAATTAGTGTGTTTAGAGTCATTTTATTGCCTGAAATTTTTCGAAATAGAAGCTTCTGAGTAGGAGAAAAAGTCTGTAAAAATGGCAATTTTGGTCACATTGAGGCTTTAATAAGTAGTTATTCAAAATGAGGCACAATCCAAATGACATTTTGAATCTTTTTTTCTACAGTCCAAAAAATCAATTTTCTGATGAAAAACGATGACCCGCGACCTGTCGATTTTTCTCAAGATGGTCAGAAATGGTAATTATTAATGTTTAACTTTTTTGACTGTAAATGACTATTGCATGTGAATTATCACTTTTGGAACTAAAATAAATGTGTTTAGAGTCATTTTAATGCCTGAAATTGGTCGAAATAGAAGCTTCTGAGTAGGAGAAAAAGTCTGTAAAAATGGCAACTTTGGTCACATTGAGGCTTTAAAAAGTAGTTATTCAACATGAGACACAATCCAAATGACATTTTGAATCTTTTTTTCTACAGTCCAAAAAATCAATTTTCTGATGAAAAACGATGACCCACGACCTGTCGATTTTTCTCAAGATGGTCAGAAATGGTAATTTTTTTAATGTTTAAGGTTTTTGACTGTAAATGACTATTGTATGTGAATTATCACTTTTGGAACTAAAATAAGTGTGTTTAGAGTCATTTTAATGCCTGAAATTGGTCGAAATAGAAGCTTCTGAGTAGGAGAAAAAGTCTGTAAAAATGGCAATTTTGGTCACATTGAGGCTTTAAAAAGTAGTTATTCCACATGAGGCACAATCCATATGACATTTTGAATCTTTTTTTTATCAGTCCAAAGAATCAATTTTCTGATGAAAAACGATGACCCGCGACCTGTCGATTTTTCTCAAGATAGTCAAAAATGGTAATTTTTTAATGTTTAATTTTTTTACTGTAAATGACTATTGCATGTGAATTATCACTTTTGGAACTAAAATAAGTGTGTTTAGAGTCATTTTAATGCCTGAAATTGGTGGAAATAGAAGCTTCTGAGTAGGAGAAAAAGTCTGTAAAAATGGCAATTTTGGTCACATTGAGGCTTTAAAAAGTAGTTATTCAACATGAGACACAATCCAAATGACATTTTGAATCTTTTTTTCTACAGTCCAAAAAATCAATTTTCTGATGAAAAACGATGACCCTCGACCTGTCGATTTTTCTCAAGATGGTCAGAAATGGTAATTTTTTAATGTTTAATTTTTTGACTGTAAATGACTATTGCATGTGAATTATCACTTTTGGAACTAAAAGAAGTGTGTTTAGAGTCATTTTATTGCCTGAAATTGGTCGAAATAGAAGCTTCTGAGTAGGAGAAAAAGTCTGTAAAAATGGCAATTTTGGTCACATTGAGGCTTTAAAAAGTAGTTATTCAACATGAGGCACAATCCAAATGACATTTTGAATCTTTTTTTGTACAGTCCAAAAAATCAATTTTCTGATGAAAAACGATGACCCACGACCTGTTGATTTTTCTCAAGATGGTCAGAAATGGTCATTTTTTAATGTTTACGTTTTTTTTAAAGTAGATGACTATTGCATGTGAATTATCACTTTTGGAACTAAAATAGGTGTGTTTAGAGTCATTTTAATGCCTGAAAATGGTTGAAATAGAAGCTTCTGAGTAGGAGAAAAAGTCTATAAAAATGGCAATTTTGGTCACAATGAGGCTTGAAAATGTAGTTATTCAACATGAGGCACAATCCAAATGACATTTTGAATCTTTTTTCTACAGTCCAAAAAATCAATTTTCTGATGAAAAACGATGACCCGCAACCTGTCGATTTTTCTCAAGATGATCAGAAATGGTAATTATTAATGTTTAACTTTTTTGACTGTAAATGACTATTGCATGTGAATTATCACTTTTGGAACTAAAATAAATGTGTTTAGAGTCATTTTAATACCTGAAATTGGTCGAAATAGAAGCTTCTGAGTAGGAGAAAAAGTCTGTAAAAATGGCAATTTTGGTCACATTGAGGCTTTAAAAAGTAGTTATTCAACATGAGACACAATCCAAATGACATTTTGAATCTTTTTTTCTACAGTCCAAAAAATCAATTTTCTGATGAAAAACGATGACCCGCGACCTGTCGATTTTTCTCAAGATGGTCAGAAATGGTAATTTTTTAATGTTTAATTTTTTGACTGTAAATGACTATTGTATGTGAAATATCACTTTTGGAACTAACATAAGTGTGTTTAGAGTCATTTTAATGCCTGAAATTGGTCGAAATAGAAGCTTCTGAGTAGGAGTAAAAGTCTGTAAAAACTGGCAATTTTGGTCACATTGAGGCTTTAAAAATTAGTTATTCCACATGAGGCACAATCCAAATGACATTTTGAATCTTTTTTTCTACAGTCCAAAAAATCAATTTTCTGATGAAAAACGATGACCCGTGACCTGTCGATTTTTCTCAAGATGGTCAGAAATGGTTATTTTGTAATGTTTATATTTTTGAAAGTAAATGACTATTGCATGTGAATTATCACTTTTGGAACTAAAATTAGTGTGTTTAGAGTCATTTTATTGCCTGAAATTTTTCGAAATAGAAGCTTCTGAGTAGGAGAAAAAGTCTGTAAAAATGGCAATTTTGGTCACATTGAGGCTTTAATACGTAGTTATTCAACATGAGGCACAATCCAAATGACATTTTGAATCTTTTTTTCTACAGTCCAAAGAATCAATTTTCTGATGAAAAACGATGACCCACGACCTGTCGATTTTTCTCAAGATAGTCAAAAATGGTAATTTTTTAATGTTTAATTTTTTTACTGTAAATGACTATTGCATGTGAATTATCACTTTTGGAACTAAAATAAGTGTGTTTAGAGTCATTTTAATGCCTGAAATTGGTGGAAATAGAAGCTTCTGTGTAGGAGAAAAAGTCTGTAAAAATGGCAATTTTGGTCACATTGAGGCTTTAAAAATTAGTTATTCAACATTAGGCACAATCCAAATGACATTTTGAATCTTTTTTTCTACAGTCCAAAAAATCAATTTTCTGATGAAAAACGATGACCCGTGACCTGTCGATTTTTCTCAAGATGGTCAGAAATGGTTATTTTGTAATGTTTATATTTTTGAAAGTAAATGACTATTGCATGTGAATTATCACTTTTGGAACTAAAATTAGTGTGTTTAGAGTCATTTTATTGCCTGAAATTTTTCGAAATAGAAGCTTCTGAGTAGGAGAAAAAGTCTGTAAAAATGGCAATTTTGGTCACATTGAGGCTTTAATAAGTAGTTATTCAACATGAGGCACAATCCAAATGACATTTTAAATCTTTTTTTCTACAGTCCAAAAAATCAATTTTCTGATGAAAAACGATGACCCGCGACCTGTCGATTTTTCTCAAGATGGTCAGAAATGGTAATTATTAATGTTTAACTTTTTTGACTGTAAATGACTATTGCATGTGAATTATCACTTTTGGAACTAAAATAAATGTGTTTAGAGTCATTTTAATGCCTGAAATTGGTCGAAATAGAAGCTTCTGAGTAGGAGAAAAAGTCTGTAAAAATGGCAATTTTGGTCACATTGAGGCTTTAAAAAGTAATTATTCAAAATGAGACACAATCCAAATGACATTTTGAATCTTTTTTTCTACAGTCCAAAAAATCAATTTTCTGATGAAAAACGATGACCCACGACCTGTCGATTTTTCTCAAGATGGTCAGAAATGGTAATTTTTTAATGTTTACGTTTTTTGACTGTAAATGACTATTGTATGTGAATTATCACTTTTGGAACTAAAATAAGTGTGTTTAGAGTCATTTTAATGCCTGAAATTGGTCGAAATAGAAGCTTCTGAGTAGGAGAAAAAGTCTGTAAAAATGGCAATTTTGGTATCATTGAGGCTTTAAAAAGTAGTTATTCCACATGAGGCACAATCCAAATGACATTTTGAATCTTTTTTTTATCAGTCCAAAGAATCAATTTTCTGATGAAAAACGATGACCCGCGACCTGTCGATTTTTCTCAAGATAGTCAAAAATGGTAATTTTTTAATGTTTAATTTTTTTACTGTAAATGACTATTGCATGTGAATTATCACTTTTGGAACTAAAATAAGTGTGTTTAGAGTCATTTTAATACCTGAAATTGGTGGAAATAGAAGCTTCTGAGTAGGAGAAAAAGTCTGTAAAAATTGCAATTTTGGTCACATTGAGGCTTTAAAAAGTAGTTATTCAACATGAGACACAATCCAAATGACATTTTGAATCTTTTTTTCTACAGTCCAAAAAATCAATTTTCTGATGAAAAACGATGACCCGCGACCTGTCGATTTTTCTCAAGATGGTCAGAAATGGTAATTTTTTAATGTTTAATTTTTTGACTGTAAAGGACTATTGCATGTGAATTATCACTTTTGGAACTAAAAGAAGTGTGTTTAGAGTCATTTTATTGCCTGAAATTGGTCGAAATAGAAGCTTCTGAGTAGGAGAAAAAGTCTGTAAAAATGGCAATTTTGGTCACATTGAGGCTTTAAAAAGTAGTTATTCAACATGAGGCACAATCCAAATGACATTTTGAATCTTTTTTTGTACAGTCCAAAAAATCAATTTTCTGATGAAAAACGATGACCCACGACCTGTTGATTTTTCTCAAGATGGTCAGAAATGGTCATTTTTTAATGTTTAAGTTTTTTTTAAAGTAGATGACTATTGCATGTGAATTATCACTTTTGGAACTAAAATAGGTGTGTTTAGAGTCATTTTAATGCCTGAAAATGGTTGAAATAGAAGCTTCTGAGTAGGAGAAAAAGTCTATAAAAATGGCAATTTTGGTCACAATGAGGCTTGAAAATGTAGTTATTCAACATGAGGCACAATCCAAATGACATTTTGAATCTTTTTTTCTACAGTCCAAAAAATCAATTTTCTGATGAAAAACGATGACCCGCGACCTGTCGATTTTTCTCAAGATGATCAGAAATGGTAATTGTTAATGTTTAACTTTTTTGACTGTAAATGACTATTGCATGTGAATTATCACTTTTGGAACTAAAATTAGTGTGTTTAGAGTCATTTTATTGCCTGAAATTGGTCGAAATAGAAGCTTCTGAGTAGGAGAAAAAGTCTGTAAAAATGGCAATTTTGGTCACATTGAGGCTTTAAAAAGTAGTTATTCAACATGAGGCACAATCCAAATGACATTTTGAATCTTTTTTTCTACAGTCCAAAAAATCAATTTTCTGATGCAAAATTTGACCCGCGACCTGTCGATTTTCCTCAAGATGGTCAGAAATGGTAATTTTTTAATGTTGAATTTTTTGACTGTAAATGACTATTGCATGTGAATTATCACTTTTGGAAGTAAAATAAGTGTGTTTAGAGTCATTTTAATGCCTGAAATTGGTCGAAATAGAAGCTTCTGAGTAGGAGAAAAAGTCTGTAAAAATGGCAATTTTGGTCACATTGAGGCTTTAAAAAGTAGTTATTCCACATGAGGCACAATCCAAATGACATTTTGAATCTTTTTTTTATCAGTCCAAAGAATCAATTTTCTGATGAAAAACGATGACCCGCGACCTGTCGATTTTTCTCAAGATAGTCAAAAATGGTAATTTTTTAATGTTTAATTTTTTTACTGTAAATGACTATTGCATGTGAATTATCACTTTTGGAACTAAAATAAGTGTGTTTAGAGTCATTTTAATGCCTGAAATTGGTGGAAATAGAAGCTTCTGAGTAGGAGAAAAAGTCTGTAAAAATTGCAATTTTGGTCACATTGAGGCTTTAAAAAGTAGTTATTCAACATGAGACACAATCCAAATGACATTTTGAATCTTTTTTTCTACAGTCCAAAAAATCAATTTTCTGATGAAAAACGATGACCCGCGACCTGTCGATTTTTCTCAAGATGGTCAGAAATGGTAATTTTTTAATGTTTAATTTTTTGACTGTAAATGACTATTGCATGTGAATTATCACTTTTGGAACTAAAAGAAGTGTGTTTAGAGTCATTTTATTGCCTGAAATTGGTCGAAATAGAAGCTTCTGAGTAGGAGAAAAAGTCTGTAAAAAAGGCAATTTTGGTCACATTGAGGCTTTAAAAAGTAGTTATTCAACATGAGGCACAATCCAAATGACATTTTGAATCTTTTTTTGTACAGTCCAAAAAATCAATTTTCTGATGAAAAACGATGACCCACGACCTGTTGATTTTTCTCAAGATGGTCAGAAATGGTAATTTTTTAATGTTTAATTTTTTTACTGTAAATGACTATTGCATGTGAATTATCACTTTTGGAACTAAAATAAGTGTGTTTAGAGTCATTTTAATGCCTGAAATTGGTGGAAATAGAAGCTTCTGTGTAGGAGAAAAAGTCTGTAAAAATGGCAATTTTGGTCACATTGAGGCTTTAAAAATTAGTTATTCAACATTAGGCACAATCCAAATGACATTTTGAATCTTTTTTTCTACAGTCCAAAAAATCAATTTTCTGATGAAAAACGATGACCCGTGACCTGTCGATTTTTCTCAAGATGGTCAGAAATGGTTATTTTGTAATGTTTATATTTTTGAAAGTAAATGACTATTGCATGTGAATTATCACTTTTGGAACTAAAATTAGTGTGTTTAGAGTCATTTTATTGCCTGAAATTTTTCGAAATAGAAGCTTCTGAGTAGGAGAAAAAGTCTGTAAAAATGGCAATTTTGGTCACATTGAGGCTTTAATAAGTAGTTATTCAACATGAGGCACAATCCAAATGACATTTTAAATCTTTTTTTCTACAGTCCAAAAAATCAATTTTCTGATGAAAAACGATGACCCGCGACCTGTCGATTTTTCTCAAGATGGTCAGAAATGGTAATTATTAATGTTTAACTTTTTTGACTGTAAATGACTATTGCATGTGAATTATCACTTTTGGAACTAAAATAAATGTGTTTAGAGTCATTTTAATGCCTGAAATTGGTCGAAATAGAAGCTTCTGAGTAGGAGAAAAAGTCTGTAAAAATGGCAATTTTGGTCACATTGAGGCTTTAAAAAGTAATTATTCAAAATGAGACACAATCCAAATGACATTTTGAATCTTTTTTTCTACAGTCCAAAAAATCAATTTTCTGATGAAAAACGATGACCCACGACCTGTCGATTTTTCTCAAGATGGTCAGAAATGGTAATTTTTTAATGTTTACGTTTTTTGACTGTAAATGACTATTGTATGTGAATTATCACTTTTGGAACTAAAATAAGTGTGTTTAGAGTCATTTTAATGCCTGAAATTGGTCGAAATAGAAGCTTCTGAGTAGGAGAAAAAGTCTGTAAAAATGGCAATTTTGGTATCATTGAGGCTTTAAAAAGTAGTTATTCCACATGAGGCACAATCCAAATGACATTTTGAATCTTTTTTTTATCAGTCCAAAGAATCAATTTTCTGATGAAAAACGATGACCCGCGACCTGTCGATTTTTCTCAAGATAGTCAAAAATGGTAATTTTTTAATGTTTAATTTTTTTACTGTAAATGACTATTGCATGTGAATTATCACTTTTGGAACTAAAATAAGTGTGTTTAGAGTCATTTTAATACCTGAAATTGGTGGAAATAGAAGCTTCTGAGTAGGAGAAAAAGTCTGTAAAAATTGCAATTTTGGTCACATTGAGGCTTTAAAAAGTAGTTATTCAACATGAGACACAATCCAAATGACATTTTGAATCTTTTTTTCTACAGTCCAAAAAATCAATTTTCTGATGAAAAACGATGACCCGCGACCTGTCGATTTTTCTCAAGATGGTCAGAAATGGTAATTTTTTAATGTTTAATTTTTTGACTGTAAATGACTATTGCATGTGAATTATCACTTTTGGAACTAAAAGAAGTGTGTTTAGAGTCATTTTATTGCCTGAAATTGGTCGAAATAGAAGCTTCTGAGTAGGAGAAAAAGTCTGTAAAAATGGCAATTTTGGTCACATTGAGGCTTTAAAAAGTAGTTATTCAACATGAGGCACAATCCAAATGACATTTTGAATCTTTTTTTGTACAGTCCAAAAAATCAATTTTCTGATGAAAAACGATGACCCACGACCTGTTGATTTTTCTCAAGATGGTCAGAAATGGTCATTTTTTAATGTTTAAGTTTTTTTTAAAGTAGATGACTATTGCATGTGAATTATCACTTTTGGAACTAAAATAGGTGTGTTTAGAGTCATTTTAATGCCTGAAAATGGTTGAAATAGAAGCTTCTGAGTAGGAGAAAAAGTCTATAAAAATGGCAATTTTGGTCACAATGAGGCTTGAAAATGTAGTTATTCAACATGAGGCACAATCCAAATGACATTTTGAATCTTTTTTTCTACAGTCCAAAAAATCAATTTTCTGATGAAAAACGATGACCCGCGACCTGTCGATTTTTCTCAAGATGATCAGAAATGGTAATTGTTAATGTTTAACTTTTTTGACTGTAAATGACTATTGCATGTGAATTATCACTTTTGGAACTAAAATTAGTGTGTTTAGAGTCATTTTATTGCCTGAAATTGGTCGAAATAGAAGCTTCTGAGTAGGAGAAAAAGTCTGTAAAAATGGCAATTTTGGTCACATTGAGGCTTTAAAAAGTAGTTATTCAACATGAGGCACAATCCAAATGACATTTTGAATCTTTTTTTCTACAGTCCAAAAAATCAATTTTCTGATGCAAAATTTGACCCGCGACCTGTCGATTTTCCTCAAGATGGTCAGAAATGGTAATTTTTTAATGTTGAATTTTTTGACTGTAAATGACTATTGCATGTGAATTATCACTTTTGGAAGTAAAATAAGTGTGTTTAGAGTCATTTTAATGCCTGAAATTGGTCGAAATAGAAGCTTCTGAGTAGGAGAAAAAGTCTGTAAAAATGGCAATTTTGGTCACATTGAGGCTTTAAAAAGTAGTTATTCCACATGAGGCACAATCCAAATGACATTTTGAATCTTTTTTTTATCAGTCCAAAGAATCAATTTTCTGATGAAAAACGATGACCCGCGACCTGTCGATTTTTCTCAAGATAGTCAAAAATGGTAATTTTTTAATGTTTAATTTTTTTACTGTAAATGACTATTGCATGTGAATTATCACTTTTGGAACTAAAATAAGTGTGTTTAGAGTCATTTTAATGCCTGAAATTGGTGGAAATAGAAGCTTCTGAGTAGGAGAAAAAGTCTGTAAAAATTGCAATTTTGGTCACATTGAGGCTTTAAAAAGTAGTTATTCAACATGAGACACAATCCAAATGACATTTTGAATCTTTTTTTCTACAGTCCAAAAAATCAATTTTCTGATGAAAAACGATGACCCGCGACCTGTCGATTTTTCTCAAGATGGTCAGAAATGGTAATTTTTTAATGTTTAATTTTTTGACTGTAAATGACTATTGCATGTGAATTATCACTTTTGGAACTAAAAGAAGTGTGTTTAGAGTCATTTTATTGCCTGAAATTGGTCGAAATAGAAGCTTCTGAGTAGGAGAAAAAGTCTGTAAAAAAGGCAATTTTGGTCACATTGAGGCTTTAAAAAGTAGTTATTCAACATGAGGCACAATCCAAATGACATTTTGAATCTTTTTTTGTACAGTCCAAAAAATCAATTTTCTGATGAAAAACGATGACCCACGACCTGTTGATTTTTCTCAAGATGGTCAGAAATGGTCATTTTTTAATGTTTAAGTTTTTTTTAAAGTAGATGACTATTGCATGTGAATTATCACTTTTGGAACTAAAATAGGTGTGTTTAGAGTCATTTTAATGCCTGAAAATGGTTGAAATAGAAGCTTCTGAGTAGGAGAAAAAGTCTATAAAAATGGCAATTTTGGTCACAATGAGGCTTGAAAATGTAGTTATTCAACATGAGGCACAATCCAAATGACATTTTGAAACTTTTTTTCTACTGTCCAAAAAAGCAATTTTCTGATGAAAAACGATGACCCGCGACCTGTCGATTTTTCTCAAGATGATCAGAAATGGTAATTATTAATGTTTAACTTTTTTGACTGTAAATGACTATTGCATGTGAATTATCACTTTTGGAACTAAAATAAATGTGTTTAGAGTCATTTTAATGCCTGAAATTGGTCGAAATAGAAGCTTCTGAGTAGGAGAAAAAGTCTGTAAAAATGGCAATTTTGGTCACATTGAGGCTTTAAAAAGTAGTTATTCAACATGAGACACAATCCAAATGACATTTTGAATCTTTTTTTCTACAGTCCAAAAAATCAATTTTCTGATGAAAAATGATGACCCACGACCTGTCGATTTTTCTCAAGATGGTCAGAAATGGTAATTTTTTAATGTTTAAGTTTTTTGACTGTCAATGACTATTGTATGTGAATTATCACTTTTGGAACTAAAATAAGTGTGTTTAGAGTCATTTTAATGCCTGAAATTGGTCGAAATAGAAGCTTCTGAGTAGGAGAAAAAGTCTGTAAAAATGGCAATTTTGGTCACATTGAGGCTTTAAAAAGTAGTTATTCCACATGAGGCACAATCCAAATGACATTTTGAATCTTTTTTTTATCAGTCCAAAGAATCAATTTTCTGATGTAAAACCATGACCCGCGACCTGTCGATTTTTCTCAAGATAGTCAAAAATGGTAATTTTTTAATGTTTAATTTTTTTACTGTAAATGACTATTGCATGTGAATTATCACTTTTGGAACTAAAATAAGTGTGTTTAGAGTCATTTTAATGCCTGAAATTGGTGGAAATAGAAGCTTCTGAGTAGGAGAAAAAGTCTGTAAAAATGGCAATTTTGGTCACATTGAGGCTTTAAAAAGTAGTTATTCAACATGAGGCACAATCCAAATGACATTTTGAATCTTTTTTTGTACAGTCCAAAAAATCAATTTTCTGATGAAAAACGATGACCCATGACCTGTTGATTTTTCTCAAGATGGTCAGAAATGGTCATTTTTTAATGTTTAAGTTTTTTTTAAAGTAGATGACTATTGCATGTGAATTATCACTTTTGGAACTAAAATAGGTGTGTTTAGAGTCATTTTAATGCCTGAAAATGGTTGAAATAGAAGCTTCTGAGTAGGAGAAAAAGTCTATAAAAATGGCAATTTTGGTCACAATGAGGCTTGAAAATGTAGTTATTCAACATGAGGCACAATCCAAATGACATTTTGAATCTTTTTTTCTACAGTCCAAAAAATCAATTTTCTGATGAAAAACGATGACCCGCGACCTGTCGATTTTTCTCAAGATGATCAGAAATGGTAATTATTAATGTTTAACTTTTTTGACTTTAAATGACTATTGCATGTGAATTATCACTTTTGGAACTAAAATAAATGTGTTTAGAGTCATTTTAATACCTGAAATTGGTCAAAATAGAAGCTTCTGTGTAGGAGAAAAAGTCTGTAAAAATGGCAATTTTGGTCACATTGAGGCTTTAATAAGTAGTTATTCAACATGAGGCACAATCCAAATGACATTTTGAATCTTTTTTTCTACAGTCCAAAGAATCAATTTTCTGATGAAAAACGATGACCCGCGACCTGTCGATTTTTCTCAAGATAGTCAAAAATGGTAATTTTTTAATGTTTAATTTTTTTACTGTAAATGACTATTGCATGTGAATTATCACTTTTGGAACTAAAATAAGTGTGTTTAGAGTCATTTTAATGCCTGAAATTGGTGGAAATAGAAGCTTCTGTGTAGGAGAAAAAGTCTGTAAAAATGGCAATTTTGGTCACATTGAGGCTTTAAAAATTAGTTATTCAACATTAGGCACAATCCAAATGACATTTTGAATCTTTTTTTCTACAGTCCAAAAAATCAATTTTCTGATGAAAAACGATGACCCGTGACCTGTCGATTTTTCTCAAGATGGTCAGAAATTGTTATTTTGTAATGTTTATATTTTTGAAAGTAAATGACTATTGCATGTGAATTATCACTTTTGGAACTAAAATTAGTGTGTTTAGAGTCATTTTATTGCCTGAAATTTTTCGCAGTAGAAGCTTCTGAGTAGGAGAAAAAGTCTGTAAAAATGGCAATTTTGGTCACATTGAGGCTTTAATAAGTAGTTATTCAACATGAGGCACAATCCAAATGACATTTTGAATCTTTTTTTCTACAGTCCAAAAAATCAATTTTCTGATGAAAAACGATGACCCGCGAACTGTCGATTTTTCTCAAGCTGGTCAGAAATGGTAATTATTAATGTTTAACTTTTTTGACTGTAAATGACTATTGCATGTGAATTATCACTTTTGGAACTAAAATAAATGTGTTTAGAGTCATTTTAATGCCTGAAATTGGTCGAAATAGAAGCTTCTGAGTAGGAGAAAAAGTCTGTAAAAATGGCAATTTTGGTCACATTGAGGCTTTAAAAAGTAGTTATTCAACGAGACACAATCCAAATGACATTTTGAATCTTTTTTTCTACAGTCCAAAAAATCAATTTTCTGATGAAAAACGATGACCCACGACCTGTCGATTTTTCTCAAGATGGTCAGAAATGGTAATTTTTTAATGTTTAAGTTTTTTGACTGTAAATGACTATTGTATGTGAATTATCACTTTTGGACCTAAAATAAGTGTGTTTAGAGTCATTTTAATGCCTGAAATTGGTCGAAATAGAAGCTTCTGAGTAGGAGAAAAAGTCTGTAAAAATGGCAATTTTGGTCACATTGAGGCGTTAAAAAGTAGTTATTCCACATGAGGCACAATCCAAATGACATTTTGAATCTTTTTTTTATCAGTCCAAAGAATCAATTTTCTGATGAAAAACGATGACCCGCGACCTGTCGATTTTTCTCAAGATAGTCAAAAATGGTAATTTTTTAATGTTTAATTTTTTTACTGTAAATGACTATTGTATGTGAAATATCACTTTTGGAACTAACATAAGTGTGTTTAGAGTCATTTTAATGCCTGAAATTGGTCGAAATAGAAGCTTCTGAGTAGGAGTAAAAGTCTGTAAAAATGGCAATTTTGGTCACATTGAGGCTTTAAAAAGTAGTTATTCCACATGAGGCACAATCCAAATGACATTTTGAATCTTTTTTTTATCAGTCCAAAGAATCAATTTTCTGATGAAAAACCATGACCCGCGACCTGTCGATTTTTCTCAAGATAGTCAAAAATGGTAATTTTTTAATGTTTAATTTTTTTACTGTAAATGACTATTGCATGTGAATTATCACTTTTGGAACTAAAATAAGTGTGTTTAGAGTCATTTTAATGCCTGAAATTGGTGGAAATAGAAGCTTCTGAGTAGGAGAAAAAGTCTGTAAAAATGGCAATTTTGGTCACATTGAGGCTTTAAAAAGTAGTTATTCAACATGAGGCACAATCCAAATGACATTTTGAATCTTTTTTTGTACAGTCCAAAAAATCAATTTTCTGATGAAAAACGATGACCCATGACCTGTTGATTTTTCTCAAGATGGTCAGAAATGGTCATTTTTTAATGTTTAAGTTTTTTTTAAAGTAGATGACTATTGCATGTGAATTATCACTTTTGGAACTAAAATAGGTGTGTTTAGAGTCATTTTAATACCTGAAATTGGTCAAAATAGAAGCTTCTGTGTAGGAGAAAAAGTCTGTAAAAATGGCAATTTTGGTCACATTGAGGCTTTAATAAGTAGTTATTCAACATGAGGCACAATCCAAATGACATTTTGAATCTTTTTTTCTACAGTCCAAAGAATCAATTTTCTGATGAAAAACGATGACCCGCGACCTGTCGATTTTTCTCAAGATAGTCAAAAATGGTAATTTTTTAATGTTTAATTTTTTTACTGTAAATGACTATTGCATGTGAATTATCACTTTTGGAACTAAAATAAGTGTGTTTAGAGTCATTTTAATGCCTGAAATTGGTCGAAATAGAAGCTTCTGTGTAGGAGAAAAAGTCTGTAAAAATGGCAATTTTGGTCACATTGAGGCTTTAAAAATTAGTTATTCAACATTAGGCACAATCCAAATGACATTTTGAATCTTTTTTTCTACAGTCCAAAAAATCAATTTTCTGATGAAAAACGATGACCCGTGACCTGTCGATTTTTCTCAAGATGGTCAGAAATGGTTATTTTGTAATGTTTATATTTTTGAAAGTAAATGACTATTGCATGTGAATTATCACTTTTGGAACTAAAATTAGTGTGTTTAGAGTCATTTTATTGCCTGAAATTTTTCGAAGTAGAAGCTTCTGAGTAGGAGAAAAAGTCTGTAAAAATGGCAATTTTGGTCACATTGAGGCTTTAATAAGTAGTTATTCAACATGAGGCACAATCCAAATGACATTTTGAATCTTTTTTTCTACAGTCCAAAAAATCAATTTTCTGATGAAAAACGATGACCCGCGAACTGTCGATTTTTCTCAAGCTGGTCAGAAATGGTAATTATTAATGTTTAACTTTTTTGACTGTAAATGACTATTGCATGTGAATTATCACTTTTGGAACTAAAATAAATGTGTTTAGAGTCATTTTAATGCCTGAAATTGGTCGAAATAGAAGCTTCTGAGTAGGAGAAAAAGTCTGTAAAAATGGCAATTTTGGTCACATTGAGGCTTTAAAAAGTAGTTATTCAACATGAGACACAATCCAAATGACATTTTGAATCTTTTTTTCTACAGTCCAAAAAATCAATTTTCTGATGAAAAACGATGACCCACGACCTGTCGATTTTTCTCAAGATGGTCAGAAATGGTAATTTTTTAATGTTTAAGTTTTTTGACTGTAAATGACTATTGTATGTGAATTATCACTTTTGGAACTAAAATAAGTGTGTTTAGAGTCATTTTAATGCCTGAAATTGGTCGAAATAGAAGCTTCTGAGTAGGAGAAAAAGTCTGTAAAAATGGCAATTTTGGTCACATTGAGGCGTTAAAAAGTAGTTATTCCACATGAGGCACAATCCAAATGACATTTTGAATCTTTTTTTTATCAGTCCAAAGAATCAATTTTCTGATGAAAAACGATGACCCGCGACCTGTCGATTTTTCTCAAGATAGTCAAAAATGGTAATTTTTTAATGTTTAATTTTTTTACTGTAAATGACTATTGTATGTGAAATATCACTTTTGGAACTAACATAAGTGTGTTTAGAGTCATTTTAATGCCTGAAATTGGTCGAAATAGAAGCTTCTGAGTAGGAGTAAAAGTCTGTAAAAATGGCAATTTTGGTCACATTGAGGCTTTAAAAAGTAGTTATTCCACATGAGGCACAATCCAAATGACATTTTGAATCTTTTTTTTATCAGTCCAAAAAATCAATTTTCTGATGAAAAACGATGACCCACGACCTGTCGATTTTTCTCAAGATGGTCAGAAATGGTAATTTTGTAATGTTTATTTTTTTTAAAGTAAATGACTATTTCATGTGAATTATCACTTTTGGAACTAAAAAAGTGTGTTTAGAGTCATTTTATTGCCTGAAATTGGTCGAAATAGAAGCTTCTGAGTAGGAGAAAAAGTCTGTAAAAATGGCAATTTTGGTCACATTGAGGCTTTAAAAAGTAGTTATTCAACATGAGGCACAATCCAAATGACATTTTGAATCTTTTTTTGTACAGTCCAAAAAATCAATTTTCTGATGAAAAACGATGACCCACGACCTGTTGATTTTTCTCAAGATGGTCAGAAATGGTCATTTTTTAATGTTTACGTTTTTTTTAAAGTAGATGACTATTGCATGTGAATTATCACTTTTGGAACTAAAATAGGTGTGTTTAGAGTCATTTTAATGCCTGAAAATGGTTGAAATAGAAGCTTCTGAGTAGGAGAAAAAGTCTATAAAAATGGCAATTTTGGTCACAATGAGGCTTGAAAATGTAGTTATTCAACATGAGGCACAATCCAAATGACATTTTGAATCTTTTTTTCTACAGTCCAAAAAATCAATTTTCTGATGAAAAACGATGACCCGCGACCTGTCGATTTTTCTCAAGATGATCAGAAATGGTAATTTTTTAATGTTTAATTTTTTTACTGTAAATGACTATTGCATGTGAATTATCACTTTTGGAACTAAAATAAGTGTGTTTAGAGTCATTTTAATGCCTGAAATTGGTGGAAATAGAAGCTTCTGTGTAGGAGAAAAAGTCTATAAAAATGGCAATTTTGGTCACAATGAGGCTTGAAAATGTAGTTATTCAACATGAGGCACAATCCAAATGACATTTTGAATCTTTTTTTCTATAGTCCAAAAAATCAATTTTCTGATGAAAAACGATGACCCGTGACCTGTCGATTTTTCTCAAGATGGTCAGAAATGGTTATTTTGTAATGTTTATATTTTTGAAAGTAAATGACTATTGCATGTGAATTATCACTTTTGGAACTAAAATTAGTGTGTTTAGAGTCATTTTATTGCCTGAAATTTTTCGAAATAGAAGCTTCTGAGTAGGAGAAAAAGTCTGTAAAAATGGCAATTTTGGTCACATTGAGGCTTTAATAAGTAGTTATTCAACATGAGGCACAATCCAAATGACATTTTGAATCTTTTTTCTACAGTCCAAAAAATCAATTTTCTGATGAAAAACGATGACCCGCGACCTGTCGATTTTTCTCAAGATGGTCAGAAATGGTAATTATTAATGTTTAACTTTTTTGACTGTAAATGACTATTGCATGTGAATTATCACTTTTGGAACTAAAATAAATGTGTTTAGAGTCATTTTAATGCCTGAAATTGGTCGAAATAGAAGCTTCTGAGTAGGAGAAAAAGTCTGTAAAAATGGCAACTTTGGTCACATTGAGGCTTTAAAAAGTAGTTATTCAACATGAGACACAATCCAAATGACATTTTGAATCTTTTTTTCTACAGTCCAAAAAATCAATTTTCTGATGAAAAACAATGACCCACGACCTGTCGATTTTTCTCAAGATGGTCAGAAATGGTAATTTTTTTAATGTTTAAGGTTTTTGACTGTAAATGACTATTGTATGTGAATTATCACTTTTGGAACTAAAATAAGTGTGTTTAGAGTCATTTTAATGCCTGAAATTGGTCGAAATAGAAGCTTCTGAGTAGGAGAAAAAGTCTGTAAAAATGGCAATTTTGGTCACATTGAGGCTTTAAAAAGTAGTTATTCCACATGAGGCACAATCCAAATGACATTTTGAATCTTTTTTTTATCAGTCCAAAGAATCAATTTTCTGATGAAAAACGATGACCCGCGACCTGTCGATTTTTCTCAAGATAGTCAAAAATGGTAATTTTTTAATGTTTAATTTTTTTACTGTAAATGACTATTGCATGTGAATTATCACTTTTGGAACTAAAATAAGTGTGTTTAGAGTCATTTTAATGCCTGAAATTGGTGGAAATAGAAGCTTCTGAGTAGGAGAAAAAGTCTGTAAAAATGGCAATTTTGGTCACATTGAGGCTTTAAAAAGTAGTTATTCAACATGAGACACAATCCAAATGACATTTTGAATCTTTTTTTCTACAGTCCAAAAAATCAATTTTCTGATGAAAAACGATGACCCTCGACCTGTCGATTTTTCTCAAGATGGTCAGAAATGGTAATTTTTTAATGTTTAATTTTTTGACTGTAAATGACTATTGCATGTGAATTATCACTTTTGGAACTAAAAGAAGTGTGTTTAGAGTCATTTTATTGCCTGAAATTGGTCGAAATAGAAGCTTCTGAGTAGGAGAAAAAGTCTGTAAAAATGGCAATTTTGGTCACATTGAGGCTTTAAAAAGTAGTTATTCAACATGAGGCACAATCCAAATGACATTTTGAATCTTTTTTTGTACAGTCCAAAAAATCAATTTTCTGATGAAAAACGATGACCCACGACCTGTTGATTTTTCTCAAGATGGTCAGAAATGGTCATTTTTTAATGTTTACGTTTTTTTTAATGTAGATGACTATTGCATGTGAATTATCACTTTTGGAACTAAAATAGGTGTGTTTAGAGTCATTTTAATGCCTGAAAATGGTTGAAATAGAAGCTTCTGAGTAGGAGAAAAAGTCTATAAAAATGGCAATTTTGGTCACAATGAGGCTTGAAAATGTAGTTATTCAACATGAGGCACAATCCAAATGACATTTTGAATCTTTTTTTCTACAGTCCAAAAAATCAATTTTCTGATGAAAAACGATGACCCGCAACCTGTCGATTTTTCTCAAGATGATCAGAAATGGTAATTATTAATGTTTAACTTTTTTGACTGTAAATGACTATTGCATGTGAATTATCACTTTTGGAACTAAAATAAATGTGTTTAGAGTCATTTTAATACCTGAAATTGGTCGAAATAGAAGCTTCTGAGTAGGAGAAAAAGTCTGTAAAAATGGCAATTTTGGTCACATTGAGGCTTTAAAAAGTAGTTATTCAACATGAGACACAATCCAAATGACATTTTGAATCTTTTTTTCTACAGTCCAAAAAATCAATTTTCTGATGAAAAACGATGACCCGCGACCTGTCGATTTTTCTCAAGATGGTCAGAAATGGTAATTTTTTAATGTTTAATTTTTTGACTGTAAATGACTATTGTATGTGAAATATCACTTTTGGAACTAACATAAGTGTGTTTAGAGTCATTTTAATGCCTGAAATTGGTCGAAATAGAAGCTTCTGAGTAGGAGTAAAAGTCTGTAAAAACTGGCAATTTTGGTCACATTGAGGCTTTAAAAATTAGTTATTCCACATGAGGCACAATCCAAATGACATTTTGAATCTTTTTTTCTACAGTCCAAAAAATCAATTTTCTGATGAAAAACGATGACCCGTGTCCTGTCGATTTTTCTCAAGATGGTCAGAAATGGTTATTTTGTAATGTTTATATTTTTGAAAGTAAATGACTATTGCATGTGAATTATCACTTTTGGAACTAAAATTAGTGTGTTTAGAGTCATTTTATTGCCTGAAATTTTTCGAAATAGAAGCTTCTGAGTAGGAGAAAAAGTCTGTAAAAATGGCAATTTTGGTCACATTGAGGCTTTAATAAGTAGTTATTCAACATGAGGCACAATCCAAATGACATTTTGAATCTTTTTTTCTACAGTCCAAAGAATCAATTTTCTGATGAAAAACGATGACCCGCGACCTGTCGATTTTTCTCAAGATAGTCAAAAATGGTAATTTTTTAATGTTTAATTTTTTTACTGTAAATGACTATTGCATGTGAATTATCACTTTTGGAACTAAAATAAGTGTGTTTAGAGTCATTTTAATGCCTGAAATTGGTGGAAATAGAAGCTTCTGTGTAGGAGAAAAAGTCTGTAAAAATGGCAATTTTGGTCACATTGAGGCTTTAAAAATTAGTTATTCAACATTAGGCACAATCCAAATGACATTTTGAATCTTTTTTTCTACAGTCCAAAAAATCAATTTTCTGATGAAAAACGATGACCCGTGACCTGTCGATTTTTCTCAAGATGGTCAGAAATGGTTATTTTGTAATGTTTATATTTTTGAAAGTAAATGACTATTGCATGTGAATTATCACTTTTGGAACTAAAATTAGTGTGTTTAGAGTCATTTTATTGCCTGAAATTTTTCGAAATAGAAGCTTCTGAGTAGGAGAAAAAGTCTGTAAAAATGGCAATTTTGGTCACATTGAGGCTTTAATAAGTAGTTATTCAACATGAGGCACAATCCAAATGACATTTTAAATCTTTTTTTCTACAGTCCAAAAAATCAATTTTCTGATGAAAAACGATGACCCGCGACCTGTCGATTTTTCTCAAGATGGTCAGAAATGGTAATTATTAATGTTTAACTTTTTTGACTGTAAATGACTATTGCATGTGAATTATCACTTTTGGAACTAAAATAAATGTGTTTAGAGTCATTTTAATGCCTGAAATTGGTCGAAATAGAAGCTTCTGAGTAGGAGAAAAAGTCTGTAAAAATGGCAATTTTGGTCACATTGAGGCTTTAAAAAGTAATTATTCAAAATGAGACACAATCCAAATGACATTTTGAATCTTTTTTTCTACAGTCCAAAAAATCAATTTTCTGATGAAAAACGATGACCCACGACCTGTCGATTTTTCTCAAGATGGTCAGAAATGGTAATTTTTTAATGTTTACGTTTTTTGACTGTAAATGACTATTGTATGTGAATTATCACTTTTGGAACTAAAATAAGTGTGTTTAGAGTCATTTTAATGCCTGAAATTGGTCGAAATAGAAGCTTCTGAGTAGGAGAAAAAGTCTGTAAAAATGGCAATTTTGGTATCATTGAGGCTTTAAAAAGTAGTTATTCCACATGAGGCACAATCCAAATGACATTTTGAATCTTTTTTTTATCAGTCCAAAGAATCAATTTTCTGATGAAAAACGATGACCCGCGACCTGTCGATTTTTCTCAAGATAGTCAAAAATGGTAATTTTTTAATGTTTAATTTTTTTACTGTAAATGACTATTGCATGTGAATTATCACTTTTGGAACTAAAATAGGTGTGTTTAGAGTCATTTTAATACCTGAAATTGGTGGAAATAGAAGCTTCTGAGTAGGAGAAAAAGTCTGTAAAAATTGCAATTTTGGTCACATTGAGGCTTTAAAAAGTAGTTATTCAACATGAGACACAATCCAAATGACATTTTGAATCTTTTTTTCTACAGTCCAAAAAATCAATTTTCTGATGAAAAACGATGACCCGCGACCTGTCGATTTTTCTCAAGATGGTCAGAAATGGTAATTTTTTAATGTTTAATTTTTTGACTGTAAATGACTATTGCATGTGAATTATCACTTTTGGAACTAAAAGAAGTGTGTTTAGAGTCATTTTATTGCCTGAAATTGGTCGAAATAGAAGCTTCTGAGTAGGAGAAAAAGTCTGTAAAAATGGCAATTTTGGTCACATTGAGGCTTTAAAAAGTAGTTATTCAACATGAGGCACAATCCAAATGACATTTTGAATCTTTTTTTGTACAGTCCAAAAAATCAATTTTCTGATGAAAAACGATGACCCACGACCTGTTGATTTTTCTCAAGATGGTCAGAAATGGTCATTTTTTAATGTTTAAGTTTTTTTTAAAGTAGATGACTATTGCATGTGAATTATCACTTTTGGAACTAAAATAGGTGTGTTTAGAGTCATTTTAATGCCTGAAAATGGTTGAAATAGAAGCTTCTGAGTAGGAGAAAAAGTCTATAAAAATGGCAATTTTGGTCACAATGAGGCTTGAAAATGTAGTTATTCAACATGAGGCACAATCCAAATGACATTTTGAATCTTTTTTTCTACAGTCCAAAAAATCAATTTTCTGATGAAAAACGATGACCCGCGACCTGTCGATTTTTCTCAAGATGATCAGAAATGGTAATTATTAATGTTTAACTTTTTTGACTGTAAATGACTATTGCATGTGAATTATCACTTTTGGAACTAAAATAAGTGTGTTTAGAGTCATTTTAATGCCTGAAATTGGTCGAAATAGAAGCTTCTGAGTATGAGAAAAAGTCTGTAAAAATGGCAATTTTGGTATCATTGAGGCTTTAAAAAGTAGTTATTCCACATGAGGCACAATCCAAATGACATTTTGAATCTTTTTTTTATCAGTCCAAAGAATCAATTTTCTGATGAAAAACGATGACCCGCGACCTGTCGATTTTTCTCAAGATAGTCAAAAATGGTAATTTTTTAATGTTTAATTTTTTTACTGTAAATGACTATTGCATGTGAATTATCACTTTTGGAACTAAAATAGGTGTGTTTAGAGTCATTTTAATACCTGAAATTGGTGGAAATAGAAGCTTCTGAGTAGGAGAAAAAGTCTGTAAAAATTGCAATTTTGGTCACATTGAGGCTTTAAAAAGTAGTTATTCAACATGAGACACAATCCAAATGACATTTTGAATCTTTTTTTCTACAGTCCAAAAAATCAATTTTCTGATGAAAAACGATGACCCGCGACCTGTCGATTTTTCTCAAGATGGTCAGAAATGGTAATTTTTTAATGTTTAATTTTTTGACTGTAAATGACTATTGCATGTGAATTATCACTTTTGGAACTAAAAGAAGTGTGTTTAGAGTCATTTTATTGCCTGAAATTGGTCGAAATAGAAGCTTCTGAGTAGGAGAAAAAGTCTGTAAAAATGGCAATTTTGGTCACATTGAGGCTTTAAAAAGTAGTTATTCAACATGAGGCACAATCCAAATGACATTTTGAATCTTTTTTTGTGCAGTCCAAAAAATCAATTTTCTGATGAAAAACGATGACCCACGACCTGTTGATTTTTCTCAAGATGGTCAGAAATGGTCATTTTTTAATGTTTAAGTTTTTTTTAAAGTAGATGACTATTGCATGTGAATTATCACTTTTGGAACTAAAATAGGTGTGTTTAGAGTCATTTTAATGCCTGAAAATGGTTGAAATAGAAGCTTCTGAGTAGGAGAAAAAGTCTATAAAAATGGCAATTTTGGTCACAATGAGGCTTGAAAATGTAGTTATTCAACATGAGGCACAATCCAAATGACATTTTGAATCTTTTTTTCTACAGTCCAAAAAATCAATTTTCTGATGAAAAACGATGACCCGCGACCTGTCGATTTTTCTCAAGATGATCAGAAATGGTAATTATTAATGTTTAACTTTTTTGACTGTAAATGACTATTGCATGTGAATTATCACTTTTGGAACTAAAATAAATGTGTTTAGAGTCATTTTAATACCTGAAATTGGTCGAAATAGAAGCTTCTGAGTAGGAGAAAAAGTCTGTAAAAATGGCAATTTTGGTCACATTGAGGCTTTAAAAAGTAGTTATTCAACATGAGACACAATCCAAATGACATTTTGAATCTTTTTTTCTACAGTCCAAAAAATCAATTTTCTGATGAAAAACGATGACCCGCGACCTGTCGATTTTTCTCAAGATGGTCAGAAATGGTAATTTTGTAATGTTTATTTTTTTTAAAGTAAATGACTATTTCATGTGAATTATCACTTTTGGAACTAAAATTAGTGTGTTTAGAGTCATTTTATTGCCTGAAATTGGTCGAAATAGAAGCTTCTGAGTAGGAGAAAAAGTCTGTAAAAATGGCAATTTTGGTCACATTGAGGCTTTAAAAAGTAGTTATTCAACATGAGGCACAATCCAAATGACATTTTGAATCTTTTTTTCTACAGTCCAAAAAATCAATTTTCTGATGCAAAATTTGACCCGCGACCTGTCGATTTTCCTCAAGATGGTCAGAAATGGTAATTTTTTAATGTTGAATTTTTTGACTGTAAATGACTATTGCATGTGAATTATCACTTTTGGAAGTAAAATAAGTGTGTTTAGAGTCATTTTAATGCCTGAAATTGGTCGAAATAGAAGCTTCTGAGTAGGAGAAAAAGTCTGTAAAAATGGCAATTTTGGTCACATTGAGGCTTTAAAAAGTAGTTATTCCACATGAGGCACAATCCAAATGACATTTTGAATCTTTTTTTTATCAGTCCAAAGAATCAATTTTCTGATGAAAAACGATGACCCGCGACCTGTCGATTTTTCTCAAGATAGTCAAAAATGGTAATTTTTTAATGTTTAATTTTTTTACTGTAAATGACTATTGCATGTGAATTATCACTTTTGGAACTAAAATAAGTGTGTTTAGAGTCATTTTAATGCCTGAAATTGGTGGAAATAGAAGCTTCTGAGTAGGAGAAAAAGTCTGTAAAAATTGCAATTTTGGTCACATTGAGGCTTTAAAAAGTAGTTATTCAACATGAGACACAATCCAAATGACATTTTGAATCTTTTTTTCTACAGTCCAAAAAATCAATTTTCTGATGAAAAACGATGACCCGCGACCTGTCGATTTTTCTCAAGATGGTCAGAAATGGTAATTTTTTAATGTTTAATTTTTTGACTGTAAATGACTATTGCATGTGAATTATCACTTTTGGAACTAAAAGAAGTGTGTTTAGAGTCATTTTATTGCCTGAAATTGGTCGAAATAGAAGCTTCTGAGTAGGAGAAAAAGTCTGTAAAAAAGGCAATTTTGGTCACATTGAGGCTTTAAAAAGTAGTTATTCAACATGAGGCACAATCCAAATGACATTTTGAATCTTTTTTTGTACAGTCCAAAAAATCAATTTTCTGATGAAAAACGATGACCCACGACCTGTTGATTTTTCTCAAGATGGTCAGAAATGGTCATTTTTTAATGTTTAAGTTTTTTTTAAAGTAGATGACTATTGCATGTGAATTATCACTTTTGGAACTAAAATAGGTGTGTTTAGAGTCATTTTAATGCCTGAAAATGGTTGAAATAGAAGCTTCTGAGTAGGAGAAAAAGTCTATAAAAATGGCAATTTTGGTCACAATGAGGCTTGAAAATGTAGTTATTCAACATGAGGCACAATCCAAATGACATTTTGAAACTTTTTTTCTACTGTCCAAAAAATCAATTTTCTGATGAAAAACGATGACCCGCGACCTGTCGATTTTTCTCAAGATGATCAGAAATGGTAATTATTAATGTTTAACTTTTTTGACTGTAAATGACTATTGCATGTGAATTATCACTTTTGGAACTAAAATAAATGTGTTTAGAGTCATTTTAATGCCTGAAATTGGTCGAAATAGAAGCTTCTGAGTAGGAGAAAAAGTCTGTAAAAATGGCAATTTTGGTCACATTGAGGCTTTAAAAAGTAGTTATTCAACATGAGACACAATCCAAATGACATTTTGAATCTTTTTTTCTACAGTCCAAAAAATCAATTTTCTGATGAAAAATGATGACCCACGACCTGTCGATTTTTCTCAAGATGGTCAGAAATGGTAATTTTTTAATGTTTAAGTTTTTTGACTGTCAATGACTATTGTATGTGAATTATCACTTTTGGAACTAAAATAAGTGTGTTTAGAGTCATTTTAATGCCTGAAATTGGTCGAAATAGAAGCTTCTGAGTAGGAGAAAAAGTCTGTAAAAATGGCAATTTTGGTCACATTGAGGCTTTAAAAAGTAGTTATTCCACATGAGGCACAATCCAAATGACATTTTGAATCTTTTTTTTATCAGTCCAAAGAATCAATTTTCTGATGAAAAACCATGACCCGCGACCTGTCGATTTTTCTCAAGATAGTCAAAAATGGTAATTTTTTAATGTTTAATTTTTTTACTGTAAATGACTATTGCATGTGAATTATCACTTTTGGAACTAAAATAAGTGTGTTTAGAGTCATTTTAATGCCTGAAATTGGTGGAAATAGAAGCTTCTGAGTAGGAGAAAAAGTCTGTAAAAATGGCAATTTTGGTCACATTGAGGCTTTAAAAAGTAGTTATTCAACATGAGGCACAATCCAAATGACATTTTGAATCTTTTTTTGTACAGTCCAAAAAATCAATTTTCTGATGAAAAACGATGACCCATGACCTGTTGATTTTTCTCAAGATGGTCAGAAATGGTCATTTTTTAATGTTTAAGTTTTTTTTAAAGTAGATGACTATTGCATGTGAATTATCACTTTTGGAACTAAAATAGGTGTGTTTAGAGTCATTTTAATGCCTGAAAATGGTTGAAATAGAAGCTTCTGAGTAGGAGAAAAAGTCTATAAAAATGGCAATTTTGGTCACAATGAGGCTTGAAAATGTAGTTATTCAACATGAGGCACAATCCAAATGACATTTTGAATCTTTTTTTCTACAGTCCAAAAAATCAATTTTCTGATGAAAAACGATGACCCGCGACCTGTCGATTTTTCTCAAGATGATCAGAAATGGTAATTATTAATGTTTAACTTTTTTGACTTTAAATGACTATTGCATGTGAATTATCACTTTTGGAACTAAAATAAATGTGTTTAGAGTCATTTTAATACCTGAAATTGGTCAAAATAGAAGCTTCTGTGTAGGAGAAAAAGTCTGTAAAAATGGCAATTTTGGTCACATTGAGGCTTTAATAAGTAGTTATTCAACATGAGGCACAATCCAAATGACATTTTGAATCTTTTTTTCTACAGTCCAAAGAATCAATTTTCTGATGAAAAACGATGACCCGCGACCTGTCGATTTTTCTCAAGATAGTCAAAAATGGTAATTTTTTAATGTTTAATTTTTTTACTGTAAATGACTATTGCATGTGAATTATCACTTTTGGAACTAAAATAAGTGTGTTTAGAGTCATTTTAATGCCTGAAATTGGTGGAAATAGAAGCTTCTGTGTAGGAGAAAAAGTCTGTAAAAATGGCAATTTTGGTCACATTGAGGCTTTAAAAATTAGTTATTCAACATTAGGCACAATCCAAATGACATTTTGAATCTTTTTTTCTACAGTCCAAAAAATCAATTTTCTGATGAAAAACGATGACCCGTGACCTGTCGATTTTTCTCAAGATGGTCAGAAATGGTTATTTTGTAATGTTTATATTTTTGAAAGTAAATGACTATTGCATGTGAATTATCACTTTTGGAACTAAAATTAGTGTGTTTAGAGTCATTTTATTGCCTGAAATTTTTCGAAATAGAAGCTTCTGAGTAGGAGAAAAAGTCTGTAAAAATGGCAATTTTGGTCACATTGAGGCTTTAATAAGTAGTTATTCAACATGAGGCACAATCCAAATGACATTTTAAATCTTTTTTTCTACAGTCCAAAAAATCAATTTTCTGATGAAAAACGATGACCCGCGACCTGTCGATTTTTCTCAAGATGGTCAGAAATGGTAATTATTAATGTTTAACTTTTTTGACTGTAAATGACTATTGCATGTGAATTATCACTTTTGGAACTAAAATAAATGTGTTTAGAGTCATTTTAATGCCTGAAATTGGTCGAAATAGAAGCTTCTGAGTAGGAGAAAAAGTCTGTAAAAATGGCAATTTTGGTCACATTGAGGCTTTAAAAAGTAATTATTCAAAATGAGACACAATCCAAATGACATTTTGAATCTTTTTTTCTACAGTCCAAAAAATCAATTTTCTGATGAAAAACGATGACCCACGACCTGTCGATTTTTCTCAAGATGGTCAGAAATGGTAATTTTTTAATGTTTACGTTTTTTGACTGTAAATGACTATTGTATGTGAATTATCACTTTTGGAACTAAAATAAGTGTGTTTAGAGTCATTTTAATGCCTGAAATTGGTCGAAATAGAAGCTTCTGAGTAGGAGAAAAAGTCTGTAAAAATGGCAATTTTGGTATCATTGAGGCTTTAAAAAGTAGTTATTCCACATGAGGCACAATCCAAATGACATTTTGAATCTTTTTTTTATCAGTCCAAAGAATCAATTTTCTGATGAAAAACGATGACCCGCGACCTGTCGATTTTTCTCAAGATAGTCAAAAATGGTAATTTTTTAATGTTTAATTTTTTTACTGTAAATGACTATTGCATGTGAATTATCACTTTTGGAACTAAAATAAGTGTGTTTAGAGTCATTTTAATACCTGAAATTGGTGGAAATAGAAGCTTCTGAGTAGGAGAAAAAGTCTGTAAAAATTGCAATTTTGGTCACATTGAGGCTTTAAAAAGTAGTTATTCAACATGAGACACAATCCAAATGACATTTTGAATCTTTTTTTCTACAGTCCAAAAAATCAATTTTCTGATGAAAAACGATGACCCGCGACCTGTCGATTTTTCTCAAGATGGTCAGAAATGGTAATTTTTTAATGTTTAATTTTTTGACTGTAAATGACTATTGCATGTGAATTATCACTTTTGGAACTAAAAGAAGTGTGTTTAGAGTCATTTTATTGCCTGAAATTGGTCGAAATAGAAGCTTCTGAGTAGGAGAAAAAGTCTGTAAAAATGGCAATTTTGGTCACATTGAGGCTTTAAAAAGTAGTTATTCAACATGAGGCACAATCCAAATGACATTTTGAATCTTTTTTTGTACAGTCCAAAAAATCAATTTTCTGATGAAAAACGATGACCCACGACCTGTTGATTTTTCTCAAGATGGTCAGAAATGGTCATTTTTTAATGTTTAAGTTTTTTTTAAAGTAGATGACTATTGCATGTGAATTATCACTTTTGGAACTAAAATAGGTGTGTTAAGAGTCATTTAATGCCTGAAAATGGTTGAAATAGAAGCTTCTGAGTAGGAGAAAAAGTCTATAAAAATGGCAATTTTGGTCACAATGAGGCTTGAAAATGTAGTTATTCAACATGAGGCACAATCCAAATGACATTTTGAATCTTTTTTTCTACAGTCCAAAAAATCAATTTTCTGATGAAAAACGATGACCCGCGACCTGTCGATTTTTCTCAAGATGATCAGAAATGGTAATTATTAATGTTTAACTTTTTTGACTGTAAATGACTATTGCATGTGAATTATCACTTTTGGAACTAAAATAAATGTGTTTAGAGTCATTTTAATACCTGAAATTGGTCGAAATAGAAGCTTCTGAGTAGGAGAAAAAGTCTGTAAAAATGGCAATTTTGGTCACATTGAGGCTTTAAAAAGTAGTTATTCAACATGAGACACAATCCAAATGACATTTTGAATCTTTTTTTCTACAGTCCAAAAAATCAATTTTCTGATGAAAAACGATGACCCGCGACCTGTCGATTTTTCTCAAGATGGTCAGAAATGGTAATTTTGTAATGTTTATTTTTTTTAAAGTAAATGACTATTTCATGTGAATTATCACTTTTGGAACTAAAATTAGTGTGTTTAGAGTCATTTTATTGCCTGAAATTGGTCGAAATAGAAGCTTCTGAGTAGGAGAAAAAGTCTGTAAAAATGGCAATTTTGGTCACATTGAGGCTTTAAAAAGTAGTTATTCAACATGAGGCACAATCCAAATGACATTTTGAATCTTTTTTTCTACAGTCCAAAAAATCAATTTTCTGATGCAAAATTTGACCCGCGACCTGTCGATTTTCCTCAAGATGGTCAGAAATGGTAATTTTTTAATGTTGAATTTTTTGACTGTAAATGACTATTGCATGTGAATTATCACTTTTGGAAGTAAAATAAGTGTGTTTAGAGTCATTTTAATGCCTGAAATTGGTCGAAATAGAAGCTTCTGAGTAGGAGAAAAAGTCTGTAAAAATGGCAATTTTGGTCACATTGAGGCTTTAAAAAGTAGTTATTCCACATGAGGCACAATCCAAATGACATTTTGAATCTTTTTTTTATCAGTCCAAAGAATCAATTTTCTGATGAAAAACGATGACCCGCGACCTGTCGATTTTTCTCAAGATAGTCAAAAATGGTAATTTTTTAATGTTTAATTTTTTTACTGTAAATGACTATTGCATGTGAATTATCACTTTTGGAACTAAAATAAGTGTGTTTAGAGTCATTTTAATGCCTGAAATTGGTGGAAATAGAAGCTTCTGAGTAGGAGAAAAAGTCTGTAAAAATTGCAATTTTGGTCACATTGAGGCTTTAAAAAGTAGTTATTCAACATGAGACACAATCCAAATGACATTTTGAATCTTTTTTTCTACAGTCCAAAAAATCAATTTTCTGATGAAAAACGATGACCCGCGACCTGTCGATTTTTCTCAAGATGGTCAGAAATGGTAATTTTTTAATGTTTAATTTTTTGACTGTAAATGACTATTGCATGTGAATTATCACTTTTGGAACTAAAAGAAGTGTGTTTAGAGTCATTTTATTGCCTGAAATTGGTCGAAATAGAAGCTTCTGAGTAGGAGAAAAAGTCTGTAAAAATGGCAATTTTGGTCACATTGAGGCTTTAAAAAGTAGTTATTCAACATGAGGCACAATCCAAATGACATTTTGAATCTTTTTTTGTACAGTCCAAAAAATCAATTTTCTGATGAAAAACGATGACCCACGACCTGTTGATTTTTCTCAAGATGGTCAGAAATGGTCATTTTTTAATGTTTAAGTTTTTTTTAAAGTAGATGACTATTGCATGTGAATTATCACTTTTGGAACTAAAATAGGTGTGTTTAGAGTCATTTTAATGCCTGAAAATGGTTGAAATAGAAGCTTCTGAGTAGGAGAAAAAGTCTATAAAAATGGCAATTTTGGTCACAATGAGGCTTGAAAATGTAGTTATTCAACATGAGGCACAATCCAAATGACATTTTGAAACTTTTTTTCTACTGTCCAAAAAATCAATTTTCTGATGAAAAACGATGACCCGCGACCTGTCGATTTTTCTCAAGATGATCAGAAATGGTAATTATTAATGTTTAACTTTTTTGACTGTAAATGACTATTGCATGTGAATTATCACTTTTGGAACTAAAATAAATGTGTTTAGAATCATTTTAATGCCTGAAATTGGTCGAAATAGAAGCTTCTGAGTAGGAGAAAAAGTCTGTAAAAATGGCAATTTTGGTCACATTGAGGCTTTAAAAAGTAGTTATTCAACATGAGACACAATCCAAATGACATTTTGAATCTTTTTTTCTACAGTCCAAAAAATCAATTTTCTGATGAAAAATGATGACCCACGACCTGTCGATTTTTCTCAAGATGGTCAGAAATGGTAATTTTTTAATGTTTAAGTTTTTTGACTGTCAATGACTATTGTATGTGAATTATCACTTTTGGAACTAAAATAAGTGTGTTTAGAGTCATTTTAATGCCTGAAATTGGTCGAAATAGAAGCTTCTGAGTAGGAGAAAAAGTCTGTAAAAATGGCAATTTTGGTCACATTGAGGCTTTAAAAAGTAGTTATTCCACATGAGGCACAATCCAAATGACATTTTGAATCTTTTTTTATCAGTCCAAAGAATCAATTTTCTGATGAAAAACCATGACCCGCGACCTGTCGATTTTTCTCAAGATAGTCAAAAATGGTAATTTTTTAATGTTTAATTTTTTTACTGTAAATGACTATTGCATGTGAATTATCACTTTTGGAACTAAAATAAGTGTGTTTAGAGTCATTTTAATGCCTGAAATTGGTGGAAATAGAAGCTTCTGAGTAGGAGAAAAAGTCTGTAAAAATGGCAATTTTGGTCACATTGAGGCTTTAAAAAGTAGTTATTCAACATGAGGCACAATCCAAATGACATTTTGAATCTTTTTTTGTACAGTCCAAAAAATCAATTTTCTGATGAAAAACGATGACCCATGACCTGTTGATTTTTCTCAAGATGGTCAGAAATGGTCATTTTTTAATGTTTAAGTTTTTTTTAAAGTAGATGACTATTGCATGTGAATTATCACTTTTGGAACTAAAATAGGTGTGTTTAGAGTCATTTTAATGCCTGAAAATGGTTGAAATAGAAGCTTCTGAGTAGGAGAAAAAGTCTATAAAAATGGCAATTTTGGTCACAATGAGGCTTGAAAATGTAGTTATTCAACATGAGGCACAATCCAAATGACATTTTGAATCTTTTTTTCTACAGTCCAAAAAATCAATTTTCTGATGAAAAACGATGACCCGCGACCTGTCGATTTTTCTCAAGATGATCAGAAATGGTAATTATTAATGTTTAACTTTTTTGACTTTAAATGACTATTGCATGTGAATTATCACTTTTGGAACTAAAATAAGTGTGTTTAGAGTCATTTTAATGCCTGAAATTGGTGGAAATAGAAGCTTCTGTGTAGGAGAAAAAGTCTGTAAAAATGGCAATTTTGGTCACATTGAGGCTTTAAAAATTAGTTATTCAACATTAGGCACAATCCAAATGACATTTTGAATCTTTTTTTATACAGTCCAAAAAATCAATTTTCTGATGAAAAACGATGACCCGTGACCTGTCGATTTTTCTCAAGATGGTCAGAAATGGTTATTTTGTAATGTTTATATTTTTGAAAATAAATGACTATTGCATGTGAATTATCACTTTTGGAACTAAAATTAGTGTGTTTAGAGTCATTTTATTGCCTGAAATTTTTCGAAATAGAAGCTTCTGAGTAGGAGAAAAAGTCTGTAAAAATGGCAATTTTGGTCACATTGAGGCTTTAATAAGTAGTTATTCAACATGAGGCACAATCCAAATGACATTTTGAATCTTTTTTTCTACAGTCCAAAAAATCAATTTTCTGATGAAAAACGATGACCCGCGACCTGTCGATTTTTCTCAAGCTGGTCAGAAATGGTAATTATTAATGTTTAACTTTTTTGACTGTAAATGACTATTGCATGTGAATTATCACTTTTGGAACTAAAATAAATGTGTTTAGAGTCATTTTAATGCCTGAAATTGGTTGAAATAGAAGCTTCTGAGTAGGAGAAAAAGTCTGTAAAAATGGCAATTTTGGTCACATTGAGGCTTTAAAAAGTAGTTATTCAACATGAGACACAATCCAAATGACATTTTGAATCTTTTTTTCTACAGTCCAAAAAATCAATTTTCTGATGAAAAACGATGACCCACGACCTGTCGATTTTTCTCAAGATGGTCAGAAATGGTAATTTTTTAATGTTTAAGTTTTTTGACTGTAAATGACTATTGTATGTGAATTATCACTTTTGGAACTAAAATAAGTGTGTTTAGAGTCATTTTAATGCCTGAAATTGGTCGAAATAGAAGCTTCTGAGTAGGAGAAAAAGTCTGTAAAAATGGCAATTTTGGTCACATTGAGGCGTTAAAAAGTAGTTATTCCACATGAGGCACAATCCAAATGACATTTTGAATCTTTTTTTTATCAGTCCAAAGAATCAATTTTCTGATGAAAAACGATGACCCGCGACCTGTCGATTTTTCTCAAGATAGTCAAAAATGGTAATTTTTTAATGTTTAATTTTTTTACTGTAAATGACTATTGTATGTGAAATATCACTTTTGGAACTAACATAAGTGTGTTTAGAGTCATTTTAATGCCTGAAATTGGTCGAAATAGAAGCTTCTGAGTAGGAGTAAAAGTCTGTAAAAATGGCAATTTTGGTCACATTGAGGCTTTAAAAAGTAGTTATTCCACATGAGGCACAATCCAAATGACATTTTGAATCTTTTTTTTATCAGTCCAAAAAATCAATTTTCTGATGAAAAACGATGACCCGCGACCTGTCGATTTTTCTCAAGATGGTCAGAAATGGTAATTTTGTAATGTTTATTTTTTTTAAAGTAAATGACTATTTCATGTGAATTATCACTTTTGGAACTAAAAAAGTGTGTTTAGAGTCATTTTATTGCCTGAAATTGGTCGAAATAGAAGCTTCTGAGTAGGAGAAAAAGTCTGTAAAAATGGCAATTTTGGTCACATTGAGGCTTTAAAAAGTAGTTATTCAACATGAGGCACAATCCAAATGACATTTTGAATCTTTTTTTGTACAGTCCAAAAAATCAATTTTCTGATGAAAAACGATGACCTACGACCTGTTGATTTTTCTCAAGATGGTCAGAAATGGTCATTTTTTAATGTTTACGTTTTTTTTAAAGTAGATGACTATTGCATGTGAATTATCACTTTTGGAACTAAAATAAATGTGTTTAGAGTCATTTTAATACCTGAAATTGGTCGAAATAGAAGCTTCTGTGTAGGAGAAAAAGTCTGTAAAAATGGCAATTTTGGTCACATTGAGGCTTTAAAAAGTAGTTATTCAACATGAGACACAATCCAAATGACATTTTGAATCTTTTTTTCTACAGTCCAAAAAATCAATTTTCCGATGAAAAACGATGACCCGCGACCTGTCGATTTTTCTCAAGATGATCAGAAATGGTAATTATTAATGTTTAACTTTTTTGACTGTAAATGACTATTGCATGTGAATTATCACTTTTGGAACTAAAATAAGTGTGTTTAGAGTCATTTTAATGCCTGAAATTGGTGGAAATAGAAGCTTCTGGGTAGGAGAAAAAGTCTGTAAAAATGGCAATTTTGGTCACATTGAGGCTTTAAAAATCAGTTATTCAACATTAGGCACAATCCAAATGACATTTTGAATCTTTTTTTCTACAGTCCAAAAAATCAATTTTCTGATGAAAAACGATGACCCGTGACCTGTCGATTTTTCTCAAGATGGTCAGAAATGGTTATTTTGTAATGTTTATATTTTTGAAAGTAAATGACTATTGCATGTGAATTATCACTTTTGGAACTAAAATTAGTGTGTTTAGAGTCATTTTATTGCCTGAAATTTTTCGAAATAGAAGCTTCTGAGTAGGAGAAAAAGTCTGTAAAAATGGCAATTTTGGTCACATTGAGGCTTTAATAAGTAGTTATTCAACATGAGGCACAATCCAAATGACATTTTGAATCTTTTTTTCTACAGTCCAAAAAATCAATTTTCTGATGAAAAACGATGACCCGCGACCTGTCGATTTTTCTCAAGATGGTCAGAAATGGTAATTATTAATGTTTAACTTTTTTGACTGTAAATGACTATTGCATGTGAATTATCACTTTTGGAACTAAAATAAATGTGTTTAGAGTCATTTTAATGCCTGAAATTGGTCGAAATAGAAGCTTCTGAGTAGGAGAAAAAGTCTGTAAAAATGGCAATTTTGGTCACATTGAGGCTTTAAAAAGTAGTTATTCAACATGAGACACAATCCAAATGACATTTTGAATCTTTTTTTCTACAGTCCAAAAAATCAATTTTCTGATGAAAAACGATGACCCACGACCTGTCGATTTTTCTCAAGATGGTCAGAAATGGTAATTTTTTAATGTTTAAGTTTTTTGACTGTAAATGACTATTGTATGTGAATTATCACTTTTGGAACTAAAATAAGTGTGTTTAGAGTCATTTTAATGCCTGAAATTGGTCGAAATAGAAGCTTCTGAGTAGGAGAAAAAGTCTGTAAAAATGGCAATTTTGGTCACATTGAGGCTTTAAAAAGTAGTTATTCCACATGAGGCACAATCCAAATGACATTTTGAATCTTTTTTTTATCAGTCCAAAGAATCAATTTTCTGATGAAAAACGATGACCCGCGACCTGTCGATTTTTCTCAAGATGGTCAAAAATGGTAATTTTTTAATGTTTAATTTTTTTACTGTAAATGACTATTGCATGTGAATTATCACTTTTGGAACTAAAATAAGTGTGTTTAGAGTCATTTTAATGCCTGAAATTGGTGGAAATAGAAGCTTCTGAGTAGGAGAAAAAGTCTGTAAAAATGGCAATTTTGGTCACATTGAGGCTTTAAAAAGTAGTTATTCAACATGAGACACAATCCAAATGACATTTTGAATCTTTTTTTCTACAGTCCAAAAAATCAATTTTCTGATGAAAAACGATGACCCGCGACCTGTCGATTTTTCTCAAGATGGTCAGAAATGGTAATTTTTTAATGTTTAATTTTTTTACTGTAAATGACTATTGCATGTGAATTATCACTTTTGGAACTAAAAGAAGTGTGTTTAGAGTCATTTTATTGCCTGAAATTGGTCGAAATAGAAGCTTCTGAGTAGGAGAAAAAGTCTGTAAAAATGGCAATTTTGGTCACATTGAGGCTTTAAAAAGTAGTTATTCAACATGAGGCACAATCCAAATGACATTTTGAATCTTTTTTTGTACAGTCCAAAAAATCAATTTTCTGATGAAAAACGATGACCCACGACCTGTTGATTTTTCTCAAGATGGTCAGAAATGGTCATTTTTTAATGTTTACGTTTTTTTTAAAGTAGATGACTATTGCATGTGAATTATCACTTTTGGAACTAAAATAGGTGTGTTTAGAGTCATTTTAATGCCTGAAAATGGTTGAAATAGAAGCTTCTGAGTAGGAGAAAAAGTCTATAAAAATGGCAATTTTGGTCACAATGAGGCTTGAAAATGTAGTTATTCAACATGAGGCACAATCCAAATGACATTTTGAATCTTTTTTTCTACAGTCCAAAAAATCAATTTTCTGATGAAAAACGATGACCCGCAACCTGTCGATTTTTCTCAAGATGATCAGAAATGGTAATTATTAATGTTTAACTTTTTTGACTGTAAATGACTATTGCATGTGAATTATCACTTTTGGAACTAAAATAAATGTGTTTAGAGTCATTTTAATACCTGAAATTGGTCGAAATAGAAGCTTCTGAGTAGGAGAAAAAGTCTGTAAAAATGGCAATTTTGGTCACATTGAGGCTTTAAAAAGTAGTTATTCAACATGAGACACAATCCAAATGACATTTTGAATCTTTTTTTCTACAGTCCAAAAAATCAATTTTCTGATGAAAAACGATGACCCGCGACCTGTCGATTTTTCTCAAGATGGTCAGAAATGGTAATTTTTTAATGTTTAATTTTTTGACTGTAAATGACTATTGTATGTGAAATATCACTTTTGGAACTAACATAAGTGTGTTTAGAGTCATTTTAATGCCTGAAATTGGTCGAAATAGAAGCTTCTGAGTAGGAGTAAAAGTCTGTAAAAACTGGCAATTTTGGTCACATTGAGGCTTTAAAAATTAGTTATTCCACATGAGGCACAATCCAAATGACATTTTGAATCTTTTTTTCTACAGTCCAAAAAATCAATTTTCTGATGAAAAACGATGACCCGTGTCCTGTCGATTTTTCTCAAGATGGTCAGAAATGGTTATTTTGTAATGTTTATATTTTTGAAAGTAAATGACTATTGCATGTGAATTATCACTTTTGGAACTAAAATTAGTGTGTTTAGAGTCATTTTATTGCCTGAAATTTTTCGAAATAGAAGCTTCTGAGTAGGAGAAAAAGTCTGTAAAAATGGCAATTTTGGTCACATTGAGGCTTTAATAAGTAGTTATTCAACATGAGGCACAATCCAAATGACATTTTGAATCTTTTTTTCTACAGTCCAAAGAATCAATTTTCTGATGAAAAACGATGACCCGCGACCTGTCGATTTTTCTCAAGATAGTCAAAAATGGTAATTTTTTAATGTTTAATTTTTTTACTGTAAATGACTATTGCATGTGAATTATCACTTTTGGAACTAAAATAAGTGTGTTTAGAGTCATTTTAATGCCTGAAATTGGTGGAAATAGAAGCTTCTGTGTAGGAGAAAAAGTCTGTAAAAATGGCAATTTTGGTCACATTGAGGCTTTAAAAATTAGTTATTCAACATTAGGCACAATCCAAATGACATTTTGAATCTTTTTTTCTACAGTCCAAAAAATCAATTTTCTGATGAAAAACGATGACCCGTGACCTGTCGATTTTTCTCAAGATGGTCAGAAATGGTTATTTTGTAATGTTTATATTTTTGAAAGTAAATGACTATTGCATGTGAATTATCACTTTTGGAACTAAAATTAGTGTGTTTAGAGTCATTTTATTGCCTGAAATTTTTCGAAATAGAAGCTTCTGAGTAGGAGAAAAAGTCTGTAAAAATGGCAATTTTGGTCACATTGAGGCTTTAATAAGTAGTTATTCAACATGAGGCACAATCCAAATGACATTTTAAATCTTTTTTTCTACAGTCCAAAAAATCAATTTTCTGATGAAAAACGATGACCCGCGACCTGTCGATTTTTCTCAAGATGGTCAGAAATGGTAATTATTAATGTTTAACTTTTTTGACTGTAAATGACTATTGCATGTGAATTATCACTTTTGGAACTAAAATAAATGTGTTTAGAGTCATTTTAATGCCTGAAATTGGTCGAAATAGAAGCTTCTGAGTAGGAGAAAAAGTCTGTAAAAATGGCAATTTTGGTCACATTGAGGCTTTAAAAAGTAATTATTCAAAATGAGACACAATCCAAATGACATTTTGAATCTTTTTTTCTACAGTCCAAAAAATCAATTTTCTGATGAAAAACGATGACCCACGACCTGTCGATTTTTCTCAAGATGGTCAGAAATGGTAATTTTTTAATGTTTACGTTTTTTGACTGTAAATGACTATTGTATGTGAATTATCACTTTTGGAACTAAAATAAGTGTGTTTAGAGTCATTTTAATGCCTGAAATTGGTCGAAATAGAAGCTTCTGAGTAGGAGAAAAAGTCTGTAAAAATGGCAATTTTGGTATCATTGAGGCTTTAAAAAGTAGTTATTCCACATGAGGCACAATCCAAATGACATTTTGAATCTTTTTTTTATCAGTCCAAAGAATCAATTTTCTGATGAAAAACGATGACCCGCGACCTGTCGATTTTTCTCAAGATAGTCAAAAATGGTAATTTTTTAATGTTTAATTTTTTTACTGTAAATGACTATTGCATGTGAATTATCACTTTTGGAACTAAAATAGGTGTGTTTAGAGTCATTTTAATACCTGAAATTGGTGGAAATAGAAGCTTCTGAGTAGGAGAAAAAGTCTGTAAAAATTGCAATTTTGGTCACATTGAGGCTTTAAAAAGTAGTTATTCAACATGAGACACAATCCAAATGACATTTTGAATCTTTTTTTCTACAGTCCAAAAAATCAATTTTCTGATGAAAAACGATGACCCGCGACCTGTCGATTTTTCTCAAGATGGTCAGAAATGGTAATTTTTTAATGTTTAATTTTTTGACTGTAAATGACTATTGCATGTGAATTATCACTTTTGGAACTAAAAGAAGTGTGTTTAGAGTCATTTTATTGCCTGAAATTGGTCGAAATAGAAGCTTCTGAGTAGGAGAAAAAGTCTGTAAAAATGGCAATTTTGGTCACATTGAGGCTTTAAAAAGTAGTTATTCAACATGAGGCACAATCCAAATGACATTTTGAATCTTTTTTTGTACAGTCCAAAAAATCAATTTTCTGATGAAAAACGATGACCCACGACCTGTTGATTTTTCTCAAGATGGTCAGAAATGGTCATTTTTTAATGTTTAAGTTTTTTTTAAAGTAGATGACTATTGCATGTGAATTATCACTTTTGGAACTAAAATAGGTGTGTTTAGAGTCATTTTAATGCCTGAAAATGGTTGAAATAGAAGCTTCTGAGTAGGAGAAAAAGTCTATAAAAATGGCAATTTTGGTCACAATGAGGCTTGAAAATGTAGTTATTCAACATGAGGCACAATCCAAATGACATTTTGAATCTTTTTTTCTACAGTCCAAAAAATCAATTTTCTGATGAAAAACGATGACCCGCGACCTGTCGATTTTTCTCAAGATGATCAGAAATGGTAATTATTAATGTTTAACTTTTTTGACTGTAAATGACTATTGCATGTGAATTATCACTTTTGGAACTAAAATAAGTGTGTTTAGAGTCATTTTAATGCCTGAAATTGGTCGAAATAGAAGCTTCTGAGTATGAGAAAAAGTCTGTAAAAATGGCAATTTTGGTATCATTGAGGCTTTAAAAAGTAGTTATTCCACATGAGGCACAATCCAAATGACATTTTGAATCTTTTTTTTATCAGTCCAAAGAATCAATTTTCTGATGAAAAACGATGACCCGCGACCTGTCGATTTTTCTCAAGATAGTCAAAAATGGTAATTTTTTAATGTTTAATTTTTTTACTGTAAATGACTATTGCATGTGAATTATCACTTTTGGAACTAAAATAGGTGTGTTTAGAGTCATTTTAATACCTGAAATTGGTGGAAATAGAAGCTTCTGAGTAGGAGAAAAAGTCTGTAAAAATTGCAATTTTGGTCACATTGAGGCTTTAAAAAGTAGTTATTCAACATGAGACACAATCCAAATGACATTTTGAATCTTTTTTTCTACAGTCCAAAAAATCAATTTTCTGATGAAAAACGATGACCCGCGACCTGTCGATTTTTCTCAAGATGGTCAGAAATGGTAATTTTTTAATGTTTAATTTTTTGACTGTAAATGACTATTGCATGTGAATTATCACTTTTGGAACTAAAAGAAGTGTGTTTAGAGTCATTTTATTGCCTGAAATTGGTCGAAATAGAAGCTTCTGAGTAGGAGAAAAAGTCTGTAAAAATGGCAATTTTGGTCACATTGAGGCTTTAAAAAGTAGTTATTCAACATGAGGCACAATCCAAATGACATTTTGAATCTTTTTTTGTACAGTCCAAAAAATCAATTTTCTGATGAAAAACGATGACCCACGACCTGTTGATTTTTCTCAAGATGGTCAGAAATGGTCATTTTTTAATGTTTAAGTTTTTTTTAAAGTAGATGACTATTGCATGTGAATTATCACTTTTGGAACTAAAATAGGTGTGTTTAGAGTCATTTTAATGCCTGAAAATGGTTGAAATAGAAGCTTCTGAGTAGGAGAAAAAGTCTATAAAAATGGCAATTTTGGTCACAATGAGGCTTGAAAATGTAGTTATTCAACATGAGGCACAATCCAAATGACATTTTGAATCTTTTTTTCTACAGTCCAAAAAATCAATTTTCTGATGAAAAACGATGACCCGCGACCTGTCGATTTTTCTCAAGATGATCAGAAATGGTAATTATTAATGTTTAACTTTTTTGACTGTAAATGACTATTGCATGTGAATTATCACTTTTGGAACTAAAATAAATGTGTTTAGAGTCATTTTAATACCTGAAATTGGTCGAAATAGAAGCTTCTGAGTAGGAGAAAAAGTCTGTAAAAATGGCAATTTTGGTCACATTGAGGCTTTAAAAAGTAGTTATTCAACATGAGACACAATCCAAATGACATTTTGAATCTTTTTTTCTACAGTCCAAAAAATCAATTTTCTGATGAAAAACGATGACCCGCGACCTGTCGATTTTTCTCAAGATGGTCAGAAATGGTAATTTTGTAATGTTTATTTTTTTTAAAGTAAATGACTATTTCATGTGAATTATCACTTTTGGAACTAAAATTAGTGTGTTTAGAGTCATTTTATTGCCTGAAATTGGTCGAAATAGAAGCTTCTGAGTAGGAGAAAAAGTCTGTAAAAATGGCAATTTTGGTCACATTGAGGCTTTAAAAAGTAGTTATTCAACATGAGGCACAATCCAAATGACATTTTGAATCTTTTTTTCTACAGTCCAAAAAATCAATTTTCTGATGCAAAATTTGACCCGCGACCTGTCGATTTTCCTCAAGATGGTCAGAAATGGTAATTTTTTAATGTTGAATTTTTTGACTGTAAATGACTATTGCATGTGAATTATCACTTTTGGAAGTAAAATAAGTGTGTTTAGAGTCATTTTAATGCCTGAAATTGGTCGAAATAGAAGCTTCTGAGTAGGAGAAAAAGTCTGTAAAAATGGCAATTTTGGTCACATTGAGGCTTTAAAAAGTAGTTATTCCACATGAGGCACAATCCAAATGACATTTTGAATCTTTTTTTTATCAGTCCAAAGAATCAATTTTCTGATGAAAAACGATGACCCGCGACCTGTCGATTTTTCTCAAGATAGTCAAAAATGGTAATTTTTTAATGTTTAATTTTTTTACTGTAAATGACTATTGCATGTGAATTATCACTTTTGGAACTAAAATAAGTGTGTTTAGAGTCATTTTAATGCCTGAAATTGGTGGAAATAGAAGCTTCTGAGTAGGAGAAAAAGTCTGTAAAAATTGCAATTTTGGTCACATTGAGGCTTTAAAAAGTAGTTATTCAACATGAGACACAATCCAAATGACATTTTGAATCTTTTTTTCTACAGTCCAAAAAATCAATTTTCTGATGAAAAACGATGACCCGCGACCTGTCGATTTTTCTCAAGATGGTCAGAAATGGTAATTTTTTAATGTTTAATTTTTTGACTGTAAATGACTATTGCATGTGAATTATCACTTTTGGAACTAAAAGAAGTGTGTTTAGAGTCATTTTATTGCCTGAAATTGGTCGAAATAGAAGCTTCTGAGTAGGAGAAAAAGTCTGTAAAAAAGGCAATTTTGGTCACATTGAGGCTTTAAAAAGTAGTTATTCAACATGAGGCACAATCCAAATGACATTTTGAATCTTTTTTTGTACAGTCCAAAAAATCAATTTTCTGATGAAAAACGATGACCCACGACCTGTTGATTTTTCTCAAGATGGTCAGAAATGGTCATTTTTTAATGTTTAAGTTTTTTTTAAAGTAGATGACTATTGCATGTGAATTATCACTTTTGGAACTAAAATAGGTGTGTTTAGAGTCATTTTAATGCCTGAAAATGGTTGAAATAGAAGCTTCTGAGTAGGAGAAAAAGTCTATAAAAATGGCAATTTTGGTCACAATGAGGCTTGAAAATGTAGTTATTCAACATGAGGCACAATCCAAATGACATTTTGAAACTTTTTTTCTACTGTCCAAAAAATCAATTTTCTGATGAAAAACGATGACCCGCGACCTGTCGATTTTTCTCAAGATGATCAGAAATGGTAATTATTAATGTTTAACTTTTTTGACTGTAAATGACTATTGCATGTGAATTATCACTTTTGGAACTAAAATAAATGTGTTTAGAGTCATTTTAATGCCTGAAATTGGTCGAAATAGAAGCTTCTGAGTAGGAGAAAAAGTCTGTAAAAATGGCAATTTTGGTCACATTGAGGCTTTAAAAAGTAGTTATTCAACATGAGACACAATCCAAATGACATTTTGAATCTTTTTTTCTACAGTCCAAAAAATCAATTTTCTGATGAAAAATGATGACCCACGACCTGTCGATTTTTCTCAAGATGGTCAGAAATGGTAATTTTTTAATGTTTAAGTTTTTTGACTGTCAATGACTATTGTATGTGAATTATCACTTTTGGAACTAAAATAAGTGTGTTTAGAGTCATTTTAATGCCTGAAATTGGTCGAAATAGAAGCTTCTGAGTAGGAGAAAAAGTCTGTAAAAATGGCAATTTTGGTCACATTGAGGCTTTAAAAAGTAGTTATTCCACATGAGGCACAATCCAAATGACATTTTGAATCTTTTTTTTATCAGTCCAAAGAATCAATTTTCTGATGAAAAACCATGACCCGCGACCTGTCGATTTTTCTCAAGATAGTCAAAAATGGTAATTTTTTAATGTTTAATTTTTTTACTGTAAATGACTATTGCATGTGAATTATCACTTTTGGAACTAAAATAAGTGTGTTTAGAGTCATTTTAATGCCTGAAATTGGTGGAAATAGAAGCTTCTGAGTAGGAGAAAAAGTCTGTAAAAATGGCAATTTTGGTCACATTGAGGCTTTAAAAAGTAGTTATTCAACATGAGGCACAATCCAAATGACATTTTGAATCTTTTTTTGTACAGTCCAAAAAATCAATTTTCTGATGAAAAACGATGACCCATGACCTGTTGATTTTTCTCAAGATGGTCAGAAATGGTCATTTTTTAATGTTTAAGTTTTTTTTAAAGTAGATGACTATTGCATGTGAATTATCACTTTTGGAACTAAAATAGGTGTGTTTAGAGTCATTTTAATGCCTGAAAATGGTTGAAATAGAAGCTTCTGAGTAGGAGAAAAAGTCTATAAAAATGGCAATTTTGGTCACAATGAGGCTTGAAAATGTAGTTATTCAACATGAGGCACAATCCAAATGACATTTTGAATCTTTTTTTCTACAGTCCAAAAAATCAATTTTCTGATGAAAAACGATGACCCGCGACCTGTCGATTTTTCTCAAGATGATCAGAAATGGTAATTATTAATGTTTAACTTTTTTGACTTTAAATGACTATTGCATGTGAATTATCACTTTTGGAACTAAAATAAATGTGTTTAGAGTCATTTTAATACCTGAAATTGGTCAAAATAGAAGCTTCTGTGTAGGAGAAAAAGTCTGTAAAAATGGCAATTTTGGTCACATTGAGGCTTTAATAAGTAGTTATTCAACATGAGGCACAATCCAAATGACATTTTGAATCTTTTTTTCTACAGTCCAAAAAATCAATTTTCTGATGAAAAACGATGACCCGCGACCTGTCGATTTTTCTCAAGATAGTCAAAAATGGTAATTTTTTAATGTTTAATTTTTTTACTGTAAATGACTATTGCATGTGAATTATCACTTTTGGAACTAAAATAAGTGTGTTTAGAGTCATTTTAATGCCTGAAATTGGTGGAAATAGAAGCTTCTGTGTAGGAGAAAAAGTCTGTAAAAATGGCAATTTTGGTCACATTGAGGCTTTAAAAATTAGTTATTCAACATTAGGCACAATCCAAATGACATTTTGAATCTTTTTTTCTACAGTCCAAAAAATCAATTTTCTGATGAAAAACGATGACCCGTGACCTGTCGATTTTTCTCAAGATGGTCAGAAATGGTTATTTTGTAATGTTGATATTTTTGAAAGTAAATGACTATTGCATGTGAATTATCACTTTTGGAACTAAAATTAGTGTGTTTAGAGTCATTTTATTGCCTGAAATTTTTCGAAATAGAAGCTTCTGAGTAGGAGAAAAAGTCTGTAAAAATGGCAATTTTGGTCACATTGAGGCTTTAATAAGTAGTTATTCAACATGAGGCACAATCCAAATGACATTTTAAATCTTTTTTTCTACAGTCCAAAAAATCAATTTTCTGATGAAAAACGATGACCCGCGACCTGTCGATTTTTCTCAAGATGGTCAGAAATGGTAATTATTAATGTTTAACTTTTTTGACTATAAATGACTATTGCATGTGAATTATCACTTTTGGAACTAAAATAAATGTGTTTAGAGTCATTTTAATGCCTGAAATTGGTCGAAATAGAAGCTTCTGAGTAGGAGAAAAAGTCTGTAAAAATGGCAATTTTGGTCACATTGAGGCTTTAAAAAGTAATTATTCAAAATGAGACACAATCCAAATGACATTTTGAATCTTTTTTTCTACAGTCCAAAAAATCAATTTTCTGATGAAAAACGATGACCCACGACCTGTCGATTTTTCTCAAGATGGTCAGAAATGGTAATTTTTTAATGTTTACGTTTTTTGACTGTAAATGACTATTGTATGTGAATTATCACTTTTGGAACTAAAATAAGTGTGTTTAGAGTCATTTTAATGCCTGAAATTGGTCGAAATAGAAGCTTCTGAGTAGGAGAAAAAGTCTGTAAAAATGGCAATTTTGGTATCATTGAGGCTTTAAAAAGTAGTTATTCCACATGAGGCACAATCCAAATGACATTTTGAATCTTTTTTTTATCAGTCCAAAGAATCAATTTTCTGATGAAAAACGATGACCCGCGACCTGTCGATTTTTCTCAAGATAGTCAAAAATGGTAATTTTTTAATGTTTAATTTTTTTACTGTAAATGACTATTGCATGTGAATTATCACTTTTGGAACTAAAATAAGTGTGTTTAGAGTCATTTTAATACCTGAAATTGGTGGAAATAGAAGCTTCTGAGTAGGAGAAAAAGTCTGTAAAAATTGCAATTTTGGTCACATTGAGGCTTTAAAAAGTAGTTATTCAACATGAGACACAATCCAAATGACATTTTGAATCTTTTTTTCTACAGTCCAAAAAATCAATTTTCTGATGAAAAACGATGACCCGCGACCTGTCGATTTTTCTCAAGATGGTCAGAAATGGTAATTTTTTAATGTTTAATTTTTTGACTGTAAATGACTATTGCATGTGAATTATCACTTTTGGAACTAAAAGAAGTGTGTTTAGAGTCATTTTATTGCCTGAAATTGGTCGAAATAGAAGCTTCTGAGTAGGAGAAAAAGTCTGTAAAAATGGCAATTTTGGTCACATTGAGGCTTTAAAAAGTAGTTATTCAACATGAGGCACAATCCAAATGACATTTTGAATCTTTTTTTGTACAGTCCAAAAAATCAATTTTCTGATGAAAAACGATGACCCACGACCTGTTGATTTTTCTCAAGATGGTCAGAAATGGTCATTTTTTAATGTTTAAGTTTTTTTTAAAGTAGATGACTATTGCATGTGAATTATCACTTTTGGAACTAAAATAGGTGTGTTAAGAGTCATTTAATGCCTGAAAATGGTTGAAATAGAAGCTTCTGAGTAGGAGAAAAAGTCTATAAAAATGGCAATTTTGGTCACAATGAGGCTTGAAAATGTAGTTATTCAACATGAGGCACAATCCAAATGACATTTTGAATCTTTTTTTCTACAGTCCAAAAAATCAATTTTCTGATGAAAAACGATGACCCGCGACCTGTCGATTTTTCTCAAGATGATCAGAAATGGTAATTATTAATGTTTAACTTTTTTGACTGTAAATGACTATTGCATGTGAATTATCACTTTTGGAACTAAAATAAATGTGTTTAGAGTCATTTTAATACCTGAAATTGGTCGAAATAGAAGCTTCTGAGTAGGAGAAAAAGTCTGTAAAAATGGCAATTTTGGTCACATTGAGGCTTTAAAAAGTAGTTATTCAACATGAGACACAATCCAAATGACATTTTGAATCTTTTTTTCTACAGTCCAAAAAATCAATTTTCTGATGAAAAACGATGACCCGCGACCTGTCGATTTTTCTCAAGATGGTCAGAAATGGTAATTTTGTAATGTTTATTTTTTTTAAAGTAAATGACTATTTCATGTGAATTATCACTTTTGGAACTAAAATTAGTGTGTTTAGAGTCATTTTATTGCCTGAAATTGGTCGAAATAGAAGCTTCTGAGTAGGAGAAAAAGTCTGTAAAAATGGCAATTTTGGTCACATTGAGGCTTTAAAAAGTAGTTATTCAACATGAGGCACAATCCAAATGACATTTTGAATCTTTTTTTCTACAGTCCAAAAAATCAATTTTCTGATGCAAAATTTGACCCGCGACCTGTCGATTTTCCTCAAGATGGTCAGAAATGGTAATTTTTTAATGTTGAATTTTTTGACTGTAAATGACTATTGCATGTGAATTATCACTTTTGGAAGTAAAATAAGTGTGTTTAGAGTCATTTTAATGCCTGAAATTGGTCGAAATAGAAGCTTCTGAGTAGGAGAAAAAGTCTGTAAAAATGGCAATTTTGGTCACATTGAGGCTTTAAAAAGTAGTTATTCCACATGAGGCACAATCCAAATGACATTTTGAATCTTTTTTTTATCAGTCCAAAGAATCAATTTTCTGATGAAAAACGATGACCCGCGACCTGTCGATTTTTCTCAAGATAGTCAAAAATGGTAATTTTTTAATGTTTAATTTTTTTACTGTAAATGACTATTGCATGTGAATTATCACTTTTGGAACTAAAATAAGTGTGTTTAGAGTCATTTTAATGCCTGAAATTGGTGGAAATAGAAGCTTCTGAGTAGGAGAAAAAGTCTGTAAAAATTGCAATTTTGGTCACATTGAGGCTTTAAAAAGTAGTTATTCAACATGAGACACAATCCAAATGACATTTTGAATCTTTTTTTCTACAGTCCAAAAAATCAATTTTCTGATGAAAAACGATGACCCGCGACCTGTCGATTTTTCTCAAGATGGTCAGAAATGGTAATTTTTTAATGTTTAATTTTTTGACTGTAAATGACTATTGCATGTGAATTATCACTTTTGGAACTAAAAGAAGTGTGTTTAGAGTCATTTTATTGCCTGAAATTGGTCGAAATAGAAGCTTCTGAGTAGGAGAAAAAGTCTGTAAAAATGGCAATTTTGGTCACATTGAGGCTTTAAAAAGTAGTTATTCAACATGAGGCACAATCCAAATGACATTTTGAATCTTTTTTTGTACAGTCCAAAAAATCAATTTTCTGATGAAAAACGATGACCCACGACCTGTTGATTTTTCTCAAGATGGTCAGAAATGGTCATTTTTTAATGTTTAAGTTTTTTTTAAAGTAGATGACTATTGCATGTGAATTATCACTTTTGGAACTAAAATAGGTGTGTTTAGAGTCATTTTAATGCCTGAAAATGGTTGAAATAGAAGCTTCTGAGTAGGAGAAAAAGTCTATAAAAATGGCAATTTTGGTCACAATGAGGCTTGAAAATGTAGTTATTCAACATGAGGCAGAATCCAAATGACATTTTGAAACTTTTTTTCTACTGTCCAAAAAATCAATTTTCTGATGAAAAACGATGACCCGCGACCTGTCGATTTTTCTCAAGATGATCAGAAATGGTAATTATTAATGTTTAACTTTTTTGACTGTAAATGACTATTGCATGTGAATTATCACTTTTGGAACTAAAATAAATGTGTTTAGAATCATTTTAATGCCTGAAATTGGTCGAAATAGAAGCTTCTGAGTAGGAGAAAAAGTCTGTAAAAATGGCAATTTTGGTCACATTGAGGCTTTAAAAAGTAGTTATTCAACATGAGACACAATCCAAATGACATTTTGAATCTTTTTTTCTACAGTCCAAAAAATCAATTTTCTGATGAAAAATGATGACCCACGACCTGTCGATTTTTCTCAAGATGGTCAGAAATGGTAATTTTTTAATGTTTAAGTTTTTTGACTGTCAATGACTATTGTATGTGAATTATCACTTTTGGAACTAAAATAAGTGTGTTTAGAGTCATTTTAATGCCTGAAATTGGTCGAAATAGAAGCTTCTGAGTAGGAGAAAAAGTCTGTAAAAATGGCAATTTTGGTCACATTGAGGCTTTAAAAAGTAGTTATTCAACATGAGGCACAATCCAAATGACATTTTGAATCTTTTTTTGTACAGTCCAAAAAATCAATTTTCTGATGAAAAACGATGACCCATGACCTGTTGATTTTTCTCAAGATGGTCAGAAATGGTCATTTTTTAATGTTTAAGTTTTTTTTAAAGTAGATGACTATTGCATGTGAATTATCACTTTTGGAACTAAAATAGGTGTGTTTAGAGTCATTTTAATGCCTGAAAATGGTTGAAATAGAAGCTTCTGAGTAGGAGAAAAAGTCTATAAAAATGGCAATTTTGGTCACAATGAGGCTTGAAAATGTAGTTATTCAACATGAGGCACAATCCAAATGACATTTTGAATCTTTTTTTCTACAGTCCAAAAAATCAATTTTCTGATGAAAAACGATGACCCGCGACCTGTCGATTTTTCTCAAGATGATCAGAAATGGTAATTATTAATGTTTAACTTTTTTGACTTTAAATGACTATTGCATGTGAATTATCACTTTTGGAACTAAAATAAATGTGTTTAGAGTCATTTTAATACCTGAAATTGGTCAAAATAGAAGCTTCTGTGTAGGAGAAAAAGTCTGTAAAAATGGCAATTTTGGTCACATTGAGGCTTTAATAAGTAGTTATTCAACATGAGGCACAATCCAAATGACATTTTGAATCTTTTTTTCTACAGTCCAAAGAATCAATTTTCTGATGAAAAACGATGACCCGCGACCTGTCGATTTTTCTCAAGATAGTCAAAAATGGTAAATTTTTAATGTTTAATTTTTTTACTGTAAATGACTATTGCATGTGAATTATCACTTTTGGAACTAAAATAAGTGTGTTTAGAGTCATTTTAATGCCTGAAATTGGTGGAAATAGAAGCTTCTGTGTAGGAGAAAAAGTCTGTAAAAATGGCAATTTTGGTCACATTGAGGCTTTAAAAATTAGTTATTCAACATTAGGCACAATCCAAATGACATTTTGAATCTTTTTTTATACAGTCCAAAAAATCAATTTTCTGATGAAAAACGATGACCCGTGACCTGTCGATTTTTCTCAAGATGGTCAGAAATGGTTATTTTGTAATGTTTATATTTTTGAAAATAAATGACTATTGCATGTGAATTATCACTTTTGGAACTAAAATTAGTGTGTTTAGAGTCATTTTATTGCCTGAAATTTTTCGAAATAGAAGCTTCTGAGTAGGAGAAAAAGTCTGTAAAAATGGCAATTTTGGTCACATTGAGGCTTTAATAAGTAGTTATTCAACATGAGGCACAATCCAAATGACATTTTGAATCTTTTTTTCTACAGTCCAAAAAATCAATTTTCTGATGAAAAACGATGACCCGCGACCTGTCGATTTTTCTCAAGCTGGTCAGAAATGGTAATTATTAATGTTTAACTTTTTTGACTGTAAATGACTATTGCATGTGAATTATCACTTTTGGAACTAAAATAAATGTGTTTAGAGTCATTTTAATGCCTGAAATTGGTTGAAATAGAAGCTTCTGAGTAGGAGAAAAAGTCTGTAAAAATGGCAATTTTGGTCACATTGAGGCTTTAAAAAGTAGTTATTCAACATGAGACACAATCCAAATGACATTTTGAATCTTTTTTTCTACAGTCCAAAAAATCAATTTTCTGATGAAAAACGATGACCCACGACCTGTCGATTTTTCTCAAGATGGTCAGAAATGGTAATTTTTTAATGTTTAAGTTTTTTGACTGTAAATGACTATTGTATGTGAATTATCACTTTTGGAACTAAAATAAGTGTGTTTAGAGTCATTTTAATGCCTGAAATTGGTCGAAATAGAAGCTTCTGAGTAGGAGAAAAAGTCTGTAAAAATGGCAATTTTGGTCACATTGAGGCGTTAAAAAGTAGTTATTCCACATGAGGCACAATCCAAATGACATTTTGAATCTTTTTTTTATCAGTCCAAAGAATCAATTTTCTGATGAAAAACGATGACCCGCGACCTGTCGATTTTTCTCAAGATAGTCAAAAATGGTAATTTTTTAATGTTTAATTTTTTTACTGTAAATGACTATTGTATGTGAAATATCACTTTTGGAACTAACATAAGTGTGTTTAGAGTCATTTTAATGCCTGAAATTGGTCGAAATAGAAGCTTCTGAGTAGGAGTAAAAGTCTGTAAAAATGGCAATTTTGGTCACATTGAGGCTTTAAAAAGTAGTTATTCCACATGAGGCACAATCCAAATGACATTTTGAATCTTTTTTTTATCAGTCCAAAAAATCAATTTTCTGATGAAAAACGATGACCCGCGACCTGTCGATTTTTCTCAAGATGGTCAGAAATGGTAATTTTGTAATGTTTATTTTTTTTAAAGTAAATGACTATTTCATGTGAATTATCACTTTTGGAACTAAAAAAGTGTGTTTAGAGTCATTTTATTGCCTGAAATTGGTCGAAATAGAAGCTTCTGAGTAGGAGAAAAAGTCTGTAAAAATGGCAATTTTGGTCACATTGAGGCTTTAAAAAGTAGTTATTCAACATGAGGCACAATCCAAATGACATTTTGAATCTTTTTTTGTACAGTCCAAAAAATCAATTTTCTGATGAAAAACGATGACCCACGACCTGTTGATTTTTCTCAAGATGGTCAGAAATGGTCATTTTTTAATGTTTACGTTTTTTTTAAAGTAGATGACTATTGCATGTGAATTATCACTTTTGGAACTAAAATAAATGTGTTTAGAGTCATTTTAATACCTGAAATTGGTCGAAATAGAAGCTTCTGTGTAGGAGAAAAAGTCTGTAAAAATGGCAATTTTGGTCACATTGAGGCTTTAAAAAGTAGTTATTCAACATGAGACACAATCCAAATGACATTTTGAATCTTTTTTTCTACAGTCCAAAAAATCAATTTTCCGATGAAAAACGATGACCCGCGACCTGTCGATTTTTCTCAAGATGATCAGAAATGGTAATTATTAATGTTTAACTTTTTTGACTGTAAATGACTATTGCATGTGAATTATCACTTTTGGAACTAAAATAAGTGTGTTTAGAGTCATTTTAATGCCTGAAATTGGTGGAAATAGAAGCTTCTGGGTAGGAGAAAAAGTCTGTAAAAATGGCAATTTTGGTCACATTGAGGCTTTAAAAATCAGTTATTCAACATTAGGCACAATCCAAATGACATTTTGAATCTTTTTTTCTACAGTCCAAAAAATCAATTTTCTGATGAAAAACGATGACCCGTGACCTGTCGATTTTTCTCAAGATGGTCAGAAATGGTTATTTTGTAATGTTTATATTTTTGAAAGTAAATGACTATTGCATGTGAATTATCACTTTTGGAACTAAAATTAGTGTGTTTAGAGTCATTTTATTGCCTGAAATTTTTCGAAATAGAAGCTTCTGAGTAGGAGAAAAAGTCTGTAAAAATGGCAATTTTGGTCACATTGAGGCTTTAATAAGTAGTTATTCAACATGAGGCACAATCCAAATGACATTTTGAATCTTTTTTTCTACAGTCCAAAAAATCAATTTTCTGATGAAAAACGATGACCCGCGACCTGTCGATTTTTCTCAAGATGGTCAGAAATGGTAATTATTAATGTTTAACTTTTTTGACTGTAAATGACTATTGCATGTGAATTATCACTTTTGGAACTAAAATAAATGTGTTTAGAGTCATTTTAATGCCTGAAATTGGTCGAAATAGAAGCTTCTGAGTAGGAGAAAAAGTCTGTAAAAATGGCAATTTTGGTCACATTGAGGCTTTAAAAAGTAGTTATTCAACATGAGACACAATCCAAATGACATTTTGAATCTTTTTTTCTACAGTCCAAAAAATCAATTTTCTGATGAAAAACGATGACCCACGACCTGTCGATTTTTCTCAAGATGGTCAGAAATGGTAATTTTTTAATGTTTAAGTTTTTTGACTGTAAATGACTATTGTATGTGAATTATCACTTTTGGAACTAAAATAAGTGTGTTTAGAGTCATTTTAATGCCTGAAATTGGTCGAAATAGAAGCTTCTGAGTAGGAGAAAAAGTCTGTAAAAATGGCAATTTTGGTCACATTGAGGCTTTAAAAAGTAGTTATTCCACATGAGGCACAATCCAAATGACATTTTGAATCTTTTTTTTATCAGTCCAAAGAATCAATTTTCTGATGAAAAACGATGACCCGCGACCTGTCGATTTTTCTCAAGATGGTCAAAAATGGTAATTTTTTAATGTTTAATTTTTTTACTGTAAATGACTATTGCATGTGAATTATCACTTTTGGAACTAAAATAAGTGTGTTTAGAGTCATTTTAATGCCTGAAATTGGTGGAAATAGAAGCTTCTGAGTAGGAGAAAAAGTCTGTAAAAATGGCAATTTTGGTCACATTGAGGCTTTAAAAAGTAGTTATTCAACATGAGACACAATCCAAATGACATTTTGAATCTTTTTTTCTACAGTCCAAAAAATCAATTTTCTGATGAAAAACGATGACCCGCGACCTGTCGATTTTTCTCAAGATGGTCAGAAATGGTAATTTTTTAATGTTTAATTTTTTTACTGTAAATGACTATTGCATGTGAATTATCACTTTTGGAACTAAAAGAAGTGTGTTTAGAGTCATTTTATTGCCTGAAATTGGTCGAAATAGAAGCTTCTGAGTAGGAGAAAAAGTCTGTAAAAATGGCAATTTTGGTCACATTGAGGCTTTAAAAAGTAGTTATTCAACATGAGGCACAATCCAAATGACATTTTGAATCTTTTTTTGTACAGTCCAAAAAATCAATTTTCTGATGAAAAACGATGACCCACGACCTGTTGATTTTTCTCAAGATGGTCAGAAATGGTCACTTTTTAATGTTTACGTTTTTTTTAAAGTAGATGACTATTGCATGTGAATTATCACTTTTGGAACTAAAATAGGTGTGTTTAGAGTCATTTTAATGCCTGAAAATGGTTGAAATAGAAGCTTCTGAGTAGGAGAAAAAGTCTATAAAAATGGCAATTTTGGTCACAATGAGGCTTGAAAATGTAGTTATTCAACATGAGGCACAATCCAAATGACATTTTGAATCTTTTTTTCTACAGTCCAAAAAATCAATTTTCTGATGAAAAACGATGACCCGCAACCTGTCGATTTTTCTCAAGATGATCAGAAATGTTAATTATTAATGTTTAACTTTTTTGACTGTAAATGACTATTGCATGTGAATTATCACTTTTGGAACTAAAATAAATGTGTTTAGAGTCATTTTAATACCTGAAATTGGTCGAAATAGAAGCTTCTGAGTAGGAGAAAAAGTCTGTAAAAATGGCAATTTTGGTATCATTGAGGCTTTAAAAAGTAGTTATTCCACATGAGGCACAATCCAAATGACATTTTGAATCTTTTTTTTATCAGTCCAAAGAATCAATTTTCTGATGAAAAACGATGACCCGCGACCTGTCGATTTTTCTCAAGATAGTCAAAAATGGTAATTTTTTAATGTTTAATTTTTTTACTGTAAATGACTATTGCATGTGAATTATCACTTTTGGAACTAAAATAAGTGTGTTTAGAGTCATTTTAATGCCTGAAATTGGTGGAAATAGAAGCTTCTGAGTAGGAGAAAAAGTCTGTAAAAATTGCAATTTTGGTCACATTGAGGCTTTAAAAAGTAGTTATTCAACATGAGACACAATCCAAATGACATTTTGAATCTTTTTTTCTACAGTCCAAAAAATCAATTTTCTGATGAAAAACGATGACCCGCGACCTGTCGATTTTTCTCAAGATGGTCAGAAATGGTAATTTTTTAATGTTTAATTTTTTGACTGTAAATGACTATTGCATGTGAATTATCACTTTTGGAACTAAAAGAAGTGTGTTTAGAGTCATTTTATTGCCTGAAATTGGTCGAAATAGAAGCTTCTGAGTAGGAGAAAAAGTCTATAAAAATGGCAATTTTGGTCACAATGAGGCTTGAAAATGTAGTTATTCAACATGAGGCACAATCCAAATGACATTTTGAATCTTTTTTTCTACAGTCCAAAAAATCAATTTTCTGATGAAAAACGATGACCCGCGACCTGTCGATTTTCCTCAAGATGATCAGAAATGGTAATTATTAATGTTTAACTTTTTTGACTGTAAATGACTATTGCATGTGAATTATCACTTTTGGAACTAAAATAAGTGTGTTTAGAGTCATTTTAATGCCTGAAATTGGTCGAAATAGAAGCTTCTGAGTAGGAGAAAAAGTCTGTAAAAATGGCAATTTTGGTCACATTGAGGCGTTAAAAAGTAGTTATTCCACATGAGGCACAATCCAAATGACATTTTGAATCTTTTTTTTATCAGTCCAAAGAATCAATTTTCTGATGAAAAACGATGACCCGCGACCTGTCGATTTTTCTCAAGATAGTCAAAAATGGTAATTTTTTAATGTTTAATTTTTTTACTGTAAATGACTATTGTATGTGAAATATCACTTTTGGAACTAACATAAGTGTGTTTAGAGTCATTTTAATGCCTGAAATTGGTCGAAATAGAAGCTTCTGAGTAGGAGTAAAAGTCTGTAAAAATGGCAATTTTGGTCACATTGAGGCTTTAAAAAGTAGTTATTCCACATGAGGCACAATCCAAATGACATTTTGAATCTTTTTTTTATCAGTCCAAAAAATCAATTTTCTGATGAAAAACGATGACCCGCGACCTGTCGATTTTTCTCAAGATGGTCAGAAATGGTAATTTTGTAATGTTTATTTTTTTTAAAGTAAATGACTATTTCATGTGAATTATCACTTTTGGAACTAAAAAAGTGTGTTTAGAGTCATTTTATTGCCTGAAATTGGTCGAAATAGAAGCTTCTGAGTAGGAGAAAAAGTCTGTAAAAATGGCAATTTTGGTCACATTGAGGCTTTAAAAAGTAGTTATTCAACATGAGGCACAATCCAAATGACATTTTGAATCTTTTTTTGTACAGTCCAAAAAATCAATTTTCTGATGAAAAACGATGACCCACGACCTGTTGATTTTTCTCAAGATGGTCAGAAATGGTCATTTTTTAATGTTTACGTTTTTTTTAAAGTAGATGACTATTGCATGTGAATTATCACTTTTGGAACTAAAATAAATGTGTTTAGAGTCATTTTAATACCTGAAATTGGTCGAAATAGAAGCTTCTGTGTAGGAGAAAAAGTCTGTAAAAATGGCAATTTTGGTCACATTGAGGCTTTAAAAAGTAGTTATTCAACATGAGACACAATCCAAATGACATTTTGAATCTTTTTTTCTACAGTCCAAAAAATCAATTTTCCGATGAAAAACGATGACCCGCGACCTGTCGATTTTTCTCAAGATGATCAGAAATGGTAATTATTAATGTTTAACTTTTTTGACTGTAAATGACTATTGCATGTGAATTATCACTTTTGGAACTAAAATATGTGTGTTTAGAGTCATTTTAATGCCTGAAATTGGTGGAAATAGAAGCTTCTGGGTAGGAGAAAAAGTCTGTAAAAATGGCAATTTTGGTCACATTGAGGCTTTAAAAATCAGTTATTCAACATTAGGCACAATCCAAATGACATTTTGAATCTTTTTTTCTACAGTCCAAAAAATCAATTTTCTGATGAAAAACGATGACCCGTGACCTGTCGATTTTTCTCAAGATGGTCAGAAATGGTTATTTTGTAATGTTTATATTTTTGAAAGTAAATGACTATTGCATGTGAATTATCACTTTTGGAACTAAAATTAGTGTGTTTAGAGTCATTTTATTGCCTGAAATTTTTCGAAATAGAAGCTTCTGAGTAGGAGAAAAAGTCTGTAAAAATGGCAATTTTGGTCACATTGAGGCTTTAATAAGTAGTTATTCAACATGAGGCACAATCCAAATGACATTTTGAATCTTTTTTTCTACAGTCCAAAAAATCAATTTTCTGATGAAAAACGATGACCCGCGACCTGTCGATTTTTCTCAAGATGGTCAGAAATGGTAATTATTAATGTTTAACTTTTTTGACTGTAAATGACTATTGCATGTGAATTATCACTTTTGGAACTAAAATAAATGTGTTTAGAGTCATTTTAATGCCTGAAATTGGTCGAAATAGAAGCTTCTGAGTAGGAGAAAAAGTCTGTAAAAATGGCAATTTTGGTCACATTGAGGCTTTAAAAAGTAGTTATTCAACATGAGACACAATCCAAATGACATTTTGAATCTTTTTTTCTACAGTCCAAAAAATCAATTTTCTGATGAAAAACGATGACCCACGACCTGTCGATTTTTCTCAAGATGGTCAGAAATGGTAATTTTTTAATGTTTAAGTTTTTTGACTGTAAATGACTATTGTATGTGAATTATCACTTTTGGAACTAAAATAAGTGTGTTTAGAGTCATTTTAATGCCTGAAATTGGTCGAAATAGAAGCTTCTGAGTAGGAGAAAAAGTCTGTAAAAATGGCAATTTTGGTCACATTGAGGCTTTAAAAAGTAGTTATTCCACATGAGGCACAATCCAAATGACATTTTGAATCTTTTTTTTATCAGTCCAAAGAATCAATTTTCTGATGAAAAACGATGACCCGCGACCTGTCGATTTTTCTCAAGATGGTCAAAAATGGTAATTTTTTAATGTTTAATTTTTTTACTGTAAATGACTATTGCATGTGAATTATCACTTTTGGAACTAAAATAAGTGTGTTTAGAGTCATTTTAATGCCTGAAATTGGTGGAAATAGAAGCTTCTGAGTAGGAGAAAAAGTCTGTAAAAATGGCAATTTTGGTCACATTGAGGCTTTAAAAAGTATTTATTCAACATGAGACACAATCCAAATGACATTTTGAATCTTTTTTTCTACAGTCCAAAAAATCAATTTTCTGATGAAAAACGATGACCCGCGACCTGTCGATTTTTCTCAAGATGGTCAGAAATGGTAATTTTTTAATGTTTAATTTTTTTACTGTAAATGACTATTGCATGTGAATTATCACTTTTGGAACTAAAAGAAGTGTGTTTAGAGTCATTTTATTGCCTGAAATTGGTCGAAATAGAAGCTTCTGAGTAGGAGAAAAAGTCTGTAAAAATGGCAATTTTGGTCACATTGAGGCTTTAAAAAGTAGTTATTCAACATGAGGCACAATCCAAATGACATTTTGAATCTTTTTTTGTACAGTCCAAAAAATCAATTTTCTGATGAAAAACGATGACCCACGACCTGTTGATTTTTCTCAAGATGGTCAGAAATGGTCACTTTTTAATGTTTACGTTTTTTTTAAAGTAGATGACTATTGCATGTGAATTATCACTTTTGGAACTAAAATAGGTGTGTTTAGAGTCATTTTAATGCCTGAAAATGGTTGAAATAGAAGCTTCTGAGTAGGAGAAAAAGTCTATAAAAATGGCAATTTTGGTCACAATGAGGCTTGAAAATGTAGTTATTCAACATGAGGCACAATCCAAATGACATTTTGAATCTTTTTTTCTACAGTCCAAAAAATCAATTTTCTGATGAAAAACGATGACCCGCAACCTGTCGATTTTTCTCAAGATGATCAGAAATGGTAATTATTAATGTTTAACTTTTTTGACTGTAAATGACTATTGCATGTGAATTATCACTTTTGGAACTAAAATAAATGTGTTTAGAGTCATTTTAATACCTGAAATTGGTCGAAATAGAAGCTTCTGAGTAGGAGAAAAAGTCTGTAAAAATGGCAATTTTGGTATCATTGAGGCTTTAAAAAGTAGTTATTCCACATGAGGCACAATCCAAATGACATTTTGAATCTTTTTTTTATCAGTCCAAAGAATCAATTTTCTGATGAAAAACGATGACCCGCGACCTGTCGATTTTTCTCAAGATAGTCAAAAATGGTAATTTTTTAATGTTTAATTTTTTTACTGTAAATGACTATTGCATGTGAATTATCACTTTTGGAACTAAAATAAGTGTGTTTAGAGTCATTTTAATGCCTGAAATTGGTGGAAATAGAAGCTTCTGAGTAGGAGAAAAAGTCTGTAAAAATTGCAATTTTGGTCACATTGAGGCTTTAAAAAGTAGTTATTCAACATGAGACACAATCCAAATGACATTTTGAATCTTTTTTTCTACAGTCCAAAAAATCAATTTTCTGATGAAAAACGATGACCCGCGACCTGTCGATTTTTCTCAAGATGGTCAGAAATGGTAATTTTTTAATGTTTAATTTTTTGACTGTAAATGACTATTGCATGTGAATTATCACTTTTGGAACTAAAAGAAGTGTGTTTAGAGTCATTTTATTGCCTGAAATTGGTCGAAATAGAAGCTTCTGAGTAGGAGAAAAAGTCTATAAAAATGGCAATTTTGGTCACAATGAGGCTTGAAAATGTAGTTATTCAACATGAGGCACAATCCAAATGACATTTTGAATCTTTTTTTCTACAGTCCAAAAAATCAATTTTCTGATGAAAAACGATGACCCGCGACCTGTCGATTTTCCTCAAGATGATCAGAAATGGTAATTATTAATGTTTAACTTTTTTGACTGTAAATGACTATTGCATGTGAATTATCACTTTTGGAACTAAAAGAAGTGTGTTTAGAGTCATTTTATTGCCTGAAATTGGTCGAAATAGAAGCTTCTGAGTAGGAGAAAAAGTCTGTAAAAATGGCAATTTTGGTCACATTGAGGCTTTAAAAAGTAGTTATTCAACATGAGGCACAATCCAAATGACATTTTGAATCTTTTTTTCTACAGTCCAAAAAATCAATTTTTCGATGAAAAACGATGACCCGCGACCTGTCGATTTTCCTCAAGATGGTCAGAAATGGTAATTTTTTAATGTTGAATTTTTTGACTGTAAATGACTATTGCATGTGAATTATCACTTTTGGAAGTAAAATAAGTGTGTTTAGAGTCATTTTAATGCCTGAAATTGGTCGAAATAGAAGCTTCTGAGTAGGAGAAAAAGTCTGTAAAAATGGCAATTTTGGTCACATTGAGGCTTTAAAAAGTAGTTATTCCACATGAGGCACAATCCAAATGACATTTTGAATCTTTTTTTTATCAGTCCAAAGAATCAATTTTCTGATGAAAAACCATGACCCGCGACCTGTCGATTTTTCTCAAGATAGTCAAAAATGGTAATTTTTTAATGTTTAATTTTTTTACTGTAAATGACTATTGCATGTGAATTATCACTTTTGGAACTAAAATAAGTGTGTTTAGAGTCATTTTAATGCCTGAAATTGGTGGAAATAGAAGCTTCTGAGTAGGAGAAAAAGTCTGTAAAAATGGCAATTTTGGTCACATTGAGGCTTTAAAAAGTAGTTATTCAACATGAGACACAATCCAAATGACATTTTGAATCTTTTTTTCTACAGTCCAAAAAATCAATTTTCTGATGAAAAACGATGACCCGCGACCTGTCGATTTTTCTCAAGATGGTCAAAAATGGTAATTTTTTAATGTTTAATTTTTTTACTGTAAATGACTATTGCATGTGAATTATCACTTTTGGAACTAAAATAAGTGTGTTTAGAGTCATTTTAATGCCTGAAATTGGTGGAAATAGAAGCTTCTGTGTAGAAGAAAAAGTCTGTAAAAATGGCAATTTTGGTCACATTGAGGCTTTAAAAATTAGTTATTCAACATCAGGCACAATCCAAATGACATTTTGAATCTTTTTTTCTACTGTCCAAAAAATCAATTTTCTGATGAAAAACGATGACCCGTGACCTGTCGATTTTTCTCAAGATGGTCAGAAATGGTTATTTTGTAATGTTTATATTTTTGAAAGTAAATGACTATTGCATGTGAATTATCACTTTTGGAACTAAAATTAGTGTGTTTAGAGTCATTTTATTGCCTGAAAGTTTTCGAAATAGAAGCTTCTGAGTAGGAGAAAAAGTCTGTAAAAATGGCAATTTTGGTCACATTGAGGCTTTAATAAGTAGTTATTCAACATGAGGCACAATCCAAATGACATTTTGAATCTTTTTTTCTACAGTCCAAAAAATCAATTTTCTGATGAAAAACGATGACCCGCGACCTGTCGATTTTTCTCAAGATGGTCAGAAATGGTAATTATTAATGTTTAACTTTTTTGACTGTAAATGACTATTGCATGTGAATTATCACTTTTGGAACTAAAATAAATGTGTTTAGAGTCATTTTAATGCCTGAAATTGGTCGAAATAGAAGCTTCTGAGTAGGATAAAAAGTCTGTAAAAATGGCAATTTTGGTCACATTGAGGCTTTAAAAAGTAGTTATTCAACATGAGACACAATCCAAATGACATTTTGAATCTTTTTTTCTACAGTCCAAAAAATCAATTTTCTGATGAAAAATGATGACCCACGACCTGTCGATTTTTCTCAAGATGGTCAGAAATGGTTATTTTGTAATGTTTAAGTTTTTTGACTGTCAATGACTATTGTATGTGAATTATCACTTTTGGAACTAAAATAAGTGTGTTTAGAGTCATTTTAATGCCTGAAATTGGTCGAAATAGAAGCTTCTGAGTAGGAGAAAAAGTCTGTAAAAATGGCAATTTTGGTCACATTGAGGCTTTAAAAAGTAGTTATTCCACATGAGGCACAATCCAAATGACATTTTGAATCTTTTTTATCAGTCCAAAGAATCAATTTTCTGATGAAAAACCATGACCCGCGACCTGTCGATTTTTCTCAAGATAGTCAAAAATGGTAATTTTTTAATGTTTAATTTTTTTACTGTAAATGACTATTGCATGTGAATTATCACTTTTGGAACTAAAATAAGTGTGTTTAGAGTCATTTTAATGCCTGAAATTGGTCGAAATAGAAGCTTCTGAGTAGGTCGAAATAGAAGCTTCTGAGTAGGAGAAAAAGTCTGTAAAAATGGCAATTTTGGTCACATTGAGGCTTTAAAAAGTAGTTATTCAACATGAGGCACAATCCAAATGACATTTTGAATCTTTTTTTGTACAGTCCAAAAAATCAATTTTCAGATGAAAAACGATGACCCATGACCTGTTGATTTTTCTCAAGATGGTCAGAAATGGTCATTTTTTAATGTTTAAGTTTTTTTCAAAGTAGATGACTATTGCATGTGAATTATCACTTTTGGAACTAAAATAGGTGTGTTTAGAGTCATTTTAATGCCTGAAAATGGTTGAAATAGAAGCTTCTGAGTAGGAGAAAAAGTCTATAAAAATGGCAATTTTGGTCACAATGAGGCTTGAAAATGTAGTTATTCAACATGAGGCACAATCCAAATGACATTTTGAATCTTTTTTTCTACAGTCCAAAAAATCAATTTTCTGATGAAAAACGATGACCCGCGACCTGTCGATTTTTCTCAAGATGATCAGAAATGGTAATTATTAATGTTTAACTTTTTTGACTGTAAATGACTATTGCATGTGAATTATCACTTTTGGAACTAAAATAAATGTGTTTAGAGTCATTTTAATACCTGAAATTGGTCGAAATAGAAGCTTCTGTGTAGGAGAAAAAGTCTGTAAAAATGGCAATTTTGGTCACATTGAGGCTTTAAAAAGTAGTTATTCAACATGAGACACAATCCAAATGACATTTTGAATCTTTTTTCTAAAGTCCAAAAAATCAATTTTCTGATGAAAAACGATGACCCGCGACCTGTCGATTTTTCTCAAGATGATCAGAAATGGTAATTATTAATGTTTAACTTTTTTGACTGTAAATGACTATTGCATGTGAATTATCACTTTTGGAACTAAAATAAATGTGTTTAGAGTCATTTTAATACCTGAAATTGGTCGAAATAGAAGCTTCTGTGTAGGAGAAAAAGTCTGTAAAAATGGCAATTTTGGTCACATTGAGGCTTTAAAAAGTAGTTATTCAACATGAGACACAATCCAAATGACATTTTGAATCTTTTTTTCTACAGTCCAAAAAATCAATTTTCCGATGAAAAACGATGACCCGCGACCTGTCGATTTTTCTCAAGATGATCAGAAATGGTAATTATTAATGTTTAACTTTTTTGACTGTAAATGACTATTGCATGTGAATTATCACTTTTGGAACTAAAATAAGTGTGTTTAGAGTCATTTTAATGCCTGAAATTGGTGGAAATAGAAGCTTCTGGGTAGGAGAAAAAGTCTGTAAAAATGGCAATTTTGGTCACATTGAGGCTTTAAAAATTAGTTATTCAACATTAGGCACAATCCAAATGACATTTTGAATCTTTTTTTCTACAGTCCAAAAAATCAATTTTCTGATGAAAAACGATGACCCGTGACCTGTCGATTTTTCTCAAGATGGTCAGAAATGGTTATTTTGTAATGTTTATATTTTTGAAAGTAAATGACTATTGCATGTGAATTATCACTTTTGGAACTAAAATTAGTGTGTTCAGAGTCATTTTATTGCCTGAAATTTTTCGAAATAGAAGCTTCTGAGTAGGAGAAAAAGTCTGTAAAAATGGCAATTTTGGTCACATTGAGGCTTTAATAAGTAGTTATTCAACATGAGGCACAATCCAAATGACATTTTGAATCTTTTTTTCTACAGTCCAAAAAATCAATTTTCTGATGAAAAACGATGACCCGCGACCTGTCGATTTTTCTCAAGATGGTCAGAAATGGTAATTATTAATGTTTAACTTTTTTGACTGTAAATGACTATTGCATGTGAATTATCACTTTTGGAACTAAAATAAATGTGTTTAGAGTCATTTTAATGCCTGAAATTGGTCGAAATAGAAGCTTCTGAGTAGGAGAAAAAGTCTGTAAAAATGGCAATTTTGGTCACATTGAGGCTTTAAAAAGTAGTTATTCAACATGAGACACAATCCAAATGACATTTTGAATCTTTTTTTCTACAGTCCAAAAAATCAATTTTCTGATGAAAAACGATGACCCACGACCTGTCGATTTTTCTCAAGATGGTCAGAAATGGTAATTTTTTAATGTTTAAGTTTTTTGACTGTAAATGACTATTGTATGTGAATTATCACTTTTGGAACTAAAATAAGTGTGTTTAGAGTCATTTTAATGCCTGAAATTGGTCGAAATAGAAGCTTCTGAGTAGGAGAAAAAGTCTGTAAAAATGGCAATTTTGGTCACATTGAGGCTTTAAAAAGTAGTTATTCCACATGAGGCACAATCCAAATGACATTTTGAATCTTTTTTTTATCAGTCCAAAGAATCAATTTTCTGATGAATAACGATGACCCGCGACCTGTCGATTTTTCTCAAGATAGTCAAAAATGGTAATTTTTTAATGTTTAATTTTTTTACTGTAAATGACTATTGCATGTGAATTATCACTTTTGGAACTAAAATAAGTGTGTTTAGAGTCATTTTAATACCTGAAATTGGTCGAAATAGAAGCTTCTGAGTAGGAGAAAAAGTCTGTAAAAATGGCAATTTTGGTCACATTGAGGCTTTAAAAAGTAGTTATTCAACATGAGACACAATCCAAATGACATTTTGAATCTTTTTTTCTACAGTCCAAAAAATCAATTTTCTGATGAAAAACGATGACCCGCGACCTGTCGAGTTTTTCTCAAGATGGTCAGAAATGGTAATTTTTTAATGTTTAATTTTTTGACTGTAAATGACTATTGTATGTGAAATATCACTTTTGGAACTAACATAAGTGTGTTTAGAGTCATTTTAATGCCTGAAATTGGTCGAAATAGAAGCTTCTGAGTAGGAGTAAAAGTCTGTAAAAATGGCAATTTTGGTCACATTGAGGCTTTAAAAAGTAGTTATTCCACATGAGGCACAATCCAAATGACATTTTGAATCTTTTTTTTATCAGTCCAAAAAATCAATTTTCTGATGAAAAACGATGACCCGCGACCTGTCGATTTTTCTCAAGATGGTCAGAAATGGTAATTTTGTAATGTTTATTTTTTTTAAAGTAAATGACTATTTCATGTGAATTATCACTTTTGGAACTAAAATTAGTGTGTTTAGAGTCATTTTATTGCCTGAAATTGGTCGAAATAGAAGCTTCTGAGTAGGAGAAAAAGTCTGTAAAAATGGCAATTTTGGTCACATTGAGGCTTTAAAAAGTAGTTATTCAACATGAGGCACAATCCAAATGACATTTTGAATCTTTTTTTCTACAGTCCAAAAAATCAATTTTCTGATGCAAAACGATGACCCGCGACCTGTCGATTTTCCTCAAGATGGTCAGAAATGGTAATTTTTTAATGTTGAATTTTTTGACTGTAAATGACTATTGCATGTGAATTATCACTTTTGGAAGTAAAATAAGTGTGTTTAGAGTCATTTTAATGCCTGAAATTGGTCGAAATAGAAGCTTCTGAGTAGGAGAAAAAGTCTGTAAAAATGGCAATTTTGGTCACATTGAGGCTTTAAAAAGTAGTTATTCCACATGAGGCACAATCCAAATGACATTTTGAATCTTTTTTTTATCAGTCCAAAGAATCAATTTTCTGATGAAAAACGATGACCCGCGACCTGTCGATTTTTCTCAAGATAGTCAAAAATGGTAATTTTTTAATGTTTAATTTTTTTACTGTAAATGACTATTGCATGTGAATTATCACTTTTGGAACTAAAATAAGTGTGTTTAGAGTCATTTTAATGCCTGCAATTGGTGGAAATAGAAGCTTCTGAGTAGGAGAAAAAGTCTGTAAAAATGGCAATTTTGGTCACATTGAGGCTTTAAAAAGTAGTTATTCAACATGAGACACAATCCAAATGACATTTTGAATCTTTTTTCTACAGTCCAAAAAATCAATTTTCTGATGAAAAACGATGACCCGCGACCTGTCGATTTTTCTCAAGATGGTCAGAAATGGTAATTTTTTAATGTTTAATTTTTTGACTGTAAATGACTATTGCATGTGAATTATCACTTTTGGAACTAAAAGAAGTGTGTTTAGAGTCATTTTATTGCCTGAAATTGGTCGAAATAGAAGCTTCTGAGTAGGAGTAAAAGTCTGTAAAAATGGCAATTTTGGTCACATTGAGGCTTTAAAAAGTAGTTATTCCACATGAGGCACAATCCAAATGACATTTTGAATCTTTTTTTTATCAGTCCAAAAAATCAATTTTCTGATGAAAAACGATGACCCGCGACCTGTCGATTTTTCTCAAGATGGTCAGAAATGGTAATTTTGTAACGTTTATTTTTTTTAAAGTAAATGACTATTGTATGTGAAATATCACTTTTGGAACTAACATAAGTGTGTTTAGAGTCATTTTAATGCCTGAAATTGGTCGAAATAGAAGCTTCTGAGTAGGAGTAAAAGTCTGTAAAAATGGCAATTTTGGTCACATTGAGGCTTTAAAAAGTAGTTATTCCACATGAGGCACAATCCAAATGACATTTTGAATCTTTTTTTTATCAGTCCAAAAAATCAATTTTCTGATGAAAAAAGATGACCCGCGACCTGTCGATTTTTCTCAAGATGGTCAGAAATGGTAATTTTGTAATGTTTATTTTTTTTAAAGTAAATGACTATTTCATGTGAATTATCACTTTTGGAACTAAAATTAGTGTGTTTAGAGTCATTTTATTGCCTGAAATTGGTCGAAATAGAAGCTTCTGAGTAGGAGAAAAAGTCTGTAAAAATGGCAATTTTGGTCACATTGAGGCTTTAAAAAGTAGTTATTCCACATGAGGCACAATCCAAATGACATTTTGAATCTTTTTTTATCAGTCCAAAAAATGAATTTTCTGATGAAAAACGATGACCCGCGACCTGTCGATTTTTCTCAAGATGGTCAGAAATCGTAATTTTGTAATGTTTATTTTTTTTAAAGTAAATGACTATTTCATGTGAATTATCACTTTTGGAACTAAAATTAGTGTGTTTAGATTCATTTTATTGCCTGAAATTGGTCGAAATAGAAGCTTCTGAGTAGGAGAAAAAGTCTGTAAAAATGGCAATTTTGGTCACATTGAGGCTTTAAAAAGTAGTTATTCAACATGAGGCACAATCCAAATGACATTTTGAATCTTTTTTTCTACAGTCCAAAAAATCAATTTTCTGATGCAAAACGATGACCCGCGACCTGTCGATTTTCCTCAAGATGGTCAGAAATGGTAATTTTTTAATGTTGAATTTTTTGACTGTAAATGACTATTGCATGTGAATTATCACTTTTGGAACTAAAAGAAGTGTGTTTAGAGTCATTTTAATGCCTGAAATTGGTGGAAATAGAAGCTTCTGTGTAGGAGAAAAAGTCTGTAAAAATGGCAATTTTGGTCACATTGAGGCTTTAAAAATTAGTTATTCAACATTAGGCACAATCCAAATAACATTTTGAATCTTTTTTTCTACAGTCCAAAAAATCAATTTTTCGATGAAAAACGATGACCCGCGACCTGTCGATTTTCCTCAAGATGGTCAGAAATGGTAATTTTTTAATGTTGAATTTTTTGACTGTAAATGACTATTGCATGTGAATTATCACTTTTGGAAGTAAAATAAGTGTGTTTAGAGTCATTTTAATGCCTGAAATTGGTCGAAATAGAAGCTTCTGAGTAGGAGAAAAAGTCTGTAAAAATGGCAATTTTGGTCACATTGAGGCTTTAAAAAGTAGTTATTCCACATGAGGCACAATCCAAATGACATTTTGAATCTTTTTTTTATCAGTCCAAAGAATCAATTTTCTGATGAAAAACCATGACCCGCGACCTGTCGATTTTTCTCAAGATAGTCAAAAATGGTAATTTTTTAATGTTTAATTTTTTTACTGTAAATGACTATTGCATGTGAATTATCACTTTTGGAACTAAAATTAGTGTGTTTAGAGTCATTTTAATGCCTGAAATTGGTCGAAATAGAAGCTTCTGAGTAGGAGAAAAAGTCTGTAAAAATGGCAATTTTGGTCACATTGAGGCTTTAAAAAGTAGTTATTCAACATGAGACACAATCCAAATGACATTTTGAATCTTTTTTTCTACAGTCCAAAAAATCAATTTTCTGATGAAAAACGATGACCCGCGACCTGTCGATTTTTCTCAAGATGGTCAAAAATGGTAATTTTTTAATGTTTAATTTTTTTACTGTAAATGACTATTGCATGTGAATTATCACTTTTGGAACTAAAATAAGTGTGTTTAGAGTCATTTTAATGCCTGAAATTGGTGGAAATAGAAGCTTCTGGGTAGGAGAAAAAGTCTGTAAAAATGGCAATTTTGGTCACATTGAGGCTTTAAAAATTAGTTATTCAACAATAGGCACAATCCAAATGACATTTTGAATCTTTTTTTCTACAGTCCAAAAAATCAATTTTCTGATGAAAAACGATGACCCGTGACCTGTCGATTTTTCTCAAGATGGTCAGAAATGGTTATTTTGTAATGCTTATATTTTTGAAAGTAAATGACTATTGCATGTGAATTATCACTTTTGGAACTAAAATTAGTGTGTTTAGAGTCATTTTATTGCCTGAAAGTTTTCGAAATAGAAGCTTCTGAGTAGGAGAAAAAGTCTGTAAAAATGGCAATTTTGGTCACATTGAGGCTTTAATAAGTAGTTATTCAACATGAGGCACAATCCAAATGACATTTTGAATCTTTTTTTCTACAGTCCAAAAAATCAATTTTCTGATGAAAAACGATGACCCGCGACCTGTCGATTTTTCTCAAGATGGTCAGAAATGGTAATTATTAATGTTTAACTTTTTTGACTGTAAATGACTATTGCATGTGAATTATCACTTTTGGAACTAAAATAAATGTGTTTAGAGTCATTTTAATGCCTGAAATTGGTCGAAATAGAAGCTTCTGAGTAGGAGAAAAAGTCTGTAAAAATGGCAATTTTGGTCACATTGAGGCTTTAAAAAGTAGTTATTCAACATGAGACACAATCCAAATGACATTTTGAATCTTTTTTTCTACAGTCCAAAAAATCAATTTTCTGATGAAAAATGATGACCCACGACCTGTCGATTTTTCTCAAGATGGTCAGAAATGGTTATTTTGTAATGTTTAAGTTTTTTGACTGTCAATGACTATTGTATGTGAATTATCACTTTTGGAACTAAAATAAGTGTGTTTAGAGTCATTTTAATGCCTGAAATTGGTCGAAATAGAAGCTTCTGAGTAGGAGAAAAAGTCTGTAAAAATGGCAATTTTGGTCACATTGAGGCTTTAAAAAGTAGTTATTCCACATGAGGCACAATCCAAATGACATTTTGAATCTTTTTTTTATCAGTCCAAAGAATCAATTTTCTGATGAAAAACCATGACCCGCGACCTGTCGATTTTTCTCAAGATAGTCAAAAATGGTAATTTTTTAATGTTTAATTTTTTTACTGTAAATGACTATTGCATGTGAATTATCACTTTTGGAACTAAAATAGGTGTGTTTAGAGTCATTTTAATGCCTGAAATTGGTCGAAATAGAAGCTTCTGAGTAGGTCGAAATAGAAGCTTCTGAGTAGGAGAAAAAGTCTGTAAAAATGGCAATTTTGGTCACATTGAGGCTTTAAAAAGTAGTTATTCAACATGAGGCACAATCCAAATGACATTTTGAATCTTTTTTTGTACAGTCCAAAAAATCAATTTTCAGATGAAAAACGATGACCCATGACCTGTTGATTTTTCTCAAGATGGTCAGAAATGGTCATTTTTTAATGTTTAAGTTTTTTTTAAAGTAGATGACTATTGCATGTGAATTATCACTTTTGGAACTAAAATAGGTGTGTTTAGAGTCATTTTAATGCCTGAAAATGGTTGAAATAGAAGCTTCTGAGTAGGAGAAAAAGTCTATAAAAATGGCAATTTTGGTCACAATGAGGCTTGAAAATGTAGTTATTCAACATGAGGCACAATCCAAATGACATTTTGAATCTTTTTTTCTACAGTCCAAAAAATCAATTTTCTGATGAAAAACGATGACCCGCGACCTGTCGATTTTTCTCAAGATGATCAGAAATGTTAATTATTAATGTTTAACTTTTTTGACTGTAAATGACTATTGCATGTGAATTATCACTTTTGGAACTAAAATAAATGTGTTTAGAGTCATTTTAATACCTGAAATTGGTCGAAATAGAAGCTTCTGTGTAGGAGAAAAAGTCTGTAAAAATGGCAATTTTGGTCACATTGAGGCTTTAAAAAGTAGTTATTCAACATGAGACACAATCCAAATGACATTTTGAATCTTTTTTTCTACAGTCCAAAAAATCAATTTTCTGATGAAAAACGATGACCCGCGACCTGTCGATTTTTCTCAAGATGGTCAAAAATGGTAATTTTTTAATGTTTAATTTTTTTACTGTAAATGACTATTGCATGTGAATTATCACTTTTGGAACTAAAATAAGTGTGTTTAGAGTCATTTTAATGCCTGAAATTGGTGGAAATAGAAGCTTCTGTGTAGGAGAAAAAGTCTGTGAAAATGGCAATTTTGGTCACATTGAGGCTTTAAAAATTAGTTATTCAACATTAGGCACAATCCAAATGACATTTTGAATCTTTTTTTCTACAGTCCAAAAAATCAATTTTCTGATGAAAAACGATGACCCGTGACCTGTCGATTTTTCTCAAGATGGTCAGAAATGGTTATTTTGTAATGTTTATATTTTTGAAAGTAAATGACTATTGCATGTGAATTATCACTTTTGGAACTAAAATTAGTGTGTTTAGAGTCATTTTATTGCCTGAAATTTTTCGAAATAGAAGCTTCTGAGTAGGAGAAAAAGTCTGTAAAAATGGCAATTTTGGTCACATTGAGGCTTTAATAGGTAGTTATTCAACATGAGGCACAATCCAAATGACATTTTGAATCTTTTTTTCTACAGTCCAAAAAATCAATTTTCTGATGAAAAACGATGACCCGCGACCTGTCGATTTTTCTCAAGATGGTCAGAAATGGTAATTATTAATGTTTAACTTTTTTGACTGTAAATGACTATTGCATGTGAATTATCACTTTTGGAACTAAAATAAATGTGTTTAGAGTCATTTTAATGCCTGAAATTGGTCGAAATAGAAGCTTCTGAGTAGGAGAAAAAGTCTGTAAAAATGGCAATTTTGGTCACATTGAGGCTTTAAAAAGTAGTTATTCAACATGAGACACAATCCAAATGACATTTTGAATCTTTTTTTCTACAGTCCAAAAAATCAATTTTCTGATGAAAAACGATGACCCACGACCTGTCGATTTTTCTCAAGATGGTCAGAAATGGTAATTTTTTAATGTTTAAGTTTCTTGACTGTAAATGACTATTGTATGTGAATTATCACTTTTGGAACTAAAATAAGTGTGTTTAGAGTCATTTTAATGCCTGAAATTGGTCGAAATAGAAGCTTCTGAGTAGGAGAAAAAGTCTGTAAAAATGGCAATTTTGGTCACATTGAGGCTTTAAAAAGTAGTTATTCCACATGAGGCACAATCCAAATGACATTTTGAATCTTTTTTTTATCAGTCCAAAAAATCAATTTTCTGATGAAAAACGCTGACCCGCGACCTGTCGATTTTTCTCAAGATGGTCAGAAATGGTAATTTTGTAATGTTTATTTTTTTTAAAGTAAATGACTATTTCATGTGAATTATCACTTTTGGAACTAAAATTAGTGTGTTTAGAGTCATTTTATTGCCTGAAATTGGTCGAAATAGAAGCTTCTGAGTAGGAGAAAAAGTCTGTAAAAATGGCAATTTTGGTCACATTGAGGCTTTAAAAAGTAGTTATTCAACATGAGGCACAATCCAAATGACATTTTGAATCTTTTTTTGTACAGTCCAAAAAATCAATTTTCTGATGAAAAACGATGACCCACGACCTGTTGATTTTTCTCAAGATGGTCAGAAATGGTCATTTTTTAATGTTTACGTTTTTTTTAAAGTAGATGACTATTGCATGTGAATTATCACTTTTGGAACTAAAATAGGTGTGTTTAGAGTCATTTTAATGCCTGAAAATGGTTGAAATAGAAGCTTCTGAGTAGGAGAAAAAGTCTATAAAAATGGCAATTTTGGTCACAATGAGGCTTGAAAATGTAGTTATTCAACATGAGGCACAATCCAAATGACATTTTGAATCTTTTTTTCTACAGTCCAAAAAATCAATTTTCCGATGAAAAACGATGACCCGCGACCTGTCGATTTTTCTCAAGATGATCAGAAATGGTAATTATTAATGTTTAACTTTTTTGACTGTAAATGACTTTTGCATGTGAATTATCACTTTTGAAACTAAAATAAATGTGTTTAGAGTCATTTTAATACCTGAAATTGGTCGAAATAGAAGCTTCTGTGTAGGAGAAAAAGTCTGTAAAAATGGCAATTTTGGTCACATTGAGGCTTTAAAAAGTAGTTATTCAACATGAGACACAATCCAAATGACATTTTGAATCTTTTTTTCTACAGTCCAAAAAATCAATTTTCCTATGAAAAACGATGACCCGCGACCTGTCGATTTTTCTCAAGATGATCAGAAATGGTAATTATTAATGTTTAACTTTTTTGACTGTAAATGACTATTGCATGTGAATTATCACTTTTGGAACTAAAATAAATGTGTTTAGAGTCATTTTAATACCTGAAATTGGTCGAAATAGAAGCTTCTGTGTAGGAGAAAAAGTCTGTAAAAATGGCAATTTTGGTCACATTGAGGCTTTAAAAAGTAGTTATTCAACATGAGACACAATCCAAATGACATTTTGAATCTTTTTTTCTACAGTCCAAAAAATCAATTTTCCGATGAAAAACGATGACCCGCGACCTGTCGATTTTTCTCAAGATGATCAGAAATGGTAATTATTAATGTTTAACTTTTTTGACTGTAAATGACTATTGCATGTGAATTATCACTTTTGGAACTAAAATAAGTGTGTTTAGAGTCATTTTAATGCCTGAAATTGGTGGAAATAGAAGCTTCTGGGTAGGAGAAAAAGTCTGTAAAAATGGCAATTTTGGTCACATTGAGGCTTTAAAAATTAGTTATTCAACAATAGGCACAATCCAAATGACATTTTGAATCTTTTTTTCTACAGTCCAAAAAGTCAATTTTCTGATGAAAAACGATGACCCGTGACCTGTCGATTTTTCTCAAGATGGTCAGAAATGGTTATTTTGTAATGTTTATATTTTTGAAAGTAAATGACTATTGCATGTGAATTATCACTTTTGGAACTAAAATTAGTGTGTTTAGAGTCATTTTATTGCCTGAAATTTTTCGAAATAGAAGCTTCTGAGTAGGAGAAAAAGTCTGTAAAAATGGCAATTTTGGTCACATTGAGGCTTTAAAAAGTAGTTATTCAACATGAGACACAATCCAAATGACATTTTGAATCTTTTTTTCTACAGTCCAAAAAATCAATTTTCTGATGAAAAACGATGACCCACGACCTGTCGATTTTTCTCAAGATGGTCAGAAATGGTAATTTTTTAATGTTTAAGTTTTTTGACTGTAAATGACTATTGTATGTGAATTATCACTTTTGGAACTAAAATAAGTGTGTTTAGAGTCATTTTAATGCCTGAAATTGGTCGAAATAGAAGCTTCTGAGTAGGAGAAAAAGTCTGTAAAAATGGCAATTTTGGTCACATTGAGGCTTTAAAAAGTAGTTATTCAACATGAGACACAATCCAAATGACATTTTGAATCTTTTTTTCTACAGTCCAAAAAATCAATTTTCTGATGAAAAACGATGACCCGCGACCTGTCGAGTTTTTCTCAAGATGGTCAGAAATGGTAATTTTTTAATGTTAAATTTTTTGACTGTAAATGACTATTGTATGTGAAATATCACTTTTGGAACTAACATAAGTGTGTTTAGAGTCATTTTAATGCCTGAAATTGGTCGAAATAGAAGCTTCTGAGTAGGAGAAAAAGTCTGTAAAAATGGCAATTTTGGTCACATTGAGGCTTTAAAAAGTAGTTATTCAACATGAGACACAATCCAAATGACATTTTGAATCTTTTTTTCTACAGTCCAAAAAATCAATTTTCTGATGAAAAACGATGACCCGCGACCTGTCGAGTTTTTCTCAAGATGGTCAGAAATGGTAATTTTTTAATGTTTAATTTTTTGACTGTAAATGACTATTGTATGTGAAATATCACTTTTGGAACTAACATAAGTGTGTTTAGAGTCATTTTAATGCCTGACATTGGTCGAAATAGAAGCTTCTGAGTAGGAGTAAAAGTCTGTAAAAATGGCAATTTTGGTCACATTGAGGCTTTAAAAAGTAGTTATTCCACATGAGGCACAATCCAAATGACATTTTGAATCTTTTTTTTATCAGTCCAAAAAATCAATTTTCTGATGAAAAACGATGACCCGCGACCTGTCGATTTTTCTCAAGATGGTCAGAAATGGTAATTTTGTAATGTTTATTTTTTTTAAAGTAAATGACTATTTCATGTGAATTATCACTTTTGGAACTAAAATTAGTGTGTTTAGAGTCATTTTATTGCCTGAAATTGGTCGAAATAGAAGCTTCTGAGTAGGAGAAAAAGTCTGTAAAAATGGCAATTTTGGTCACATTGAGGCTTTAAAAAGTAGTTATTCAACATGAGGCACAATCCAAATGACATTTTGAATCTTTTTTTCTACAGTCCAAAAAATCAATTTTCTGATGCAAAACGATGACCCGCGACCTGTCGATTTTCCTCAAGATGGTCAGAAATGGTAATTTTTTAATGTTGAATTTTTTGACTGTAAATGACTATTGCATGTGAATTATCACTTTTGGAAGTAAAATAAGTGTGTTTAGAGTCATTTTAATGCCTGAAATTGGTCGAAATAGAAGCTTCTGAGTAGGAGAAAAAGTCTATAAAAATGGCAATTTTGGTCACATTGAGGCTTTAAAAAGTAGTTATTCCACATGAGGCACAATCCAAATGACATTTTGAATCTTTTTTTTATCAGTCCAAAAAATCAATTTTCTGATGAAAAACGATGACCCGCGACCTGTCGATTTTTCTCAAGATGGTCAGAAATGGTAATTTTGTAACGTTTATTTTTTTTAAAGTAAATGACTATTGTATGTGAAATATCACTTTTGGAACTAACATAAGTGTGTTTAGAGTCATTTTAATGCCTGAAATTGGTCGAAATAGAAGCTTCTGAGTAGGAGTAAAAGTCTGTAAAAATGGCAATTTTGGTCACATTGAGGCTTTAAAAAGTAGTTATTCAACATGAGGCACAATCCAAATGACATTTTGAATCTTTTTTGCTACAGTCCAAAAAATCAATTTTCTGATGAAAAACGATGACCCGTGACCTGCCGAACTTTCTCCAGATGGTCGTAAATGGTAATTTTTTAATGTTTAATGTTTTGACTGTAAATGACTATTGCATATGAATTATCAATTTTGGAACTAAAATAGGTGTGTTTAGAGTCATTTTAATGCCTGAAAATTGTCGAAATAGAAGCATCTGAGTAGGAGAAAAGTCTATAAAAATTGCAATTTTGGTCACATTAAGGCTTTAAAAAGTAGTTATTCAACATGAGGCACAATCCAAATGACATTTTGAATCTTTTTTGCTACAGTCCAAAAAATCAATTTTCTGATGAAAAACGATGACCCGTGACCTGCCGAACTTTCTCCAGATGGTCGTAAATGGTAATTTTTTAATGTTTAATGTTTTGACTGTAAATGACTATTGCATATGAATTATCAATTTTGGAACCAAAATAGGTGTGTTTAGAGTCATTTTAATGCCTGAAATTGGTCGAAATAGAAGCTTCTGAGTAGGAGTAAAAGTCTGTAAAAATGGCAATTTTGGTCACATTGAGGCTTTAAAAAGTAGTTATTCCACATGAGGCACAATCCAAATGACATTTTGAATCTTTTTTTTATCAGTCCAAAAAATCAATTTTCTGATGAAAAACGATGACCCGTGACCTGTCGATTTTTCTCAAGATGGTCAGAAATGGTTATTTTGTAATGTTTATATTTTTGAAAGTAAATGACTATTGCATGTGAATTATCACTTTTGGAACTAAAATTAGTGTGTTTAGAGTCATTTTATTGCCTGAAAGTTTTCGAAATAGAAGCTTCTGAGTAGGAGAAAAAGTCTGTAAAAATGGCAATTTTGGTCACATTGAGGCTTTAATAAGTAGTTATTCAACATGAGGCACAATCCAAATGACATTTTGAATCTTTTTTTCTACAGTCCAAAAAATCAATTTTCTGATGAAAAACGATGACCCGCGACCTGTCGATTTTTCTCAAGATGGTCAGAAATGGTAATTATTAATGTTTAACTTTTTTGACTGTAAATGACTATTGCATGTGAATTATCACTTTTGGAACTAAATTAAATGTGTTTAGAGTCATTTTAATGCCTGAAATTGGTCGAAATAGAAGCTTCTGAGTAGGAGAAAAAGTCTGTAAAAATGGCAATTTTGGTCACATTGAGGCTTTAAAAAGTAGTTATTCAACATGAGACACAATCCAAATGACATTTTGAATCTTTTTTTCTACAGTCCAAAAAATCAATTTTCTGATGAAAAACGATGACCCACGACCTGTCGATTTTTCTCAAGATGGTCAGAAATGGTAATTTTTTAATGTTTAAGTTTTTTGACTGTAAATGACTATTGTATGTGAATTATCACTTTTGGAACTAAAATAAGTGTGTTTAGAGTCATTTTAATGCCTGAAATTGGTCGAAATAGAAGCTTCTGAGTAGGAGAAAAAGTCTGTAAAAATGGCAATTTTGGTCACATTGAGGCTTTAAAAAGTAGTTATTCAACATGAGACACAATCCAAATGACATTTTGAATCTTTTTTTCTACAGTCCAAAAAATCAATTTTCTGATGAAAAACGATGACCCGCGACCTGTCGAGTTTTTCTCAAGATGGTCAGAAATGGTAATTTTTTAATGTTTAATTTTTTGACTGTAAATGACTATTGTATGTGAAATATCACTTTTGGAACTAACATAAGTGTGTTTAGAGTCATTTTAATGCCTGACATTGGTCGAAATAGAAGCTTCTGAGTAGGAGTAAAAGTCTGTAAAAATGGCAATTTTGGTCACATTGAGGCTTTAAAAAGTAGTTATTCCACATGAGGCACAATCCAAATGACATTTTGAATCTTTTTTTTATCAGTCCAAAAAATCAATTTTCTGATGAAAAACGATGACCCGCGACCTGTCGATTTTTTTCAAGATGGTCAGAAATGGTAATTTTGTAATGTTTATTTTTTTTAAAGTAAATGACTATTTCATGTGAATTATCACTTTTGGAACTAAAATTAGTGTGTTTAGAGTCATTTTATTGCCTGAAATTGGTCGAAATAGAAGCTTCTGAGTAGGAGAAAAAGTCTGTAAAAATGGCAATTTTGGTCACATTGAGGCTTTAAAAAGTAGTTATTCAACATGAGGCACAATCCAAATGACATTTTGAATCTTTTTTTCTACAGTCCAAAAAATCAATTTTCTGATGCAAAACGATGACCCGCGACCTGTCGATTTTCCTCAAGATGGTCAGAAATGGTAATTTTTTAATGTTGAATTTTTTGACTGTAAATGACTATTGCATGTGAATTATCACTTTTGGAAGTAAAATAAGTGTGTTTAGAGTCATTTTAATGCCTGAAATTGGTCGAAATAGAAGCTTCTGAGTAGGAGAAAAAGTCTATAAAAATGGCAATTTTGGTCACATTGAGGCTTTAAAAAGTAGTTATTCCACATGAGGCACAATCCAAATGACATTTTGAATCTTTTTTTTATCAGTCCAAAAAATCAATTTTCTGATGAAAAACGATGACCCGCGACCTGTCGATTTTTCTCAAGATGGTCAGAAATGGTAATTTTGTAACGTTTATTTTTTTTAAAGTAAATGACTATTGTATGTGAAATATCACTTTTGGAACTAACATAAGTGTGTTTAGAGTCATTTTAATGCCTGAAATTGGTCGAAATAGAAGCTTCTGAGTAGGAGTAAAAGTCTGTAAAAATGGCAATTTTGGTCACATTGAGGCTTTAAAAAGTAGTTATTCAACATGAGGCACAATCCAAATGACATTTTGAATCTTTTTTGCTACAGTCCAAAAAATCAATTTTCTGATGAAAAACGATGACCCGTGACCTGCCGAACTTTCTCCAGATGGTCGTAAATGGTAATTTTTTAATGTTTAATGTTTTGACTGTAAATGACTATTGCATATGAATTATCAATTTTGGAACTAAAATAGGTGTGTTTAGAGTCATTTTAATGCCTGAAAATTGTCGAAATAGAAGCATCTGAGTAGGAGAAAAGTCTATAAAAATGGCAATTTTGGTCACATTAAGGCTTTAAAAAGTAGTTATTCAACATGAGGCACAATCCAAATGACATTTTGAATCTTTTTTGCTACAGTCCAAAAAATCAATTTTCTGATGAAAAACGATGACCCGTGACCTGCCGAACTTTCTCCAGATGGTCGTAAATGGTAATTTTTTAATGTTTAATGTTTTGACTGTAAATGACTATTGCATATGAATTATCAATTTTGGAACCAAAATAGGTGTGTTTAGAGTCATTTTAATGCCTGAAATTGGTCGAAATAGAAGCTTCTGAGTAGGAGTAAAAGTCTGTAAAAATGGCAATTTTGGTCACATTGAGGCTTTAAAAAGTAGTTATTCCACATGAGGCACAATCCAAATGACATTTTGAATCTTTTTTTTATCAGTCCAAAAAATCAATTTTCTGATGAAAAACGATGACCCGTGACCTGTCGATTTTTCTCAAGATGGTCAGAAATGGTTATTTTGTAATGTTTATATTTTTGAAAGTAAATGACTATTGCATGTGAATTATCACTTTTGGAACTAAAATTAGTGTGTTTAGAGTCATTTTATTGCCTGAAAGTTTTCGAAATAGAAGCTTCTGAGTAGGAGAAAAAGTCTGTAAAAATGGCAATTTTGGTCACATTGAGGCTTTAATAAGTAGTTATTCAACATGAGGCACAATCCAAATGACATTTTGAATCTTTTTTTCTACAGTCCAAAAAATCAATTTTCTGATGAAAAACGATGACCCGCGACCTGTCGATTTTTCTCAAGATGGTCAGAAATGGTAATTATTAATGTTTAACTTTTTTGACTGTAAATGACTATTGCATGTGAATTATCACTTTTGGAACTAAAATAAATGTGTTTAGAGTCATTTTAATGCCTGAAATTGGTCGAAATAGAAGCTTCTGAGTAGGAGAAAAAGTCTGTAAAAATGGCAATTTTGGTCACATTGAGGCTTTAAAAAGTAGTTATTCAACATGAGACACAATCCAAATGACATTTTGAATCTTTTTTTCTACAGTCCAAAAACTCAATTTTCTGATGAAAAATGATGACCCACGACCTGTCGATTTTTCTCAAGATGGTCAGAAATGGTTATTTTGTAATGTTTAAGTTTTTTGACTGTCAATGACTATTGTATGTGAATTATCACTTTTGGAACTAAAATAAGTGTGTTTAGAGTCATTTTAATGCCTGAAATTGGTCGAAATAGAAGCTTCTGAGTAGGAGAAAAAGTCTGTAAAAATGGCAATTTTGGTCACATTGAGGCTTTAAAAAGTAGTTATTCCACATGAGGCACAATCCAAATGACATTTTGAATCTTTTTTTTATCAGTCCAAAGAATCAATTTTCTGATGAAAAACCATGACCCGCGACCTGTCGATTTTTCTCAAGATAGTCAAAAATGGTAATTTTTTAATGTTTAATTTTTTTACTGTAAATGACTATTGCATGTGAATTATCACTTTTGGAACTAAAATAAGTGTGTTTAGAGTCATTTTAGAAGCTTCTGAGTAGGTCGAAATAGAAGCTTCTGAGTAGGAGAAAAAGTCTGTAAAAATGGCAATTTTGGTCACATTGAGGCTTTAAAAAGTAGTTATTCAACATGAGGCACAATCCAAATGACATTTTGAATCTTTTTTTGTACAGTCCAAAAAATCAATTTTCAGATGAAAAACGATGACCCATGACCTGTTGATTTTTCTCAAGATGGTCAGAAATGGTCATTTTTTAATGTTTAAGTTTTTTTTAAAGTAGATGACTATTGCATGTGAATTATCACTTTTGGAACTAAAATAGGTGTGTTTAGAGTCATTTTAATGCCTGAAAATGGTTGAAATAGAAGCTTCTGAGTAGGAGAAAAAGTCTATAAAAATGGCAATTTTGGTCACAATGAGGCTTGAAAATGTAGTTATTCAACATGAGGCACAATCCAAATGACATTTTGAATCTTTTTTTCTACAGTCCAAAAAATCAATTTTCTGATGAAAACCGATGACCCGCGACCTGTCGATTTTTCCCAAGATGATCAGAAATGTTAATTATTAATGTTTAACTTTTTTGACTGTAAATTACTATTGCATGTGAATTATCACTTTTGGAACTAAAATAAATGTGTTTAGAGTCATTTTAATACCTGAAATTGGTCGAAATAGAAGCTTCTGTGTAGGAGAAAAAGTCTGTAAAAATGGCAATTTTGGTCACATTGAGGCTTTAAAAAGTAGTTATTCAACATGAGACACAATCCAAATGACATTTTGAATCTTTTTTTCTACAGTCCAAAAAATCAATTTTCTGATGAAAAACGATGACCCGCGACCTGTCGATTTTTCTCAAGATGGTCAAAAATGGTAATTTTTTAATGTTTAATTTTTTTACTGTAAATGACTATTGCATGTGAATTATCACTTTTGGAACTAAAATAAGTGTGTTTAGAGTCATTTTAATGCCTGAAATTGGTGGAAATAGAAGCTTCTGTGTAGGAGAAAAAGTCTGTAAAAATGGCAATTTTGGTCACATTGAGGCTTTAATAGGTAGTTATTCAACATGAGGCACAATCCAAATGACATTTTGAATCTTTTTTTCTACAGTCCAAAAAATCAATTTTCTGATGAAAAACGATGACCCGTGACCTGTCGATTTTTCTCAAGATGGTCAGAAATGGTTATTTTGTAATGTTTATATTTTTGAAAGTAAATGACTATTGCATGTGAATTATCACTTTTGGAACTAAAATTAGTGTGTTTAGAGTCATTTTATTGCCTGAAATTTTTCGAAATAGAAGCTTCTGAGTAGGAGAAAAAGTCTGTAAAAATGGCAATTTTGGTCACATTGAGGCTTTAAAAAGTAGTTATTCAACATGAGACACAATCCAAATGACATTTTGAATCTTTTTTTCTACAGTCCAAAAAATCAATTTTCTGATGAAAAACGATGACCCGCGACCTGTCGATTTTTCTCAAGATGGTCAGAAATGGTAATTATTAATGTTTAACTTTTTTGACTGTAAATGACTATTGCATGTGAATTATCACTTTTGGAACTAAAATAAATGTGTTTAGAGTCATTTTAATGCCTGAAATTGGTCGAAATAGAAGCTTCTGAGTAGGAGAAAAAGTCTGTAAAAATGGCAATTTTGGTCACATTGAGGCTTTAAAAAGTAGTTATTCAACATGAGACACAATCCAAATGACATTTTGAATCTTTTTTTCTACAGTCCAAAAAATCAATTTTCTGATGAAAAACGATGACCCACGACCTGTCGATTTTTCTCAAGATGGTCAGAAATGGTAATTTTTTAATGTTTAAGTTTCTTGACTGTAAATGACTATTGTATGTGAATTATCACTTTTGGAACTAAAATAAGTGTGTTTAGAGTCATTTTATTGCCTGAAATTGGTCGAAATAGAAGCTTCTGAGTAGGAGAAAAAGTCTGTAAAAATGGCAATTTTGGTCACATTGAGGCTTTAAAAAGTAGTTATTCAACATGAGGCACAATCCAAATGACATTTTGAATCTTTTTTTGTACAGTCCAAAAAATCAATTTTCTGATGAAAAACGATGACCCACGACCTGTTGATTTTTCTCAAGATGGTCAGAAATGGTCATTTTTTAATGTTTACGTTTTTTTTAAAGTAGATGACTATTGCATGTGAATTATCACTTTTGGAACTAAAATAGGTGTGTTTAGAGTCATTTTAATGCCTGAAAATGGTTGAAATAGAAGCTTCTGAGTAGGAGAAAAAGTCTATAAAAATGGCAATTTTGGTCACATTGAGGCTTTAAAAAGTAGTTATTCAACATGAGGCACAATCCAAATGACATTTTGAATCTTTTTTTGTACAGTCCAAAAAATCAATTTTCTGATGAAAAACGATGACCCACGACCTGTTGATTTTTCTCAAGATGGTCAGAAATGGTCATTTTTTAATGTTTACGTTTTTTTTAAAGTAGATGACTATTGCATGTGAATTATCACTTTTGGAACTAAAATAGGTGTGTTTAGAGTCATTTTAATGCCTGAAAATGGTTGAAATAGAAGCTTCTGAGTAGGAGAAAAAGTCTATAAAAATGGCAATTTTGGTCACAATGAGGCTTGAAAATGTAGTTATTCAACATGAGGCACAATCCAAATGACATTTTGAATCTTTTTTTCTACAGTCCAAAAAATCAATTTTCCGATGAAAAACGATGACCCGCGACCTGTCGATTTTTCTCAAGATGATCAGAAATGGTAATTATTAATGTTTAACTTTTTTGACTGTAAATGACTATTGCATGTGAATTATCACTTTTGAAACTAAAATAAATGTGTTTAGAGTCATTTTAATACCTGAAATTGGTCGAAATAGAAGCTTCTGTGTAGGAGAAAAAGTCTGTAAAAATGGCAATTTTGGTCACATTGAGGCTTTAAAAAGTAGTTATTCAACATGAGACACAATCCAAATGACATTTTGAATCTTTTTTTCTACAGTCCAAAAAATCAATTTTCCGATGAAAAACGATGACCCGCGACCTGTCGATTTTTCTCAAGATGATCAGAAATGGTAATTATTAATGTTTAACTTTTTTGACTGTAAATGACTATTGCATGTGAATTATCACTTTTGGAACTAAAATAAATGTGTTTAGAGTCATTTTAATACCTGAAATTGGTCGAAATAGAAGCTTCTGTGTAGGAGAAAAAGTCTGTAAAAATGGCAATTTTGGTCACATTGAGGCTTTAAAAAGTAGTTATTCAACATGAGACACAATCCAAATGACATTTTGAATCTTTTTTTCTACAGTCCAAAAAATCAATTTTCCGATGAAAAACGATGACCCGCGACCTGTCGATTTTTCTCAAGATGATCAGAAATGGTAATTATTAATGTTTAACTTTTTTGACTGTAAATGACTATTGCATGTGAATTATCACTTTTGGAACTAAAATAAGTGTGTTTAGAGTCATTTTAATGCCTGAAATTGGTGGAAATAGAAGCTTCTGGGTAGGAGAAAAAGTCTGTAAAAATGGCAATTTTGGTCACATTGAGGCTTTAAAAATTAGTTATTCAACAATAGGCACAATCCAAATGACATTTTGAATCTTTTTTTCTACAGTCCAAAAAATCAATTTTCTGATGAAAAACGATGACCCGTGACCTGTCGATTTTTCTCAAGATGGTCAGAAATGGTTATTTTGTAATGTTTATATTTTTGAAAGTAAATGACTATTGCATGTGAATTATCACTTTTGGAACTAAAATTAGTGTGTTTAGAGTCATTTTATTGCCTGAAATTTTTCGAAATAGAAGCTTCTGAGTAGGAGAAAAAGTCTGTAAAAATGGCAATTTTGGTCACATTGAGGCTTTAAAAAGTAGTTATTCCACATGAGGCACAATCCAAATGACATTTTGAATCTTTTTTTTATCAGTCCAAAAAATCAATTTTCTGATGAAAAACGATGACCCGCGACCTGTCGATTTTTCTCAAGATGGTCAGAAATGGTAATTTTGTAATGTTTATTTTTTTTAAAGTAAATGACTATTTCATGTGAATTATCACTTTTGAAACTAAAATAAATGTGTTTAGAGTCATTTTAATACCTGAAATTGGTCGAAATAGAAGCTTCTGTGTAGGAGAAAAAGTCTGTAAAAATGGCAATTTTGGTCACATTGAGGCTTTAAAAAGTAGTTATTCAACATGAGACACAATCCAAATGACATTTTGAATCTTTTTTTCTACAGTCCAAAAAATCAATTTTCCGATGAAAAACGATGACCCGCGACCTGTCGATTTTTCTCAAGATGATCAGAAATGGTAATTATTAATGTTTAACTTTTTTGACTGTAAATGACTATTGCATGTGAATTATCACTTTTGGAACTAAAATAAATGTGTTTAGAGTCATTTTAATACCTGAAATTGGTCGAAATAGAAGCTTCTGTGTAGGAGAAAAAGTCTGTAAAAATGGCAATTTTGGTCACATTGAGGCTTTAAAAAGTAGTTATTCAACATGAGACACAATCCAAATGACATTTTGAATCTTTTTTTCTACAGTCCAAAAAATCAATTTTCCGATGAAAAACGATGACCCGCGACCTGTCGATTTTTCTCAAGATGATCAGAAATGGTAATTATTAATGTTTAACTTTTTTGACTGTAAATGACTATTGCATGTGAATTATCACTTTTGGAACTAAAATAAGTGTGTTTAGAGTCATTTTAATGCCTGAAATTGGTGGAAATAGAAGCTTCTGGGTAGGAGAAAAAGTCTGTAAAAATGGCAATTTTGGTCACATTGAGGCTTTAAAAATTAGTTATTCAACAATAGGCACAATCCAAATGACATTTTGAATCTTTTTTTCTACAGTCCAAAAAATCAATTTTCTGATGAAAAACGATGACCCGTGACCTGTCGATTTTTCTCAAGATGGTCAGAAATGGTTATTTTGTAATGTTTATATTTTTGAAAGTAAATGACTATTGCATGTGAATTATCACTTTTGGAACTAAAATTAGTGTGTTTAGAGTCATTTTATTGCCTGAAATTTTTCGAAATAGAAGCTTCTGAGTAGGAGAAAAAGTCTGTAAAAATGGCAATTTTGGTCACATTGAGGCTTTAAAAAGTAGTTATTCAACATGAGACACAATCCAAATGACATTTTGAATCTTTTTTTCTACAGTCCAAAAAATCAATTTTCTGATGAAAAACGATGACCCGCGACCTGTCGATTTTTCTCAAGATGGTCAGAAATGGTAATTATTAATGTTTAACTTTTTTGACTGTAAATGACTATTGCATGTGAATTATCACTTTTGGAACTAAAATAAATGTGTTTAGAGTCATTTTAATGCCTGAAATTGGTCGAAATAGAAGCTTCTGAGTAGGAGAAAAAGTCTGTAAAAATGGCAATTTTGGTCACATTGAGGCTTTAAAAAGTAGTTATTCAACATGAGACACAATCCAAATGACATTTTGAATCTTTTTTTCTACAGTCCAAAAAATCAATTTTCTGATGAAAAACGATGACCCACGACCTGTCGATTTTTCTCAAGATGGTCAGAAATGGTAATTTTTTAATGTTTAAGTTTCTTGACTGTAAATGACTATTGTATGTGAATTATCACTTTTGGAACTAAAATAAGTGTGTTTAGAGTCATTTTATTGCCTGAAATTGGTCGAAATAGAAGCTTCTGAGTAGGAGAAAAAGTCTGTAAAAATGGCAATTTTGGTCACATTGAGGCTTTAAAAAGTAGTTATTCAACATGAGGCACAATCCAAATGACATTTTGAATCTTTTTTTGTACAGTCCAAAAAATCAATTTTCTGATGAAAAACGATGACCCACGACCTGTTGATTTTTCTCAAGATGGTCAGAAATGGTCATTTTTTAATGTTTACGTTTTTTTTAAAGTAGATGACTATTGCATGTGAATTATCACTTTTGGAACTAAAATAGGTGTGTTTAGAGTCATTTTAATGCCTGAAAATGGTTGAAATAGAAGCTTCTGAGTAGGAGAAAAAGTCTATAAAAATGGCAATTTTGGTCACATTGAGGCTTTAAAAAGTAGTTATTCAACATGAGGCACAATCCAAATGACATTTTGAATCTTTTTTTGTACAGTCCAAAAAATCAATTTTCTGATGAAAAACGATGACCCACGACCTGTTGATTTTTCTCAAGATGGTCAGAAATGGTCATTTTTTAATGTTTACGTTTTTTTTAAAGTAGATGACTATTGCATGTGAATTATCACTTTTGGAACTAAAATAGGTGTGTTTAGAGTCATTTTAATGCCTGAAAATGGTTGAAATAGAAGCTTCTGAGTAGGAGAAAAAGTCTATAAAAATGGCAATTTTGGTCACAATGAGGCTTGAAAATGTAGTTATTCAACATGAGGCACAATCCAAATGACATTTTGAATCTTTTTTTCTACAGTCCAAAAAATCAATTTTCCGATGAAAAACGATGACCCGCGACCTGTCGATTTTTCTCAAGATGATCAGAAATGGTAATTATTAATGTTTAACTTTTTTGACTGTAAATGACTATTGCATGTGAATTATCACTTTTGAAACTAAAATAAATGTGTTTAGAGTCATTTTAATACCTGAAATTGGTCGAAATAGAAGCTTCTGTGTAGGAGAAAAAGTCTGTAAAAATGGCAATTTTGGTCACATTGAGGCTTTAAAAAGTAGTTATTCAACATGAGACACAATCCAAATGACATTTTGAATCTTTTTTTCTACAGTCCAAAAAATCAATTTTCCGATGAAAAACGATGACCCGCGACCTGTCGATTTTTCTCAAGATGATCAGAAATGGTAATTATTAATGTTTAACTTTTTTGACTGTAAATGACTATTGCATGTGAATTATCACTTTTGGAACTAAAATAAATGTGTTTAGAGTCATTTTAATACCTGAAATTGGTCGAAATAGAAGCTTCTGTGTAGGAGAAAAAGTCTGTAAAAATGGCAATTTTGGTCACATTGAGGCTTTAAAAAGTAGTTATTCAACATGAGACACAATCCAAATGACATTTTGAATCTTTTTTTCTACAGTCCAAAAAATCAATTTTCCGATGAAAAACGATGACCCGCGACCTGTCGATTTTTCTCAAGATGATCAGAAATGGTAATTATTAATGTTTAACTTTTTTGACTGTAAATGACTATTGCATGTGAATTATCACTTTTGGAACTAAAATAAGTGTGTTTAGAGTCATTTTAATGCCTGAAATTGGTGGAAATAGAAGCTTCTGGGTAGGAGAAAAAGTCTGTAAAAATGGCAATTTTGGTCACATTGAGGCTTTAAAAATTAGTTATTCAACAATAGGCACAATCCAAATGACATTTTGAATCTTTTTTTCTACAGTCCAAAAAATCAATTTTCTGATGAAAAACGATGACCCGTGACCTGTCGATTTTTCTCAAGATGGTCAGAAATGGTTATTTTGTAATGTTTATATTTTTGAAAGTAAATGACTATTGCATGTGAATTATCACTTTTGGAACTAAAATTAGTGTGTTTAGAGTCATTTTATTGCCTGAAATTTTTCGAAATAGAAGCTTCTGAGTAGGAGAAAAAGTCTGTAAAAATGGCAATTTTGGTCACATTGAGGCTTTAAAAAGTAGTTATTCCACATGAGGCACAATCCAAATGACATTTTGAATCTTTTTTTTATCAGTCCAAAAAATCAATTTTCTGATGAAAAACGATGACCCGCGACCTGTCGATTTTTCTCAAGATGGTCAGAAATGGTAATTTTGTAATGTTTATTTTTTTTAAAGTAAATGACTATTTCATGTGAATTATCACTTTTGAAACTAAAATAAATGTGTTTAGAGTCATTTTAATACCTGAAATTGGTCGAAATAGAAGCTTCTGTGTAGGAGAAAAAGTCTGTAAAAATGGCAATTTTGGTCACATTGAGGCTTTAAAAAGTAGTTATTCAACATGAGACACAATCCAAATGACATTTTGAATCTTTTTTTCTACAGTCCAAAAAATCAATTTTCCGATGAAAAACGATGACCCGCGACCTGTCGATTTTTCTCAAGATGATCAGAAATGGTAATTATTAATGTTTAACTTTTTTGACTGTAAATGACTATTGCATGTGAATTATCACTTTTGGAACTAAAATAAATGTGTTTAGAGTCATTTTAATACCTGAAATTGGTCGAAATAGAAGCTTCTGTGTAGGAGAAAAAGTCTGTAAAAATGGCAATTTTGGTCACATTGAGGCTTTAAAAAGTAGTTATTCAACATGAGACACAATCCAAATGACATTTTGAATCTTTTTTTCTACAGTCCAAAAAATCAATTTTCCGATGAAAAACGATGACCCGCGACCTGTCGATTTTTCTCAAGATGATCAGAAATGGTAATTATTAATGTTTAACTTTTTTGACTGTAAATGACTATTGCATGTGAATTATCACTTTTGGAACTAAAATAAGTGTGTTTAGAGTCATTTTAATGCCTGAAATTGGTGGAAATAGAAGCTTCTGGGTAGGAGAAAAAGTCTGTAAAAATGGCAATTTTGGTCACATTGAGGCTTTAAAAATTAGTTATTCAACAATAGGCACAATCCAAATGACATTTTGAATCTTTTTTTCTACAGTCCAAAAAATCAATTTTCTGATGAAAAACGATGACCCGTGACCTGTCGATTTTTCTCAAGATGGTCAGAAATGGTTATTTTGTAATGTTTATATTTTTGAAAGTAAATGACTATTGCATGTGAATTATCACTTTTGGAACTAAAATTAGTGTGTTTAGAGTCATTTTATTGCCTGAAATTTTTCGAAATAGAAGCTTCTGAGTAGGAGAAAAAGTCTGTAAAAATGGCAATTTTGGTCACATTGAGGCTTTAATAAGTAGTTATTCAACATGAGGCACAATCCAAATGACATTTTGAATCTTTTTTTCTACAGTCCAAAAAATCAATTTTCTGATGAAAAACGATGACCCGCGACCTGTCGATTTTTCTCAAGATGGTCAGAAATGGTAATTATTAATGTTTAACTTTTTTGACTGTAAATGACTATTGCATGTGAATTATCACTTTTGGAACTAAAATAAATGTGTTTAGAGTCATTTTAATGCCTGAAATTGGTCGAAATAGAAGCTTCTGAGTAGGAGAAAAAGTCTGTAAAAATGGCAATTTTGGTCACATTGAGGCTTTAAAAAGTAGTTATTCAACATGAGACACAATCCAAATGACATTTTGAATCTTTTTTTCTACAGTCCAAAAAATCAATTTTCTGATGAAAAACGATGACCCACGACCTGTCGATTTTTCTCAAGATGGTCAGAAATGGTAATTTTTTAATGTTTAAGTTTTTTGACTGTAAATGACTATTGTATGTGAATTATCACTTTTGGAACTAAAATAAGTGTGTTTAGAGTCATTTTAATGCCTGAAATTGGTCGAAATAGAAGCTTCTGAGTAGGAGAAAAAGTCTGTAAAAATGGCAATTTTGGTCACATTGAGGCTTTAAAAAGTAGTTATTCCACATGAGGCACAATCCAAATGACATTTTGAATCTTTTTTTTATCAGTCCAAAAAATCAATTTTCTGATGAAAAACGATGACCCGCGACCTGTCGATTTTTCTCAAGATGGTCAGAAATGGTAATTTTGTAATGTTTATTTTTTTTAAAGTAAATGACTATTTCATGTGAATTATCACTTTTGGAACTAAAATTAGTGTGTTTAGAGTCATTTTATTGCCTGAAATTGGTCGAAATAGAAGCTTCTGAGTAGGAGAAAAAGTCTGTAAAAATGGCAATTTTGGTCACATTGAGGCTTTAAAAAGTAGTTATTCAACATGAGGCACAATCCAAATGACATTTTGAATCTTTTTTTCTACAGTCCAAAAAATCAATTTTCTGATGCAAAACGATGACCCGCGACCTGTCGATTTTCCTCAAGATGGTCAGAAATGGTAATTTTTTAATGTTGAATTTTTTGACTGTAAATGACTATTGCATGTGAATTATCACTTTTGGAAGTAAAATAAGTGTGTTTAGAGTCATTTTAATGCCTGAAATTGGTCGAAATAGAAGCTTCTGAGTAGGAGAAAAAGTCTGTAAAAATAGCAATTTTGGTCACATTGAGGCTTTAAAAAGTAGTTATTCCACATGAGGCACAATCCAAATGACATTTTGAATCTTTTTTTTATCAGTCCAAAAAATCAATTTTCTGATGAAAAACGATGACCCGTGACCTGTCGATTTTTCTCAAGATGGTCAGAAATGGTTATTTTGTAATGTTTATATTTTTGAAAGTAAATGACTATTGCATGTGAATTATCACTTTTGGAACTAAAATTAGTGTGTTTAGAGTCATTTTATTGCCTGAAAGTTTTCGAAATAGAAGCTTCTGAGTAGGAGAAAAAGTCTGTAAAAATGGCAATTTTGGTCACATTGAGGCTTTAATAAGTAGTTATTCAACATGAGGCACAATCCAAATGACATTTTGAATCTTTTTTTCTACAGTCCAAAAAATCAATTTTCTGATGAAAAACGATGACCCGCGACCTGTCGATTTTTCTCAAGATGGTCAGAAATGGTAATTATTAATGTTTAACTTTTTTGACTGTAAATGACTATTGCATGTGAATTATCACTTTTGGAACTAAAATAAATGTGTTTAGAGTCATTTTAATGCCTGAAATTGGTCGAAATAGAAGCTTCTGAGTAGGAGAAAAAGTCTGTAAAAATGGCAATTTTGGTCACATTGAGGCTTTAAAAAGTAGTTATTCAACATGAGACACAATCCAAATGACATTTTGAATCTTTTTTTCTACAGTCCAAAAACTCAATTTTCTGATGAAAAATGATGACCCACGACCTGTCGATTTTTCTCAAGATGGTCAGAAATGGTTATTTTGTAATGTTTAAGTTTTTTGACTGTCAATGACTATTGTATGTGAATTATCACTTTTGGAACTAAAATAAGTGTGTTTAGAGTCATTTTAATGCCTGAAATTGGTCGAAATAGAAGCTTCTGAGTAGGAGAAAAAGTCTGTAAAAATGGCAATTTTGGTCACATTGAGGCTTTAAAAAGTAGTTATTCCACATGAGGCACAATCCAAATGACATTTTGAATCTTTTTTTTATCAGTCCAAAGAATCAATTTTCTGATGAAAAACCATGACCCGCGACCTGTCGATTTTTCTCAAGATAGTCAAAAATGGTAATTTTTTAATGTTTAATTTTTTTACTGTAAATGACTATTGCATGTGAATTATCACTTTTGGAACTAAAATAAGTGTGTTTAGAGTCATTTTAGAAGCTTCTGAGTAGGTCGAAATAGAAGCTTCTGAGTAGGAGAAAAAGTCTGTAAAAATGGCAATTTTGGTCACATTGAGGCTTTAAAAAGTAGTTATTCAACATGAGGCACAATCCAAATGACATTTTGAATCTTTTTTTGTACAGTCCAAAAAATCAATTTTCAGATGAAAAACGATGACCCATGACCTGTTGATTTTTCTCAAGATGGTCAGAAATGGTCATTTTTTAATGTTTAAGTTTTTTTTAAAGTAGATGACTATTGCATGTGAATTATCACTTTTGGAACTAAAATAGGTGTGTTTAGAGTCATTTTAATGCCTGAAAATGGTTGAAATAGAAGCTTCTGAGTAGGAGAAAAAGTCTATAAAAATGGCAATTTTGGTCACAATGAGGCTTGAAAATGTAGTTATTCAACATGAGGCACAATCCAAATGACATTTTGAATCTTTTTTTCTACAGTCCAAAAAATCAATTTTCTGATGAAAACCGATGACCCGCGACCTGTCGATTTTTCCCAAGATGATCAGAAATGTTAATTATTAATGTTTAACTTTTTTGACTGTAAATTACTATTGCATGTGAATTATCACTTTTGGAACTAAAATAAATGTGTTTAGAGTCATTTTAATACCTGAAATTGGTCGAAATAGAAGCTTCTGTGTAGGAGAAAAAGTCTGTAAAAATGGCAATTTTGGTCACATTGAGGCTTTAAAAAGTAGTTATTCAACATGAGACACAATCCAAATGACATTTTGAATCTTTTTTTCTACAGTCCAAAAAATCAATTTTCTGATGAAAAACGATGACCCGCGACCTGTCGATTTTTCTCAAGATGGTCAAAAATGGTAATTTTTTAATGTTTAATTTTTTTACTGTAAATGACTATTGCATGTGAATTATCACTTTTGGAACTAAAATAAGTGTGTTTAGAGTCATTTTAATGCCTGAAATTGGTGGAAATAGAAGCTTCTGTGTAGGAGAAAAAGTCTGTAAAAATGGCAATTTTGGTCACATTGAGGCTTTAATAGGTAGTTATTCAACATGAGGCACAATCCAAATGACATTTTGAATCTTTTTTTCTACAGTCCAAAAAATCAATTTTCTGATGAAAAACGATGACCCGTGACCTGTCGATTTTTCTCAAGATGGTCAGAAATGGTTATTTTGTAATGTTTATATTTTTGAAAGTAAATGACTATTGCATGTGAATTATCACTTTTGGAACTAAAATTAGTGTGTTTAGAGTCATTTTATTGCCTGAAATTTTTCGAAATAGAAGCTTCTGAGTAGGAGAAAAAGTCTGTAAAAATGGCAATTTTGGTCACATTGAGGCTTTAAAAAGTAGTTATTCAACATGAGACACAATCCAAATGACATTTTGAATCTTTTTTTCTACAGTCCAAAAAATCAATTTTCTGATGAAAAACGATGACCCGCGACCTGTCGATTTTTCTCAAGATGGTCAGAAATGGTAATTATTAATGTTTAACTTTTTTGACTGTAAATGACTATTGCATGTGAATTATCACTTTTGGAACTAAAATAAATGTGTTTAGAGTCATTTTAATGCCTGAAATTGGTCGAAATAGAAGCTTCTGAGTAGGAGAAAAAGTCTGTAAAAATGGCAATTTTGGTCACATTGAGGCTTTAAAAAGTAGTTATTCAACATGAGACACAATCCAAATGACATTTTGAATCTTTTTTTCTACAGTCCAAAAAATCAATTTTCTGATGAAAAACGATGACCCACGACCTGTCGATTTTTCTCAAGATGGTCAGAAATGGTAATTTTTTAATGTTTAAGTTTCTTGACTGTAAATGACTATTGTATGTGAATTATCACTTTTGGAACTAAAATAAGTGTGTTTAGAGTCATTTTATTGCCTGAAATTGGTCGAAATAGAAGCTTCTGAGTAGGAGAAAAAGTCTGTAAAAATGGCAATTTTGGTCACATTGAGGCTTTAAAAAGTAGTTATTCAACATGAGGCACAATCCAAATGACATTTTGAATCTTTTTTTGTACAGTCCAAAAAATCAATTTTCTGATGAAAAACGATGACCCACGACCTGTTGATTTTTCTCAAGATGGTCAGAAATGGTCATTTTTTAATGTTTACGTTTTTTTTAAAGTAGATGACTATTGCATGTGAATTATCACTTTTGGAACTAAAATAGGTGTGTTTAGAGTCATTTTAATGCCTGAAAATGGTTGAAATAGAAGCTTCTGAGTAGGAGAAAAAGTCTATAAAAATGGCAATTTTGGTCACATTGAGGCTTTAAAAAGTAGTTATTCAACATGAGGCACAATCCAAATGACATTTTGAATCTTTTTTTGTACAGTCCAAAAAATCAATTTTCTGATGAAAAACGATGACCCACGACCTGTTGATTTTTCTCAAGATGGTCAGAAATGGTCATTTTTTAATGTTTACGTTTTTTTTAAAGTAGATGACTATTGCATGTGAATTATCACTTTTGGAACTAAAATAGGTGTGTTTAGAGTCATTTTAATGCCTGAAAATGGTTGAAATAGAAGCTTCTGAGTAGGAGAAAAAGTCTATAAAAATGGCAATTTTGGTCACAATGAGGCTTGAAAATGTAGTTATTCAACATGAGGCACAATCCAAATGACATTTTGAATCTTTTTTTCTACAGTCCAAAAAATCAATTTTCCGATGAAAAACGATGACCCGCGACCTGTCGATTTTTCTCAAGATGATCAGAAATGGTAATTATTAATGTTTAACTTTTTTGACTGTAAATGACTATTGCATGTGAATTATCACTTTTGAAACTAAAATAAATGTGTTTAGAGTCATTTTAATACCTGAAATTGGTCGAAATAGAAGCTTCTGTGTAGGAGAAAAAGTCTGTAAAAATGGCAATTTTGGTCACATTGAGGCTTTAAAAAGTAGTTATTCAACATGAGACACAATCCAAATGACATTTTGAATCTTTTTTTCTACAGTCCAAAAAATCAATTTTCCGATGAAAAACGATGACCCGCGACCTGTCGATTTTTCTCAAGATGATCAGAAATGGTAATTATTAATGTTTAACTTTTTTGACTGTAAATGACTATTGCATGTGAATTATCACTTTTGGAACTAAAATAAATGTGTTTAGAGTCATTTTAATACCTGAAATTGGTCGAAATAGAAGCTTCTGTGTAGGAGAAAAAGTCTGTGAAAATGGCAATTTTGGTCACATTGAGGCTTTAAAAAGTAGTTATTCAACATGAGACACAATCCAAATGACATTTTGAATCTTTTTTTCTACAGTCCAAAAAATCAATTTTCCGATGAAAAACGATGACCCGCGACCTGTCGATTTTTCTCAAGATGATCAGAAATGGTAATTATTAATGTTTAACTTTTTTGACTGTAAATGACTATTGCATGTGAATTATCACTTTTGGAACTAAAATAAGTGTGTTTAGAGTCATTTTAATGCCTGAAATTGGTGGAAATAGAAGCTTCTGGGTAGGAGAAAAAGTCTGTAAAAATGGCAATTTTGGTCACATTGAGGCTTTAAAAATTAGTTATTCAACAATAGGCACAATCCAAATGACATTTTGAATCTTTTTTTCTACAGTCCAAAAAATCAATTTTCTGATGAAAAACGATGACCCGTGACCTGTCGATTTTTCTCAAGATGGTCAGAAATGGTTATTTTGTAATGTTTATATTTTTGAAAGTAAATGACTATTGCATGTGAATTATCACTTTTGGAACTAAAATTAGTGTGTTTAGAGTCATTTTATTGCCTGAAATTTTTCGAAATAGAAGCTTCTGAGTAGGAGAAAAAGTCTGTAAAAATGGCAATTTTGGTCACATTGAGGCTTTAAAAAGTAGTTATTCCACATGAGGCACAATCCAAATGACATTTTGAATCTTTTTTTTATCAGTCCAAAAAATCAATTTTCTGATGAAAAACGATGACCCGCGACCTGTCGATTTTTCTCAAGATGGTCAGAAATGGTAATTTTGTAATGTTTATTTTTTTTAAAGTAAATGACTATTTCATGTGAATTATCACTTTTGAAACTAAAATAAATGTGTTTAGAGTCATTTTAATACCTGAAATTGGTCGAAATAGAAGCTTCTGTGTAGGAGAAAAAGTCTGTAAAAATGGCAATTTTGGTCACATTGAGGCTTTAAAAAGTAGTTATTCAACATGAGACACAATCCAAATGACATTTTGAATCTTTTTTTCTACAGTCCAAAAAATCAATTTTCCGATGAAAAACGATGACCCGCGACCTGTCGATTTTTCTCAAGATGATCAGAAATGGTAATTATTAATGTTTAACTTTTTTGACTGTAAATGACTATTGCATGTGAATTATCACTTTTGGAACTAAAATAAATGTGTTTAGAGTCATTTTAATACCTGAAATTGGTCGAAATAGAAGCTTCTGTGTAGGAGAAAAAGTCTGTAAAAATGGCAATTTTGGTCACATTGAGGCTTTAAAAAGTAGTTATTCAACATGAGACACAATCCAAATGACATTTTGAATCTTTTTTTCTACAGTCCAAAAAATCAATTTTCCGATGAAAAACGATGACCCGCGACCTGTCGATTTTTCTCAAGATGATCAGAAATGGTAATTATTAATGTTTAACTTTTTTGACTGTAAATGACTATTGCATGTGAATTATCACTTTTGGAACTAAAATAAGTGTGTTTAGAGTCATTTTAATGCCTGAAATTGGTGGAAATAGAAGCTTCTGGGTAGGAGAAAAAGTCTGTAAAAATGGCAATTTTGGTCACATTGAGGCTTTAAAAATTAGTTATTCAACAATAGGCACAATCCAAATGACATTTTGAATCTTTTTTTCTACAGTCCAAAAAATCAATTTTCTGATGAAAAACGATGACCCGTGACCTGTCGATTTTTCTCAAGATGGTCAGAAATGGTTATTTTGTAATGTTTATATTTTTGAAAGTAAATGACTATTGCATGTGAATTATCACTTTTGGAACTAAAATTAGTGTGTTTAGAGTCATTTTATTGCCTGAAATTTTTCGAAATAGAAGCTTCTGAGTAGGAGAAAAAGTCTGTAAAAATGGCAATTTTGGTCACATTGAGGCTTTAATAAGTAGTTATTCAACATGAGGCACAATCCAAATGACATTTTGAATCTTTTTTTCTACAGTCCAAAAAATCAATTTTCTGATGAAAAACGATGACCCGCGACCTGTCGATTTTTCTCAAGATGGTCAGAAATGGTAATTATTAATGTTTAACTTTTTTGACTGTAAATGACTATTGCATGTGAATTATCACTTTTGGAACTAAAATAAATGTGTTTAGAGTCATTTTAATGCCTGAAATTGGTCGAAATAGAAGCTTCTGAGTAGGAGAAAAAGTCTGTAAAAATGGCAATTTTGGTCACATTGAGGCTTTAAAAAGTAGTTATTCAACATGAGACACAATCCAAATGACATTTTGAATCTTTTTTTCTACAGTCCAAAAAATCAATTTTCTGATGAAAAACGATGACCCACGACCTGTCGATTTTTCTCAAGATGGTCAGAAATGGTAATTTTTTAATGTTTAAGTTTTTTGACTGTAAATGACTATTGTATGTGAATTATCACTTTTGGAACTAAAATAAGTGTGTTTAGAGTCATTTTAATGCCTGAAATTGGTCGAAATAGAAGCTTCTGAGTAGGAGAAAAAGTCTGTAAAAATGGCAATTTTGGTCACATTGAGGCTTTAAAAAGTAGTTATTCCACATGAGGCACAATCCAAATGACATTTTGAATCTTTTTTTTATCAGTCCAAAAAATCAATTTTCTGATGAAAAACGATGACCCGCGACCTGTCGATTTTTCTCAAGATGGTCAGAAATGGTAATTTTGTAATGTTTATTTTTTTTAAAGTAAATGACTATTTCATGTGAATTATCACTTTTGGAACTAAAATTAGTGTGTTTAGAGTCATTTTATTGCCTGAAATTGGTCGAAATAGAAGCTTCTGAGTAGGAGAAAAAGTCTGTAAAAATGGCAATTTTGGTCACATTGAGGCTTTAAAAAGTAGTTATTCAACATGAGGCACAATCCAAATGACATTTTGAATCTTTTTTTCTACAGTCCAAAAAATCAATTTTCTGATGCAAAACGATGACCCGCGACCTGTCGATTTTCCTCAAGATGGTCAGAAATGGTAATTTTTTAATGTTGAATTTTTTGACTGTAAATGACTATTGCATGTGAATTATCACTTTTGGAAGTAAAATAAGTGTGTTTAGAGTCATTTTAATGCCTGAAATTGGTCGAAATAGAAGCTTCTGAGTAGGAGAAAAAGTCTGTAAAAATAGCAATTTTGGTCACATTGAGGCTTTAAAAAGTAGTTATTCCACATGAGGCACAATCCAAATGACATTTTGAATCTTTTTTTTATCAGTCCAAAAAATCAATTTTCTGATGAAAAACGATGACCCGCGACCTGTCGATTTTTCTCAAGATGGTCAGAAATGGTAATTTTGTAACGTTTATTTTTTTTAAAGTAAATGACTATTGTATGTGAAATATCACTTTTGGAACTAACATAAGTGTGTTTAGAGTCATTTTAATGCCTGAAATTGGTCGAAATAGAAGCTTCTGAGTAGGAGTAAAAGTCTGTAAAAATGGCAATTTTGGTCACATTGAGGCTTTAAAAAGTAGTTATTCAACATGAGGCACAATCCAAATGACATTTTGAATCTTTCTTGCTACAGTCCAAAAAATCAATTTTCTGATGAAAAACGATGACCCGTGACCTGCCGAACTTTCTCCAGATGGTCGTAAATGGTAATTTTTTAATGTTTAATGTTTTGACTGTAAATGACTATTGCATATGAATTATCAATTTTGGAACTAAAATAGGTGTGTTTAGAGTCATTTTAATGCCTGAAAATTGTCGAAATAGAAGCATCTGAGTAGGAGAAAAGTCTATAAAAATGGCAATTTTGGTCACATTAAGGCTTTAAAAAGTAGTTATTCAACATGAGGCACAATCCAAATGACATTTTGAATCTTTTTTGCTACAGTCCAAAAAATCAATTTTCTGATGAAAAACGATGACCCGTGACCTGCCGAACTTTCTCCAGATGGTCGTAAATGGTAATTTTTTAATGTTTAATGTTTTGACTGTAAATGACTATTGCATATGAATTATCAATTTTGGAACCAAAATAGGTGTGTTTAGAGTCATTTTAATGCCTGAAATTGGTCGAAATAGAAGCTTATGAGTAGGAGTAAAAGTCTGTAAAAATGGCAATTTTGGTCACATTGAGGCTTTAAAAAGTAGTTATTCCACATGAGGCACAATCCAAATGACATTTTGAATCTTTTTTTTATCAGTCCAAAAAATCAATTTTCTGATGAAAAACGATGACCCGCGACCTGTCGATTTTTCTCAAGATGGTCAGAAATGGTAATTTTGTAATGTTTATTTTTTTTAAAGTAAATGACTATTTCATGTGAATTATCACTTTTGGAACTAAAATTAGTGTGTTTAGAGTCATTTTATTGCCTGAAATTGGTCGAAATAGAAGCTTCTGAGTAGGAGAAAAAGTCTGTAAAAATGGCAATTTTGGTCACATTGAGGCTTTAAAAAGTAGTTATTCCACATGAGGCACAATCCAAATGACATTTTGAATCTTTTTTTTATCAGTCCAAAAAATGAATTTTCTGATGAAAAACGATGACCCGCGACCTGTCGATTTTTCTCAAGATGGTCAGAAATCGTAATTTTGTAATGTTTATTTTTTTTAAAGTAAATGACTATTTCATGTGAATTATCACTTTTGGAACTAAAATTAGTGTGTTTAGATTCATTTTATTGCCTGAAATTGGTCGAAATAGAAGCTTCTGAGTAGGAGAAAAAGTCTGTAAAAATGGCAATTTTGGTCACATTGAGGCTTTAAAAAGTAGTTATTCAACATGAGGCACAATCCAAATGACATTTTGAATCTTTTTTTCTACAGTCCAAAAAATCAATTTTCTGATGCAAAACGATGACCCGCGACCTGTCGATTTTTCTCAAGATGGTCAGAAATGGTAATTTTTTAATGTTTAATTTTTTGACTGTAAATGACTATTGCATGTGAATTATCACTTTTGGAACTAAAAGAAGTGTGTTTAGAGTCATTTTATTGCCTGAAATTGGTCGAAATAGAAGCTTCTGAGTAGGAGAAAAAGTCTGTAAAAATGGCAATTTTGGTCACATTGAGGCTTTAAAAAGTAGTTATTCAACATGAGGCACAATCCAAATGACATTTTGAATCTTTTTTGCTACAGTCCAAAAAATCAATTTTCTGATGAAAAACGATGACCCGTTACCTGCCGAACTTTCTCCAGATGGTCGTAAATGGTAATTTTTTAATGTTTAATGTTTTGACTGTAAATGACTATTGCATATGAATTATCAATTTTGGAACTAATATAGGTGTGTTTAGAGTCATTTTAATGCCTGAAAATTGTCGAAATAGAAGCATCTGAGTAGGAGAAAAGTCTATAAAAATGGCAATTTTGGTCACATTAAGGCTTTAAAAAGTAGTTATTCAACATGAGGCACAATCCAAATGACATTTTGAATCTTTTTTGCTACAGTCCAAAAAATCAATTTTCTGATGAAAAACGATGACCCGTGACCTGCCGAACTTTCTCCAGATGGTCGTAAATGGTAATTTTTTAATGTTTAATGTTTTGACTGTAAATGACTATTGCATATGAATTATCAATTTTGGAACCAAAATAGGTGTGTTTAGAGTCATTTTAATGCCTGAAAATTGTCGAAATAGAAGCATCTGAGTAGGAGAAAAGTCTGTAAAAATGGCAATTTTGGTCACATTGAGGCTTTAATAAGTAGTTATTCAACATAAGGCACAATCCAAATGACATTTTGAATCTTTTTTTCTACAGTCCAAAAAATCAATTTTTCGATGAAAAACGATGACCCGTGACCTGTCGATTTTTCTCAAGATGGTCAGAAATGGTAATTTTGTAATGTTTATTTTTTTTAAAGTAAATGACTATTTCATGTGAATTATCACTTTTGGAACTAAAATTAGTGTGTTTAGAGTCATTTTATTGCCTGAAATTGGTCGAAATAGAAGCTTCTGAGTAGGAGAAAAATTCTGTAAAAATGGCAATTTTGGTCACATTGAGGCTTTAAAAAGTAGTTATTCAACATGAGGCACAATCCAAATGACATTTTGAATCTTTTTTTCTACAGTCCAAAAAATCAATTTTCTGATGCAAAACGATGACCCGCAACCTGTCGATTTTTCTCAAGATGGTCAGAAATGGTAAGTTTTTGAATGTTTAACTTTTTTGACCGTAAATGACTATTGCACGTGAATTATCACTTTTGGAACTAAAAGAAGAGTGTTTAGAGTCATTTTATTGCCTGAAATTGGTCGAAATAGAAGCTTCTGAGTAGGAGGAAAAGTCTGTAAAAATGGCAATTTTGGTCACATTGAGGCTTTAAAAAGTAGTTATTCAACATGAGGCACAATCCAAATGACATTTTGAATCTTTTTTTGTACAGTCCAAAAAATCAATTTTCTGATGAAAAACGATGACCCGCGACCTGTTGATTTTTCTCAAGATGGTCAGAAATGGTCATTTTTTAATGTTTAAGTTTTTTTTATAGTAGATGACTATTGCATGTGAATTATCACTTTTGGAACTAAAATAGGTGTATTTAGAGTCATTTTAATGCCTGAAAATGGTTGAAATAGAAGCTTCTGAGTAGGAGAAAAAGTCTATAAAAATGGCAATTTTGGTCACAATGAGGCTTGAAAATGTAGTTATTCAACATGAGGCACAATCCAAATGACATTTTGAATCTTTTTTTCTACAGTCCAAAAAAATCAATTTTCTGATGAAAAACGATGACCCGCGACCTGTCGATTTTTCTCAAGATGATCAGACATGGTAATTATTAATGTTTAACTTTTTTGACTGTCAATGACTATTGCATGTGAATTATCACTTTTGGAACTAAAATAAATGTGTTTAGAGTCATTTTAATGCCTGAAATTGGTCGAAATAGAAGCTTCTGAGTAGGAGAAAAAGTCTATAAAAATGGCAATTTTGGTCACATTGAGGCTTTAAAAAGTAGTTATTCAACATGAGACACAATCCAAATGACATTTTGAATCTTTTTTTCTACAGTCCAAAAAATCAATTTTCTGATGAAAAACGATGACCCGCGACCTGTCGATTTTTCTCAAGATGGTCAGAAATGGTAATTTTTTAATGTTTAATTTTTTGACTGTAAATGACTATTGTATGTGAATTATCACTTTTGGAACTAAAATGAGTGTGTTTAGAGTCATTTTAATGCCTGAAATTGGTCGAAATAGAAGCTTCTGAGTAGGAGAAAAAGTCTGTAAAAATGGCAATTTTGGTCACATTGAGGCTTTAAAAAGTAGTTATTCCACATGAGGCACAATCCAAATGACATTTTGAATCTTTTTTTTATCAGTCCAAAAAATCAATTTTCTGATGAAAAACGATGACCCGCGACCTGTCGATTTTTCTCAAGATGGTCAGAAATGGTAATTTTGTAATGTTTATTTTTTTTAAAGTAAATGACTATTTCTTGTGAATTATCACTTTTGGAACTAAAATTAGTGTGTTTAGAGTCATTTTATTGCCTGAAATTGGTCGAAATAGAAGCTTCTGAGTAGGAGAAAAAGTCTGTAAAAATGGCAATTTTGGTCACATTGAGGCTTTAAAAAGTAGTTATTCAACATGAGGCACAATCCAAATGACATTTTGAATCTATTTTTCTACAGTCCAAAAAATCAATTTTCTGATGCAAAACGATGACCCGCGACCTGTCGATTTTTCTCAAGATGGTCAGAAATGGTAATTATTAATGTTTAACTTTTTTGACTGTAAATGACTATTGCATGTGAATTATCACTTTTGGAACTAAAATAAATGTGTTTAGAGTCATTTTAATGCCTGAAATTGGTCGAAATTGAAGCTTCTGAGTAGGAGAAAAAGTCTGTAAAAATGGCAATTTTGGTCACATTGAGGCTTTAAAAAGTAGTTATTCAACATGAGACACAATCCAAATGACATTTTGAATCTTTTTTTCTACAGTCCAAAAAATCAATTTTCTGATGAAAAACGATGACCTGTCGATTTTTATAAAGATGGTCAGAAATGGTAATTTTTTAATGTTTAATTTTTTGACTGTAAATGACTATTGCATGTGAATTATCACTTTTGGAACTAAAAGAAGTGTGTTTAGAGTCATTTTATTGCCTGAAATTGGTCGAAATAGAAGCTTCTGAGTAGGAGAAAAAGTCTGTAAAAATGGCAATTTTGGTCACATTGAGGCTTTAAAAAGTAGTTATTTAACATGAGGCACAATCCAAATGACATTTTGAATCTTTTTTTCTACAGTCCAAAAAATCAATTTTCTGATGAAAAATGATGACCCGCGACCTGTTGATTTTTCTCAAGATGGTCAGAAATGGTCCTTTTTTAATGTTTAAGTTTTTTTTAAAGTAGATGACTATTGCATGTGAATTATCACTTTTGGAACTAAAATAGTGTGTTTAGAGTCATTATAATGCCTGAAAATGGTTGAAATAGAAGCTTCTGAGTAGGAGAAAAAGTCTATAAAAATGGCAATTTTGGTCACAATGAGGCTTGAAAATGTAGTTATTCAACATGAGGCACAATCCAAATGACATTTTGAATCTTTTTTTCTACAGTCCAAAAAATCAATTTTCTGATGAAAAACGATGACCCGCGACCTGTCGATTTTTCTCAAGATGATCAGAAATGGTAATTATTAATGTTTAACTTTTTTGACTGTAAATGACTATTGCATGTGAATTATCACTTTTGGAACTAAAATAAATGTGTTTAGAGTCATTTTAATGCCTGAAATTGGTGGAAATAGAAGCTTCTGAGTAGGAGAAAAAGTCTGTAAAAATGGCAATTTTGGTCACATTGAGGCTTTAAAAATTAGTTATTCAACATTAGGCACAATCCAAATAACATTTTGAATCTTTTTTTCTACAGTCCAAAAAATCAATTTTTCGATGAAAAACGATGACCCGTGACCTGTCGATTTTTCTCAAGATGGTCAGAAATGGTTATTTTGTAATGTTTATATTTTTGAAAGTAAATGACTATTGCATGTGAATTATCACTTTTGGAACTAAAATTAGTGTGTTTAGAGTCATTTTATTGCCTGAAATTTGTCGTAATAGAAGCTTCTGAGTAGGAGAAAAAGTCTGTAAAAATGGCAATTTTGGTCACATTGAGGCTTTAAAAAGTAGTTATTCAACATGAGGCACAATCCAAATGACATTTTGAATCTTTTTTTGTACAGTCCAAAAAATCAATTTTCTGATGAAAAACGATGACCCGCGACCTGTTGATTTTTCTCAAGATGGTCAGAAATGGTCATTTTTTAATGTTTAAGTTTTTTTTATAGTAGATGACTATTGCATGTGAATTATCACTTTTGGAACTAAAATAGGTGTGTTTAGAGTCATTTTAATGCCTGAAAATGGTTAAAATAGAAGCTTCTGAGTAGGAGAAAAAGTCTATAAAAATGGCAATTTTGGTCACAATGAGGCTTGAAAATGTAGTTATTCAACATGAGGCACAATCCAAATGACATTTTGAATCTTTTTTTTATCAGGCCAAAAAATCAATTTTCTGATGAAAAACGATGACCCGCGACCTGTCGATTTTTCTCAAGATGGTCAGAAATGGTAATTTTGTAATGTTTATTTTTTTAAAGTAAATGACTATTTCATGTGAATTATCACTTTTGGAACTAAAATTAGTGTGTTTAGAGTCATTTTATTGCCTGAAATTGGTCGAAATAGAAGCTTCTGAGTAGGAGAAAAAGTCTGTAAAAATGGCAATTTTGGTCACATTGAGGCTTTAAAAAGTAGTTATTCAACATGAGGCACAATCCAAATGACATTTTGAATCTTTTTTTCTACAGTCCAAAAAATCAATTTTCTGATGCAAAACGATGACCCGCGACCTGTCGATTTTTCTCAAGATGGTCAGAAATGGTAATTATTAATGTTTAACTTTTTTGACTGTAAATGACTATTGCATGTGAATTATCACTTTTGGAACTAAAATAAATGTGTTTAGAGTCATTTTAATGCCTGAAATTGGTCAAAATTGAACCTTTGAGTAGGAGAAAAAGTCTGTAAAAATGGCAATTTTGGTCACATTGAGGCTTTAAAAAGTAGTTATTCAACATGAGACACAATCCAAATGACATTTTGAATCTTTTTTTCTACAGTCCAAAAAATCAATTTTCTGATGAAAAACGATGACCCGCGACCTGTCGATTTTTATAAAGATGGTCAGAAATGGTAATTTTTTAATGTTTAATTTTTTGACTGTAAATGACTATTGCATGTGAATTATCACTTTTGGAACTAAAAGAAGTGTGTTTAGAGTCATTTTATTGCCTGAAATTGGTCGAAATAGAAGCTTCTGAGTAGGAGAAAAAGTCTGTAAAAATGGCAATTTTGGTCACATTGAGGCTTTAAAAAGTAGTTATTCAACATGAGGCACAATCCAAATGACATTTTGAATCTTTTTTTCTACAGTCCAAAAAATCAATTTTCTGATGCAAAACGATGACCCGCGACCTGTCGATTTTTCTCAAGATGGTCAGAAATGGTAATTATTAATGTTTAACTTTTTTGACTGTAAATGACTATTGCATGTGAATTATCACTTTTGGAACTAAAATAAATGTGTTTAGAGTCATTTTAATGCCTGAAATTGGTCGAAATTGAAGCTTCTGAGTAGGAGAAAAAGTCTGTAAAAATGGCAATTTTGGTCACATTGAGGCTTTAAAAAGTAGTTATTCAACATGAGACACAATCCAAATGACATTTTGAATCTTTTTTTCTACAGTCCAAAAAATCAATTTTCTGATGAAAAACGATGACCTTCGACCTGTCGATTTTTATAAAGATGGTCAGAAATGGTAATTTTTTAATGTTTAATTTTTTGACGGTAAATGACTATTGCATGTGAATTATCACTTTTGGAACTAAAATAAATGTGTTTAGAGTTATTTTAATGCCTGAAATTGGTCGAAATTGAAGCTTCTGAGTAGGAGAAAAAGTCTGTAAAAATGGCAATTTTGGTCACATTGAGGCTTTAAAAAGTAGTTATTCAACATGAGACACAATCCAAATGACATTTTGAATCTTTTTTTCTACAGTCCAAAAAATCAATTTTCTGATGAAAAACGATGACCCGCGACCTGTCGATTTTTATAAAGATGGTCAGAAATGGTAATTTTTTAATGTTTAATTTTTTGACTGTAAATGACTATTGCATGTGAATTATCACTTTTGGAACTAAAAGAAGTGTGTTTAGAGTCATTTTATTGCCTGAAATTGGTCGAAATAGAAGCTTCTGAGTAGGAGAAAAAGTCTGTAAAAATGGCAATTTTGGTCACATTGAGGCTTTAAAAAGTAGTTATTCAACATGAGGCACAATCCAAATGACATTTTGAATCTTTTTTTCTACAGTCCAAAAAATCAATTTTCTGATGCAAAACGATGACCCGCGACCTGTCGATTTTTCTCAAGATGGTCAGAAATGGTAATTATTAATGTTTAACTTTTTTGACTGTAAATGACTATTGCATGTGAATTATCACTTTTGGAACTAAAATAAATGTGTTTAGAGTCATTTTAATGCCTGAAATTGGTCGAAATTGAAGCTTCTGAGTAGGAGAAAAAGTCTGTAAAAATTGCAATTTTGGTCACATTGAGGCTTTAAAAAGTAGTTATTCAACATGAGACACAATCCAAATGACATTTTGAATCTTTTTTTCTACAGTCCAAAAAATCAATTTTCTGATGAAAAACGATGACCTGCGACCTGTCGATTTTTATAAAGATGGTCAGAAATGGTAATTTTTTAATGTTTAATTTTTTGACTGTAAATGACTATTGCATGTGAATTATCACTTTTGGAACTAAAAGAAGTGTGTTTAGAGTCATTTTATTGCCTGAAATTGGTCGAAATAGAAGCTTCTGAGTAGGAGAAAAAGTCTGTAAAAATGGCAATGTTGGTCACATTGAGGCTTTAAAAAGTAGTTATTCAACATGAGGCACAATCCAAATGACATTTTGAATCTTTTTTTGTACAGTCCAAAAAATCAATTTTCTGATGAAAAACGATGACCCGCGACCTGTTGATTTTTCTCAAGATGGTCAGAAATGGTCATTTTTTAATGTTTACGTTTTTTTTAAAGTAGATGACAATTGCATGTGAATTATCACTTTTGGAACTAAAATAGGTGTGTTTAGAGTCATTTTAATGCCTGAAAATGGTTGAAATAGAAGCTTCTGAGTAGGAGAAAAAGTCTATAAAAATGGCAATTTTGGTCACAATGAGGCTTGAAAATGTAATTATTCAACATGAGGCACAATCCAAATGACATTTTGAATCTTTTTTTCTACAGTCCAAAAAATCAATTTTCTGATGAAAAACGATGACCCGCGACCTGTCGATTTTTCTCAAGATGATCAGAAATGGTAATTATTAATGTTTAACTTTTTTGACTGTCAATGACTATTGCATGTGAATTATCACTTTTGGAACTAAAATTAGTGTGTTTAGAGTCATTTTAATGCCTGAAATTGGTCGAAATAGAAGCTTCTGAGTAGGAGGAAAAGTCTGTAAAAATGGCAATTTTGGTCACATTGAGGCTTTAAAAAGTAGTTATTCAACATGAGGCACAATCCAAATGACATTTTGAATCTTTTTTTGTACAGTCCAAAAAATCAATTTTCTGATGAAAAACGATGACCCGCGACCTGTTGATTTTTCTCAAGATGGTCAGAAATGGTCATTTTTTAATGTTTAAGTTTTTTTTATAGTAGATGACTATTGCATGTGAATTATCACTTTTGGAACTAAAATAGGTGTGTTTAGAGTCATTTTAATGCCTGAAAATGGTTGAAATAGAAGCTTCTGTGTAGGAGAAAAAGTCTGTAAAAATGGCAATTTTGGTCACATTGAGGCTTTAAAAAGTAGTTATTCAACATGGGACACAATCCAAATGACATTTTGAATCTTTTTTTCTACAGTCCAAAAAATCAATTTTCCGATGAAAAACGATGACCCGCGACCTGTCGATTTTTCTCAAGATGATCAGAAATGGTAATTATTAATGTTTAACTTTTTTGACTGTAAATGACTATTGCATGTGAATTATCACTTTTGGAACTAAAATAAGTGTGTTTAGAGTCATTTTAATGCCTGAAATTGGTGGAAATAGAAGCTTCTGGGTAGGAGAAAAAGTCTGTAAAAATGGCAATTTTGGTCACATTGAGGCTTTAAAAATTAGTTATTCAACATTAGGCACAATCCAAATGACATTTTGAATCTTTTTTTCTACAGTCCAAAAAATCAATTTTCTGATGAAAAACGATGACCCGTGACCTGTCGATTTTTCTCAAGATGGTCAGAAATGGTTATTTTGTAATGTTTATATTTTTTAAAGTAAATGACTATTGCATGTGAATTATCACTTTTGGAACTAAAATTAGTGTGTTTAGAGTCATTTTATTGCCTGAAATTTTTCGAAATAGAAGCTTCTGAGTAGGAGAAAAAGTCTGTAAAAATGGCAATTTTGGTCACATTGAGGCTTTAAAAAGTAGTTATTCAACATGAGACACAATCCAAATGACATTTTGAATCTTTTTTTCTACAGTCCAAAAAATCAATTTTCTGATGAAAAACGATGACCCACGACCTGTCGATTTTTCTCAAGATGGTCAGAAATGGTAATTTTTTAATGTTTAAGTTTTTTGACTGTAAATGACTATTGTATGTGAATTATCACTTTTGGAACTAAAATAAGTGTGTTTAGAGTCATTTTAATGCCTGAAATTGGTCGAAATAGAAGCTTCTGAGTAGGAGAAAAAGTCTGTAAAAATGGCAATTTTGGTCACATTGAGGCTTTAAAAAGTAGTTATTCCACATGAGGCACAATCCAAATGACATTTTGAATCTTTTTTTTATCAGTCCAAAGAATCAATTTTCTGATGAAAAACGATGACCCGCGACCTGTCGATTTTTCTCAAGATAGTCAAAAATGGTAATTTTTTAATGTTTAATTTTTTTACTGTAAATGACTATTGCATGTGAATTATCACTTTTGGAACTAAAATAAGTGTGTTTAGAGTCATTTTAATGCCTGAAATTGGTGGAAATAGAAGCTTCTGAGTAGGAGAAAAAGTCTGTAAAAATGGCAATTTTGGTCACATTGAGGCTTTAAAAAGTAGTTATTCAACATGAGACACAATCCAAATGACATTTTGAATCTTTTTTTCTACAGTCCAAAAAATCAATTTTCTGATGAAAAACGATGACCCGCGACCTGTCGATTTTTCTCAAGATGGTCAGAAATGGTAATTTTTTAATGTTTAATTTTTTTACTGTAAATGACTATTGCATGTGAATTATCACTTTTGGAACTAAAAGAAGTGTGTTTAGAGTCATTTTATTGCCTGAAATTGGTCGAAATAGAAGCTTCTGAGTTGGTGAAAAAGTCTGTAAAAATGGCAATTTTGGTCACATTGAGGATTTAAAAAGTAGTTATTCAACATGAGGCACAATCAAAATGACATTTTGAATCTTTTTTTGTACAGTCCAAAAAATCAATTTTCTGATGAAAAACGATGACCCACGACCTGTTGATTTTTCTCAAGATGGTCAGAAATGGTCATTTTTTAATGTTTACGTTTTTTTTAAAGTAGATGACTATTGCATGTGAATTATCACTTTTGGAACTAAAATAGGTGTGTTTAGAGTCATTTTAATGCCTGAAAATGGTTGAAATAGAAGCTTCTGAGTAGGAGAAAAAGTGTATAAAAATGGCAATTTTGGTCACAATGAGGCTTGAAAATGTAGTTATTCAACATGAGGCACAATCCAAATGACATTTTGAATCTTTTTTTCTACAGTCCAAAAAATCAATTTTCTGATGAAAAACGATGACCCGCAACCTGTCGATTTTTCTCAAGATGATCAGAAATGGTAATTATTAATGTTTAACTTTTTTGACTGTAAATGACTATTGCATGTGAATTATCACTTTTGGAACTAAAATAAATGTGTTTAGAGTCATTTTAATACCTGAAATTGGTCGAAATAGAAGCTTCTGAGTAGGAGAAAAAGTCTGTAAAAATGGCAATTTTGGTCACATTGAGGCTTTAAAAAGTAGTTATTCAACATGAGACACAATCCAAATGACATTTTGAATCTTTTTTTCTACAGTCCAAAAAATCAATTTTCTGATGAAAAACGATGACCCGCGACCTGTCGATTTTTCTCAAGATGGTCAGAAATGGTAATTTTGTAATGTTTATTTTTTTTAAAGTAAATAACTATTTCATGTGAATTATCACTTTTGGAACTAAAATTAGTGTGTTTAGAGTCATTTTATTGCCTGAAATTGGTCGAAATAGAAGCTTCTGAGTAGGAGAAAAAGTCTGTAAAAATGGCAATTTTGGTCACATTGAGGCTTTAAAAAGTAGTTATTCAACATGAGGCACAATCCAAATGACATTTTGAATCTTTTTTTCTACAGTCCAAAAAATCAATTTTCTGATGCAAAACGATGACCCGCGACCTGTCGATTTTCCTCAAGATGGTCAGAAATGGTAATTTTTTAATGTTGAATTTTTTGACTGTAAATGACTATTGCATGTGAATTATCACTTTTGGAAGTAAAATAAGTGTGTTTAGAGTCATTTTAATGCCTGAAATTGGTCGAAATAGAAGCTTCTGAGTAGGAGAAAAAGTCTGTAAAAATGGCAATTTTGGTCACATTGAGGCTTTAAAAAGTAGTTATTCCACATGAGGCACAATCCAAATGACATTTTGAATCTTTTTTTTATCAGTCCAAAGAATCAATTTTCTGATGAAAAACGATGACCCGCGACCTGTCGATTTTTCTCAAGATAGTCAAAAATGGTAATTTTTTAATGTTTAATTTTTTTACTGTAAATGACTATTGCATGTGAATTATCACTTTTGGAACTAAAATAAGTGTGTTTAGAGTCATTTTAATGCCTGAAATTGGTGGAAATAGAAGCTTCTGTGTAGGAGAAAAAGTCTGTAAAAATGGCAATTTTGGTCACATTGAGGCTTTAAAAAGTAGTTATTCAACATGAGACACAATCCAAATGACATTTTGAATCTTTTTTTCTACAGTCCAAAAAATCAATTTTCTGATGAAAAACGATGACCCGCGACCTGTCGATTTTTCTCAAGATGGTCAGAAATGGTAATTTTTTAATGTTTAATTTTTTGACTGTAAATGACTATTGCATGTGAATTATCACTTTTGGAACTAAAAGAAGTGTGTTTAGAGTCATTTTATTGCCTGAAATTGGTCGAAATAGAAGCTTCTGAGTAGGAGAAAAAGTCTGTAAAAATGGCAATTTTGGTCACATTGAGGCTTTAAAAAGTAGTTATTCAACATGAGGCACAATCCAAATGACATTTTTAATCTTTTTTTGTACAGTCCAACAAATCAATTTTCTGATGAAAAACGATGTCCCACGACCTGTTGATTTTTCTCAAGATGGTCAGAAATGGTCATTTTTTAATGTTTAAGTTTTTTTTAAAGTAGATGACTATTGCATGTGAATTATCACTTTTGGAACTAAAATAGGTGTGTTTAGAGTCATTTTAATGCCTGAAAATGGTTGAAATAGAAGCTTCTGAGTAGGAGAAAAAGTCTATAAAAATGGAAATTTTGGTCACAATGAGGCTTGAAAATGTAGTTATTCAACATGAGGCACAATCCAAATGACATTTTGAATCTTTTTTTCTACAGTCCAAAAAATCAATTTTCTGATGAAAAACGATGACCCGCGACCTGTCGATTTTTCTCAAGATGATCAGAAATGGTAATTATTAATGTTTAACTTTTTTGACTGTAAATGACTATTGCATGTGAATTATCACTTTTGGAACTAAAATAAATGTGTTTAGAGTCATTTTAATACCTGAAATTGGTCGAAATAGAAGCTTCTGAGTAGGAGAAAAAGTCTGTAAAAATGGCAATTTTGGTCACATTGAGGCTTTAAAAAGTAGTTATTCAACATGAGACACAATCCAAATGACATTTTGAATCTTTTTTTTATCAGTCCAAAAAATCAATTTTCTGATGAAAAACGATGACCCGCGACCTGTCGATTTTTCTCAAGATGGTCAGAAATGGTAATTTTGTAATGTTTATTTTTTTTAAAGTAAATGACTATTTCATGTGAATTATCACTTTTGGAACTAAAATTAGTGTGTTTAGAGTCATTTTATTGCCTGAAATTGGTCGAAATAGAAGCTTCTGAGTAGGAGAAAAAGTCTGTAAAAATGGCAATTTTGGTCACATTGAGGCTTTAAAAAGTAGTTATTCAACATGAGGCACAATCCAAATGACATTTTGAATCTTTTTTTCTACAGTCCAAAAAATCAATTTTCTGATGCAAAACGATGACCCGCGACCTGTCGATTTTCCTCAAGATGGTCAGAAATGGTAATTTTTTAATGTTGAATTTTTTGACTGTAAATGACTATTGCATGTGAATTATCACTTTTGGAAGTAAAATAAGTGTGTTTAGAGTCATTTTAATGCCTGAAATTGGTCGAAATAGAAGCTTCTGAGTAGGAGAAAAAGTCTGTAAAAATGGCAATTTTGGTCACATTGAGGCTTTAAAAAGTAGTTATTCCACATGAGGCACAATCCAAATGACATTTTGAATCTTTTTTTTATCAGTCCAAAGAATCAATTTTCTGATGAAAAACGATGACCCGCGACCTGTCGATTTTTCTCAAGATAGTCAAAAATGGTAATTTTTTAATGTTTAATTTTTTTACTGTAAATGACTATTGCATGTGAATTATCACTTTTGGAACTAAAATAAGTGTGTTTAGAGTCATTTTAATGCCTGCAATTGGTGGAAATAGAAGCTTCTGAGTAGGAGAAAAAGTCTGTAAAAATGGCAATTTTGGTCACATTGAGGCTTTAAAAAGTAGTTATTCAACATGAGACACAATCCAAATGACATTTTGAATCTTTTTTTCTACAGTCCAAAAAATCAATTTTCTGATGAAAAACGATGACCCGCGACCTGTCGATTTTTCTCAAGATGGTCAGAAATGGTAATTTTTTAATGTTTAATTTTTTGACTGTAAATGACTATTGCATGTGAATTATCACTTTTGGAACTAAAAGAAGTTTGTTTAGAGTCATTTTATTGCCTGAAATTGGTCGAAATAGAAGCTTCTGAGTAGGAGTAAAAGTCTGTAAAAATGGCAATTTTGGTCACATTGAGGCTTTAAAAAGTAGTTATTCCACATGAGGCACAATCCAAATGACATTTTGAATCTTTTTTTTATCAGTCCAAAAAATCAATTTTCTGATGAAAAACGATGACCCGCGACCTGTCGATTTTTCTCAAGATGGTCAGAAATGGTAATTTTGTAACGTTTATTTTTTTTAAAGTAAATGACTATTGTATGTGAAATATCACTTTTGGAACTAACATAAGTGTGTTTAGAGTCATTTTAATGCCTGAAATTGGTCGAAATAGAAGCTTCTGAGTAGGAGTAAAAGTCTGTAAAAATGGCAATTTTGGTCACATTGAGGCTTTAAAAAGTAGTTATTCCACATGAGGCACAATCCAAATGACATTTTGAATCTTTTTTTTATCAGTCCAAAAAATCAATTTTCTGATGAAAAACGATGACCCGCGACCTGTCGATTTTTCTCAAGATGGTCAGAAATGGTAATTTTGTAATGTTTATTTTTTTTAAAGTAAATGACTATTTCATGTGAATTATCACTTTTGGAACTAAAATTAGTGTGTTTAGAGTCATTTTATTGCCTGAAATTGGTCGAAATAGAAGCTTCTGAGTAGGAGAAAAAGTCTGTAAAAATGGCAATTTTGGTCACATTGAGGCTTTAAAAAGTAGTTATTCCACATGAGGCACAATCCAAATGACATTTTGAATCTTTTTTTTATCAGTCCAAAAAATGAATTTTCTGATGAAAAACGATGACCCGCGACCTGTCGATTTTTGTCAAGATGGTCAGAAATCGTAATTTTGTAATGTTTATTTTTTTTAAAGTAAATGACTATTTCATGTGAATTATCACTTTTGGAACTAAAATTAGTGTGTTTAGATTCATTTTATTGCCTGAAATTGGTCGAAATAGAAGCTTCTGAGTAGGAGAAAAAGTCTGTAAAAATGGCAATTTTGGTCACATTGAGGCTTTAAAAATTAGTTATTCAACATTAGGCACAATCCAAATAACATTTTGAATCTTTTTTTCTACAGTCCAAAAAATCAATTTTTCGATGAAAAACGATGACCCGTGACCTGTCGATTTTTCTCAAGATGGTCAGAAATGGTAATTATTAATGTTTAACTTTTTTGACTGTAAATGACTATTGCATGTGAATTATCACTTTGGGAACTAAAATAAATGTGTTTAGAGTCATTTTAATGCCTGAAATTGGTCGAAATTGAAGCTTCTGAGTAGGAGAAAAAGTCTGTAAAAATGGCAATTTTGGTCACATTGAGGCTTTAAAAAGTAGTTATTCCACATGAGACACAATCCAAATGACATTTTGAATCTTTTTTTCTACAGTCCAAAAAATCAATTTTCTGATGAAAAACGATGACCCGCGACCTGTCGATTTTTCTCAAGATGGTCAGAAATGGTAATTTTTTAATGTTTAATTTTTTGACTGTAAATGACTATTGCATGTGAATTATCACTTTTGGAACTAAAAGAAGTGTGTTTAGAGTCATTTTATTGCCTGAAATTGGTCGAAATAGAAGCTTCTGAGTAGGAGAAAAAGTCTGTGAAAATGGCAATTTTGGTCACATTGAGGCTTTAAAAAGTAGTTATTCAACATGAGGCACAATCCAAATGACATTTTGAATCTTTTTTGCTACAGTCCAAAAAATCAATTTTCTGATGAAAAACGATGACCCGTGACCTGCCGAACTTTCTCCAGATGGTCGTAAATGGTAATTTTTTAATGTTTAATGTTTTGACTGTAAATGACTATTGCATATGAATTATCAATTTTGGAACCAAAATAGGTGTGTTTAGAGTCATTTTAATGCCTGAAATTGGTCGAAATAGAAGCTTCTGAGTAGGAGTAAAAGTCTGTAAAAATGGCAATTTTGGTCACATTGAGGCTTTAAAAAGTAGTTATTCCACATGAGGCACAATCCAAATGACATTTTGAATCTTTTTTTTATCAGTCCAAAAAATCAATTTTCTGATGAAAAACGATGACCCGCGACCTGTCGATTTTTCTCAAGATGGTCAGAAATGGTAATTTTGTAATGTTTATTTTTTTTAAAGTAAATGACTATTTCATGTGAATTATCACTTTTGGAACTAAAATTAGTGTGTTTAGAGTCATTTTATTGCCTGAAATTGGTCGAAATAGAAGCTTCTGAGTAGGAGAAAAAGTCTGTAAAAATGGCAATTTTGGTCACATTGAGGCTTTAAAAAGTAGTTATTCCACATGAGGCACAATCCAAATGACATTTTGAATCTTTTTTTTATCATTCCAAAAAATGAATTTTCTGATGAAAAACGATGACCCGCGACCTGTCGATTTTTCTCAAGATGGTCAGAAATCGTAATTTTGTAATGTTTATTTTTTTTAAAGTAAATGACTATTTCATGTGAATTATCACTTTTGGAACTAAAATTAGTGTGTTTAGATTCATTTTATTGCCTGAAATTGGTCGAAATAGAAGCTTCTGAGTAGGAGAAAAAGTCTGTAAAAATGGCAATTTTGGTCACATTGAGGCTTTAAAAAGTAGTTATTCAACATGAGGCACAATCCAAATGACATTTTGAATCTTTTTTTCTACAGTCCAAAAAATCAATTTTCTGATGCAAAACGATGACCCGCGACCTGTCGATTTTTCTCAAGATGGTCAGAAATGGTAATTTTTTAATGTTTAATTTTTTGACTGTAAATGACTATTGCATGTGAATTATCACTTTTGGAACTAAAAGAAGTGTGTTTAGAGTCATTTTATTGCCTGAAATTGGTCGAAATAGAAGCTTCTGAGTAGGAGAAAAAGTCTGTAAAAATGGCAATTTTGGTCACATTGAGGCTTTAAAAAGTAGTTATTCAACATGAGGCACAATCCAAATGACATTTTGAATCTTTTTTGCTACAGTCCAAAAAATCAATTTTCTGATGAAAAACGATGACCCGTGACCTGCCGAACTTTCTCCAGATGGTCGTAAATGGTAATTTTTTAATGTTTAATGTTTTGACTGTAAATGACTATTGCATATGAATTATCAATTTTGGAACTAAAATAGGTGTGTTTAGAGTCATTTTAATGCCTGAAAATTGTCGAAATAGAAGCATCTGAGTAGGAGAAAAGTCTATAAAAATGGCAATTTTGGTCACATTAAGGCTTTAAAAAGTAGTTATTCAACATGAGGCACAATCCAAATGACATTTTGAATCTTTTTTGCTACAGTCCAAAAAATCAATTTTCTGATGAAAAACGATGACCCGTGACCTGCCGAACTTTCTCCAGATGGTCGTAAATGGTAATTTTTTAATGTTTAATGTTTTGACTGTAAATGACTATTGCATATGAATTATCAATTTTGGAACCAAAATAGGTGTGTTTAGAGTCATTTTAATGCCTGAAAATTGTCGAAATAGAAGCATCTGAGTAGGAGAAAAGTCTGTAAAAATGGCAATTTTGGTCACATTGAGGCTTTAATAAGTAGTTATTCAACATAAGGCACAATCCAAATGACATTTTGAATCTTTTTTTCTACAGTCCAAAAAATCAATTTTTCGATGAAAAACGATGACCCGTGACCTGTCGATTTTTCTCAAGATGGTCAGAAATGGTAATTTTGTAATGTTTATTTTTTTTAAAGTAAATGACTATTTCATGTGAATTATCACTTTTGGAACTAAAATTAGTGTGTTTAGAGTCATTTTAATGCCTGAAATTGGTCGAAATAGAAGCTTCTGAGTAGGAGAAAAATTCTGTAAAAATGGCAATTTTGGTCACATTGAGGCTTTAAAAAGTAGTTATTCAACATGAGGCACAATCCAAATGACATTTTGAATCTTTTTTTCTACAGTCCAAAAAATCAATTTTCTGATGCAAAACGATGACCCGCAACCTGTCGATTTTTCTCAAGATGGTCAGAAATGGTAAGTTTTTTAATGTTTAATTTTTTTGACCGTAAATGACTATTGCACGTGAATTATCACTTTTGGAACTAAAATAAATGTGTTTAGAGTCATTTTATTGCCTGAAATTGGTCGAAATAGAAGCTTCTGAGTAGGAGAAAAAGTCTGTACAAATGGCAATTTTGGTCACATTGAGGCTTTAAAAAGTAGTTATTCAACATGAGGCACAATCCAAATGACATTTTGAATCTTTTTTTCTACAGTCCAAAAAATCAATTTTCTGATGAAAAACGATGACCCGCGACCTGTCGATTTTTCTCAAGATGGTCAGAAATGGTAATTTTTTAATGTTTAATTTTTTGACTGTAAATGACTATTGCAAATGAATTATCACTTTTGGAACTAAAAGAAGTGTGTTTAGAGTCATTTTATTGCCTGAAATTGGTCGAAATAGAAGCTTCTGAGTAGGAGGAAAAGTCTGTAAAAATGGCAATTTTGGTCACATTGAGGCTTTAAAAAGTAGTTATTCAACATGAGGCACAATCCAAATGACATTTTGAATCTTTTTTTGTACAGTCCAAAAAATCAATTTTCTGATGAAAAACGATGACCCGCGACCTGTTGATTTTTCTCAAGATGGTCAGAAATGGTCATTTTTTAATGTTTAAGTTTTTTTTATAGTAGATGACTATTGCATGTGAATTATCACTTTTGGAACTAAAATAGGTGTGTTTAGAGTCATTTTAATGCCTGAAAATGGTTGAAATAGTGAGTAGGAGAAAAAGTCTATAAAAATGGCAATTTTGGTCACAATGAGGCTTGAAAATGTAGTTATTCAACATGAGGCACAATCCAAATGACATTTTGAATCTTTTTTTCTACAGTCCAAAAAAATCAATTTTCTGATGAAAAACGATGACCCGCGACCTGTCGATTTTTCTCAAGATGATCAGACATGGTAATTATTAATGTTTAACTTTTTTGACTGTCAATGACTATTGCATGTGAATTATCACTTTTGGAACTAAAATAAATGTGTTTAGAGTCATTTTAATGCCTGAAATTGGTCGAAATAGAAGCTTCTGAGTAGGAGAAAAAGTCTATAAAAATGGCAATTTTGGTCACATTGAGGCTTTAAAAAGTAGTTATTCAACATGAGACACAATCCAAATGACATTTTGAATCTTTTTTTCTACAGTCCAAAAAATCAATTTTCTGATGAAAAACGATGACCCGCGACCTGTCGATTTTTCTCAAGATGGTCAGAAATGGTAATTTTTTAATGTTTAATTTTTTGACTGTAAATGACTATTGTATGTGAATTATCACTTTTGGAACTAAAATGAGTGTGTTTAGAGTCATTTTAATGCCTGAAATTGGTCGAAATAGAAGCTTCTGAGTAGGAGAAAAAGTCTGTAAAAATGGCAATTTTGGTCACATTGAGGCTTTAAAAAGTAGTTATTCCACATGAGGCACAATCCAAATGACATTTTGAATCTTTTTTTTATCAGTCCAAAAAATCAATTTTCTGATGAAAAACGATGACCCGCGACCTGTCGATTTTTCTCAAGATGGTCAGAAATGGTAATTTTGTAATGTTTATTTTTTTTAAAGTAAATGACTATTTCTTGTGAATTATCACTTTTGGAACTAAAATTAGTGTGTTTAGAGTCATTTTATTGCCTGAAATTGGTCGAAATAGAAGCTTCTGAGTAGGAGAAAAAGTCTGTAAAAATGGCAATTTTGGTCACATTGAGGCTTTAAAAAGTAGTTATTCAACATGAGGCACAATCCAAATGACATTTTGAATCTATTTTTCTACAGTCCAAAAAATCAATTTTCTGATGCAAAACGATGACCCGCGACCTGTCGATTTTTCTCAAGATGGTCAGAAATGGTAATTATTAATGTTTAACTTTTTTGACTGTAAATGACTATTGCATGTGAATTATCACTTTTGGAACTAAAATAAATGTGTTTAGAGTCATTTTAATGCCTGAAATTGGTCGAAATTGAAGCTTCTGAGTAGGAGAAAAAGTCTGTAAAAATGGCAATTTTGGTCACATTGAGGCTTTAAAAAGTAGTTATTCAACATGAGACACAATCCAAATGACATTTTGAATCTTTTTTTCTACAGTCCAAAAAATCAATTTTCTGATGAAAAACGATGACCTGTCGATTTTTATAAAGATGGTCAGAAATGGTAATTTTTTAATGTTTAATTTTTTGACTGTAAATGACTATTGCATGTGAATTATCACTTTTGGAACTAAAAGAAGTGTGTTTAGAGTCATTTTATTGCCTGAAATTGGTCGAAATAGAAGCTTCTGAGTAGGAGAAAAAGTCTGTAAAAATGGCAATTTTGGTCACATTGAGGCTTTAAAAAGTAGTTATTCAACATGAGGCAAAATCCAAATGACATTTTGAATCTTTTTTTCTACAGTCCAAAAAATCAATTTTCTGATGAAAAATGATGACCCGCGACCTGTTGATTTTTCTCAAGATGGTCAGAAATGGTCCTTTTTTAATGTTTAAGTTTTTTTTAAAGTAGATGACTATTGCATGTGAATTATCACTTTTGGAACTAAAATAGGTGTGTTTAGAGTCATTATAATGCCTGAAAATGGTTGAAATAGAAGCTTCTGAGTAGGAGAAAAAGTCTATAAAAATGGCAATTTTGGTCACAATGAGGCTTGAAAATGTAGTTATTCAACATGAGGCACAATCCAAATGACATTTTGAATCTTTTTTTCTACAGTCCAAAAAATCAATTTTCTGATGAAAAACGATGACCCGCGACCTGTCGATTTTTCTCAAGATGATCAGAAATGGTAATTATTAATGTTTAACTTTTTTGACTGTAAATGACTATTGCATGTGAATTATCACTTTTGGAACTAAAATAAATGTGTTTAGAGTCATTTTAATGCCTGAAATTGGTGGAAATAGAAGCTTCTGAGTAGGAGAAAAAGTCTGTAAAAATGGCAATTTTGGTCACATTGAGGCTTTAAAAAGTAGTAATTCCACATGAGGCACAATCCAAATAACATTTTGAATCTTTTTTTCTACAGTCCAAAAAATCAATTTTTCGATGAAAAACGATGACCCGTGACCTGTCGATTTTTCTCAAGATGGTCAGAAATGGTTATTTTGTAATGTTTATATTTTTGAAAGTAAATGACTATTGCATGTGAATTATCACTTTTGGAACAAAAATTAGTGTGTTTAGAGTCATTTTATTGCCTGAAATTTGTCGTAATAGAAGCTTCTGAGTAGGAGAAAAAGTCTGTAAAAATGGCAATTTTGGTCACATTGAGGCTTTAAAAAGTAGTTATTCAACATGAGGCACAATCCAAATGACATTTTGAATCTTTTTTTGTACAGTCCAAAAAATCAATTTTCTGATGAAAAACGATGACCCGCGACCTGTTGATTTTTCTCAAGATGGTCAGAAATGGTCATTTTTTAATGTTTAAGTTTTTTTTATAGTAGATGACTATTGCATGTGAATTATCACTTTTGGAACTAAAATAGGTGTGTTTAGAGTCATTTTAATGCCTGAAAATGGTTAAAATAGAAGCTTCTGAGTAGGAGAAAAAGTCTATAAAAATGGCAATTTTGGTCACAATGAGGCTTGAAAATGTAGTTATTCAACATGAGGCACAATCCAAATGACATTTTGAATCTTTTTTTCTACAGTCCAAAAAAATCAATTTTCTGATGAAAAACGATGACCCGCGACCTGTCGATTTTTCTCAAGATGGTCAGAAATGGTAATTTTTTAATGTTTAATTTTTTGACTGTAAATGACTATTGTTTGTGAATTATCACTTTTGGAACTAAAATTAGTGTGTTTAGAGTCATTTTAATGCCTGAAATTGGTCGAAATAGAAGCTTCTGAGTAGGAGAAAAAGTCTGTAAAAATGGCAATTTTGGTCACATTGAGGCTTTAAAAAGTAGTTATTCCACATGAGGCACAATCCAAATGACATTTTGAATCTTTTTTTTATCAGGCCAAAAAATCAATTTTCTGATGAAAAACGATGACCCGCGACCTGTCGATTTTTCTCAAGATGGTCAGAAATGGTAATTTTGTAATGTTTATTTTTTTAAAGTAAATGACTATTTCATGTGAATTATCACTTTTGGAACTAAAATTAGTGTGTTTAGAGTCATTTTATTGCCTGAAATTGGTCGAAATAGAAGCTTCTGAGTAGGAGAAAAAGTCTGTAAAAATGGCAATTTTGGTCACATTGAGGCTTTAAAAAGTAGTTATTCAACATGAGGCACAATCCAAATGACATTTTGAATCTTTTTTTCTACAGTCCAAAAAATCAATTTTCTGATGCAAAACGATGACCCGCGACCTGTCGATTTTTCTCAAGATGGTCAGAAATGGTAATTATTAATGTTTAACTTTTTTGACTGTAAATGACTATTGCATGTGAATTATCACTTTTGGAACTAAAATAAATGTGTTTAGAGTCATTTTAATGCCTGAAATTGGTCAAAATTGAACCTTTGAGTAGGAGAAAAAGTCTGTAAAAATGGCAATTTTGGTCACATTGAGGCTTTAAAAAGTAGTTATTCAACATGAGACACAATCCAAATGACATTTTGAATCTTTTTTTCTACAGTCCAAAAAATCAATTTTCTGATGAAAAACGATGACCCGCGACCTGTCGATTTTTATAAAGATGGTCAGAAATGGTAATTATTAATGTTTAACTTTTTTGACTGTAAATGACTATTGCATGTGAATTATCACTTTTGGAACTAAAATAAATGTGTTTAGAGTCATTTTAATGCCTGAAATTGGTCGAAATTGAAGCTTCTGAGTAGGAGAAAAAGTCTGTAAAAATGGCAATTTTGGTCACATTGAGGCTTTAAAAAGTAGTTATTCAACATGAGACACAATCCAAATGACATTTTGAATCTTTTTTTCTACAGTCCAAAAAATCAATTTTCTGATGAAAAACGATGACCTGCGACCTGTCGATTTTTATAAAGATGGTCAGAAATGGTAATTTTTTAATGTTTAATTTTTTGACTGTAAATGACTATTGCATGTGAATTATCACTTTTGGAACTAAAAGAAGTGTGTTTAGAGTCATTTTATTGCCTGAAATTGGTCGAAATAGAAGCTTCTGAGTAGGAGAAAAAGTCTGTAAAAATGGCAATGTTGGTCACATTGAGGCTTTAAAAAGTAGTTATTCAACATGAGGCACAATCCAAATGACATTTTGAATCTTTTTTTGTACAGTTCAAAAAATCAATTTTCTGATGAAAAACGATGACCCGCGACCTGTTGATTTTTCTCAAGATGGTCAGAAATGGTCATTTTTTAATGTTTACGTTTTTTTTAAAGTAGATGACTATTGCATGTGAATTATCACTTTTGGAACTAAAATAGGTGTGTTTAGAGTCATTTTAATGCCTGAAAATGGTTGAAATAGAAGCTTCTGAGTAGGAGAAAAGTCTATAAAAATGGCAATTTTGGTCACAATGAGGCTTGAAAATGTAGTTATTTAACATGAGGCACAATCCAAATGACATTTTGAATCTTTTTTTCTACAGTCCAAAAAATCAATTTTCTGATGAAAAACGATGACCCGCGACCTGTCGATTTTTCTCAAGATGATCAGAAATGGTAATTATTAATGTTTAACTTTTTTGACTGTCAATGACTATTGCATGTGAATTATCACTTTTGGAACTAAAATTAGTGTGTTTAGAGTCATTTTAATGCCTGAAATTGGTCGAAATAGAAGCTTCTGAGTAGGAGGAAAAGTCTGTAAAAACTGGCAATTTTGGTCACATTGAGGCTTTAAAAAGTAGTTATTCAACATGAGGCACAATCCAAATGACATTTTGAATCTTTTTTTGTACAGTCCAAAAAATCAATTTTCTGATGAAAAACGATGATCCGCGACCTGTTGATTTTTCTCAAGATGGTCAGAAATGGTCATTTTTTAATGTTTAAGTTTTTTTTATAGTAGATGACTATTGCATGTGAATTATCACTTTTGGAACTAAAATAGGTGTGTTTAGAGTCATTTTAATGCCTGAAAATGGTTGAAATAGAGGCTTCTGTGTAGGAGAAAAAGTCTGTAAAAATGGCAATTTTGGTCACATTGAGGCTTTAAAAAGTAGTTATTCAACATGGGACACAATCCAAATGACATTTTGAATCTTTTTTTCTACAGTCCAAAAAATCAATTTTCCGATGAAAAACGATGACCCGCGACCTGTCGATTTTTCTCAAGATGATCAGAAATGGTAATTATTAATGTTTAACTTTTTTGACTGTAAATGACTATTGCATGTGAATTATCACTTTTGGAACTAAAATAAGTGTGTTTAGAGTCATTTTAATGCCTGAAATTGGTGGAAATAGAAGCTTCTGGGTAGGAGAAAAAGTCTGTAAAAATGGCAATTTTGGTCACATTGAGGCTTTAAAAATTAGTTATTCAACATTAGGCACAATCCAAATGACATTTTGAATCTTTTTTTCTACAGTCCAAAAAATCAATTTTCTGATGAAAAACGATGACCCGTGACCTGTCGATTTTTCTCAAGATGGTCAGAAATGGTTATTTTGTAATGTTTATATTTTTGAAAGTAAATGACTATTGCATGTGAATTATCACTTTTGGAACTAAAATTAGTGTGTTTAGAGTCATTTTATTGCCTGAAATTTTTCGAAATAGAAGCTTCTGAGTAGGAGAAAAAGTCTGTAAAAATGGCAATTTTGGTCACATTGAGGCTTTAAAAAGTAGTTATTCAACATGAGACACAATCCAAATGACATTTTGAATCTTTTTTTCTACAGTCCAAAAAATCAATTTTCTGATGAAAAACGATGACCCACGACCTGTCGATTTTTCTCAAGATGGTCAGAAATGGTAAGTTTTTTAATGTTTAACTTTTTTGACCATAAATGACTATTGCACGTGAATTATCACTTTTGGAACTAAAATAAATGTGTTTAGAGTCATTTTATTGCCTGAAATTGGTCGAAATAGAAGCTTCTGAGTAGGAGAAAAAGTCTGTACAAATGGCAATTTTGGTCACATTGAGGCTTTAAAAAGTAGTTATTCAACATGAGGCACAATCCAAATGACATTTTGAATCTTTTTTTCTACAGTCCAAAAAATCAATTTTCTGATGAAAAACGATGACCCGCGACCTGTCGATTTTTCTCAAGATGGTCAGAAATGGTAATTTTTTAATGTTTAATTTTTTGACTGTAAATGACTATTGCAAATGAATTATCACTTTTGGAACTAAAAGAAGTGTGTTTAGAGTCATTTTATTGCCTGAAATTGGTCGAAATAGAAGCTTCTGAGTAGGAGGAAAAGTCTGTAAAAATGGCAATTTTGGTCACATTGAGGCTTTAAAAAGTAGTTATTCAACATGAGGCACAATCCAAATGACATTTTGAATCTTTTTTTGTACAGTCCAAAAAATCAATTTTCTGATGAAAAACGATGACCCGCGACCTGTTGATTTTTCTCAAGATGGTCAGAAATGGTCATTTTTTAATGTTTAAGTTTTTTTTATAGTAGATGACTATTGCATGTGAATTATCACTTTTGGAACTAAAATAGGTGTGTTTAGAGTCATTTTAATGCCTGAAAATGGTTGAAATAGTGAGTAGGAGAAAAAGTCTATAAAAATGGCAATTTTGGTCACAATGAGGCTTGAAAATGTAGTTATTCAACATGAGGCACAATCCAAATGACATTTTGAATCTTTTTTTCTACAGTCCAAAAAAATCAATTTTCTGATGAAAAACGATGACCCGCGACCTGTCGATTTTTCTCAAGATGATCAGACATGGTAATTATTAATGTTTAACTTTTTTGACTGTCAATGACTATTGCATGTGAATTATCACTTTTGGAACTAAAATAAATGTGTTTAGAGTCATTTTAATGCCTGAAATTGGTCGAAATAGAAGCTTCTGAGTAGGAGAAAAAGTCTATAAAAATGGCAATTTTGGTCACATTGAGGCTTTAAAAAGTAGTTATTCAACATGAGACACAATCCAAATGACATTTTGAATCTTTTTTTCTACAGTCCAAAAAATCAATTTTCTGATGAAAAACGATGACCCGCGACCTGTCGATTTTTCTCAAGATGGTCAGAAATGGTAATTTTTTAATGTTTAATTTTTTGACTGTAAATGACTATTGTATGTGAATTATCACTTTTGGAACTAAAATGAGTGTGTTTAGAGTCATTTTAATGCCTGAAATTGGTCGAAATAGAAGCTTCTGAGTAGGAGAAAAAGTCTGTAAAAATGGCAATTTTGGTCACATTGAGGCTTTAAAAAGTAGTTATTCCACATGAGGCACAATCCAAATGACATTTTGAATCTTTTTTTTATCAGTCCAAAAAATCAATTTTCTGATGAAAAACGATGACCCGCGACCTGTCGATTTTTCTCAAGATGGTCAGAAATGGTAATTTTGTAATGTTTATTTTTTTTAAAGTAAATGACTATTTCTTGTGAATTATCACTTTTGGAACTAAAATTAGTGTGTTTAGAGTCATTTTATTGCCTGAAATTGGTCGAAATAGAAGCTTCTGAGTAGGAGAAAAAGTCTGTAAAAATGGCAATTTTGGTCACATTGAGGCTTTAAAAAGTAGTTATTCAACATGAGGCACAATCCAAATGACATTTTGAATCTATTTTTCTACAGTCCAAAAAATCAATTTTCTGATGCAAAACGATGACCCGCGACCTGTCGATTTTTCTCAAGATGGTCAGAAATGGTAATTATTAATGTTTAACTTTTTTGACTGTAAATGACTATTGCATGTGAATTATCACTTTTGGAACTAAAATAAATGTGTTTAGAGTCATTTTAATGCCTGAAATTGGTCGAAATTGAAGCTTCTGAGTAGGAGAAAAAGTCTGTAAAAATGGCAATTTTGGTCACATTGAGGCTTTAAAAAGTAGTTATTCAACATGAGACACAATCCAAATGACATTTTGAATCTTTTTTTCTACAGTCCAAAAAATCAATTTTCTGATGAAAAACGATGACCTGTCGATTTTTATAAAGATGGTCAGAAATGGTAATTTTTTAATGTTTAATTTTTTGACTGTAAATGACTATTGCATGTGAATTATCACTTTTGGAACTAAAAGAAGTGTGTTTAGAGTCATTTTATTGCCTGAAATTGGTCGAAATAGAAGCTTCTGAGTAGGAGAAAAAGTCTGTAAAAATGGCAATTTTGGTCACATTGAGGCTTTAAAAAGTAGTTATTCAACATGAGGCAAAATCCAAATGACATTTTGAATCTTTTTTTCTACAGTCCAAAAAATCAATTTTCTGATGAAAAATGATGACCCGCGACCTGTTGATTTTTCTCAAGATGGTCAGAAATGGTCCTTTTTTAATGTTTAAGTTTTTTTTAAAGTAGATGACTATTGCATGTGAATTATCACTTTTGGAACTAAAATAGGTGTGTTTAGAGTCATTATAATGCCTGAAAATGGTTGAAATAGAAGCTTCTGAGTAGGAGAAAAAGTCTATAAAAATGGCAATTTTGGTCACAATGAGGCTTGAAAATGTAGTTATTCAACATGAGGCACAATCCAAATGACATTTTGAATCTTTTTTTCTACAGTCCAAAAAATCAATTTTCTGATGAAAAACGATGACCCGCGACCTGTCGATTTTTCTCAAGATGATCAGAAATGGTAATTATTAATGTTTAACTTTTTTGACTGTAAATGACTATTGCATGTGAATTATCACTTTTGGAACTAAAATAAATGTGTTTAGAGTCATTTTAATGCCTGAAATTGGTGGAAATAGAAGCTTCTGAGTAGGAGAAAAAGTCTGTAAAAATGGCAATTTTGGTCACATTGAGGCTTTAAAAAGTAGTAATTCCACATGAGGCACAATCCAAATAACATTTTGAATCTTTTTTTCTACAGTCCAAAAAATCAATTTTTCGATGAAAAACGATGACCCGTGACCTGTCGATTTTTCTCAAGATGGTCAGAAATGGTTATTTTGTAATGTTTATATTTTTGAAAGTAAATGACTATTGCATGTGAATTATCACTTTTGGAACAAAAATTAGTGTGTTTAGAGTCATTTTATTGCCTGAAATTTGTCGTAATAGAAGCTTCTGAGTAGGAGAAAAAGTCTGTAAAAATGGCAATTTTGGTCACATTGAGGCTTTAAAAAGTAGTTATTCAACATGAGGCACAATCCAAATGACATTTTGAATCTTTTTTTGTACAGTCCAAAAAATCAATTTTCTGATGAAAAACGATGACCCGCGACCTGTTGATTTTTCTCAAGATGGTCAGAAATGGTCATTTTTTAATGTTTAAGTTTTTTTTATAGTAGATGACTATTGCATGTGAATTATCACTTTTGGAACTAAAATAGGTGTGTTTAGAGTCATTTTAATGCCTGAAAATGGTTAAAATAGAAGCTTCTGAGTAGGAGAAAAAGTCTATAAAAATGGCAATTTTGGTCACAATGAGGCTTGAAAATGTAGTTATTCAACATGAGGCACAATCCAAATGACATTTTGAATCTTTTTTTCTACAGTCCAAAAAAATCAATTTTCTGATGAAAAACGATGACCCGCGACCTGTCGATTTTTCTCAAGATGGTCAGAAATGGTAATTTTTTAATGTTTAATTTTTTGACTGTAAATGACTATTGTTTGTGAATTATCACTTTTGGAACTAAAATTAGTGTGTTTAGAGTCATTTTAATGCCTGAAATTGGTCGAAATAGAAGCTTCTGAGTAGGAGAAAAAGTCTGTAAAAATGGCAATTTTGGTCACATTGAGGCTTTAAAAAGTAGTTATTCCACATGAGGCACAATCCAAATGACATTTTGAATCTTTTTTTTATCAGGCCAAAAAATCAATTTTCTGATGAAAAACGATGACCCGCGACCTGTCGATTTTTCTCAAGATGGTCAGAAATGGTAATTTTGTAATGTTTATTTTTTTAAAGTAAATGACTATTTCATGTGAATTATCACTTTTGGAACTAAAATTAGTGTGTTTAGAGTCATTTTATTGCCTGAAATTGGTCGAAATAGAAGCTTCTGAGTAGGAGAAAAAGTCTGTAAAAATGGCAATTTTGGTCACATTGAGGCTTTAAAAAGTAGTTATTCAACATGAGGCACAATCCAAATGACATTTTGAATCTTTTTTTCTACAGTCCAAAAAATCAATTTTCTGATGCAAAACGATGACCCGCGACCTGTCGATTTTTCTCAAGATGGTCAGAAATGGTAATTATTAATGTTTAACTTTTTTGACTGTAAATGACTATTGCATGTGAATTATCACTTTTGGAACTAAAATAAATGTGTTTAGAGTCATTTTAATGCCTGAAATTGGTCAAAATTGAACCTTTGAGTAGGAGAAAAAGTCTGTAAAAATGGCAATTGTGGTCACATTGAGGCTTTAAAAAGTAGTTATTCAACATGAGACACAATCCAAATGACATTTTGAATCTTTTTTTCTACAGTCCAAAAAATCAATTTTCTGATGAAAAACGATGACCCGCGACCTGTCGATTTTTATAAAGATGGTCAGAAATGGTAATTATTAATGTTTAACTTTTTTGACTGTAAATGACTATTGCATGTGAATTATCACTTTTGGAACTAAAATAAATGTGTTTAGAGTCATTTTAATGCCTGAAATTGGTCGAAATTGAAGCTTCTGAGTAGGAGAAAAAGTCTGTAAAAATGGCAATTTTGGTCACATTGAGGCTTTAAAAAGTAGTTATTCAACATGAGACACAATCCAAATGACATTTTGAATCTTTTTTTCTACAGTCCAAAAAATCAATTTTCTGATGAAAAACGATGACCTGCGACCTGTCGATTTTTATAAAGATGGTCAGAAATGGTAATTTTTTAATGTTTAATTTTTTGACTGTAAATGACTATTGCATGTGAATTATCACTTTTGGAACTAAAAGAAGTGTGTTTAGAGTCATTTTATTGCCTGAAATTGGTCGAAATAGAAGCTTCTGAGTAGGAGAAAAAGTCTGTAAAAATGGCAATGTTGGTCACATTGAGGCTTTAAAAAGTAGTTATTCAACATGAGGCACAATCCAAATGACATTTTGAATCTTTTTTTGTACAGTCCAAAAAATCAATTTTCTGATGAAAAACGATGACCCGCGACCTGTTGATTTTTCTCAAGATGGTCAGAAATGGTCATTTTTTAATGTTTACGTTTTTTTTAAAGTAGATGACTATTGCATGTGAATTATCACTTTTGGAACTAAAATAGGTGTGTTTAGAGTCATTTTAATGCCTGAAAATGGTTGAAATAGAAGCTTCTGAGTAGGAGAAAAGTCTATAAAAATGGCAATTTTGGTCACAATGAGGCTTGAAAATGTAGTTATTCAACATGAGGCACAATCCAAATGACATTTTGAATCTTTTTTTCTACAGTCCAAAAAATCAATTTTCTGATGAAAAACGATGACCCGCGACCTGTCGATTTTTCTCAAGATGATCAGAAATGGTAATTATTAATGTTTAACTTTTTTGACTGTCAATGACTATTGCATGTGAATTATCACTTTTGGAACTAAAATTAGTGTGTTTAGAGTCATTTTAATGCCTGAAATTGGTCGAAATAGAAGCTTCTGAGTAGGAGGAAAAGTCTGTAAAAACTGGCAATTTTGGTCACATTGAGGCTTTAAAAAGTAGTTATTCAACATGAGGCACAATCCAAATGACATTTTGAATCTTTTTTTGTACAGTCCAAAAAATCAATTTTCTGATGAAAAACGATGATCCGCGACCTGTTGATTTTTCTCAAGATGGTCAGAAATGGTCATTTTTTAATGTTTAAGTTTTTTTTATAGTAGATGACTATTGCATGTGAATTATCACTTTTGGAACTAAAATAGGTGTGTTTAGAGTCATTTTAATGCCTGAAAATGGTTGAAATAGAGGCTTCTGTGTAGGAGAAAAAGTCTGTAAAAATGGCAATTTTGGTCACATTGAGGCTTTAAAAAGTAGTTATTCAACATGGGACACAATCCAAATGACATTTTGAATCTTTTTTTCTACAGTCCAAAAAATCAATTTTCCGATGAAAAACGATGACCCGCGACCTGTCGATTTTTCTCAAGATGATCAGAAATGGTAATTATTAATGTTTAACTTTTTTGACTGTAAATGACTATTGCATGTGAATTATCACTTTTGGAACTAAAATAAGTGTGTTTAGAGTCATTTTAATGCCTGAAATTGGTGGAAATAGAAGCTTCTGGGTAGGAGAAAAAGTCTGTAAAAATGGCAATTTTGGTCACATTGAGGCTTTAAAAATTAGTTATTCAACATTAGGCACAATCCAAATGACATTTTGAATCTTTTTTTCTACAGTCCAAAAAATCAATTTTCTGATGAAAAACGATGACCCGTGACCTGTCGATTTTTCTCAAGATGGTCAGAAATGGTTATTTTGTAATGTTTATATTTTTGAAAGTAAATGACTATTGCATGTGAATTATCACTTTTGGAACTAAAATTAGTGTGTTTAGAGTCATTTTATTGCCTGAAATTTTTCGAAATAGAAGCTTCTGAGTAGGAGAAAAAGTCTGTAAAAATGGCAATTTTGGTCACATTGAGGCTTTAAAAAGTAGTTATTCAACATGAGACACAATCCAAATGACATTTTGAATCTTTTTTTCTACAGTCCAAAAAATCAATTTTCTGATGAAAAACGATGACCCACGACCTGTCGATTTTTCTCAAGATGGTCAGAAATGGTAATTTTTTAATGTTTAAGTTTTTTGACTGTAAATGACTATTGTATGTGAATTATCACTTTTGGAACTAAAATAAGTGTGTTTAGAGTCATTTTAATGCCTGAAATTGGTCGAAATAGAAGCTTCTGAGTAGGAGAAAAAGTCTGTAAAAATGGCAATTTTGGTCACATTGAGGCTTTAAAAAGTAGTTATTCCACATGAGGCACAATCCAAATGACATTTTGAATCTTTTTTTTATCAGTCCAAAGAATCAATTTTCTGATGAAAAACGATGACCCGCGACCTGTCGATTTTTCTCAAGATAGTCAAAAATGGTAATTTTTTAATGTTTAATTTTTTTACTGTAAATGACTATTGCATGTGAATTATCACTTTTGGAACTAAAATAAGTGTGTTTAGAGTCATTTTAATGCCTGAAATTGGTGGAAATAGAAGCTTCTGAGTAGGAGAAAAAGTCTGTAAAAATGGCAATTTTGGTCACATTGAGGCTTTAAAAAGTAGTTATTCAACATGAGACACAATCCAAATGACATTTTGAATCTTTTTTTCTACAGTCCAAAAAATCAATTTTCTGATGAAAAACGATGACCCGCGACCTGTCGATTTTTCTCAAGATGGTCAGAAATGGTAATTTTTTAATGTTTAATTTTTTTACTGTAAATGACTATTGCATGTGAATTATCACTTTTGGAACTAAAAGAAGTGTGTTTAGAGTCATTTTATTGCCTGAAATTGGTCGAAATAGAAGCTTCTGAGTAGGAGAAAAAGTCTGTAAAAATGGCAATTTTGGTCACATTGAGGCTTCAAAAAGTAGTTATTCAACATGAGGCACAATCAAAATGACATTTTGAATCTTTTTTTGTACAGTCCAAAAAATCAATTTTCTGATGAAAAACGATGACCCACGACCTGTTGATTTTTCTCAAGATGGTCAGAAATGGTCATTTTTTAATGTTTACGTTTTTTTTAAAGTAGATGACTATTGCATGTGAATTATCACTTTTGGAACTAAAATAGGTGTGTTTAGAGTCATTTTAATGCCTGAAAATGGTTGAAATAGAAGCTTCTGAGTAGGAGAAAAAGTCTATAAAAATGGCAATTTTGGTCACAATGAGGCTTGAAAATGTAGTTATTCAACATGAGGCACAATCCAAATGACATTTTGAATCTTTTTTTCTACAGTCCAAAAAATCAATTTTCTGATGAAAAACGATGACCCGCAACCTGTCGATTTTTCTCAAGATGATCAGAAATGGTAATTATTAATGTTTAACTTTTTTGACTGTAAATGACTATTGCATGTGAATTATCACTTTTGGAACTAAAAGAAGTGTGTTTAGAGTCATTTTAATGCCTGAAATTGGTGGAAATAGAAGCTTCTGTGTAGGAGAAAAAGTCTGTAAAAATGGCAATTTTGGTCACATTGAGGCTTTAAAAATTAGTTATTCAACATTAGGCACAATCCAAATAACATTTTGAATCTTTTTTTCTACAGTCCAAAAAATCAATTTTTCGATGAAAAACGATGACCCGCGACCTGTCGATTTTCCTCAAGATGGTCAGAAATGGTAATTTTTTAATGTTGAATTTTTTGACTGTAAATGACTATTGCATGTGAATTATCACTTTTGGAAGTAAAATAAGTGTGTTTAGAGTCATTTTAATGCCTGAAATTGGTCGAAATAGAAGCTTCTGAGTAGGAGAAAAAGTCTGTAAAAATGGCAATTTTGGTCACATTGAGGCTTTAAAAAGTAGTTATTCCACATGAGGCACAATCCAAATGACATTTTGAATCTTTTTTTTATCAGTCCAAAGAATCAATTTTCTGATGAAAAACCATGACCCGCGACCTGTCGATTTTTCTCAAGATAGTCAAAAATGGTAATTTTTTAATGTTTAATTTTTTTACTGTAAATGACTATTGCATGTGAATTATCACTTTTGGAACTAAAATAAGTGTGTTTAGAGTCATTTTAATGCCTGAAATTGGTGGAAATAGAAGCTTCTGAGTAGGAGAAAAAGTCTGTAAAAATGGCAATTTTGGTCACATTGAGGCTTTAAAAAGTAGTTATTCAACATGAGACACAATCCAAATGACATTTTGAATCTTTTTTTCTACAGTCCAAAAAATCAATTTTCTGATGAAAAACGATGACCCGCGACCTGTCGATTTTTCTCAAGATGGTCAAAAATGGTAATTTTTTAATGTTTAATTTTTTTACTGTAAATGACTATTGCATGTGAATTATCACTTTTGGAACTAAAATAAGTGTGTTTAGAGTCATTTTAATGCCTGAAATTGGTGGAAATAGAAGCTTCTGTGTAGGAGAAAAAGTCTGTAAAAATGGCAATTTTGGTCACATTGAGGCTTTAAAAATTAGTTATTCAACATCAGGCACAATCCAAATGACATTTTGAATCTTTTTTTCTACAGTCCAAAAAATCAATTTTCTGATGAAAAACGATGACCCGTGACCTGTCGATTTTTCTCAAGATGGTCAGAAATGGTTATTTTGTAATGTTTATATTTTTGAAAGTAAATGACTATTGCATGTGAATTATCACTTTTGGAACTAAAATTAGTGTGTTTAGAGTCATTTTATTGCCTGAAAGTTTTCGAAATAGAAGCTTCTGAGTAGGAGAAAAAGTCTGTAAAAATGGCAATTTTGGTCACATTGAGGCTTTAATAAGTAGTTATTCAACATGAGGCACAATCCAAATGACATTTTGAATCTTTTTTTCTACAGTCCAAAAAATCAATTTTCTGATGAAAAACGATGACCCGCGACCTGTCGATTTTTCTCAAGATGGTCAGAAATGGTAATTATTAATGTTTAACTTTTTTGACTGTAAATGACTATTGCATGTGAATTATCACTTTTGGAACTAAAATAAATGTGTTTAGAGTCATTTTAATGCCTGAAATTGGTCGAAATAGAAGCTTCTGAGTAGGAGAAAAAGTCTATAAAAATGGCAATTTTGGTCACATTGAGGCTTTAAAAAGTAGTTATTCAACATGAGACACAATCCAAATGACATTTTGAATCTTTTTTTCTACAGTCCAAAAAATCAATTTTCTGATGAAAAACGATGACCCGCGACCTGTCGATTTTTCTCAAGATGGTCAGAAATGGTAATTTTTTAATGTTTAATTTTTTGACTGTAAATGACTATTGTATGTGAATTATCACTTTTGGAACTAAAATGAGTGTGTTTAGAGTCATTTTAATGCCTGAAATTGGTCGAAATAGAAGCTTCTGAGTAGGAGAAAAAGTCTGTAAAAATGGCAATTTTGGTCACATTGAGGCTTTAAAAAGTAGTTATTCCACATGAGGCACAATCCAAATGACATTTTGAATCTTTTTTTTATCAGTCCAAAAAATCAATTTTCTGATGAAAAACGATGACCCGCGACCTGTCGATTTTTCTCAAGATGGTCAGAAATGGTAATTTTGTAATGTTTATTTTTTTTAAAGTAAATGACTATTTCTTGTGAATTATCACTTTTGGAACTAAAATTAGTGTGTTTAGAGTCATTTTATTGCCTGAAATTGGTCGAAATAGAAGCTTCTGAGTAGGAGAAAAAGTCTGTAAAAATGGCAATTTTGGTCACATTGAGGCTTTAAAAAGTAGTTATTCAACATGAGGCACAATCCAAATGACATTTTGAATCTATTTTTCTACAGTCCAAAAAATCAATTTTCTGATGCAAAACGATGACCCGCGACCTGTCGATTTTTCTCAAGATGGTCAGAAATGGTAATTATTAATGTTTAACTTTTTTGACTGTAAATGACTATTGCATGTGAATTATCACTTTTGGAACGGAAATAAATGTGTTTAGAGTCATTTTAATGCCTGAAATTGGTCGAAATTGAAGCTTCTGAGTAGGAGAAAAAGTCTGTAAAAATGGCAATTTTGGTCACATTGAGGCTTTAAAAAGTAGTTATTCAACATGAGACACAATCCAAATGACATTTTGAATCTTTTTTTCTACAGTCCAAAAAATCAATTTTCTGATGAAAAACGATGACCTGTCGATTTTTATAAAGATGGTCAGAAATGGTAATTTTTTAATGTTTAATTTTTTGACTGTAAATGACTATTGCATGTGAATTATCACTTTTGGAACTAAAAGAAGTGTGTTTAGAGTCATTTTATTGCCTGAAATTGGTCGAAATAGAAGCTTCTGAGTAGGAGAAAAAGTCTATAAAAATGGCAATTTTGGTCACAATGAGGCTTGAAAATGTAGTTATTCAACATGAGGCACAATCCAAATGACATTTTGAATCTTTTTTTCTACAGTCCAAAAAATCAATTTTCTGATGAAAAACGATGACCCGCGACCTGTCGATTTTTCTCAAGATGATCAGAAATGGTAATTATTAATGTTTAACTTTTTTGACTGTAAATGACTATTGCATGTGAATTATCACTTTTGGAACTAAAATAAATGTGTTTAGAGTCATTTTAATGCCTGAAATTGGTGGAAATAGAAGCTTCTGAGTAGGAGAAAAAGTCTGTAAAAATGGCAATTTTGGTCACATTGAGGCTTTAAAAAGTAGTAATTCCACATGAGGCACAATCCAAATAACATTTTGAATCTTTTTTTCTACAGTCCAAAAAATCAATTTTTCGATGAAAAACGATGACCCGTGACCTGTCGATTTTTCTCAAGATGGTCAGAAATGGTTATTTTGTAATGTTTATATTTTTGAAAGTAAATGACTATTGCATGTGAATTATCACTTTTGGAACAAAAATTAGTGTGTTTAGAGTCATTTTATTGCCTGAAATTTGTCGTAATAGAAGCTTCTGAGTAGGAGAAAAAGTCTGTAAAAATGGCAATTTTGGTCACATTGAGGCTTTAAAAAGTAGTTATTCAACATGAGGCACAATCCAAATGACATTTTGAATCTTTTTTTGTACAGTCCAAAAAATCAATTTTCTGATGAAAAACGATGACCCGCGACCTGTTGATTTTTCTCAAGATGGTCAGAAATGGTCATTTTTTAATGTTTAAGTTTTTTTTATAGTAGATGACTATTGCATGTGAATTATCACTTTTGGAACTAAAATAGGTGTGTTTAGAGTCATTTTAATGCCTGAAAATGGTTAAAATAGAAGCTTCTGAGTAGGAGAAAAAGTCTATAAAAATGGCAATTTTGGTCACAATGAGGCTTGAAAATGTAGTTATTCAACATGAGGCACAATCCAAATGACATTTTGAATCTTTTTTTCTACAGTCCAAAAAAATCAATTTTCTGATGAAAAACGATGACCCGCGACCTGTCGATTTTTCTCAAGATGGTCAGAAATGGTAATTTTTTAATGTTTAATTTTTTGACTGTAAATGACTATTGTTTGTGAATTATCACTTTTGGAACTAAAATTAGTGTGTTTAGAGTCATTTTAATGCCTGAAATTGGTCGAAATAGAAGCTTCTGAGTAGGAGAAAAAGTCTGTAAAAATGGCAATTTTGGTCACATTGAGGCTTTAAAAAGTAGTTATTCCACATGAGGCACAATCCAAATGACATTTTGAATCTTTTTTTTATCAGGCCAAAAAATCAATTTTCTGATGAAAAACGATGACCCGCGACCTGTCGATTTTTCTCAAGATGGTCAGAAATGGTAATTTTGTAATGTTTATTTTTTTAAAGTAAATGACTATTTCATGTGAATTATCACTTTTGGAACTAAAATTAGTGTGTTTAGAGTCATTTTATTGCCTGAAATTGGTCGAAATAGAAGCTTCTGAGTAGGAGAAAAAGTCTGTAAAAATGGCAATTTTGGTCACATTGAGGCTTTAAAAAGTAGTTATTCAACATGAGGCACAATCCAAATGACATTTTGAATCTTTTTTTCTACAGTCCAAAAAATCAATTTTCTGATGCAAAACGATGACCCGCGACCTGTCGATTTTTCTCAAGATGGTCAGAAATGGTAATTATTAATGTTTAACTTTTTTGACTGTAAATGACTATTGCATGTGAATTATCACTTTTGGAACTAAAATAAATGTGTTTAGAGTCATTTTAATGCCTGAAATTGGTCAAAATTGAACCTTTGAGTAGGAGAAAAAGTCTGTAAAAATGGCAATTTTGGTCACATTGAGGCTTTAAAAAGTAGTTATTCAACATGAGACACAATCCAAATGACATTTTGAATCTTTTTTTCTACAGTCCAAAAAATCAATTTTCTGATGAAAAACGATGACCCGCGACCTGTCGATTTTTATAAAGATGGTCAGAAATGGTAATTATTAATGTTTAACTTTTTTGACTGTAAATGACTATTGCATGTGAATTATCACTTTTGGAACTAAAATAAATGTGTTTAGAGTCATTTTAATGCCTGAAATTGGTCGAAATTGAAGCTTCTGAGTAGGAGAAAAAGTCTGTAAAAATGGCAATTTTGGTCACATTGAGGCTTTAAAAAGTAGTTATTCAACATGAGACACAATCCAAATGACATTTTGAATCTTTTTTTCTACAGTCCAAAAAATCAATTTTCTGATGAAAAACGATGACCTGCGACCTGTCGATTTTTATAAAGATGGTCAGAAATGGTAATTTTTTAATGTTTAATTTTTTGACTGTAAATGACTATTGCATGTGAATTATCACTTTTGGAACTAAAAGAAGTGTGTTTAGAGTCATTTTATTGCCTGAAATTGGTCGAAATAGAAGCTTCTGAGTAGGAGAAAAAGTCTGTAAAAATGGCAATGTTGGTCACATTGAGGCTTTAAAAAGTAGTTATTCAACATGAGGCACAATCCAAATGACATTTTGAATCTTTTTTTGTACAGTCCAAAAAATCAATTTTCTGATGAAAAACGATGACCCGCGACCTGTTGATTTTTCTCAAGATGGTCAGAAATGGTCATTTTTTAATGTTTACGTTTTTTTTAAAGTAGATGACTATTGCATGTGAATTATCACTTTTGGAACTAAAATAGGTGTGTTTAGAGTCATTTTAATGCCTGAAAATGGTTGAAATAGAAGCTTCTGAGTAGGAGAAAAGTCTATAAAAATGGCAATTTTGGTCACAATGAGGCTTGAAAATGTAGTTATTCAACATGAGGCACAATCCAAATGACATTTTGAATCTTTTTTTCTACAGTCCAAAAAATCAATTTTCTGATGAAAAACGATGACCCGCGACCTGTCGATTTTTCTCAAGATGATCAGAAATGGTAATTATTAATGTTTAACTTTTTTGACTGTCAATGACTATTGCATGTGAATTATCACTTTTGGAACTAAAATTAGTGTGTTTAGAGTCATTTTAATGCCTGAAATTGGTCGAAATAGAAGCTTCTGAGTAGGAGGAAAAGTCTGTAAAAACTGGCAATTTTGGTCACATTGAGGCTTTAAAAAGTAGTTATTCAACATGAGGCACAATCCAAATGACATTTTGAATCTTTTTTTGTACAGTCCAAAAAATCAATTTTCTGATGAAAAACGATGATCCGCGACCTGTTGATTTTTCTCAAGATGGTCAGAAATGGTCATTTTTTAATGTTTAAGTTTTTTTTATAGTAGATGACTATTGCATGTGAATTATCACTTTTGGAACTAAAATAGGTGTGTTTAGAGTCATTTTAATGCCTGAAAATGGTTGAAATAGAGGCTTCTGTGTAGGAGAAAAAGTCTGTAAAAATGGCAATTTTGGTCACATTGAGGCTTTAAAAAGTAGTTATTCAACATGGGACACAATCCAAATGACATTTTGAATCTTTTTTTCTACAGTCCAAAAAATCAATTTTCCGATGAAAAACGATGACCCGCGACCTGTCGATTTTTCTCAAGATGATCAGAAATGGTAATTATTAATGTTTAACTTTTTTGACTGTAAATGACTATTGCATGTGAATTATCACTTTTGGAACTAAAATAAGTGTGTTTAGAGTCATTTTAATGCCTGAAATTGGTGGAAATAGAAGCTTCTGGGTAGGAGAAAAAGTCTGTAAAAATGGCAATTTTGGTCACATTGAGGCTTTAAAAATTAGTTATTCAACATTAGGCACAATCCAAATGACATTTTGAATCTTTTTTTCTACAGTCCAAAAAATCAATTTTCTGATGAAAAACGATGACCCGTGACCTGTCGATTTTTCTCAAGATGGTCAGAAATGGTTATTTTGTAATGTTTATATTTTTGAAAGTAAATGACTATTGCATGTGAATTATCACTTTTGGAACTAAAATTAGTGTGTTTAGAGTCATTTTATTGCCTGAAATTTTTCGAAATAGAAGCTTCTGAGTAGGAGAAAAAGTCTGTAAAAATGGCAATTTTGGTCACATTGAGGCTTTAAAAAGTAGTTATTCAACATGAGACACAATCCAAATGACATTTTGAATCTTTTTTTCTACAGTCCAAAAAATCAATTTTCTGATGAAAAACGATGACCCACGACCTGTCGATTTTTCTCAAGATGGTCAGAAATGGTAATTTTTTAATGTTTAAGTTTTTTGACTGTAAATGACTATTGTATGTGAATTATCACTTTTGGAACTAAAATAAGTGTGTTTAGAGTCATTTTAATGCCTGAAATTGGTCGAAATAGAAGCTTCTGAGTAGGAGAAAAAGTCTGTAAAAATGGCAATTTTGGTCACATTGAGGCTTTAAAAAGTAGTTATTCCACATGAGGCACAATCCAAATGACATTTTGAATCTTTTTTTTATCAGTCCAAAGAATCAATTTTCTGATGAAAAACGATGACCCGCGACCTGTCGATTTTTCTCAAGATAGTCAAAAATGGTAATTTTTTAATGTTTAATTTTTTTACTGTAAATGACTATTGCATGTGAATTATCACTTTTGGAACTAAAATAAGTGTGTTTAGAGTCATTTTAATGCCTGAAATTGGTGGAAATAGAAGCTTCTGAGTAGGAGAAAAAGTCTGTAAAAATGGCAATTTTGGTCACATTGAGGCTTTAAAAAGTAGTTATTCAACATGAGACACAATCCAAATGACATTTTGAATCTTTTTTTCTACAGTCCAAAAAATCAATTTTCTGATGAAAAACGATGACCCGCGACCTGTCGATTTTTCTCAAGATGGTCAGAAATGGTAATTTTTTAATGTTTAATTTTTTTACTGTAAATGACTATTGCATGTGAATTATCACTTTTGGAACTAAAAGAAGTGTGTTTAGAGTCATTTTATTGCCTGAAATTGGTCGAAATAGAAGCTTCTGAGTAGGAGAAAAAGTCTGTAAAAATGGCAATTTTGGTCACATTGAGGCTTCAAAAAGTAGTTATTCAACATGAGGCACAATCAAAATGACATTTTGAATCTTTTTTTGTACAGTCCAAAAAATCAATTTTCTGATGAAAAACGATGACCCACGACCTGTTGATTTTTCTCAAGATGGTCAGAAATGGTCATTTTTTAATGTTTACGTTTTTTTTAAAGTAGATGACTATTGCATGTGAATTATCACTTTTGGAACTAAAATAGGTGTGTTTAGAGTCATTTTAATGCCTGAAAATGGTTGAAATAGAAGCTTCTGAGTAGGAGAAAAAGTCTATAAAAATGGCAATTTTGGTCACAATGAGGCTTGAAAATGTAGTTATTCAACATGAGGCACAATCCAAATGACATTTTGAATCTTTTTTTCTACAGTCCAAAAAATCAATTTTCTGATGAAAAACGATGACCCGCAACCTGTCGATTTTTCTCAAGATGATCAGAAATGGTAATTATTAATGTTTAACTTTTTTGACTGTAAATGACTATTGCATGTGAATTATCACTTTTGGAACTAAAAGAAGTGTGTTTAGAGTCATTTTAATGCCTGAAATTGGTGGAAATAGAAGCTTCTGTGTAGGAGAAAAAGTCTGTAAAAATGGCAATTTTGGTCACATTGAGGCTTTAAAAATTAGTTATTCAACATTAGGCACAATCCAAATAACATTTTGAATCTTTTTTTCTACAGTCCAAAAAATCAATTTTTCGATGAAAAACGATGACCCGCGACCTGTCGATTTTCCTCAAGATGGTCAGAAATGGTAATTTTTTAATGTTGAATTTTTTGACTGTAAATGACTATTGCATGTGAATTATCACTTTTGGAAGTAAAATAAGTGTGTTTAGAGTCATTTTAATGCCTGAAATTGGTCGAAATAGAAGCTTCTGAGTAGGAGAAAAAGTCTGTAAAAATGGCAATTTTGGTCACATTGAGGCTTTAAAAAGTAGTTATTCCACATGAGGCACAATCCAAATGACATTTTGAATCTTTTTTTTATCAGTCCAAAGAATCAATTTTCTGATGAAAAACCATGACCCGCGACCTGTCGATTTTTCTCAAGATAGTCAAAAATGGTAATTTTTTAATGTTTAATTTTTTTACTGTAAATGACTATTGCATGTGAATTATCACTTTTGGAACTAAAATAAGTGTGTTTAGAGTCATTTTAATGCCTGAAATTGGTGGAAATAGAAGCTTCTGAGTAGGAGAAAAAGTCTGTAAAAATGGCAATTTTGGTCACATTGAGGCTTTAAAAAGTAGTTATTCAACATGAGACACAATCCAAATGACATTTTGAATCTTTTTTTCTACAGTCCAAAAAATCAATTTTCTGATGAAAAACGATGACCCGCGACCTGTCGATTTTTCTCAAGATGGTCAAAAATGGTAATTTTTTAATGTTTAATTTTTTTACTGTAAATGACTATTGCATGTGAATTATCACTTTTGGAACTAAAATAAGTGTGTTTAGAGTCATTTTAATGCCTGAAATTGGTGGAAATAGAAGCTTCTGTGTAGGAGAAAAAGTCTGTAAAAATGGCAATTTTGGTCACATTGAGGCTTTAAAAATTAGTTATTCAACATCAGGCACAATCCAAATGACATTTTGAATCTTTTTTTCTACAGTCCAAAAAATCAATTTTCTGATGAAAAACGATGACCCGTGACCTGTCGATTTTTCTCAAGATGGTCAGAAATGGTTATTTTGTAATGTTTATATTTTTGAAAGTAAATGACTATTGCATGTGAATTATCACTTTTGGAACTAAAATTAGTGTGTTTAGAGTCATTTTATTGCCTGAAAGTTTTCGAAATAGAAGCTTCTGAGTAGGAGAAAAAGTCTGTAAAAATGGCAATTTTGGTCACATTGAGGCTTTAATAAGTAGTTATTCAACATGAGGCACAATCCAAATGACATTTTGAATCTTTTTTTCTACAGTCCAAAAAATCAATTTTCTGATGAAAAACGATGACCCGCGACCTGTCGATTTTTCTCAAGATGGTCAGAAATGGTAATTATTAATGTTTAACTTTTTTGACTGTAAATGACTATTGCATGTGAATTATCACTTTTGGAACTAAAATAAATGTGTTTAGAGTCATTTTAATGCCTGAAATTGGTCGAAATAGAAGCTTCTGAGTAGGAGAAAAAGTCTGTAAAAATGGCAATTTTGGTCACATTGAGGCTTTAAAAAGTAGTTATTCAACATGAGACACAATCCAAATGACATTTTGAATCTTTTTTTCTACAGTCCAAAAAATCAATTTTCTGATGAAAAATGATGACCCACGACCTGTCGATTTTTCTCAAGATGGTCAGAAATGGTTATTTTGTAATGTTTAAGTTTTTTGACTGTCAATGACTATTGTATGTGAATTATCACTTTTGGAACTAAAATAAGTGTGTTTAGAGTCATTTTAATGCCTGAAATTGGTCGAAATAGAAGCTTTTGAGTAGGAGAAAAAGTCTGTAAAAATGGCAATTTTGGTCACATTGAGGCTTTAAAAAGTAGTTATTCCACATGAGGCACAATCCAAATGACATTTTGAATCTTTTTTTTATCAGTCCAAAGAATCAATTTTCTGATGAAAAACCATGACCCGCGACCTGTCGATTTTTCTCAAGATAGTCAAAAATGGTAATTTTTTAATGTTTAATTTTTTTACTGTAAATGACTATTGCATGTGAATTATCACTTTTGGAACTAAAATAAGTGTGTTTAGAGTCATTTTAATGCCTGAAATTGGTCGAAATAGAAGCTTCTGAGTAGGTCGAAATAGAAGCTTCTGAGTAGGAGAAAAAGTCTGTAAAAATGGCAATTTTGGTCACATTGAGGCTTTAAAAAGTAGTTATTCAACATGAGGCACAATCCAAATGACATTTTGAATCTTTTTTTGTACAGTCCAAAAAATCAATTTTCAGATGAAAAACGATGACCCATGACCTGTTGATTTTTCTCAAGATGGTCAGAAATGGTCATTTTTTAATGTTTAAGTTTTTTTTAAAGTAGATGACTATTGCATGTGAATTATCACTTTTGGAACTAAAATAGGTGTGTTTAGAGTCATTTTAATGCCTGAAAATGGTTGAAATAGAAGCTTCTGAGTAGGAGAAAAAGTCTATAAAAATGGCAATTTTGGTCACAATGAGGCTTGAAAATGTAGTTATTCAACATGAGGCACAATCCAAATGACATTTTGAATCTTTTTTTCTACAGTCCAAAAAATCAATTTTCTGATGAAAAACGATGACCCGCGACCTGTCGATTTTTCTCAAGATGATCAGAAATGGTAATTATTAATGTTTAACTTTTTTGACTGTAAATGACTATTGCATGTGAATTATCACTTTTGGAACTAAAATAAATGTGTTTAGAGTCATTTTAATACCTGAAATTGGTCGAAATAGAAGCTTCTGTGTAGGAGAAAAAGTCTGTAAAAATGGCAATTTTGGTCACATTGAGGCTTTAAAAAGTAGTTATTCAACATGAGACACAATCCAAATGACATTTTGAATCTTTTTTTCTACAGTCCAAAAAATCAATTTTCTGATGAAAAACGATGACCCGCGACCTGTCGATTTTTCTCAAGATGGTCAAAAATGGTAATTTTTTAATGTTTAATTTTTTTACTGTAAATGACTATTGCATGTGAATTATCACTTTTGGAACTAAAATAAGTGTGTTTAGAGTCATTTTAATGCCTGAAATTGGTGGAAATAGAAGCTTCTGTGTAGGAGAAAAAGTCTGTAAAAATGGCAATTTTGGTCACATTGAGGCTTTAAAAATTAGTTATTCAACATTAGGCACAATCCAAATGACATTTTGAATCTTTTTTTCTACAGTCCAAAAAATCAATTTTCTGATGAAAAACGATGACCCGTGACCTGTCGATTTTTCTCAAGATGGTCAGAAATGGTTATTTTGTAATGTTTATATTTTTGAAAGTAAATGACTATTGCATGTGAATTATCACTTTTGGAACTAAAATTAGTGTGTTTAGAGTCATTTTATTGCCTGAAATTTTTCGAAATAGAAGCTTCTGAGTAGGAGAAAAAGTCTGTAAAAATGGCAATTTTGGTCACATTGAGGCTTTAATAGGTAGTTATTCAACATGTGGCACAATCCAAATGACATTTTGAATCTTTTTTTCTACAGTCCAAAAAATCAATTTTCTGATGAAAAACGATGACCCGCGACCTGTCGATTTTTCTCAAGATGGTCAGAAATGGTAATTTTTTAATGTTTAATTTTTTGACTGTAAATGACTATTGCATGTGAATTATCACTTTTGGAACTAAAAGAAGTGTGTTTAGAGTCATTTTATTGCCTGAAATTGGTCGAAATAGAAGCTTCTGAGTAGGAGAAAAAGTCTGTAAAAATGGCAATTTTGGTCACATTGAGGCTTTAAAAAGTAGTTATTCAACATGAGGCACAATCCAAATGACATTTTGAATCTTTTTTTCTACAGTCCAAAAAATCAATTTTCTGATGCAAAACGATGACCCGCGACCTGTCGATTTTTCTCAAGATGGTCAGAAATGGTAATTATTAATGTTTAACTTTTTTGACTGTAAATGACTATTGCATGTGAATTATCACTTTTGGAACTAAAATAAATGTGTTTAGAGTCATTTTAATGCCTGAAATTGGTCGAAATTGAAGCTTCTGAGTAGGAGAAAAAGTCTGTAAAAATGGCAATTTTGGTCACATTGAGGCTTTAAAAAGTAGTTATTCAACATGAGACACAATCCAAATGACATTTTGAATCTTTTTTTCTACAGTCCAAAAAATCAATTTTCTGATGAAAAACGATGACCTGCGACCTGTCGATTTTTATAAAGATGGTCAGAAATGGTAATTTTTTAATGTTTAATTTTTTGACTGTAAATGACTATTGCATGTGAATTATCACTTTTGGAACTAAAAGAAGTGTGTTTAGAGTCATTTTATTGCCTGAAATTGGTCGAAATAGAAGCTTCTGAGTAGGAGAAAAAGTCTGTAAAAATGGCAATGTTGGTCACATTGAGGCTTTAAAAAGTAGTTATTCAACATGAGGCACAATCCAAATGACATTTTGAATCTTTTTTTGTACAGTCCAAAAAATCAATTTTCTGATGAAAAACGATGACCCGCGACCTGTTGATTTTTCTCAAGATGGTCAGAAATGGTCATTTTTTAATGTTTACGTTTTTTTTAAAGTAGATGACTATTGCATGTGAATTATCACTTTTGGAACTAAAATAGGTGTGTTTAGAGTCATTTTAATGCCTGAAAATGGTTGAAATAGAAGCTTCTGAGTAGGAGAAAAGTCTATAAAAATGGCAATTTTGGTCACAATGAGGCTTGAAAATGTAGTTATTCAACATGAGGCACAATCCAAATGACATTTTGAATCTTTTTTTCTACAGTCCAAAAAATCAATTTTCTGATGAAAAACGATGACCCGCGACCTGTCGATTTTTCTCAAGATGATCAGAAATGATAATTATTAATGTTTAACTTTTTTGACTGTCAATGACTATTGCATGTGAATTATCACTTTTGGAACTAAAATTAGTGTGTTTAGAGTCATTTTAATGCCTGAAATTGGTCGAAATAGAAGCTTCTGAGTAGGAGGAAAAGTCTGTAAAAACTGGCAATTTTGGTCACATTGAGGCTTTAAAAAGTAGTTATTCAACATGAGGCACAATCCAAATGACATTTTGAATCTTTTTTTGTACAGTCCAAAAAATCAATTTTCTGATGAAAAACGATGATCCGCGACCTGTTGATTTTTCTCAAGATGGTCAGAAATGGTCATTTTTTAATGTTTAAGTTTTTTTTATAGTAGATGACTATTGCATGTGAATTATCACTTTTGGAACTAAAATAGGTGTGTTTAGAGTCATTTTAATGCCTGAAAATGGTTGAAATAGAGGCTTCTGTGTAGGAGAAAAAGTCTGTAAAAATGGCAATTTTGGTCACATTGAGGCTTTAAAAAGTAGTTATTCAACATGGGACACAATCCAAATGACATTTTGAATCTTTTTTTCTACAGTCCAAAAAATCAATTTTCCGATGAAAAACGATGACCCGCGACCTGTCGATTTTTCTCAAGATGATCAGAAATGGTAATTATTAATGTTTAACTTTTTTGACTGTAAATGACTATTGCATATGAATTATCACTTTTGGAACTAAAATAAGTGTGTTTAGAGTCATTTTAATGCCTGAAATTGGTGGAAATAGAAGCTTCTGGGTAGGAGAAAAAGTCTGTAAAAATGGCAATTTTGGTCACATTGAGGCTTTAAAAATTAGTTATTCAACATTAGGCACAATCCAAATGACATTTTGAATCTTTTTTTCTACAGTCCAAAAAATCAATTTTCTGATGAAAAACGATGACCCGTGACCCGTCGATTTTTCTCAAGATGGTCAGAAATGGTTATTTTGTAATGTTTATATTTTTGAAAGTAAATGACTATTGCATGTGAATTATCACTTTTGGAACTAAAATTAGTGTGTTTAGAGTCATTTTATTGCCTGAAATTTTTCGAAATAGAAGCTTCTGAGTAGGAGAAAAAGTCTGTAAAAATGGCAATTTTGGTCACATTGAGGCTTTAAAAAGTAGTTATTCAACATGAGACACAATCCAAATGACATTTTGAATCTTTTTTTCTACAGTCCAAAAAATCAATTTTCTGATGAAAAACGATGACCCACGACCTGTCGATTTTTCTCAAGATGGTCAGAAATGGTAATTTTTTAATGTTTAAGTTTTTTGACTGTAAATGACTATTGTATGTGAATTATCACTTTTGGAACTAAAATAAGTGTGTTTAGAGTCATTTTAATGCCTGAAATTGGTCGAAATAGAAGCTTCTGAGTAGGAGAAAAAGTCTGTAAAAATGGCAATTTTGGTCACATTGAGGCTTTAAAAAGTAGTTATTCCACATGAGGCACAATCCAAATGACATTTTGAATCTTTTTTTTATCAGTCCAAAGAATCAATTTTCTGATGAAAAACGATGACCCGCGACCTGTCGATTTTTCTCAAGATAGTCAAAAATGGTAATTTTTTAATGTTTAATTTTTTTACTGTAAATGACTATTGCATGTGAATTATCACTTTTGGAACTAAAATAAGTGTGTTTAGAGTCATTTTAATGCCTGAAATTGGTGGAAATAGAAGCTTCTGAGTAGGAGAAAAAGTCTGTAAAAATGGCAATTTTGGTCACATTGAGGCTTTAAAAAGTAGTTATTCAACATGAGACACAATCCAAATGACATTTTGAATCTTTTTTTCTACAGTCCAAAAAATCAATTTTCTGATGAAAAACGATGACCCGCGACCTGTCGATTTTTCTCAAGATGGTCAGAAATGGTAATTTTTTAATGTTTAATTTTTTTACTGTAAATGACTATTGCATGTGAATTATCACTTTTGGAACTAAAAGAAGTGTATTTAGAGTCATTTTATTGCCTGAAATTGGTCGAAATAGAAGCTTCTGAGTAGGAGAAAAAGTCTGTAAAAATGGCAATTTTGGTCACATTGAGGCTTCAAAAAGTAGTTATTCAACATGAGGCACAATCAAAATGACATTTTGAATCTTTTTTTGTACAGTCCAAAAAATCAATTTTCTGATGAAAAACGATGACCCACGACCTGTTGATTTTTCTCAAGATGGTCAGAAATGGTCATTTTTTAATGTTTACGTTTTTTTTAAAGTAGATGACTATTGCATGTGAATTATCACTTTTGGAACTAAAATAGGTGTGTTTAGAGTCATTTTAATGCCTGAAAATGGTTGAAATAGAAGCTTCTGAGTAGGAGAAAAAGTCTATAAAAATGGCAATTTTGGTCACAATGAGGCTTGAAAATGTAGTTATTCAACATGAGGCACAATCCAAATGACATTTTGAATCTTTTTTTCTACAGTCCAAAAAATCAATTTTCTGATGAAAAACGATGACCCGCAACCTGTCGATTTTTCTCAAGATGATCAGAAATGGTAATTATTAATGTTTAACTTTTTTGACTGTAAATGACTATTGCATGTGAATTATCACTTTTGGAACTAAAAGAAGTGTGTTTAGAGTCATTTTAATGCCTGAAATTGGTGGAAATAGAAGCTTCTGTGTAGGAGAAAAAGTCTGTAAAAATGGCAATTTTGGTCACATTGAGGCTTTAAAAATTAGTTATTCAACATTAGGCACAATCCAAATAACATTTTGAATCTTTTTTTCTACAGTCCAAAAAATCAATTTTTCGATGAAAAACGATGACCCGCGACCTGTCGATTTTCCTCAAGATGGTCAGAAATGGTAATTTTTTAATGTTGAATTTTTTGACTGTAAATGACTATTGCATGTGAATTATCACTTTTGGAAGTAAAATAAGTGTGTTTAGAGTCATTTTAATGCCTGAAATTGGTCGAAATAGAAGCTTCTGAGTAGGAGAAAAAGTCTGTAAAAATGGCAATTTTGGTCACATTGAGGCTTTAAAAAGTAGTTATTCCACATGAGGCACAATCCAAATGACATTTTGAATCTTTTTTTTATCAGTCCAAAGAATCAATTTTCTGATGAAAAACCATGACCCGCGACCTGTCGATTTTTCTCAAGATAGTCAAAAATGGTAATTTTTTAATGTTTAATTTTTTTACTGTAAATGACTATTGCATGTGAATTATCACTTTTGGAACTAAAATAAGTGTGTTTAGAGTCATTTTAATGCCTGAAATTGGTGGAAATAGAAGCTTCTGAGTAGGAGAAAAAGTCTGTAAAAATGGCAATTTTGGTCACATTGAGGCTTTAAAAAGTAGTTATTCAACATGAGACACAATCCAAATGACATTTTGAATCTTTTTTTCTACAGTCCAAAAAATCAATTTTCTGATGAAAAACGATGACCCGCGACCTGTCGATTTTTCTCAAGATGGTCAAAAATGGTAATTTTTTAATGTTTAATTTTTTTACTGTAAATGACTATTGCATGTGAATTATCACTTTTGGAACTAAAATAAGTGTGTTTAGAGTCATTTTAATGCCTGAAATTGGTGGAAATAGAAGCTTCTGTGTAGGAGAAAAAGTCTGTAAAAATGGCAATTTTGGTCACATTGAGGCTTTAAAAATTAGTTATTCAACATCAGGCACAATCCAAATGACATTTTGAATCTTTTTTTCTACAGTCCAAAAAATCAATTTTCTGATGAAAAACGATGACCCGTGACCTGTCGATTTTTCTCAAGATGGTCAGAAATGGTTATTTTGTAATGTTTATATTTTTGAAAGTAAATGACTATTGCATGTGAATTATCACTTTTGGAACTAAAATTAGTGTGTTTAGAGTCATTTTATTGCCTGAAAGTTTTCGAAATAGAAGCTTCTGAGTAGGAGAAAAAGTCTGTAAAAATGGCAATTTTGGTCACATTGAGGCTTTAATAAGTAGTTATTCAACATGAGGCACAATCCAAATGACATTTTGAATCTTTTTTTCTACAGTCCAAAAAATCAATTTTCTGATGAAAAACGATGACCCGCGACCTGTCGATTTTTCTCAAGATGGTCAGAAATGGTAATTATTAATGTTTAACTTTTTTGACTGTAAATGACTATTGCATGTGAATTATCACTTTTGGAACTAAAATAAATGTGTTTAGAGTCATTTTAATGCCTGAAATTGGTCAAAATAGAAGCTTCTGAGTAGGAGAAAAAGTCTGTAAAAATGGCAATTTTGGTCACATTGAGGCTTTAAAAAGTAGTTATTCAACATGAGACACAATCCAAATGACATTTTGAATCTTTTTTTCTACAGTCCAAAAAATCAATTTTCTGATGAAAAATGATGACCCACGACCTGTCGATTTTTCTCAAGATGGTCAGAAATGGTTATTTTGTAATGTTTAAGTTTTTTGACTGTCAATGACTATTGTATGTGAATTATCACTTTTGGAACTAAAATAAGTGTGTTTAGAGTCATTTTAATGCCTGAAATTGGTCGAAATAGAAGCTTCTGAGTAGGAGAAAAAGTCTGTAAAAATGGCAATTTTGGTCACATTGAGGCTTTAAAAAGTAGTGATTCCACATGAGGCACAATCCAAATGACATTTTGAATCTTTTTTTTATCAGTCCAAAGAATCAATTTTCTGATGAAAAACCATGACCCGCGACCTGTCGATTTTTCTCAAGATAGTCAAAAATGGTAATTTTTTAATGTTTAATTTTTTTACTGTAAATGACTATTGCATGTGAATTATCACTTTTGGAACTAAAATAAGTGTGTTTAGAGTCATTTTAATGCCTGAAATTGGTCGAAATAGAAGCTTCTGAGTAGGTCGAAATAGAAGCTTCTGAGTAGGAGAAAAAGTCTGTAAAAATGGCAATTTTGGTCACATTGAGGCTTTAAAAAGTAGTTATTCAACATGAGGCACAATCCAAATGACATTTTGAATCTTTTTTTGTACAGTCCAAAAAATCAATTTTCAGATGAAAAACGATGACCCATGACCTGTTGATTTTTCTCAAGATGGTCAGAAATGGTCATTTTTTAATGTTTAAGTTTTTTTTAAAGTAGATGACTATTGCATGTGAATTATCACTTTTGGAAGTAAAATAGGTGTGTTTAGAGTCATTTTAATGCCTGAAAATGGTTGAAATAGAAGCTTCTGAGTAGGAGAAAAAGTCTATAAAAATGGCAATTTTGGTCACAATGAGGCTTGAAAATGTAGTTATTCAACATGAGGCACAATCCAAATGACATTTTGAATCTTTTTTTCTACAGTCCAAAAAATCAATTTTCTGATGAAAAACGATGACCCGCGACCTGTCGATTTTTCTCAAGATGATCAGAAATGGTAATTATTAATGTTTAACTTTTTTGACTGTAAATGACTATTGCATGTGAATTATCACTTTTGGAACTAAAATAAATGTGTTTAGAGTCATTTTAATACCTGAAATTGGTCGAAATAGAAGCTTCTGTGTAGGAGAAAAAGTCTGTAAAAATGGCAATTTTGGTCACATTGAGGCTTTAAAAAGTAGTTATTCAACATGAGACACAATCCAAATGACATTTTGAATCTTTTTTTCTACAGTCCAAAAAATCAATTTTCTGATGAAAAACGATGACCCGCGACCTGTCGATTTTTCTCAAGATGGTCAAAAATGGTAATTTTTTAATGTTTAATTTTTTTACTGTAAATGACTATTGCATGTGAATTATCACTTTTGGAACTAAAATAAGTGTGTTTAGAGTCATTTTAATGCCTGAAATTGGTGGAAATAGAAGCTTCTGTGTAGGAGAAAAAGTCTGTAAAAATGGCAATTTTGGTCACATTGAGGCTTTAAAAATTAGTTATTCAACATTAGGCACAATCCAAATGACATTTTGAATCTTTTTTTCTACAGTCCAAAAAATCAATTTTCTGATGAAAAACGATGACCCGTGACCTGTCGATTTTTCTCAAGATGGTCAGAAATGGTTATTTTGTAATGTTTATATTTTTGAAAGTAAATGACTATTGCATGTGAATTATGACTTTTGGAACTAAAATTAGTGTGTTTAGAGTCATTTTATTGCCTGAAATTTTTCGAAATAGAAGCTTCTGAGTAAGAGAAAAAGTCTGTAAAAATGGCAATTTTGGTCACATTGAGGCTTTAATAGGTAGTTATTCAACATGAGGCACAATCCAAATGACATTTTGAATCTTTTTTTCTACAGTCCAAAAAATCAATTTTCTGATGAAAAACGATGACCCGCGACCTGTCGATTTTTCTCAAGATGGTCAGAAATGGTAATTATTAATGTTTAACGTTTTTGACTGTAAATGACTATTGCATGTGAATTATCACTTTTGGAACTAAAATAAATGTGTTTAGAGTCATTTTAATGCCTGAAATTGGTCGAAATAGAAGCTTCTGAGTAGGAGAAAAAGTCTGTAAAAATGGCAATTTTGGTCACATTGAGGCTTTAAAAAGTAGTTATTCAACATGAGACACAATCCAAATGACATTTTGAATCTTTTTTTCTACAGTCCAAAAAATCAATTTTCTGATGAAAAACGATGACCCACGACCTGTCGATTTTTCTCAAGATGGTCAGAAATGGTAATTTTTTAATGTTTAAGTTTCTTGACTGTAAATGACTATTGTATGTGAATTATCACTTTTGGAACTAAAATAAGTGTGTTTAGAGTCATTTTAATGCCTGAAATTGGTCGAAATAGAAGCTTCTGAGTAGGAGAAAAAGTCTGTAAAAATGGCAATTTTGGTCACATTGAGGCTTTAAAAAGTAGTTATTCCACATGAGGCACAATCCAAATGACATTTTGAATCTTTTTTTTATCAGTCCAAAAAATCAATTTTCTGATGAAAAACGATGACCCGCGACCTGTCGATTTTTCTCAAGATGGTCAGAAATGGTAATTTTGTAATGTTTATTTTTTTTAAAGTAAATGACTGTTTCATGTGAATTATCACTTTTGGAACTAAAATTAGTGTGTTTAGAGTCATTTTATTGCCTGAAATTGGTCGAAATAGAAGCTTCTGAGTAGGAGAAAAAGTCTGTAAAAATGGCAATTTTGGTCACATTGAGGCTTTAAAAAGTAGTTATTCAACATGAGGCACAATCCAAATGACATTTTGAATCTTTTTTTGTACAGTCCAAAAAATCAATTTTCTGATGAAAAACGATGACCCACGACCTGTTGATTTTTCTCAAGATGGTCAGAAATGGTCATTTTTTAATGTTTACGTTTTTTTTAAAGTAGATGACTATTGCATGTGAATTATCACTTTTGGAACTAAAATAGGTGTGTTTAGAGTCATTTTAATGCCTGAAAATGGTTGAAATAGAAGCTTCTGAGTAGGAGAAAAAGTCTATAAAAATGGCAATTTTGGTCACAATGAGGCTTGAAAATGTAGTTATTCAACATGAGGCACAATCCAAATGACATTTTGAATCTTTTTTTCTACAGTCCAAAAAATCAATTTTCCGATGAAAAACGATGACCCGCGACCTGTCGATTTTTCTCAAGATGATCAGAAATGGTAATTATTAATGTTTAACTTTTTTGACTGTAAATGACTATTGCATGTGAATTATCACTTTTGAAACTAAAATAAATGTGTTTAGAGTCATTTTAATACCTGAAATTGGTCGAAATAGAAGCTTCTGTGTAGGAGAAAAAGTCTGTAAAAATGGCAATTTTGGTCACATTGAGGCTTTAAAAAGTAGTTATTCAACATGAGACACAATCCAAATGACATTTTGAATCTTTTTTTCTACAGTCCAAAAAATCAATTTTCCGATGAAAAACGATGACCCGCGACCTGTCGATTTTTCTCAAGATGATCAGAAATGGTAATTATTAATGTTTAACTTTTTTGACTGTAAATGACTATTGCATGTGAATTATCACTTTTGGAACTAAAATAAATGTGTTTAGAGTCATTTTAATACCTGAAATTGGTCGAAATAGAAGCTTCTGTGTAGGAGAAAAAGTCTGTAAAAATGGCAATTTTGGTCACATTGAGGCTTTAAAAAGTAGTTATTCAACATGAGACACAATCCAAATGACATTTTGAATCTTTTTTTCTACAGTCCAAAAAATCAATTTTCCGATGAAAAACGATGACCCGCGACCTGTCGATTTTTCTCAAGATGATCAGAAATGGTAATTATTAATGTTTAACTTTTTTGACTGTAAATGACTATTGCATGTGAATTATCACTTTTGGAACTAAAATAAGTGTGTTTAGAGTCATTTTAATGCCTGAAATTGGTGGAAATAGAAGCTTCTGGGTAGGAGAAAAAGTCTGTAAAAATGGCAATTTTGGTCACATTGAGGCTTTAAAAATTAGTTATTCAACAATAGGCACAATCCAAATGACATTTTGAATCTTTTTTTCTACAGTCCAAAAAATCAATTTTCTGATGAAAAACGATGACCCGTGACCTGTCGATTTTTCTCAAGATGGTCAGAAATGGTTATTTTGTAATGTTTATATTTTTGAAAGTAAATGACTATTGCATGTGAATTATCACTTTTGGAACTAAAATTAGTGTGTTTAGAGTCATTTTATTGCCTGAAATTTTTCGAAATAGAAGCTTCTGAGTAGGAGAAAAAGTCTGTAAAAATGGCAATTTTGGTCACATTGAGGCTTTAATAAGTAGTTATTCAACATGAGGCACAATCCAAATGACATTTTGAATCTTTTTTTCTACAGTCCAAAAAATCAATTTTCTGATGAAAAACGATGACCCGCGACCTGTCGATTTTTCTCAAGATGGTCAGAAATGGTAATTATTAATGTTTAACTTTTTTGACTGTAAATGACTATTGCATGTGAATTATCACTTTTGGAACTAAAATAAATGTGTTTAGAGTCATTTTAATGCCTGAAATTGGTCGAAATAGAAGCTTCTGAGTAGGAGAAAAAGTCTGTAAAAATGGCAATTTTGGTCACATTGAGGCTTTAAAAAGTAGTTATTCAACATGAGACACAATCCAAATGACATTTTGAATCTTTTTTTCTACAGTCCAAAAAATCAATTTTCTGATGAAAAACGATGACCCACGACCTGTCGATTTTTCTCAAGATGGTCAGAAATGGTAATTTTTTAATGTTTAAGTTTTTTGACTGTAAATGACTATTGTATGTGAATTATCACTTTTGGAACTAAAATAAGTGTGTTTAGAGTCATTTTAATGCCTGAAATTGGTCGAAATAGAAGCTTCTGAGTAGGAGAAAAAGTCTGTAAAAATGGCAATTTTGGTCACATTGAGGCTTTAAAAAGTAGTTATTCAACATGAGACACAATCCAAATGACATTTTGAATCTTTTTTTCTACAGTCCAAAAAATCAATTTTCTGATGAAAAACGATGACCCGCGACCTGTCGAGTTTTTCTCAAGATGGTCAGAAATGGTAATTTTTTAATGTTTAATTTTTTGACTGTAAATGACTATTGTATGTGAAATATCACTTTTGGAACTAACATAAGTGTGTTTAGAGTCATTTTAATGCCTGAAATTGGTCGAAATAGAAGCTTCTGAGTAGGAGTAAAAGTCTGTAAAAATGGCAATTTTGGTCACATTGAGGCTTTAAAAAGTAGTTATTCCACATGAGGCACAATCCAAATGACATTTTGAATCTTTTTTTTATCAGTCCAAAAAATCAATTTTCTGATGAAAAACGATGACCCGCGACCTGTCGATTTTTCTCAAGATGGTCAGAAATGGTAATTTTGTAATGTTTATTTTTTTTAAAGTAAATGACTATTTCATGTGAATTATCACTTTTGGAACTAAAATTAGTGTGTTTAGAGTCATTTTATTGCCTGAAATTGGTCGAAATAGAAGCTTCTGAGTAGGACAAAAAGTCTGTAAAAATGGCAATTTTGGTCACATTGAGGCTTTAAAAAGTAGTTATTCAACATGAGGCACAATCCAAATGACATTTTGAATCTTTTTTCTACAGTCCAAAAAATCAATTTTCTGATGCAAAACGATGACCCGCGACCTGTCGATTTTCCTCAAGATGGTCAGAAATGGTAATTTTTTAATGTTGAATTTTTTGACTGTAAATGACTATTGCATGTGAATTATCACTTTTGGAAGTAAAATAAGTGTGTTTAGAGTCATTTTAATGCCTGAAATTGGTCGAAATAGAAGCTTCTGAGTAGGAGAAAAAGTCTGTAAAAATGGCAATTTTGGTCACATTGAGGCTTTAAAAAGTAGTTATTCCACATGAGGCACAATCCAAATGACATTTTGAATCTTTTTTTTATCAGTCCAAAAAATCAATTTTCTGATGAAAAACGATGACCCGCGACCTGTCGATTTTTCTCAAGATGGTCAGAAATGGTAATTTTGTAACGTTTATTTTTTTTAAAGTAAATGACTATTGTATGTGAAATATCACTTTTGGAACTAACATAAGTGTGTTTAGAGTCATTTTAATGCCTGAAATTGGTCGAAATAGAAGCTTCTGAGTAGGAGTAAAAGTCTGTAAAAATGGCAATTTTGGTCACATTGAGGCTTTAAAAAGTAGTTATTCCACATGAGGCACAATCCAAATGACATTTTGAATCTTTTTTTTATCAGTCCAAAAAATCAATTTTCTGATGAAAAACGATGACCCGCGACCTGTCGATTTTTCTCAAGATGGTCAGAAATGGTAATTTTGTAATGTTTATTTTTTTTTAAAGTAAATGACTATTTCATGTGAATTATCACTTTTGGAACTAAAATTAGTGTGTTTAGAGTCATTTTATTGCCTGAAATTGGTCGAAATAGAAGCTTCTGAGTAGGAGAAAAAGTCTGTAAAAATGGCAATTTTGGTCACATTGAGGCTTTAAAAAGTAGTTATTCCACATGAGGCACAATCCAAATGACATTTTGAATCTTTTTTTTATCAGTCCAAAAAATGAATTTTCTGATGAAAAACGATGACCCGCGACCTGTCGATTTTTCTCAAGATGGTCAGAAATCGTAATTTTGTAATGTTTATTTTTTTTAAAGTAAATGACTATTTCATGTGAATTATCACTTTTGGAACTAAAATTAGTGTGTTTAGATTCATTTTATTGCCTGAAATTGGTCGAAATAGAAGCTTCTGAGTAGGAGAAAAAGTCTGTAAAAATGGCAATTTTGGTCACATTGAGGCTTTAAAAAGTAGTTATTCAACATGAGGCACAATCCAAATGACATTTTGAATCTTTTTTTCTACAGTCCAAAAAATCAATTTTCTGATGCAAAACGATGACCCGCGACCTGTCGATTTTCCTCAAGATGGTCAGAAATGGTAATTTTTTAATGTTGAATTTTTTGACTGTAAATGACTATTGCATGTGAATTATCACTTTTGGAACTAAAAGAAGTGTGTTTAGAGTCATTTTAATGCCTGAAATTGGTGGAAATAGAAGCTTCTGTGTAGGAGAAAAAGTCTGTAAAAATGGCAATTTTGGTCACATTGAGGCTTTAAAAATTAGTTATTCAACATTAGGCACAATCCAAATGACATTTTGAATCTATTTTTCTACAGTCCAAAAAATCAATTTTCTGATGCAAAACGATGACCCGCGACCTGTCGATTTTTCTCAAGATGGTCAGAAATGGTAATTATTAATGTTTAACTTTTTTGACTGTAAATGACTATTGCATGTGAATTATCACTTTGGGAACTAAAATAAATGTGTTTAGAGTCATTTTAATGCCTGAAATTGGTCGAAATTGAAGCTTCTGAGTAGGAGAAAAAGTCTGTAAAAATGGCAATTTTGGTCACATTGAGGCTTTAAAAAGTAGTTATTCCACATGAGACACAATCCAAATGACATTTTGAATCTTTTTTTCTACAGTCCAAAAAATCAATTTTCTGATGAAAAACAATGACCCGCGACCTGTCGATTTTTCTCAAGATGGTCAGAAATGGTAATTTTTTAATGTTTAATTTTTTGACTGTAAATGACTATTGCATGTGAATTATCACTTTTGGAACTAAAAGAAGTGTGTTTAGAGTCATTTTATTGCCTGAAATTGGTCGAAATAGAAGCTTCTGAGTAGGAGAAAAAGTCTGTAAAAATGGCAATTTTGGTCACATTGAGGCTTTAAAAAGTAGTTATTCAACATGAGGCACAATCCAAATGACATTTTGAATCTTTTTTGCTACAGTCCAAAAAATCAATTTTCTGATGAAAAACGATGACCCGTGACCTGCCGAACTTTCTCCAGATGGTCGTAAATGGTAATTTTTTAATGTTTAATGTTTTGACTGTAAATGACTATTGCATATGAATTATCAATTTTGGAACTAAAATAGGTGTGTTTAGAGTCATTTTAATGCCTGAAAATTGTCGAAATAGAAGCATCTGAGTAGGAGAAAAGTCTATAAAAATGGCAATTTTGGTCACATTAAGGCTTTAAAAAGTAGTTATTCAACATGAGGCACAATCCAAATGACATTTTGAATCTTTTTTGCTACAGTCCAAAAAATCAATTTTCTGATGAAAAACGATGACCCGTGACCTGCCGAACTTTCTCCAGATGGTCGTTAATGGTAATTTTTTAATGTTTAATGTTTTGACTGTAAATGACTATTGCATATGAATTATCAATTTTGGAACCAAAATAGGTGTGTTTAGAGTCATTTTAATGCCTGAAATTGGTCGAAATAGAAGCTTCTGAGTAGGAGTAAAAGTCTGTAAAAATGGCAATTTTGGTCACATTGAGGCTTTAAAAAGTAGTTATTCCACATGAGGCACAATCCAAATGACATTTTGAATCTTTTTTTTATCAGTCCAAAAAATCAATTTTCTGATGAAAAACGATGACCCGCGACCTGTCGATTTTTCTCAAGATGGTCAGAAATGGTAATTTTGTAATGTTTATTTTTTTTAAAGTAAATAACTATTTCATGTGAATTATCACTTTTGGAACTAAAATTAGTGTGTTTAGAGTCATTTTATTGCCTGAAATTGGTCGAAATAGAAGCTTCTGAGTAGGAGAAAAAGTCTGTAAAAATGGCAATTTTGGTCACATTGAGGCTTTAAAAAGTAGTTATTCCACATGAGGCACAATCCAAATGACATTTTGAATCTTTTTTTTATCAGTCCAAAAAATGAATTTTCTGATGAAAAACGATGACCCGCGACCTGTCGATTTTTCTCAAGATGGTCAGAAATCGTAATTTTGTAATGTTTATTTTTTTTAAAGTAAATGACTATTTCATGTGAATTATCACTTTTGGAACTAAAATTAGTGTGTTTAGATTCATTTTATTGCCTGAAATTGGTCGAAATAGAAGCTTCTGAGTAGGAGAAAAAGTCTGTAAAAATGGCAATTTTGGTCACATTGAGGCTTTAAAAAGTAGTTATTCAACATGAGGCACAATCCAAATGACATTTTGAATCTTTTTTGCTACAGTCCAAAAAATCAATTTTCTGATGAAAAACGATGACCCGTTACCTGCCGAACTTTCTCCAGATGGTCGTAAATGGTAATTTTTTAATGTTTAATGTTTTGACTGTAAATGACTATTGCATATGAATTATCAATTTTGGAACTAATATAGGTGTGTTTAGAGTCATTTTAATGCCTGAAAATTGTCGAAATAGAAGCATCTGAGTAGGAGAAAAGTCTATAAAAATGGCAATTTTGGTCACATTAAGGCTTTAAAAAGTAGTTATTCAACATGAGGCACAATCCAAATGACATTTTGAATCTTTTTTGCTACAGTCCAAAAAATCAATTTTCTGATGAAAAACGATGACCCGTGACCTGCCGAACTTTCTCCAGATGGTCGTAAATGGTAATTTTTTAATGTTTAATGTTTTGACTGTAAATGACTATTGCATATGAATTATCAATTTTGGAACCAAAATAGGTGTGTTTAGAGTCATTTTAATGCCTGAAAATTGTCGAAATAGAAGCATCTGAGTAGGAGAAAAGTCTGTAAAAATGGCAATTTTGGTCACATTGAGGCTTTAATAAGTAGTTATTCAACATAAGGCACAATCCAAATGACATTTTGAATCTTTTTTTCTACAGTCCAAAAAATCAATTTTTCGATGAAAAACGATGACCCGTGACCTGTCGATTTTTCTCAAGATGGTCAGAAATGGTAATTTTGTAATGTTTATTTTTTTTAAAGTAAATGACTATTTCATGTGAATTATCACTTTTGGAACTAAAATTAGTGTGTTTAGAGTCATTTTATTGCCTGAAATTGGTCGAAATAGAAGCTTCTGAGTAGGAGAAAAATTCTGTAAAAATGGCAATTTTGGTCACATTGAGGCTTTAAAAAGTAGTTATTCAACATGAGGCACAATCCAAATGACATTTTGAATCTTTTTTTCTACAGTCCAAAAAATCAATTTTCTGATGCAAAACGATGACCCGCAACCTGTCGATTTTTCTCAAGATGGTCAGAAATGGTAAGTTTTTTAATGTTTAACTTTTTTGACCGTAAATGACTATTGCACGTGAATTATCACTTTTGGAACTAAAATAAATGTGTTTAGAGTCATTTTATTGCCTGAAATTGGTCGAAATAGAAGCTTCTGAGTAGGAGAAAAAGTCTGTACAAATGGCAATTTTGGTCACATTGAGGCTTTAAAAAGTAGTTATTCAACATGAGGCACAATCCAAATGACATTTTGAATCTTTTTTTCTACAGTCCAAAAAATCAATTTTCTGATGAAAAACGATGACCCGCGACCTGTCGATTTTTCTCAAGATGGTCAGAAATGGTAATTTTTTAATGTTTAATTTTTTGACTGTAAATGACTATTGCAAATGAATTATCACTTTTGGAACTAAAAGAAGTGTGTTTAGAGTCATTTTATTGCCTGAAATTGGTCGAAATAGAAGCTTCTGAGTAGGAGGAAAAGTCTGTAAAAATGGCAATTTTGGTCACATTGAGGCTTTAAAAAGTAGTTATTCAACATGAGGCACAATCCAAATGACACTTTGAATCTTTTTTTGTACAGTCCAAAAAATCAATTTTCTGATGAAAAACGATGACCCGCGACCTGTTGATTTTTCTCAAGATGGTCAGAAATGGTCATTTTTTAATGTTTAAGTTTTTTTTATAGTAGATGACTATTGCATGTGAATTATCACTTTTGGAACTAAAATAGGTGTATTTAGAGTCATTTTAATGCCTGAAAATGGTTGAAATAGAAGCTTCTGAGTAGGAGAAAAAGTCTATAAAAATGGCAATTTTGGTCACAATGAGGCTTGAAAATGTAGTTATTCAACATGAGGCACAATCCAAATGACATTTTGAATCTTTTTTTCTACAGTCCAAAAAAATCAATTTTCTGATGAAAAACGATGACCCGCGACCTGTCGATTTTTCTCAAGATGATCAGACATGGTAATTATTAATGTTTAACTTTTTTGACTGTCAATGACTATTGCATGTGAATTATCACTTTTGGAACTAAAATAAATGTGTTTAGAGTCATTTTAATGCCTGAAATTGGTCGAAATAGAAGCTTCTGAGTAGGAGAAAAAGTCTATAAAAATGGCAATTTTGGTCACATTGAGGCTTTAAAAAGTAGTTATTCAACATGAGACACAATCCAAATGACATTTTGAATCTTTTTTTCTACAGTCCAAAAAATCAATTTTCTGATGAAAAACGATGACCCGCGACCTGTCGATTTTTCTCAAGATGGTCAGAAATGGTAATTTTTTAATGTTTAATTTTTTGACTGTAAATGACTATTGTATGTGAATTATCACTTTTGGAACTAAAATGAGTGTGTTTAGAGTCATTTTAATGCCTGAAATTGGTCGAAATAGAAGCTTCTGAGTAGGAGAAAAAGTCTGTAAAAATGGCAATTTTGGTCACATTGAGGCTTTAAAAAGTAGTTATTCCACATGAGGCACAATCCAAATGACATTTTGAATCTTTTTTTTATCAGTCCAAAAAATCAATTTTCTGATGAAAAACGATGACCCGCGACCTGTCGATTTTTCTCAAGATGGTCTGAAATGGTAATTTTGTAATGTTTATTTTTTTTAAAGTAAATGACTATTTCTTGTGAATTATCACTTTTGGAACTAAAATTAGTGTGTTTAGAGTCATTTTATTGCCTGAAATTGGTTGAAATAGAAGCTTCTGAGTAGGAGAAAAAGTCTGTAAAAATGGCAATTTTGGTCACATTGAGGCTTTAAAAAGTAGTTATTCAACATGAGGCACAATCCAAATGACATTTTGAATCTATTTTTCTACAGTCCAAAAAATCAATTTTCTGATGCAAAACGATGACCCGCGACCTGTCGATTTTTCTCAAGATGGTCAGAAATGGTAATTATTAATGTTTAACTTTTTTGACTGTAAATGACTATTGCATGTGAATTATCACTTTTGGAACTAAAATAAATGTGTTTAGAGTCATTTTAATGCCTGAAATTGGTCGAAATTGAAGCTTCTGAGTAGGAGAAAAAGTCTGTAAAAATGGCAATTTTGGTCACATTGAGGCTTTAAAAAGTAGTTATTCAACATGAGACACAATCCAAATGACATTTTGAATCTTTTTTTCTACAGTCCAAAAAATCAATTTTCTGATGAAAAACGATGACCTGTCGATTTTTATAAAGATGGTCAGAAATGGTAATTTTTTAATGTTTAATTTTTTGACTGTAAATGACTATTGCATGTGAATTATCACTTTTGGAACTAAAAGAAGTGTGTTTAGAGTCATTTTATTGCCTGAAATTGGTCGAAATAGAAGCTTCTGAGTAGGAGAAAAAGTCTGTAAAAATGGCAATTTTGGTCACATTGAGGCTTTAAAAAGTAGTTATTTAACATGAGGCACAATCCAAATGACATTTTGAATCTTTTTTTCTACAGTCCAAAAAATCAATTTTCTGATGAAAAATGATGACCTGCGACCTGTTGATTTTTCTCAAGATGGTCAGAAATGGTCCTTTTTTAATGTTTAAGTTTTTTTTAAAGTAGATGACTATTGCATGTGAATTATCACTTTTGGAACTAAAATAGGTGTGTTTAGAGTCATTATAATGCCTGAAAATGGTTGAAATAGAAGCTTCTGAGTAGGAGAAAAAGTCTATAAAAATGGCAATTTTGGTCACAATGAGGCTTGAAAATGTAGTTATTCAACATGAGGCACAATCCAAATGACATTTTGAATCTTTTTTTCTACAGTCCAAAAAATCAATTTTCTGATGAAAAACGATGACCCGCGACCTGTCGATTTTTCTCAAGATGATCAGAAATGGTAATTATTAATGTTTAACTTTTTTGACTGTAAATGACTATTGCATGTGAATTATCACTTTTGGAACTAAAATAAATGTGTTTAGAGTCATTTTAATGCCTGAAATTGGTGGAAATAGAAGCTTCTGAGTAGGAGAAAAAGTCTGTAAAAATGGCAATTTTGGTCACATTGAGGCTTTAAAAATTAGTTATTCAACATTAGGCACAATCCAAATAACATTTTGAATCTTTTTTTCTACAGTCCAAAAAATCAATTTTTCGATGAAAAACGATGACCCGTGACCTGTCGATTTTTCTCAAGATGGTCAGAAATGGTTATTTTGTAATGTTTATATTTTTGAAAGTAAATGACTATTGCATGTGAATTATCACTTTTGGAACTAAAATTAGTGTGTTTAGAGTCATTTTATTGCCTGAAATTTGTCGTAATAGAAGCTTCTGAGTAGGAGAAAAAGTCTGTAAAAATGGCAATTTTGGTCACATTGAGGCTTTAAAAAGTAGTTATTCAACATGAGGCACAATCCAAATGACATTTTGAATCTTTTTTTGTACAGTCCAAAAAATCAATTTTCTGATGAAAAACGATGACCCGCGACCTGTTGATTTTTCTCAAGATGGTCAGAAATGGTCATTTTTTAATGTTTAAGTTTTTTTTATAGTAGATGACTATTGCATGTGAATTATCACTTTTGGAACTAAAATAGGTGTGTTTAGAGTCATTTTAATGCCTGAAAATGGTTAAAATAGAAGCTTCTGAGTAGGAGAAAAAGTCTATAAAAATGGCAATTTTGGTCACAATGAGGCTTGAAAATGTAGTTATTCAACATGAGGCACAATCCAAATGACATTTTGAATCTTTTTTTTATCAGGCCAAAAAATCAATTTTCTGATGAAAAACGATGACCCGCGACCTGTCGATTTTTCTCAAGATGGTCAGAAATGGTAATTTTGTAATGTTTATTTTTTTAAAGTAAATGACTATTTCATGTGAATTATCACTTTTGGAACTAAAATTAGTGTGTTTAGAGTCATTTTATTGCCTGAAATTGGTCGAAATAGAAGCTTCTGAGTAGGAGAAAAAGTCTGTAAAAATGGCAATTTTGGTCACATTGAGGCTTTAAAAAGTAGTTATTCAACATGAGGCACAATCCAAATGACATTTTGAATCTTTTTTTGTACAGTCCAAAAAATCAATTTTCAGATGAAAAACGATGACCCATGACCTGTTGATTTTTCTCAAGATGGTCAGAAATGGTCATTTTTTAATGTTTAAGTTTTTTTTAAAGTAGATGACTATTGCATGTGAATTATCACTTTTGGAACTAAAATAGGTGTGTTTAGAGTCATTTTAATGCCTGAAAATGGTTGAAATAGAAGCTTCTGAGTAGGAGAAAAAGACTATAAAAATGGCAATTTTGGTCACAATGAGGCTTGAAAATGTAGTTATTCAACATGAGGCACAATCCAAATGACATTTTGAATCTTTTTTTCTACAGTCCAAAAAATCAATTTTCTGATGAAAAACGATGACCCGCGACCTGTCGATTTTTCTCAAGATGATCAGAAATGGTAATTATTAATGTTTAACTTTTTTGACTGTAAATGACTATTGCATGTGAATTATCACTTTTGGAACTAAAATAAATGTGTTTAGAGTCATTTTAATACCTGAAATTGGTCGAAATAGAAGCTTCTGTGTAGGAGAAAAAGTCTGTAAAAATGGCAATTTTGGTCACATTGAGGCTTTAAAAAGTAGTTATTCAACATGAGACACAATCCAAATGACATTTTGAATCTTTTTTTCTACAGTCCAAAAAATCAATTTTCTGATGAAAAACGATGACCCGCGACCTGTCGATTTTTCTCAAGATGGTCAAAAATGGTAATTTTTTAATGTTTAATTTTTTTACTGTAAATGACTATTGCATGTGAATTATCACTTTTGGAACTAAAATAAGTGTGTTTAGAGTCATTTTAATGCCTGAAATTGGTGGAAATAGAAGCTTCTGTGTAGGAGAAAAAGTCTGTAAAAATGGCAATTTTGGTCACATTGAGGCTTTAAAAATTAGTTATTCAACATTAGGCACAATCCAAATGACATTTTGAATCTTTTTTTCTACAGTCCAAAAAATCAATTTTCTGATGAAAAACGATGACCCGTGACCTGTCGATTTTTCTCAAGATGGTCAGAAATGGTTATTTTGTAATGTTTATATTTTTGAAAGTAAATGACTATTGCATGTGAATTATCACTTTTGGAACTAAAATTAGTGTGTTTAGAGTCATTTTATTGCCTGAAATTTTTCGAAATAGAAGCTTCTGAGTAGGAGAAAAAGTCTGTAAAAATGGCAATTTTGGTCACATTGAGGCTTTAATAGGTAGTTATTCAACATGTGGCACAATCCAAATGACATTTTGAATCTTTTTTTCTACAGTCCAAAAAATCAATTTTCTGATGCAAAACGATGACCCGCGACCTGTCGATTTTTCTCAAGATGGTCAGAAATGGTAATTATTAATGTTTAACTTTTTTGACTGTAAATGACTATTGCATGTGAATTATCACTTTTGGAACTAAAATAAATGTGTTTAGAGTCATTTTAATGCCTGAAATTGGTCAAAATTGAACCTTTGAGTAGGAGAAAAAGTCTGTAAAAATGGCAATTTTGGTCACATTGAGGCTTTAAAAAGTAGTTATTCAACATGAGACACAATCCAAATGACATTTTGAATCTTTTTTCTACAGTCCAAAAAATCAATTTTCTGATGAAAAACGATGACCCGCGACCTGTCGATTTTTATAAAGATGGTCAGAAATGGTAATTTTTTAATGTTTAATTTTTTGACTGTAAATGACTATTGCATGTGAATTATCACTTTTGGAACTAAAAGAAGTGTGTTTAGAGTCATTTTATTGCCTGAAATTGGTCGAAATAGAAGCTTCTGAGTAGGAGAAAAAGTCTGTAAAAATGGCAATTTTGGTCACATTGAGGCTTTAAAAAGTAGTTATTCAACATGAGGCACAATCCAAATGACATTTTGAATCTTTTTTTCTACAGTCCAAAAAATCAATTTTCTGATGCAAAACGATGACCCGCGACCTGTCGATTTTTCTCAAGATGGTCAGAAATGGTAATTATTAATGTTTAACTTTTTTGACTGTAAATGACTATTGCATGTGAATTATCACTTTTGGAACTAAAATAAATGTGTTTAGAGTCATTTTAATGCCTGAAATTGGTCGAAATTGAAGCTTCTGAGTAGGAGAAAAAGTCTGTAAAAATGGCAATTTTGGTCACATTGAGGCTTTAAAAAGTAGTTATTCAACATGAGACACAATCCAAATGACATTTTGAATCTTTTTTTCTACAGTCCAAAAAATCAATTTTCTGATGAAAAACGATGACCTTCGACCTGTCGATTTTTATAAAGATGGTCAGAAATGGTAATTTTTTAATGTTTAATTTTTTGACTGTAAATGACTATTGCATGTGAATTATCACTTTTGGAACTAAAATAAATGTGTTTAGAGTCATTTTAATGCCTGAAATTGGTCGAAATTGAAGCTTCTGAGTAGGAGAAAAAGTCTGTAAAAATGGCAATTTTGGTCACATTGAGGCTTTAAAAAGTAGTTATTCAACATGAGACACAATCCAAATGACATTTTGAATCTTTTTTTCTACAGTCCAAAAAATCAATTTTCTGATGAAAAACGATGACCCGCGACCTGTCGATTTTTATAAAGATGGTCAGAAATGGTAATTTTTTAATGTTTAATTTTTTGACTGTAAATGACTATTGCATGTGAATTATCACTTTTGGAACTAAAAGAAGTGTGTTTAGAGTCATTTTATTGCCTGAAATTGGTCGAAATAGAAGCTTCTGAGTAGGAGAAAAAGTCTGTAAAAATGGCAATTTTGGTCACATTGAGGCTTTAAAAAGTAGTTATTCAACATGAGGCACAATCCAAATGACATTTTGAATCTTTTTTTCTACAGTCCAAAAAATCAATTTTCTGATGCAAAACGATGACCCGCGACCTGTCGATTTTTCTCAAGATGGTCAGAAATGGTAATTATTAATGTTTAACTTTTTTGACTGTAAATGACTATTGCATGTGAATTATCACTTTTGGAACTAAAATAAATGTGTTAAGAGTCATTTTAATGCCTGAAATTGGTCGAAATTGAAGCTTCTGAGTAGGAGAAAAAGTCTGTAAAAATGGCAATTTTGGTCACATTGAGGCTTTAAAAAGTAGTTATTCAACATGAGACACAATCCAAATGACATTTTGAATCTTTTTTTCTACAGTCCAAAAAATCAATTTTCTGATGAAAAACGATGACCCGCGACCTGTCGATTTTTCTCAAGATGATCAGAAATGGTAATTATTAATGTTTAACTTTTTTGACTGTCAATGACTATTGCATGTGAATTATCACTTTTGGAAGTAAAATAAGTGTGTTTAGAGTCATTTTAATGCCTGAAATTGGTCGAAATAGAAGCTTCTGAGTAGGAGAAAAAGTCTGTAAAAATGGCAATTTTGTTCACATTGAGGCTTTAAAAAGTAGTTATTCCACATGAGGCACAATCCAAATGACATTTTGAATCTTTTTTTTATCAGTCCAAAGAATCAATTTTCTGATGAAAAACGATGACCCGCGACCTGTCGATTTTTCTCAAGATAGTCAAAAATGGTAATTTTTTAATGTTTAATTTTTTTACTGTAAATGACTATTGCATGTGAATTATCACTTTTGGAACTAAAATAAGTGTGTTTAGAGTCATTTTAATGCCTGCAATTGGTGGAAATAGAAGCTTCTGAGTAGCAGAAAAAGTCTGTAAAAATGGCAATTTTGGTCACATTGAGGCTTTAAAAAGTAGTTATTCAACATGAGACACAATCCAAATGACATTTTGAATCTTTTTTTCTACAGTCCAAAAAATCAATTTTCTGATGAAAAACGATGACCCGCGACCTGTCGATTTTTCTCAAGATGGTCAGAAATGGTAATTTTTTAATGTTTAATTTTTTGACTGTAAATGACTATTGCATGTGAATTATCACTTTTGGAACTAAAAGAAGTGTGTTTAGAGTCATTTTATTGCCTGAAATTGGTCGAAATAGAAGCTTCTGAGTAGGAGTAAAAGTCTGTAAAAATGGCAATTTTGGTCACATTGAGGCTTTAAAAAGTAGTTATTCCACATGAGGCACAATCCAAATGACATTTTGAATCTTTTTTTTATCAGTCCAAAAAATCAATTTTCTGATGAAAAACGATGACCCGCAACCTGTCGATTTTTCTCAAGATGGTCAGAAATGGTAATTTTGTAACGTTTATTTTTTTTAAAGTAAATGACTATTGTATGTGAAATATCACTTTTGGAACTAACATAAGTGTGTTTAGAGTCATTTTAATGCCTGAAATTGGTCGAAATAGAAGCTTCTGAGTAGGAGTAAAAGTCTGAAAAAATGGCAATTTTGGTCACATTGAGGCTTTAAAAAGTAGTTATTCCACATGAGGCACAATCCAAATGACATTTTGAATCTTTTTTTTATCAGTCCAAAAAAATCAATTTTCTGATGAAAAACGATGACCCGCGACCTGTCGATTTTTCTCAAGATGGTCAGAAATGGTAATTTTGTAATGTTTATTTTTTTTAAAGTAAATGACTATTTCATGTGAATTATCACTTTTGGAACTAAAATTAGTGTGTTTAGATTCATTTTATTGCCTGAAATTGGTCGAAATAGAAGCTTCTGAGTAGGAGAAAAAGTCTGTAAAAATGGCAATTTTGGTCACATTGAGGCTTTAAAAAGTAGTTATTCAACATGAGGCACAATCCAAATGACATTTTGAATCTTTTTTTCTACAGTCCAAAAAATCAATTTTCTGATGCAAAACGATGACCCGTGACCTGTCGATTTTCCTCAAGATGGTCAGAAATGGTAATTTTTTAATGTTGAATTTTTTGACTGTAAATGACTATTGCATGTGAATTATCACTTTTGGAACTAAAAGAAGTGTGTTTAGAGTCATTTTAATGCCTGAAATTGGTGGAAATAGAAGCTTCTGTGTAGGAGAAAAAGTCTGTAAAAATGGCAATTTTGGTCACATTGAGGCTTTAAAAATTAGTTATTCAACATTAGGCACAATCCAAATAACATTTTGAATCTTTTTTTCTACAGTCCAAAAAATCAATTTTTCGATGAAAAACGATGACCCGTGACCTGTCGATTTTTCTCAAGATGGTCAGAAATGGTAATTATTAATGTTTAACTTTTTTGACTGTAAATGACTATTGCATGTGAACTATCACTTTGGGAACTAAAATAAATGTGTTTAGAGTCATTTTAATGCCTGTAATTGGTCGAAATTGAAGCTTCTGAGTAGGAGAAAAAGTCTGTAAAAATGGCAATTTTGGTCACATTGAGGCTTTAAAAAGTAGTTATTCCACATGAGACACAATCCAAATGACATTTTGAATCTTTTTTTCTACAGTCCAAAAAATCAATTTTCTGATGAAAAACGATGACCCGCGACCTGTCGATTTTTCTCAAGATGGTCAGAAATGGTAATTTTTTAATGTTTAATTTTTTGACTGTAAATGACTATTGCATGTGAATTATCACTTTTGGAACTAAAAGAAGTGTGTTTAGAGTCATTTTATTGCCTGAATTTGGTCGAAATAGAAGCTTCTGAGTAGGAGAAAAAGTCTGTAAAAATGGCAATTTTGGTCACATTGAGGCTTTAAAAAGTAGTTATTCAACATGAGGCACAATCCAAATGACATTTTGAATCTTTTTTGCTACAGTCCAAAAAATCAATTTTCTGATGAAAAACGATGACCCGTGACCTGCCGAACTTTCTCCAGATGGTCGTAAATGGTAATTTTTTAATGTTTAATGTTTTGACTGTAAATGACTATTGCATATGAATTATCAATTTTGGAACCAAAATAGGTGTGTTTAGAGTCATTTTAATGCCTGAAATTGGTCGAAATAGAAGCTTCTGAGTAGGAGTAAAAGTCTGTAAAAATTGGCAATTTTGGTCACATTGAGGCTTTAAAAAGTAGTTATTCCACATGAGGCACAATCCAAATGACATTTTGAATCTTTTTTTTATCAGTCCAAAAAATCAATTTTCTGATGAAAAACGATGACCCGCGACCTGTCGATTTTTCTCAAGATGGTCAGAAATGGTAATTTTGTAATGTTTATTTTTTTTAAAGTAAATGACTATTTCATGTGAATTATCACTTTTGGAACTAAAATTAGTGTGTTTAGAGTCATTTTATTGCCTGAAATTGGTCGAAATAGAAGCTTCTGAGTAGGAGAAAAAGTCTGTAAAAATGGCAATTTTGGTCACATTGAGGCTTTAAAAAGTAGTTATTCCACATGAGGCACAATCCAAATGACATTTTGAATCTTTTTTTTATCAGTCCAAAAAATGAATTTTCTGATGAAAAACGATGACCCGCGACCTGTCGATTTTTCTCAAGATGGTCAGAAATCGTAATTTTGTAATGTTTATTTTTTTTAAAGTAAATGACTATTTCATGTGAATTATCACTTTTGGAACTAAAATTAGTGTGTTTAGATTCATTTTATTGCCTGAAATTGGTCGAAATAGAAGCTTCTGAGTAGGAGAAAAAGTCTGTAAAAATGGCAATTTTGGTCACATTGAGGCTTTAAAAAGTAGTTATTCAACATGAGGCACAATCCAAATGACATTTTGAATCTTTTTTTCTACAGTCCAAAAAATCAATTTTCTGATGCAAAACGATGACCCGCGACCTGTCGATTTTTCTCAAGATGGTCAGAAATGGTAATTTTTTAATGTTGAATTTTTTGACTGTAAATGACTATTGCATGTGAATTATCACTTTTGGAACTAAAAGAAGTGTGTTTAGAGTCATTTTATTGCCTGAAATTGGTCGAAATAGAAGCTTCTGAGTAGGAGAAAAAGTCTGTAAAAATGGCAATTTTGGTCACATTGAGGCTTTAAAAAGTAGTTATTCAACATGAGGCACAATCCAAATGACATTTTGAATCTTTTTTGCTACAGTCCAAAAAATCAATTTTCTGATGAAAAACGATGACCCGTGACCTGCCGAACTTTCTCCAGATGGTCGTAAATGGTAATTTTTTAATGTTTAATGTTTTGACTGTAAATGACTATTGCATATGAATTATCAATTTTGGAACTAAAATAGGTGTGTTTAGAGTCATTTTAATGCCTGAAAATTGTCGAAATAGAAGCATCTGAGTAGGAGAAAAGTCTATAAAAATGGCAATTTTGGTCACATTAAGGCTTTAAAAAGTAGTTATTCAACATGAGGCACAATCCAAATGACATTTTGAATCTTTTTTGCTACAGTCCAAAAAATCAATTTTCTGATGAAAAACGATGACCCGTGACCTGCCGAACTTTCTCCAGATGGTCGTAAATGGTAATTTTTTAATGTTTAATGTTTTGACTGTAAATGACTATTGCATATGAATTATCAATTTTGGAACCAAAATAGGTGTGTTTAGAGTCATTTTAATGCCTGAAAATTGTCGAAATAGAAGCATCTGAGTAGGAGAAAAGTCTGTAAAAATGGCAATTTTGGTCACATTGAGGCTTTAATAAGTAGTTATTCAACATAAGGCACAATCCAAATGACATTTTGAATCTTTTTTTCTACAGTCCAAAAAATCAATTTTTCGATGAAAAACGATGACCCGTGACCTGTCGATTTTTCTCAAGATGGTCAGAAATGGTAATTTTGTAATGTTTATTTTTTTTTAAAGTAAATGACTATTTCATGTGAATTATCACTTTTGGAACTAAAATTAGTGTGTTTAGAGTCATTTTATTGCCTGAAATTGGTCGAAATAGAAGCTTCTGAGTAGGAGAAAAATTCTGTAAAAATGGCAATTTTGGTCACATTGAGGCTTTAAAAAGTAGTTATTCAACATGAGGCACAATCCAAATGACATTTTGAATCTTTTTTTCTACAGTCCAAAAAATCAATTTTCTGATGCAAAACGATGACCCGCAACCTGTCGATTTTTCTCAAGATGGTCAGAAATGGTAAGTTTTTTAATGTTTAACTTTTTTGACCGTAAATGACTATTGCACGTGAATTATCACTTTTGGAACTAAAATAAATGTGTTTAGAGTCATTTTATTGCCTGAAATTGGTCGAAATAGAAGCTTCTGAGTAGGAGAAAAAGTCTGTACAAATGGCAATTTTGGTCACATTGAGGCTTTAAAAAGTAGTTATTCAACATGAGGCACAATCCAAATGACATTTTGAATCTTTTTTTCTACAGTCCAAAAAATCAATTTTCTGATGAAAAACGATGACCCGCGACCTGTCGATTTTTCTCAAGATGGTCAGAAATGGTCATTTTTTAATGTTTAATTTTTTGACTGTAAATGACTATTGCAAATGAATTATCACTTTTGGAACTAAAAGAAGTGTGTTTAGAGTCATTTTATTGCCTGAAATTGGTCGAAATAGAATCTTCTGAGTAGGAGGAAAAGTCTGTAAAAATGGCAATTTTGGTCACATTGAGGCTTTAAAAAGTAGTTATTCAACATGAGGCACAATCCAAATGACATTTTGAATCTTTTTTTGTACAGTCCAAAAAATCAATTTTCTGATGAAAAACGATGACCCGCGACCTGTTGATTTTTCTCAAGATGGTCAGAAATGGTCATTTTTTAATGTTTAAGTTTTTTTTATAGTAGATGACTATTGCATGTGATTTATCACTTTTGGAACTAAAATAGGTGTGTTTAGAGTCATTTTAATGCCTTAAAATGGTTGAAATAGAAGCTTCTGAGTATTAGAAAAAGTCTATAAAAATGGCAATTTTGGTCACAATGAGGCTTGAAAATGTAGTTATTCAACATGAGGCACAATCCAAATGACATTTTGAATCTTTTTTTCTACAGTCCAAAAAAATCAATTTTCTGATGAAAAACGATGACCCGCGACCTGTCGATTTTTCTCAAGATGATCAGACATGGTAATTATTAATGTTTAACTTTTTTGACTGTCAATGACTATTGCATGTGAATTATCACTTTTGGAACTAAAATAAATGTGTTTAGAGTCATTTTAATGCCTGAAATTGGTCGAAATAGAAGCTTCTGAGTAGGAGAAAAAGTCTATAAAAATGGCAATTTTGGTCACATTGAGGCTTTAAAAAGTAGTTATTCAACATGAGACACAATCCAAATGACATTTTGAATCTTTTTTTCTACAGTCCAAAAAATCAATTTTCTGATGAAAAACGATGACCCGCGACCTGTCGATTTTTCTCAAGATGGTCAGAAATGGTAATTTTTTAATGTTTAATTTTTTGACTGTAAATGACTATTGTATGTGAATTATCACTTTTGGAACTAAAATGAGTGTGTTTAGAGTCATTTTAATGCCTGAAATTGGTCGAAATAGAAGCTTCTGAGTAGGAGAAAAAGTCTGTAAAAATGGCAATTTTGGTCACATTGAGGCTTTAAAAAGTAGTTATTCCACATGAGACACAATCCAAATGACATTTTGAATCTTTTTTTCTACAGTCCAAAAAATCAATTTTCTGATGAAAAACGATGACCCGCGACCTGTCGATTTTTCTCAAGATGGTCAGAAATGGTAATTTTTTAATGTTTAATTTTTTGACTGTAAATGACTATTGCATGTGAATTATCACTTTTGGAACTAAAAGAAGTGTGTTTAGAGTCATTTTATTGCCTGAATTTGGTCGAAATAGAAGCTTCTGAGTAGGAGAAAAAGTCTGTAAAAATGGCAATTTTGGTCACATTGAGGCTTTAAAAAGTAGTTATTCAACATGAGGCACAATCCAAATGACATTTTGAATCTTTTTTGCTACAGTCCAAAAAATCAATTTTCTGATGAAAAACGATGACCCGTGACCTGCCGAACTTTCTCCAGATGGTCGTAAATGGTAATTTTTTAATGTTTAATGTTTTGACTGTAAATGACTATTGCATATGAATTATCAATTTTGGAACCAAAATAGGTGTGTTTAGAGTCATTTTAATGCCTGAAATTGGTCGAAATAGAAGCTTCTGAGTAGGAGTAAAAGTCTGTAAAAATTGGCAATTTTGGTCACATTGAGGCTTTAAAAAGTAGTTATTCCACATGAGGCACAATCCAAATGACATTTTGAATCTTTTTTTTATCAGTCCAAAAAATCAATTTTCTGATGAAAAACGATGACCCGCGACCTGTCGATTTTTCTCAAGATGGTCAGAAATGGTAATTTTTTAATGTTTAATTTTTTGACTGTAAATGACTATTGCAAATGAATTATCACTTTTGGAACTAAAAGAAGTGTGTTTAGAGTCATTTTATTGCCTGAAATTGGTCGAAATAGAAGCTTCTGAGTAGGAGGAAAAGTCTGTAAAAATTGGCAATTTTGGTCACATTGAGGCTTTAAAAAGTAGTTATTCCACATGAGGCACAATCCAAATGACATTTTGAATCTTTTTTTGTACAGTCCAAAAAATCAATTTTCTGATGAAAAACGATGACCCGCGACCTGTTGATTTTTCTCAAGATGGTCAGAAATGGTCATTTTTTAATGTTTAAGTTTTTTTTATAGTAGATGACTATTGCATGTGAATTATCACTTTTGGAACTAAAATAGGTGTATTTAGAGTCATTTTAATGCCTGAAAATGGTTGAAATAGAAGCTTCTGAGTAGGAGAAAAAGTCTATAAAAATGGCAATTTTGGTCACAATGAGGCTTGAAAATGTAGTTATTCAACATGAGGCACAATCCAAATGACATTTTGAATCTTTTTTTCTACAGTCCAAAAAAATCAATTTTCTGATGAAAAACGATGACCCGCGACCTGTCGATTTTTCTCAAGATGATCAGACATGGTAATTATTAATGTTTAACTTTTTTGACTGTCAATGACTATTGCATGTGAATTATCACTTTTGGAACTAAAATAAATGTGTTTAGAGTCATTTTAATGCCTGAAATTGGTCGAAATAGAAGCTTCTGAGTAGGAGAAAAAGTCTATAAAAATGGCAATTTTGGTCACATTGAGGCTTTAAAAAGTAGTTATTCAACATGAGACACAATCCAAATGACATTTTGAATCTTTTTTTCTACAGTCCAAAAAATCAATTTTCTGATGAAAAACGATGACCCGCGACCTGTCGATTTTTCTCAAGATGGTCAGAAATGGTAATTTTTTAATGTTTAATTTTTTGACTGTAAATGACTATTGTATGTGAATTATCACTTTTGGAACTAAAATGAGTGTGTTTAGTCATTTTAATGCCTGAAATTGGTCGAAATAGAAGCTTCTGAGTAGGAGAAAAAGTCTGTAAAAATGGCAATTTTGGTCACATTGAGGCTTTAAAAAGTAGTTATTCCACATGAGGCACAATCCAAATGACATTTTGAATCTTTTTTTTATCAGTCCAAAAAATCAATTTTCTGATGAAAAACGATGACCCGCGACCTGTCGATTTTTCTCAAGATGGTCTGAAATGGTAATTTTGTAATGTTTATTTTTTTTAAAGTAAATGACTATTTCTTGTGAATTATCACTTTTGGAACTAAAATTAGTGTGTTTAGAGTCATTTTATTGCCTGAAATTGGTCGAAATAGAAGCTTCTGAGTAGGAGAAAAAGTCTGTAAAAATGGCAATTTTGGTCACATTGAGGCTTTAAAAAGTAGTTATTCAACATGAGGCACAATCCAAATGACATTTTGAATCTATTTTTCTACAGTCCAAAAAATCAATTTTCTGATGCAAAACGATGACCCGCGACCTGTCGATTTTTCTCAAGATGGTCAGAAATGGTAATTATTAATGTTTAACTTTTTTGACTGTAAATGACTATTGCATGTGAATTATCACTTTTGGAACTAAAATAAATGTGTTTAGAGTCATTTTAATGCCTGAAATTGGTCGAAATTGAAGCTTCTGAGTAGGAGAAAAAGTCTGTAAAAATGGCAATTTTGGTCACATTGAGGCTTTAAAAAGTAGTTATTCAACATGAGACACAATCCAAATGACATTTTGAATCTTTTTTTCTACAGTCCAAAAAATCAATTTTCTGATGAAAAACGATGACCTGTCGATTTTTATAAAGATGGTCAGAAATGGTAATTTTTTAATGTTTAATTTTTTGACTGTAAATGACTATTGCATGTGAATTATCACTTTTGGAACTAAAAGAAGTGTGTTTAGAGTCATTTTATTGCCTGAAATTGGTCGAAATAGAAGCTTCTGAGTAGGAGAAAAAGTCTGTAAAAATGGCAATTTTGGTCACATCGAGGCTTTAAAAAGTAGTTATTTAACATGAGGCACAATCCAAATGACATTTTGAATCTTTTTTTCTACAGTCCAAAAAATCAATTTTCTGATGAAAAATGATGACCTGCGACCTGTTGATTTTTCTCAAGATGGTCAGAAATGGTCCTTTTTTAATGTTTAAGTTTTTTTTAAAGTAGATGACTATTGCATGTGAATTATCACTTTTGGAACTAAAATAGGTGTGTTTAGAGTCATTATAATGCCTGAAAATGGTTGAAATAGAAGCTTCTGAGTAGGAGAAAAAGTCTATAAAAATGGCAATTTTGGTCACAATGAGGCTTGAAAATGTAGTTATTCAACATGAGGCACAATCCAAATGACATTTTGAATCTTTTTTTCTACAGTCCAAAAAATCAATTTTCTGATGAAAAACGATGACCCGCGACCTGTCGATTTTTCTCAAGATGATCAGAAATGGTAATTATTAATGTTTAACTTTTTTGACTGTAAATGACTATTGCATGTGAATTATCACTTTTGGAACTAAAATAAATGTGTTTAGAGTCATTTTAATGCCTGAAATTGGTGGAAATAGAAGCTTCTGAGTAGGAGAAAAAGTCTGTAAAAATGGCAATTTTGGTCACATTGAGGCTTTAAAAATTAGTTATTCAACATTAGGCACAATCCAAATAACATTTTGAATCTTTTTTTCTACAGTCCAAAAAATCAATTTTTCGATGAAAAACGATGACCCGTGACCTGTCGATTTTTCTCAAGATGGTCAGAAATGGTTATTTTGTAATGTTTATATTTTTGAAAGTAAATGACTATTGCATGTGAATTATCACTTTTGGAACTAAAATTAGTGTGTTTAGAGTCATTTTATTGCCTGAAATTTGTCGTAATAGAAGCTTCTGAGTAGGAGAAAAAGTCTGTAAAAATGGCAATTTTGGTCACATTGAGGCTTTAAAAAGTAGTTATTCAACATGAGGCACAATCCAAATGACATTTTGAATCTTTTTTTGTACAGTCCAAAAAATCAATTTTCTGATGAAAAACGATGACCCGCGACCTGTTGATTTTTCTCAAGATGGTCAGAAATGGTCATTTTTTAATGTTTAAGTTTTTTTTATAGTAGATGACTATTGCATGTGAATTATCACTTTTGGAACTAAAATAGGTGTGTTTAGAGTCATTTTAATGCCTGAAAATGGTTAAAATAGAAGCTTCTGAGTAGGAGAAAAAGTCTATAAAAATGGCAATTTTGGTCACAATGAGGCTTGAAAATGTAGTTATTCAACATGAGGCACAATCCAAATGACATTTTGAATCTTTTTTTTATCAGGCCAAAAAATCAATTTTCTGATGAAAAACGATGACCCGCGACCTGTCGATTTTTCTCAAGATGGTCAGAAATGGTAATTTTGTAATGTTTATTTTTTTAAAGTAAATGACTATTTCATGTGAATTATCACTTTTGGAACTAAAATTAGTGTGTTTAGAGTCATTTTATTGCCTGAAATTGGTCGAAATAGAAGCTTCTGAGTAGGAGAAAAAGTCTGTAAAAATGGCAATTTTGGTCACATTGAGGCTTTAAAAAGTAGTTATTCAACATGAGGCACAATCCAAATGACATTTTGAATCTTTTTTTGTACAGTCCAAAAAATCAATTTTCAGATGAAAAACGATGACCCATGACCTGTTGATTTTTCTCAAGATGGTCAGAAATGGTCATTTTTTAATGTTTAAGTTTTTTTTAAAGTAGATGACTATTGCATGTGAATTATCACTTTTGGAACTAAAATAGGTGTGTTTAGAGTCATTTTAATGCCTGAAAATGGTTGAAATAGAAGCTTCTGAGTAGGAGAAAAAGTCTATAAAAATGGCAATTTTGGTCACAATGAGGCTTGAAAATGTAGTTATTCAACATGAGGCACAATCCAAATGACATTTTGAATCTTTTTTTCTACAGTCCAAAAAATCAATTTTCTGATGAAAAACGATGACCCGCGACCTGTCGATTTTTCTCAAGATGATCAGAAATGGTAATTATTAATGTTTAACTTTTTTGACTGTAAATGACTATTGCATGTGAATTATCACTTTTGGAACTAAAATAAATGTGTTTAGAGTCATTTTAATACCTGAAATTGGTCGAAATAGAAGCTTCTGTGTAGGAGAAAAAGTCTGTAAAAATGGCAATTTTGGTCACATTGAGGCTTTAAAAAGTAGTTATTCAACATGAGACACAATCCAAATGACATTTTGAATCTTTTTTTCTACAGTCCAAAAAATCAATTTTCTGATGAAAAACGATGACCCGCGACCTGTCGATTTTTCTCAAGATGGTCAAAAATGGTAATTTTTTAATGTTTAATTTTTTTACTGTAAATGACTATTGCATGTGAATTATCACTTTTGGAACTAAAATAAGTGTGTTTAGAGTCATTTTAATGCCTGAAATTGGTGGAAATAGAAGCTTCTGTGTAGGAGAAAAAGTCTGTAAAAATGGCAATTTTGGTCACATTGAGGCTTTAAAAATTAGTTATTCAACATTAGGCACAATCCAAATGACATTTTGAATCTTTTTTTCTACAGTCCAAAAAATCAATTTTCTGATGAAAAACGATGACCCGTGACCTGTCGATTTTTCTCAAGATGGTCAGAAATGGTTATTTTGTAATGTTTATATTTTTGAAAGTAAATGACTATTGCATGTGAATTATCACTTTTGGAACTAAAATTAGTGTGTTTAGAGTCATTTTATTGCCTGAAATTTTTCGAAATAGAAGCTTCTGAGTAGGAGAAAAAGTCTGTAAAAATGGCAATTTTGGTCACATTGAGGCTTTAATAGGTAGTTATTCAACATGTGGCACAATCCAAATGACATTTTGAATCTTTTTTTCTACAGTCCAAAAAATCAATTTTCTGATGCAAAACGATGACCCGCGACCTGTCGATTTTTCTCAAGATGGTCAGAAATGGTAATTATTAATGTTTAACTTTTTTGACTGTAAATGACTATTGCATGTGAATTATCACTTTTGGAACTAAAATAAATGTGTTTAGAGTCATTTTAATGCCTGAAATTGGTCAAAATTGAACCTTTGAGTAGGAGAAAAAGTCTGTAAAAATGGCAATTTTGGTCACATTGAGGCTTTAAAAAGTAGTTATTCAACATGAGACACAATCCAAATGACATTTTGAATCTTTTTTTCTACAGTCCAAAAAATCAATTTTCTGATGAAAAACGATGACCCGCGACCTGTCGATTTTTATAAAGATGGTCAGAAATGGTAATTTTTTAATGTTTAATTTTTTGACTGTAAATGACTATTGCATGTGAATTATCACTTTTGGAACTAAAAGAAGTGTGTTTAGAGTCATTTTATTGCCTGAAATTGGTCGAAATAGAAGCTTCTGAGTAGGAGAAAAAGTCTGTAAAAATGGCAATTTTGGTCACATTGAGGCTTTAAAAAGTAGTTATTCAACATGAGGCACAATCCAAATGACATTTTGAATCTTTTTTTCTACAGTCCAAAAAATCAATTTTCTGATGCAAAACGATGACCCGCGACCTGTCGATTTTTCTCAAGATGGTCAGAAATGGTAATTATTAATGTTTAACTTTTTTGACTGTAAATGACTATTGCATGTGAATTATCACTTTTGGAACTAAAATAAATGTGTTTAGAGTCATTTTAATGCCTGAAATTGGTCGAAATTGAAGCTTCTGAGTAGGAGAAAAAGTCTGTAAAAATGGCAATTTTGGTCACATTGAGGCTTTAAAAAGTAGTTATTCAACATGAGACACAATCCAAATGACATTTTGAATCTTTTTTTCTACAGTCCAAAAAATCAATTTTCTGATGAAAAACGATGACCTTCGACCTGTCGATTTTTATAAAGATGGTCAGAAATGGTAATTTTTTAATGTTTAATTTTTTGACTGTAAATGACTATTGCATGTGAATTATCACTTTTGGAACTAAAATAAATGTGTTTAGAGTCATTTTAATGCCTGAAATTGGTCGAAATTGAAGCTTCTGAGTAGGAGAAAAAGTCTGTAAAAATGGCAATTTTGGTCACATTGAGGCTTTAAAAAGTAGTTATTCAACATGAGACACAATCCAAATGACATTTTGAATCTTTTTTTCTACAGTCCAAAAAATCAATTTTCTGATGAAAAACGATGACCCGCGACCTGTCGATTTTTATAAAGATGGTCAGAAATGGTAATTTTTTAATGTTTAATTTTTTGACTGTAAATGACTATTGCATGTGAATTATCACTTTTGGAACTAAAAGAAGTGTGTTTAGAGTCATTTTATTGCCTGAAATTGGTCGAAATAGAAGCTTCTGAGTAGGAGAAAAAGTCTGTAAAAATGGCAATTTTGGTCACATTGAGGCTTTAAAAAGTAGTTATTCAACATGAGGCACAATCCAAATGACATTTTGAATCTTTTTTTCTACAGTCCAAAAAATCAATTTTCTGATGCAAAACGATGACCCGCGACCTGTCGATTTTTCTCAAGATGGTCAGAAATGGTAATTATTAATGTTTAACTTTTTTGACTGTAAATGACTATTGCATGTGAATTATCACTTTTGGAACTAAAATAAATGTGTTAAGAGTCATTTTAATGCCTGAAATTGGTCGAAATTGAAGCTTCTGAGTAGGAGAAAAAGTCTGTAAAAATGGCAATTTTGGTCACATTGAGGCTTTAAAAAGTAGTTATTCAACATGAGACACAATCCAAATGACATTTTGAATCTTTTTTTCTACAGTCCAAAAAATCAATTTTCTGATGAAAAACGATGACCCGCGACCTGTCGATTTTTCTCAAGATGATCAGAAATGGTAATTATTAATGTTTAACTTTTTTGACTGTCAATGACTATTGCATGTGAATTATCACTTTTGGAAGTAAAATAAGTGTGTTTAGAGTCATTTTAATGCCTGAAATTGGTCGAAATAGAAGCTTCTGAGTAGGAGAAAAAGTCTGTAAAAATGGCAATTTTGTTCACATTGAGGCTTTAAAAAGTAGTTATTCCACATGAGGCACAATCCAAATGACATTTTGAATCTTTTTTTTATCAGTCCAAAGAATCAATTTTCTGATGAAAAACGATGACCCGCGACCTGTCGATTTTTCTCAAGATAGTCAAAAATGGTAATTTTTTAATGTTTAATTTTTTTACTGTAAATGACTATTGCATGTGAATTATCACTTTTGGAACTAAAATAAGTGTGTTTAGAGTCATTTTAATGCCTGCAATTGGTGGAAATAGAAGCTTCTGAGTAGGAGAAAAAGTCTGTAAAAATGGCAATTTTGGTCACATTGAGGCTTTAAAAAGTAGTTATTCAACATGAGACACAATCCAAATGACATTTTGAATCTTTTTTTCTACAGTCCAAAAAATCAATTTTCTGATGAAAAACGATGACCCGCGACCTGTCGATTTTTCTCAAGATGGTCAGAAATGGTAATTTTTTAATGTTTAATTTTTTGACTGTAAATGACTATTGCATGTGAATTATCACTTTTGGAACTAAAAGAAGTGTGTTTAGAGTCATTTTATTGCCTGAAATTGGTCGAAATAGAAGCTTCTGAGTAGGAGTAAAAGTCTGTAAAAATGGCAATTTTGGTCACATTGAGGCTTTAAAAAGTAGTTATTCCACATGAGGCACAATCCAAATGACATTTTGAATCTTTTTTTTATCAGTCCAAAAAATCAATTTTCTGATGAAAAACGATGACCCGCAACCTGTCGATTTTTCTCAAGATGGTCAGAAATGGTAATTTTGTAACGTTTATTTTTTTTAAAGTAAATGACTATTGTATGTGAAATATCACTTTTGGAACTAACATAAGTGTGTTTAGAGTCATTTTAATGCCTGAAATTGGTCGAAATAGAAGCTTCTGAGTAGGAGTAAAAGTCTGAAAAAATGGCAATTTTGGTCACATTGAGGCTTTAAAAAGTAGTTATTCCACATGAGGCACAATCCAAATGACATTTTGAATCTTTTTTTTATCAGTCCAAAAAAATCAATTTTCTGATGAAAAACGATGACCCGCGACCTGTCGATTTTTCTCAAGATGGTCAGAAATGGTAATTTTGTAATGTTTATTTTTTTTAAAGTAAATGACTATTTCATGTGAATTATCACTTTTGGAACTAAAATTAGTGTGTTTAGAGTCATTTTATTGCCTGAAATTGGTCGAAATAGAAGCTTCTGAGTAGGAGAAAAAGTCTGTAAAAATGGCAATTTTGGTCACATTGAGGCTTTAAAAAGTAGTTATTCCACATGAGGCACAATCCAAATGACATTTTGAATCTTTTTTTTATCAGTCCAAAAAATGAATTTTCTGATGAAAAACGATGACCCGCGACCCGTCGATTTTTCTCAAGATGGTCAGAAATCGTAATTTTGTAATGTTTCTTTTTTTTAAAGTAAATGACTATTTCATGTGAATTATCACTTTTGGAACTAAAATTAGTGTGTTTAGATTCATTTTATTGCCTGAAATTGGTCGAAATAGAAGCTTCTGAGTAGGAGAAAAAGTCTGTAAAAATGGCAATTTTGGTCACATTGAGGCTTTAAAAAGTAGTTATTCAACATGAGGCACAATCCAAATGACATTTTGAATCTTTTTTTCTACAGTCCAAAAAATCAATTTTCTGATGCAAAACGATGACCCGTGACCTGTCGATTTTCCTCAAGATGGTCAGAAATGGTAATTTTTTAATGTTGAATTTTTTGACTGTAAATGACTATTGCATGTGAATTATCACTTTTGGAACTAAAAGAAGTGTGTTTAGAGTCATTTTAATGCCTGAAATTGGTGGAAATAGAAGCTTCTGTGTAGGAGAAAAAGTCTGTAAAAATGGCAATTTTGGTCACATTGAGGCTTTAAAAATTAGTTATTCAACATTAGGCACAATCCAAATAACATTTTGAATCTTTTTTTCTACAGTCCAAAAAATCAATTTTTCGATGAAAAACGATGACCCGTGACCTGTCGATTTTTCTCAAGATGGTCAGAAATGGTAATTATTAATGTTTAACTTTTTTGACTGTAAATGACTATTGCATGTGAACTATCACTTTGGGAACTAAAATAAATGTGTTTAGAGTCATTTTAATGCCTGTAATTGGTCGAAATTGAAGCTTCTGAGTAGGAGAAAAAGTCTGTAAAAATGGCAATTTTGGTCACATTGAGGCTTTAAAAAGTAGTTATTCCACATGAGACACAATCCAAATGACATTTTGAATCTTTTTTTCTACAGTCCAAAAAATCAATTTTCTGATGAAAAACGATGACCCGCGACCTGTCGATTTTTCTCAAGATGGTCAGAAATGGTAATTTTTTAATGTTTAATTTTTTGACTGTAAATGACTATTGCATGTGAATTATCACTTTTGGAACTAAAAGAAGTGTGTTTAGAGTCATTTTATTGCCTGAATTTGGTCGAAATAGAAGCTTCTGAGTAGGAGAAAAAGTCTGTAAAAATGGCAATTTTGGTCACATTGAGGCTTTAAAAAGTAGTTATTCAACATGAGGCACAATCCAAATGACATTTTGAATCTTTTTTGCTACAGTCCAAAAAATCAATTTTCTGATGAAAAACGATGACCCGTGACCTGCCGAACTTTCTCCAGATGGTCGTAAATGGTAATTTTTTAATGTTTAATGTTTTGACTGTAAATGACTATTGCATATGAATTATCAATTTTGGAACTAAAATAGGTGTGTTTAGAGTCATTTTAATGCCTGAAAATTGTCGAAATAGAAGCATCTGAGTAGGAGAAAAGTCTATAAAAATGGCAATTTTGGTCACATTAAGGCTTTAAAAAGTAGTTATTCAACATGAGGCACAATCCAAATGACATTTTGAATCTTTTTTGCTACAGTCCAAAAAACTCAATTTTCTGATGAAAAACGATGACCCGTGACCTGCCGAACTTTCTCCAGATGGTCGTAAATGGTAATTTTTTAATGTTTAATGTTTTGACTGTAAATGACTATTGCATATGAATTATCAATTTTGGAACCAAAATAGGTGTGTTTAGAGTCATTTTAATGCCTGAAATTGGTCGAAATAGAAGCTTCTGAGTAGGAGTAAAAGTCTGTAAAAATTGGCAATTTTGGTCACATTGAGGCTTTAAAAAGTAGTTATTCCACATGAGGCACAATCCAAATGACATTTTGAATCTTTTTTTTATCAGTCCAAAAAATCAATTTTCTGATGAAAAACGATGACCCGCGACCTGTCGATTTTTCTCAAGATGGTCAGAAATGGTAATTTTGTAATGTTTATTTTTTTTAAAGTAAATGACTATTTCATGTGAATTATCACTTTTGGAACTAAAATTAGTGTGTTTAGAGTCATTTTATTGCCTGAAATTGGTCGAAATAGAAGCTTCTGAGTAGGAGAAAAAGTCTGTAAAAATGGCAATTTTGGTCACATTGAGGCTTTAAAAAGTAGTTATTCCACATGAGGCACAATCCAAATGACATTTTGAATCTTTTTTTTATCAGTCCAAAAAATGAATTTTCTGATGAAAAACGATGACCCGCGACCTGTCGATTTTTCTCAAGATGGTCAGAAATCGTAATTTTGTAATGTTTATTTTTTTTAAAGTAAATGACTATTTCATGTGAATTATCACTTTTGGAACTAAAATTAGTGTGTTTAGATTCATTTTATTGCCTGAAATTGGTCGAAATAGAAGCTTCTGAGTAGGAGAAAAAGTCTGTAAAAATGGCAATTTTGGTCACATTGAGGCTTTAAAAAGTAGTTATTCAACATGAGGCACAATCCAAATGACATTTTGAATCTTTTTTTCTACAGTCCAAAAAATCAATTTTCTGATGCAAAACGATGACCCGCGACCTGTCGATTTTTCTCAAGATGGTCAGAAATGGTAATTTTTTAATGTTTAATTTTTTGACTGTAAATGACTATTGCATGTGAATTATCACTTTTGGAACTAAAAGAAGTGTGTTTAGAGTCATTTTATTGCCTGAAATTGGTCGAAATAGAAGCTTCTGAGTAGGAGAAAAAGTCTGTAAAAATGGCAATTTTGGTCACATTGAGGCTTTAAAAAGTAGTTATTCAACATGAGGCACAATCCAAATGACATTTTGAATCTTTTTTGCTACAGTCCAAAAAATCAATTTTCTGATGAAAAACGATGACCCGTGACCTGCCGAACTTTCTCCAGATGGTCGTAAATGGTAATTTTTTAATGTTTAATGTTTTGACTGTAAATGACTATTGCATATGAATTATCAATTTTGGAACTAAAATAGGTGTGTTTAGAGTCATTTTAATGCCTGAAAATTGTCGAAATAGAAGCATCTGAGTAGGAGAAAAGTCTATAAAAATGGCAATTTTGGTCACATTAAGGCTTTAAAAAGTAGTTATTCAACATGAGGCACAATCCAAATGACATTTTGAATCTTTTTTGCTACAGTCCAAAAAATCAATTTTCTGATGAAAAACGATGACCCGTGACCTGCCGAACTTTCTCCAGATGGTCGTAAATGGTAATTTTTTAATGTTTAATGTTTTGACTGTAAATGACTATTGCATATGAATTATCAATTTTGGAACCAAAATAGGTGTGTTTAGAGTCATTTTAATGCCTGAAAATTGTCGAAATAGAAGCATCTGAGTAGGAGAAAAGTCTGTAAAAATGGCAATTTTGGTCACATTGAGGCTTTAATAAGTAGTTATTCAACATAAGGCACAATCCAAATGACATTTTGAATCTTTTTTTCTACAGTCCAAAAAATCAATTTTTCGATGAAAAACGATGACCCGTGACCTGTCGATTTTTCTCAAGATGGTCAGAAATGGTAATTTTGTAATGTTTATTTTTTTTTAAAGTAAATGACTATTTCATGTGAATTATCACTTTTGGAACTAAAATTAGTGTGTTTAGAGTCATTTTATTGCCTGAAATTGGTCGAAATAGAAGCTTCTGAGTAGGAGAAAAAGTCTGTAAAAATGGCAATTTTGGTCACATTGAGGATTTAAAAAGTAGTTATTCAACATGAGGCACAATCAAAATGACATTTTGAATCTTTTTTTGTACAGTCCAAAAAATCAATTTTCTGATGAAAAACGATGACCCACGACCTGTTGATTTTTCTCAAGATGGTCAGAAATGGTCATTTTTTAATGTTTACGTTTTTTTTAAAGTAGATGACTATTGCATGTGAATTATCACTTTTGGAACTAAAATAGGTGTGTTTAGAGTCATTTTAATGCCTGAAAATGGTTGAAATAGAAGCTTCTGAGTAGGAGAAAAAGTGTATAAAAATGGCAATTTTGGTCACAATGAGGCTTGAAAATGTAGTTATTCAACATGAGGCACAATCCAAATGACATTTTGAATCTTTTTTTCTACAGTCCAAAAAATCAATTTTCTGATGAAAAACGATGACCCGCAACCTGTCGATTTTTCTCAAGATGATCAGAAATGGTAATTATTAATGTTTAACTTTTTTGACTGTAAATGACTATTGCATGTGAATTATCACTTTTGGAACTAAAATAAATGTGTTTAGAGTCATTTTAAAACCTGAAATTGGTCGAAATAGAAGCTTCTGAGTAGGAGAAAAAGTCTGTAAAAATGGCAATTTTGGTCACATTGAGGCTTTAAAAAGTAGTTATTCAACATGAGACACAATCCAAATGACATTTTGAATCTTTTTTTCTACAGTCCAAAAAATCAATTTTCTGATGAAAAACGATGACCCGCGACCTGTCGATTTTTCTCAAGATGGTCAGAAATGGTAATTTTGTAATGTTTATTTTTTTTAAAGTAAATAACTATTTCATGTGAATTATCACTTTTGGAACTAAAATTAGTGTGTTTAGAGTCATTTTATTGCCTGAAATTGGTCGAAATAGAAGCTTCTGAGTAGGAGAAAAAGTCTGTAAAAATGGCAATTTTGGTCACATTGAGGCTTTAAAAAGTAGTTATTCAACATGAGGCACAATCCAAATGACATTTTGAATCTTTTTTTCTACAGTCCAAAAAATCAATTTTCTGATGCAAAACGATGACCCGCGACCTGTCGATTTTCCTCAAGATGGTCAGAAATGGTAATTTTTTAATGTTGAATTTTTTGACTGTAAATGACTATTGCATGTGAATTATCACTTTTGGAAGTAAAATAAGTGTGTTTAGAGTCATTTTAATGCCTGAAATTGGTCGAAATAGAAGCTTCTGAGTAGGAGAAAAAGTCTGTAAAAATGGCAATTTTGGTCACATTGAGGCTTTAAAAAGTAGTTATTCCACATGAGGCACAATCCAAATGACATTTTGAATCTTTTTTTTATCAGTCCAAAGAATCAATTTTCTGATGAAAAACGATGACCCGCGACCTGTCGATTTTTCTCAAGATAGTCAAAAATGGTAATTTTTTAATGTTTAATTTTTTTACTGTAAATGACTATTGCATGTGAATTATCACTTTTGGAACTAAAATAAGTGTGTTTAGAGTCATTTTAATGCCTGAAATTGGTGGAAATAGAAGCTTCTGTGTAGGAGAAAAAGTCTGTAAAAATGGCAATTTTGGTCACATTGAGGCTTTAAAAAGTAGTTATTCAACATGAGACACAATCCAAATGACATTTTGAATCTTTTTTTCTACAGTCCAAAAAATCAATTTTCTGATGAAAAACGATGACCCGCGACCTGTCGATTTTTCTCAAGATGGTCAGAAATGGTAATTTTTTAATGTTTAATTTTTTGACTGTAAATGACTATTGCATGTGAATTATCACTTTTGGAACTAAAAGAAGTGTGTTTAGAGTCATTTTATTGCCTGAAATTGGTCGAAATAGAAGCTTCTGAGTAGGAGTAAAAGTCTGTAAAAATGGCAATTTTGGTCACATTGAGGCTTTAAAAAGTAGTTATTCCACATGAGGCACAATCCAAATGACATTTTGAATCTTTTTTTTATCAGTCCAAAAAATCAATTTTCTGATGAAAAACGATGACCCGCGACCTGTCGATTTTTCTCAAGATGGTCAGAAATGGTAATTTTGTAACGTTTATTTTTTTTAAAGTAAATGACTATTGTATGTGAAATATCACTTTTGGAACTAACATAAGTGTGTTTAGAGTCATTTTAATGCCTGAAATTGGTCGAAATAGAAGCTTCTGAGTAGGAGTAAAAGTCTGTAAAAATGGCAATTTTGGTCACATTGAGGCTTTAAAAAGTAGTTATTCCACATGAGGCACAATCCAAATGACATTTTGAATCTTTTTTTTATCAGTCCAAAAAATCAATTTTCTGATGAAAAACGATGACCCGCGACCTGTCGATTTTTCTCAAGATGGTCAGAAATGGTAATTTTGTAATGTTTATTTTTTTTAAAGTAAATGACTATTTCATGTGAATTATCACTTTTGGAACTAAAATTAGTGTGTTTAGAGTCATTTTATTGCCTGAAATTGGTCGAAATAGAAGCTTCTGAGTAGGAGAAAAAGTCTGTAAAAATGGCAATTTTGGTCACATTGAGGCTTTAAAAAGTAGTTATTCCACATGAGGCACAATCCAAATGACATTTTGAATCTTTTTTTTATCAGTCCAAAAAATGAATTTTCTGATGAAAAACGATGACCCGCGACCTGTCGATTTTTGTCAAGATGGTCAGAAATCGTAATTTTGTAATGTTTATTTTTTTTAAAGTAAATGACTATTTCATGTGAATTATCACTTTTGGAACTAAAATTAGTGTGTTTAGATTCATTTTATTGCCTGAAATTGGTCGAAATAGAAGCTTCTGAGTAGGAGAAAAAGTCTGTAAAAATGGCAATTTTGGTCACATTGAGGCTTTAAAAATTAGTTATTCAACATTAGGCACAATCCAAATAACATTTTGAATCTTTTTTTCTACAGTCCAAAAAATCAATTTTTCGATGAAAAACGATGACCCGTGACCTGTCGATTTTTCTCAAGATGGTCAGAAATGGTAATTATTAATGTTTAACTTTTTTGACTGTAAATGACTATTGCATGTGAATTATCACTTTGGGAACTAAAATAAATGTGTTTAGAGTCATTTTAATGCCTGAAATTGGTCGAAATTGAAGCTTCTGAGTAGGAGAAAAAGTCTGTAAAAATGGCAATTTTGGTCACATTGAGGCTTTAAAAAGTAGTTATTCCACATGAGACACAATCCAAATGACATTTTGAATCTTTTTTTCTACAGTCCAAAAAATCAATTTTCTGATGAAAAACGATGACCCGCGACCTGTCGATTTTTCTCAAGATGGTCAGAAATGGTAATTTTTTAATGTTTAATTTTTTGACTGTAAATGACTATTGCATGTGAATTATCACTTTTGGAACTAAAAGAAGTGTGTTTAGAGTCATTTTATTGCCTGAAATTGGTCGAAATAGAAGCTTCTGAGTAGGAGAAAAAGTCTGTAAAAATGGCAATTTTGGTCACATTGAGGCTTTAAAAAGTAGTTATTCAACATGAGGCACAATCCAAATGACATTTTGAATCTTTTTTGCTACAGTCCAAAAAATCAATTTTCTGATGAAAAACGATGACCCGTGACCTGCCGAACTTTCTCCAGATGGTCGTAAATGGTAATTTTTTAATGTTTAATGTTTTGACTGTAAATGACTATTGCATATGAATTATCAATTTTGGAACTAAAATAGGTGTGTTTAGAGTCATTTTAATGCCTGAAAATTGTCGAAATAGAAGCATCTGAGTAGGAGAAAAGTCTATAAAAATGGCAATTTTGGTCACATTAAGGCTTTAAAAAGTAGTTATTCAACATGAGGCACAATCCAAATGACATTTTGAATCTTTTTTGCTACAGTCCAAAAAATCAATTTTCTGATGAAAAACGATGGCCCGTGACCTGCCGAACTTTCTCCAGATGGTCGTAAATGGTAATTTTTTAATGTTTAATGTTTTGACTGTAAATGACTATTGCATATGAATTATCAATTTTGGAACCAAAATAGGTGTGTTTAGAGTCATTTTAATGCCTGAAATTGGTCGAAATAGAAGCTTCTGAGTAGGAGTAAAAGTCTGTAAAAATGGCAATTTTGGTCACATTGAGGCTTTAAAAAGTAGTTATTCCACATGAGGCACAATCCAAATGACATTTTGAATCTTTTTTTTATCAGTCCAAAAAATCAATTTTCTGATGAAAAACGATGACCCGCGACCTGTCGATTTTTCTCAAGATGGTCAGAAATGGTAATTTTGTAATGTTTATTTTTTTTAAAGTAAATGACTATTTCATGTGAATTATCACTTTTGGAACTAAAATTAGTGTGTTTAGAGTCATTTTATTGCCTGAAATTGGTCGAAATAGAAGCTTCTGAGTAGGAGAAAAAGTCTGTAAAAATGGCAATTTTGGTCACATTGAGGCTTTAAAAAGTAGTTATTCCACATGAGGCACAATCCAAATGACATTTTGAATCTTTTTTTTATCAGTCCAAAAAATGAATTTTCTGATGAAAAACGATGACCCGCGACCTGTCGATTTTTCTCAAGATGGTCAGAAATCGTAATTTTGTAATGTTTATTTTTTTTTAAGTAAATGACTATTTCATGTGAATTATCACTTTTGGAACTAAAATTAGTGTGTTTAGATTCATTTTATTGCCTGAAATTGGTCGAAATAGAAGCTTCTGAGTAGGAGAAAAAGTCTGTAAAAATGGCAATTTTGGTCACATTGAGGCTTTAAAAAGTAGTTATTCAACATGAGGCACAATCCAAATGACATTTTGAATCTTTTTTTCTACAGTCCAAAAAATCAATTTTCTGATGCAAAACGATGACCCGCGACCTGTCGATTTTTCTCAAGATGGTCAGAAATGGTAATTTTTTAATGTTTAATTTTTTGACTGTAAATGACTATTGCATGTGAATTATCACTTTTGGAACTAAAAGAAGTGTGTTTAGAGTCATTTTATTGCCTGAAATTGGTCGAAATAGAAGCTTCTGAGTAGGAGAAAAAGTCTGTAAAAATGGCAATTTTGGTCACATTGAGGCTTTAAAAAGTAGTTATTCAACATGAGGTACAATCCAAATGACATTTTGAATCTTTTTTGCTACAGTCCAAAAAATCAATTTTCTGATGAAAAACGATGACCCGTGACCTGCCGAACTTTCTCCAGATGGTCGTAAATGGTAATTTTTTAATGTTTAATGTTTTGAATGTAAATGACTATTGCATATGAATTATCAATTTTGGAACTAAAATAGGTGTGTTTAGAGTCATTTTAATGCCTGAAAATTGTCGAAATAGAAGCATCTGAGTAGGAGAAAAGTCTATAAAAATGGCAATTTTGGTCACATTAAGGCTTTAAAAAGTAGTTATTCAACATGAGGCACAATCCAAATGACATTTTGAATCTTTTTTGCTACAGTCCAAAAAATCAATTTTCTGATGAAAAACGATGACCCGTGACCTGCCGAACTTTCTCCAGATGGTCGTAAATGGTAATTTTTTAATGTTTAATGTTTTGACTGTAAATGACTATTGCATATGAATTATCAATTTTGGAACCAAAATAGGTGTGTTTAGAGTCATTTTAATGCCTGAAAATTGTCGAAATAGAAGCATCTGAGTAGGAGAAAAGTCTGTAAAAATGGCAATTTTGGTCACATTGAGGCTTTAATAAGTAGTTATTCAACATAAGGCACAATCCAAATGACATTTTGAATCTTTTTTTCTACAGTCCAAAAAATCAATTTTTCGATGAAAAACGATGACCCGTGACCTGTCGATTTTTCTCAAGATGGTCAGAAATGGTAATTTTGTAATGTTTATGTTTTTTTAAAGTAAATGACTATTTCATGTGAATTATCACTTTTGGAACTAAAATTAGTGTGTTTAGAGTCATTTTATTGCCTGAAATTGGTCGAAATAGAAGCTTCTGAGTAGGAGAAAAATTCTGTAAAAATGGCAATTTTGGTCACATTGAGGCTTTAAAAAGTAGTTATTCAACATGAGGCACAATCCAAATGACATTTTGAATCTTTTTTTCTACAGTCCAAAAAATCAATTTTCTGATGAAAAACGATGACCCGCGACCTGTCGATTTTTCTCAAGATGGTCAGAAATGGTAATTTTTTAATGTTTAATTTTTTGACTGTAAATGACTATTGCAAATGAATTATCACTTTTGGAACTAAAAGAAGTGTGTTTAGAGTCATTTTATTGCCTGAAATTGGTCGAAATAGAAGCTTCTGAGTAGGAGGAAAAGTCTGTAAAAATTGCAATTTTGGTCACATTGAGGCTTTAAAAAGTAGTTATTCAACATGAGGCACAATCCAAATGACATTTTGAATCTTTTTTTGTACAGTCCAAAAAATCAATTTTCTGATGAAAAACGATGACCCGCGACCTGTTGATTTTTCTCAAGATGGTCAGAAATGGTCATTTTTTAATGTTTAAGTTTTTTTTATAGTAGATGACTATTGCATGTGAATTATCACTTTTGGAACTAAAATAGGTGTGTTTAGAGTCATTTTAATGCCTGAAAATGGTTGAAATAGTGAGTAGGAGAAAAAGTCTATAAAAATGGCAATTTTGGTCACAATGAGGCTTGAAAATGTAGTTATTCAACATGAGGCACAATCCAAATGACATTTTGAATCTTTTTTTCTACAGTCCAAAAAAATCAATTTTCTGATGAAAAACGATGACCCGCGACCTGTCGATTTTTCTCAAGATGATCAGAAATGGTAATTATTAATGTTTAACTTTTTTGACTGTCAATGACTATTGCATGTGAATTATCACTTTTGGAACTAAAATAAATGTGTTTAGAGTCATTTTAATGCCTGAAATTGGTCGAAATAGAAGCTTCTGAGTAGGAGAAAAAGTCTATAAAAATGGCAATTTTGGTCACATTGAGGCTTTAAAAAGTAGTTATTCAACATGAGACACAATCCAAATGACATTTTGAATCTTTTTTTCTACAGTCCAAAAAATCAATTTTCTGATGAGAAACGATGACCTGTCGATTTTTATAAAGATGGTCCGAAATGGTAATTTTTTAATGTTTAATTTTTTGACTGTAAATGACTATTGCATGTGAATTATCACTTTTGGAACTAAAAGAAGTGTGTTTAGAGTCATTTTATTGCCTCAAATTGGTCGAAATAGAAGCTTCTGAGTAGGAGAAAAAGTCTGTAAAAATGGCAATTTTGGTCACATTGAGGCTTTAAAAAGTAGTTATTCAACATGAGGCACAATCCAAATGACATTTTGAATCTTTTTTTCTACAGTCCAAAAAATCAATTTTCTGATGAAAAATGATGATCCGCGACCTGTTGATTTTTCTCAAGATGGTCAGAAATGGTCCTTTTTTAATGTTTAAGTTTTTTTTAAAGTAGATGACTATTGCATGTGAATTATCACTTTTGGAACTAAAATAGGTGTGTTTAGAGTCATTATAATGCCTGAAAATGGTTGAAATAGAAGCTTCTGAGTAGGAGAAAAAGTCTATAAAAATGGCAATTTTGGTCACAATGAGGCTTGAAAATGTAGTTATTCAACATGAGGCACAATCCAAATGACATTTTGAATCTTTTTTTCTACAGTCCAAAAAATCAATTTTCTGATGAAAAACGATGACCCGCGACCTGTCGATTTTTCTCAAGATGATCAGAAATGGTAATTATTAATGTTTAACTTTTTTGACTGTAAATGACTATTGCATGTGAATTATCACTTTTGGAACTAAAATAAATGTGTTTAGAGTCATTTTAATGCCTGAAATTGGTGGAAATAGAAGCTTCTGAGTAGGAGAAAAAGTCTGTAAAAATGGCAATTTTGGTCACATTGAGGCTTTAAAAATTAGTTATTCAACATTAGGCACAATCCAAATAACATTTTGAATCTTTTTTTCTACAGTCCAAAAAATAAATTTTTCGATGAAAAACGATGACCCGTGACCTGTCGATTTTTCTCAAGATGGTCAGAAATGGTTATTTTGTAATGTTTATATTTTTGAAAGTAAATGACTATTGCATGTGAATTATCACTTTTGGAACTAAAATTAGTGTGTTTAGAGTCATTTTATTGCCTGAAATTTGTCGTAATAGAAGCTTCTGAGTAGGAGAAAAAGTCTGTAAAAATGGCAATTTTGGTCACATTGAGGCTTTAAAAAGTAGTTATTCAACATGAGGCACAATCCAAATGACATTTTGAATCTTTTTTTCTACAGTCCAAAAAATCAATTTTCTGATGCAAAACGATGACCCGCGACCTGTCGATTTTTCTCAAGATGGTCAGAAATGGTAATTATTAATGTTTAACTTTTTTGACTGTAAATGACTATTGCATGTGAATTATCACTTTTGGAACTAAAATAAATGTGTTTAGAGTCATTTTAATGCCTGAAATTGGTCAAAATTGAACCTTTGAGTAGGAGAAAAAGTCTGTAAAAATGGCAATTTTGGTCACATTGAGGCTTTAAAAAGTAGTTATTCAACATGAGACACAATCCAAATGACATTTTGAATCTTTTTTTCTACAGTCCAAAAAATCAATTTTCTGATGAAAAACGATGACCCGCGACCTGTCGATTTTTATAAAGATGGTCAGAAATGGTAATTTTTTAATGTTTAATTTTTTGACTGTAAATGACTATTGCATGTGAATTATCACTTTTGGAACTAAAAGAAGTGTGTTTAGAGTCATTTTATTGCCTGAAATTGGTCGAAATAGAAGCTTCTGAGTAGGAGAAAAAGTCTGTAAAAATGGCAATTTTGGTCACATTGAGGCTTTAAAAAGTAGATATTCAACATGAGGCACAATCCAAATGACATTTTGAATCTTTTTTTCTACAGTCCAAAAAATCAATTTTCTGATGAGAAACGATGACCTGTCGATTTTTATAAAGATGGTCAGAAATGGTAATTTTTTAATGTTTAATTTTTTGACTGTAAATGACTATTGCATGTGAATTATCACTTTTGGAACTAAAAGAAGTGTGTTTAGAGTCATTTTATTGCCTCAAATTGGTCGAAATAGAAGCTTCTGAGTAGGAGAAAAAGTCTGTAAAAATGGCAATTTTGGTCACATTGAGGCTTTAAAAAGTAGTTATTCAACATGAGGCACAATCCAAATGACATTTTGAATCTTTTTTTCTACAGTCCAAAAAATCAATTTTCTGATGAAAAATGATGATCCGCGACCTGTTGATTTTTCTCAAGATGGTCAGAAATGGTCCTTTTTTAATGTTTAAGTTTTTTTTAAAGTAGATGACTATTGCATGTGATATCACTTTTGGAACTAAAATAGGTGTGTTTAGAGTCATTATAATGCCTGAAAATGGTTGAAATAGAAGCTTCTGAGTAGGAGAAAAAGTCTATAAAAATGGCAATTTTGGTCACAATGAGGCTTGAAAATGTAGTTATTCAACATGAGGCACAATCCAAATGACATTTTGAATCTTTTTTTCTACAGTCCAAAAAATCAATTTTCTGATGAAAAACGATGACCCGCGACCTGTCGATTTTTCTCAAGATGATCAGAAATGGTAATTATTAATGTTTAACTTTTTTGACTGTAAATGACTATTGCATGTGAATTATCACTTTTGGAACTAAAATAAATGTGTTTAGAGTCATTTTAATGCCTGAAATTGGTGGAAATAGAAGCTTCTGAGTAGGAGAAAAAGTCTGTAAAAATGGCAATTTTGGTCACATTGAGGCTTTAAAAATTAGTTATTCAACATTAGGCACAATCCAAATAACATTTTGAATCTTTTTTTCTACAGTCCAAAAAATCAATTTTTCGATGAAAAACGATGACCCGTGACCTGTCGATTTTTCTCAAGATGGTCAGAAATGGTTATTTTGTAATGTTTATATTTTTGAAAGTAAATGACTATTGCATGTGAATTATCACTTTTGGAACTAAAATTAGTGTGTTTAGAGTCATTTTATTGCCTGAAATTTGTCGTAATAGAAGCTTCTGAGTAGGAGAAAAAGTCTGTAAAAATGGCAATTTTGGTCACATTGAGGCTTTAAAAAGTAGTTATTCAACATGAGGCACAATCCAAATGACATTTTGAATCTTTTTTTCTACAGTCCAAAAAATCAATTTTCTGATGCAAAACGATGACCCGCGACCTGTCGATTTTTCTCAAGATGGTCAGAAATGGTAATTATTAATGTTTAACTTTTTTGACTGTAAATGACTATTGCATGTGAATTATCACTTTTGGAACTAAAATAAATGTGTTTAGAGTCATTTTAATGCCTGAAATTGGTCAAAATTGAACCTTTGAGTAGGAGAAAAAGTCTGTAAAAATGGCAATTTTGGTCACATTGAGGCTTTAAAAAGTAGTTATTCAACATGAGACACAATCCAAATGACATTTTGAATCTTTTTTTCTACAGTCCAAAAAATCAATTTTCTGATGAAAAACGATGACCCGCGACCTGTCGATTTTTATAAAGATGGTCAGAAATGGTAATTTTTTAATGTTTAATTTTTTGACTGTAAATGACTATTGCATGTGAATTATCACTTTTGGAACTAAAAGAAGTGTGTTTAGAGTCATTTTATTGCCTGAAATTGGTCGAAATAGAAGCTTCTGAGTAGGAGAAAAAGTCTGTAAAAATGGCAATTTTGGTCACATTGAGGCTTTAAAAAGTAGATATTCAACATGAGGCACAATCCAAATGACATTTTGAATCTTTTTTTCTACAGTCCAAAAAATCAATTTTCTGATGCAAAACGATGACCCGCGACCTGTCGATTTTTCTCAAGATGGTCAGAAATGGTAATTATTAATGTTTAACTTTTTTGACTGTAAATGACTATTGCATGTGAATTATCACTTTTGGAACTAAAATAAATGTGTTTAGAGTCATTTTAATGCCTGAAATTGGTCGAAATTGAAGCTTCTGAGTAGGAGAAAAAGTCTGTAAAAATGGCAATTTTGGTCACATTGAGGCTTTAAAAAGTAGTTATTCAACATGAGACACAATCCAAATGACATTTTGAATCTTTTTTTCTACAGTCCAAAAAATCAATTTTCTGATGAAAAACGATGACCTGCGTCCTGTCGATTTTTATAAAGATGGTCAGAAATGGTAATTTTTTAATGTTTAATTTTTTGACTGTAAATGACTATTGCATGTGAATTATCACTTTTGGAACTAAAATAAATGTGTTTAGAGTCATTTTAATGCCTGAAATTGGTCGAAATTGAAGCTTCTGAGTAGGAGAAAAAGTCTGTAAAAATGGCAATTTTGGTCACATTGAGGCCTTAAAAAGTAGTTATTCAACATGAGACACAATCCAAATGACATTTTGAATCTTTTTTTCTACAGTCCAAAAAATCAATTTTCTGATGAAAAACGATGACCCGCGACCTGTCGATTTTTATAAAGATGGTCAGAAATGGTAATTTTTTAATGTTTAATTTTTTGACTGTAAATGACTATTGCATGTGAATTATCACTTTTGGAACTAAAAGAAGTGTGTTTAGAGTCATTTTATTGCCTGAAATTGGTCGAAATAGAAGCTTCTGAGTAGGAGAAAAAGTCTGTAAAAATGGCAATTTTGGTCACATTGAGGCTTTAAAAAGTAGTTATTCAACATGAGGCACAATCCAAATGACATTTTGAATCTTTTTTTCTACAGTCCAAAAAATCAATTTTCTGATGCAAAACGATGACCCGCGACCTGTCGATTTTTCTCAAGATGGTCAGAAATGATAATTATTAATGTTTAACTTTTTTGACTGTAAATGACTATTGCATGTGAATTATCACTTTTGGAACTAAAATAAATGTGTTTAGAGTCATTTTAATGCCTGAAATTGGTCGAAATTGAAGCTTCTGAGTAGGAGAAAAAGTCTGTAAAAATGGCAATTTTGGTCACATTGAGGCTTTAAAAAGTAGTTATTCAACATGAGACACAATCCAAATGACATTTTGAATCTTTTTTTCTACAGTCCAAAAAATCAATTTTCTGATGAAAAACGATGACCTGCGACCTGTCGATTTTTATAAAGATGGTCAGAAATGGTAATTTTTTAATGTTTAATTTTTTGACTGTAAATGACTATTGCATGTGAATTATCACTTTTGGAACTAAAAGAAGTGTGTTTAGAGTCATTTTATTGCCTGAAATTGGTCGAAATAGAAGCTTCTGAGTAGGAGAAAAAGTCTGTAAAAATGGCAATGTTGGTCACATTGAGGCTTTAAAAAGTAGTTATTCAACATGAGGCACAATCCAAATGACATTTTGAATCTTTTTTTGTACAGTCCAAAAAATCAATTTTCTGATGAAAAACGATGACCCGCGACCTGTTGATTTTTCTCAAGATGGTCAGAAATGGTCATTTTTTAATGTTTACGTTTTTTTTAAAGTAGATGACTATTGCATGTGAATTATCACTTTTGGAACTAAAATAGGTGTGTTTAGAGTCATTTTAATGCCTGAAAATGGTTGAAATAGAAGCTTCTGAGTAGGAGAAAAAGTCTATAAAAATGGCAATTTTGGTCACAATGAGGCTTGAAAATGTATGTTATTCAACATGAGGCACAATCCAAATGACATTTTGAATCTTTTTTTCTACAGTCCAAAAAATCAATTTTCTGATGAAAAACGATGACCCGCGACCTGTCGATTTTTCTCAAGATGATCAGAAATGGTAATTATTAATGTTTAACTTTTTTGACTGTCAATGACTATTGCATGTGAATTATCACTTTTGGAACTAAAATTAGTGTGTTTAGAGTCATTTTAATGCCTGAAATTGGTCGAAATAGAAGCTTCTGAGTAGGAGGAAAAGTCTGTAAAAATGGCAATTTTGGTCACATTGAGGCTTTAAAAAGTAGTTATTCAACATGAGGCACAATCCAAATGACATTTTGAATCTTTTTTTGTACAGTCCAAAAAATCAATTTTCTGATGAAAAACGATGATCCGCGACCTGTTGATTTTTCTCAAGATGGTCAGAAATGGTCATTTTTTAATGTTTAAGTTTTTTTTATAGTAGATGACTATTGCATGTGAATTATCACTTTTGGAACTAAAATAGGTGTGTTTAGAGTCATTTTAATGCCTGAAAATGGTTGAAATAGAAGCTTCTGTGTAGGAGAAAAAGTCTGTAAAAATGGCAATTTTGGTCACATTGAGGCTTTAAAAAGTAGTTATTCAACATGGGACACAATCCAAATGACATTTTGAATCTTTTTTTCTACAGTCCAAAAAATCAATTTTCCGATGAAAAACGATGACCCGCGACCTGTCGATTTTTCTCAAGATGATCAGAAATGGTAATTATTAATGTTTAACTTTTTTGACTGTAAATGACTATTGCATGTGAATTATCACTTTTGGAACTAAAATAAGTGTGTTTAGAGTCATTTTAATGCCTGAAATTGGTGGAAATAGAAGCTTCTGGGTAGGAGAAAAAGTCTGTAAAAATGGCAATTTTGGTCACATTGAGGCTTTAAAAATTAGTTATTCAACATTAGGCACAATCCAAATGACATTTTGAATCTTTTTTTCTACAGTCCAAAAAATCAATTTTCTGATGAAAAACGATGACCCGTGACCTGTCGATTTTTCTCAAGATGGTCAGAAATGGTTATTTTGTAATGTTTATATTTTTGAAAGTAAATGACTATTGCATGTGAATTATCACTTTTGGAACTAAAATTAGTGTGTTTAGAGTCATTTTATTGCCTGAAATTTTTCGAAATAGAAGCTTCTGAGTAGGAGAAAAAGTCTGTAAAAATGGCAATTTTGGTCACATTGAGGCTTTAAAAAGTAGTTATTCAACATGAGACACAATCCAAATGACATTTTGAATCTTTTTTTCTACAGTCCAAAAAATCAATTTTCTGATGAAAAACGATGACCCACGACCTGTCGATTTTTCTCAAGATGGTCAGAAATGGTAATTTTTTAATGTTTAAGTTTTTTGACTGTAAATGACTATTGTATGTGAATTATCACTTTTGGAACTAAAATAAGTGTGTTTAGAGTCATTTTAATGCCTGAAATTGGTCGAAATAGAAGTTTCTGAGTAGGAGAAAAAGTCTGTAAAAATGGCAATTTTGGTCACATTGAGGCTTTAAAAAGTAGTTATTCCACATGAGGCACAATCCAAATGACATTTTGAATCTTTTTTTTATCAGTCCAAAGAATCAATTTTCTGATGAAAAACGATGACCCGCGACCTGTCGATTTTTCTCAAGATAGTCAAAAATGGTAATTTTTTAATGTTGAATTTTTTGACTGTAAATGACTATTGCATGTGAATTATCACTTTTGGAAGTAAAATAAGTGTGTTTAGAGTCATTTTAATGCCTGAAATTGGTGGAAATAGAAGCTTCTGAGTAGGAGAAAAAGTCTGTAAAAATGGCAATTTTGGTCACATTGAGGCTTTAAAAAGTAGTTATTCAACATGAGACACAATCCAAATGACATTTTGAATCTTTTTTTCTACAGTCCAAAAAATCAATTTTCTGATGAAAAACGATGACCCGCGACCTGTCGATTTTTCTCAAGATGGTCAGAAATGGTAATTTTTTAATGTTTAATTTTTTTACTGTAAATGACTATTGCATGTGAATTATCACTTTTGGAACTAAAAGAAGTGTGTTTAGAGTCATTTTATTGCCTGAAATTGGTCGAAATAGAAGCTTCTGAGTAGGAGAAAAAGTCTGTAAAAATGGCAATTTTGGTCACATTGAGGCTTTAAAAAGTAGTTATTCAACATGAGGCACAATCAAAATGACATTTTGAATCTTTTTTTGTACAGTCCAAAAAATCAATTTTCTGATGAAAAACGATGACCCACGACCTGTTGATTTTTCTCAAGATGGTCAGAAATGGTCATTTTTTAATGTTTACGTTTTTTTTAAAGTAGATGACTATTGCATGTGAATTATCACTTTTGGAACTAAAATAGGTGTGTTTAGAGTCATTTTAATGCCTGAAAATGGTTGAAATAGAAGCTTCTGAGTAGGAGAAAAAGTCTATAAAAATGGCAATTTTGGTCACAATGAGGCTTGAAAATGTAGTTATTCAACATGAGGCACAATCCAAATGACATTTTGAATCTTTTTTTCTACAGTCCAAAAAATCAATTTTCTGATGAAAAACGATGACCCGCAACCTGTCGATTTTTCTCAAGATGATCAGAAATGGTAATTATTAATGTTTAACTTTTTTGACTGTAAATGACTATTGCATGTGAATTATCACTTTTGGAACTAAAATAAATGTGTTTAGAGTCATTTTAATACCTGAAATTGGTCGAAATAGAAGCTTCTGAGTAGGAGAAAAAGTCTGTAAAAATGGCAATTTTGGTCACATTGAGGCTTTAAAAAGTAGTTATTCAACTTGAGACACAATCCAAATGACATTTTGAATCTTTTTTTCTACAGTCCAAAAAATCAATTTTCTGATGAAAAACGATGACCCGCGACCTGTCGATTTTTCTCAAGATGGTCAGAAATGGTAATTTTTTAATGTTTAATTTTTTGACTGTAAATGACTATTGTATGTGAAATATCACTTTTGGAACTAACATAAGTGTGTTTAGAGTCATTTTAATGCCTGAAATTGGTCGAAATAGAAGCTTCTGAGTAGGAGTAAAAGTCTGTAAAAATGGCAATTTTGGTCACATTGAGGCTTTAAAAAGTAGTTATTCCACATGAGGCACAATCCAAATGACATTTTGAATCTTTTTTTTATCAGTCCAAAGAATCAATTTTCTGATGAAAAACGATGACCCGCGACCTGTCGATTTTTCTCAAGATGGTCAGAAATGGTAATTTTGTAATGTTTATTTTTTTTAAAGTAAATAACTATTTCATGTGAATTATCACTTTTGGAACTAAAATTAGTGTGTTTAGAGTCATTTTATTGCCTGAAATTGGTCGAAATAGAAGCTTCTGAGTAGGAGAAAAAGTCTGTAAAAATGGCAATTTTGGTCACATTGAGGCTTTAAAAAGTAGTTATTCAACATGAGGCACAATCCAAATGACATTTTGAATCTTTTTTTCTACAGTCCAAAAAATCAATTTTCTGATGCAAAACGATGACCCGCGACCTGTCGATTTTCCTCAAGATGGTCAGAAATGGTAATTTTTTAATGTTGAATTTTTTGACTGTAAATGACTATTGCATGTGAATTATCACTTTTGGAAGTAAAATAAGTGTGTTTAGAGTCATTTTAAGGCCTGAAATTGGTCGAAATAGAAGCTTCTGAGTAGGAGAAAAAGTCTGTAAAAATGGCAATTTTGGTCACATTGAGGCTTTAAAAAGTAGTTATTCCACATGAGGCACAATCCAAATGACATTTTGAATCTTTTTTTTATCAGTCCAAAGAATCAATTTTCTGATGAAAAACGATGACCCGCGACCTGTCGATTTTTCTCAAGATAGTCAAAAATGGTAATTTTTTAATGTTTAATTTTTTTACTGTAAATGACTATTGCATGTGAATTATCACTTTTGGAACTAAAATAAGTGTGTTTAGAGTCATTTTAATGCCTGAAATTGGTGGAAATAGAAGCTTCTGTGTAGGAGAAAAAGTCTGTAAAAATGGCAATTTTGGTCACATTGAGGCTTTAAAAAGTAGTTATTCAACATGAGACACAATCCAAATGACATTTTGAATCTTTTTTTCTACAGTCCAAAAAATCAATTTTCTGATGAAAAACGATGACCCGCGACCTGTCGATTTTTCTCAAGATGGTCAGAAATGGTAATTTTTTAATGTTTAATTTTTTGACTGTAAATGACTATTGCATGTGAATTATCACTTTTGGAACTAAAAGAAGTGTGTTTAGAGTCATTTTATTGCCTGAAATTGGTCGAAATAGAAGCTTCTGAGTAGGAGAAAAAGTCTGTAAAAATGGCAATTTTGGTCACATTGAGGCTTTAAAAAGTAGTTATTCAACATGAGGCACAATCCAAATGACATTTTTAATCTTTTTTTGTACAGTCCAACAAATCAATTTTCTGATGAAAAACGATGTCCCACGACCTGTTGATTTTTCTCAAGATGGTCAGAAATGGTCATTTTTTAATGTTTAAGTTTTTTTTAAAGTAGATGACTATTGCATGTGAATTATCACTTTTGGAACTAAAATAGGTGTGTTTAGAGTCATTTTAATGCCTGAAAATGGTTGAAATAGAAGCTTCTGAGTAGGAGAAAAAGTCTATAAAAATGGCAATTTTGGTCACAATGAGGCTTGAAAATGTAGTTATTCAACATGAGGCACAATCCAAATGACATTTTGAATCTTTTTTTCTACAGTCCAAAAAATCAATTTTCTGATGAAAAACGATGACCCGCGACCTGTCGATTTTTCTCAAGATGATCAGAAATGGTAATTATTAATGTTTAACTTTTTTGACTGTAAATGACTATTGCATGTGAATTATCACTTTTGGAACTAAAATAAATGTGTTTAGAGTCATTTTAATACCTGAAATTGGTCGAAATAGAAGCTTCTGAGTAGGAGAAAAAGTCTGTAAAAATGGCAATTTTGGTCACATTGAGGCTTTAAAAAGTAGTTATTCAACATGAGACACAATCCAAATGACATTTTGAATCTTTTTTTTATCAGTCCAAAAAATCAATTTTCTGATGAAAAACGATGACCCGCGACCTGTCGATTTTTCTCAAGATGGTCAGAAATGGTAATTTTGTAATGTTTATTTTTTTTAAAGTAAATGACTATTTCATGTGAATTATCACTTTTGGAACTAAAATTAGTGTGTTTAGAGTCATTTTATTGCCTGAAATTGGTCGAAATAGAAGCTTCTGAGTAGGAGAAAAAGTCTGTAAAAATGGCAATTTTGGTCACATTGAGGCTTTAAAAAGTAGTTATTCAACAAGAGGCACAATCCAAATGACATTTTGAATCTTTTTTTCTACAGTCCAAAAAATCAATTTTCTGATGCAAAACGATGACCCGCGACCTGTCGATTTTCCTCAAGATGGTCAGAAATGGTAATTTTTTAATGTTGAATTTTTTGACTGTAAATGACTATTGCATGTGAATTATCACTTTTGGAAGTAAAATAAGTGTGTTTAGAGTCATTTTAATGCCTGAAATTGGTCGAAATAGAAGCTTCTGAGTAGGAGAAAAAGTCTGTAAAAATGGCAATTTTGGTCACATTGAGGCTTTAAAAAGTAGTTATTCCACATGAGGCACAATCCAAATGACATTTTGAATCTTTTTTTTATCAGTCCAAAGAATCAATTTTCTGATGAAAAACGATGACCCGCGACCTGTCGATTTTTCTCAAGATAGTCAAAAATGGTAATTTTTTAATGTTTAATTTTTTTACTGTAAATGACTATTGCATGTGAATTATCACTTTTGGAACTAAAATAAGTGTGTTTAGAGTCATTTTAATGCCTGCAATTGGTGGAAATAGAAGCTTCTGAGTAGGAGAAAAAGTCTGTAAAAATGGCAATTTTGGTCACATTGAGGCTTTAAAAAGT